>NC_089533.1:19200179-19873428 GCF_963924715.1 Thunnus thynnus
ATGAAAGCAAGAATTTACACACAATATTGGACAGAGAATTGTTCATGTCCAAACCAGAGTTAACAGATTGGAGAAGGCCTTTGAGAAAAAATAATCCCACTAGGTACAACTAGCAATAAGGCGGCTACAAAAATGTACAACAAAATCACCACCTGTTCTGATGTTCAGAAAATGGTTGGCTAAAAGCTGCTTTGATAGATGGTTACAGAGAGCAAAAGACAACAGAGAACTAGATGAGAAAGATCTCCTCTGCTTAGAAAAAAGATAATGACTGCATCAGAGTTGCTGGGAATGAAGACAATGACAGGTTGAGAGTTGGCTTTGAAAAAGACCTGTGGGGATAAGAAACTGAGCCAGGGGAAAGAAAAGAGGAACATCAGCACGGGGAAGCACAAAGGTCACCCCTGTAGACCTCGATCCTGCACTATAAAGGAGGAAGAGCTGAAATCAAACAAAGGTACTGGGTATTAGGAAACCAAAAGTGATTCTGTGGAGGAGGGCTTCAGCAAAGAGGTGACTAATGAGAGTGCATAAAAGGACATGGAAAAAGTTCGAGCAGGAAGATGAATGACCAACCAAACAACCAACCAGTGGTTTGGCAATGAAGAGAGCTGACTTCTCAGCAGCACTGCCTCTGCAAGTCTCCAGTGCATCCTGTCACATTGTGAGACTGTACTTTCTCAAGGGTATTACAGAGGGTGACATTATAAGCTTTCAAAGATGTGTAGGAATAACTTTACACTTGGAAATTAATATTAAGCACTCATAAAGTTAATAGGGGCACTCCATTGATTAATTAATGATTAATTAATAATCAAATAATTTAAATAATTTAAAAATTAAAAAAGTCTTATATCTGAAAGGCACAAATTCTGAATACAGGGACCGCCATCTGCTGATATAAAGGAATACACCGATACAATGACTTGGCTATAAATCAAGATATTTATTTAACTACCAAGTGATATTGTTGAATGGGAAACACTAAGCATATATACATATATACAACTAAAATGAAGGAATGAATGAATAGATGCATGGATGAATTGGTAAATTAAATTAACAAGTTCTATTTCACACAGGCAGAGCCCTCTACTGGACTTTATGGGTAATACTCTCCTCCAATCACACAAACACAATCGCCCACTGAAATTTGCATGTACGTAGCCAGCCAATTAGAATGTGCCTACCAATTATGTGTGTCTTGCATACTGAATCTCACTGCTACTCACTATCCTCTTTCTTCAGACGGCAAAATCAGCTGACTAATCTTACTTCTCCATGGACGGAGTCGCCACTACAAGCTCGTTCCTGCCTGTCGTTGTTTCAAGTGCCTCGGACAGGACAATGTAGAGAGTGGCATGATACAGCCATGCGTGCAATGCGGTGGGAACATTTTTGGCAATGTGACATCTAACTCCACTGTGACTGGAGCTCAAGATCTCAGCGAAGATGAACTCACCGCTTCATCTGGCCCTCCGCCACCGCTGCTGGGCACCTTGGCTGAGACTCTCTGAGACCTTCGCTGATGGACGATGACAACCTCTTGTCTGTCTCTGCAACTTTACTGACCTTCAGACATCCGCCGCCAACTTCAGTTTGCCACGATTTCCCATAGGTTATGGCCATGACGGCGGAGCATCAAAGCACCTTTTGCCCCCCACCACATTCCGCCAAAACTGGTCAGCCGGCTCCGTGAAGGATTTTACAGCCTGGCTCATCTGACTCAACCTGCCTTTGTTTTGCCTCCTCTCCTGGACATCTGACAGTACATCGAAGCATCCTGGAAGGAGCCTCTGAAAACGAAGTCACCAGTGGTCGGACTGGTTTCTTATTCCCGTTCCTGCTGGATTACCGCCTGCTCTCGCAATGTGTGTTATACTCCTGCCTGCTCCCGCAAACATTCTGACCATTCACGTCTGCACAATAGAGTTGCACTGATTTTGTGAAACATTATTTTACTGTGTAGTATTGATAAAGAGATGCATACCTGTCGGTAATAACATAGCGAAATTACATTCTAGTGCATATACATTCATACTAGTGCAATAATTACAGTTATTCTAGTGCAATAAGTAAGTCCAGCCAGCACAGCGCGTCTCCCCAGGAATCGGTAAGGCAGCATGTCTGCTTAGTGTGAGCACAGTCTCCTGCTGTTCACGCTTCCCTGCTCATGACCTGTCTTCGCCCACCCCCTTGTGAAGCATTTCTTACAGGGGGTTAGGAGACAACGCCCGGTGATGCATGTCTCCGCCCCCCAGTGGGAACTGCCATCGGTGCTTGATGCACTAGTGGATGATCCCTACTATCCTATGGAGAGCTCTTCTCTGAAGGCGTTGTCATTCACCCCAGCTGTTTGCTGCTTCACAGTGACCACAGCAGTGCTACTCTCAAACGGAACTCCTCCTTTGATCCTAAGAACATAAGGATTTCATTTTGTTCGAGGACTATTCAGTTAGAGGCATCTTGTCCTCCACATCATGGGGATGCCAGGGAGGCAAAACTGCAGCTCTTGTGCCCAGTACGTGCGTTGGCATGTTATATTGAATGCACGGCTCCCTTTCTGCACACTGAACAGCTGTTCGGTGCATCTTTCTGGGGTTTTCAGACCTCAGAAGGAAAATGCAAAAAAATAAAACAATGCCCGAAATGCCAGGCCATCCTGGCTGCATGGCCGAGAGGAACACAGAAGAAGCAGTGGTGGTCAGCAAGCCAAAAAGCAGAAAAATAAGTTTTTATAGTCTCTAGTCTAAGAGTGGTCTAGGAGGAGGCGTGTTTTGAAAGAAAAAGGATCCATGGTGCTCTTTTGAAAGACCAAATTTATTACTAATTAATTCCTTTGTGTGGAGAGAAAAACTGACCTTCAAATAAGAGGGAGACAATTTTATTCCTGTTTAATATCTGAAAATTCCACACTTACAAATTGAACATTCACTCATTTCTGTCACCAATGTCAATTTCATCAACACATCATGAACTAGTGAGGAAACACTTAGAAGTTGAAATATTAATTAACCACATAAAATACAGAATAAAATCAATAAACCTTAATTTCCTAATTTGTAATTAAACATATTAAGAAAGCATTATCATAGCAATTGAACCATAGCTAAATTATACACTTACACTGGTTATATCAAATATCAAATAGCCTAAATTGAATGCAATACTATAGAAAGTTGTTACTGAAACGGTCACAGATTTTGACCTTCCTATAACTTCAAGATAAATGGTTTCTGAACACAACAGAGATTAACATTGGTTAGACAAGTCAAGAGTTTACACATTTAATAGCATTTTATGACTAGTTAAGACACTTATTGTGCCTTAAAAAAAAAAAGAGGAGGAGGAGAGGGAGCGACTTACAGAAATGTGGCTTCTCCCAAAATTTATGGCTTAAGAGATAGTGAGCTAGCTGAATAAGGGAAGCTGGTCCATCCAGGTTTAGTAGCCTGTTTGTATTTGAAAAGAAAAATACAATTGTTACTTTCCAAAACTGTCCATTTTCCTCCTGTGGCTGGTAGAGGAAGGCTGGGTTTTTAGTCCTGTCCAATGTTTCCTTATGCCTTTAGGTCAGAGGTCACTGGGTCTGTGTGTGTGGGCTCCTACAGACTGTTAGGCCAAAATGGCTCACAATTTTTTTGAAAGAATTAAACTTTTCCCCCTATATTCCTGGGTTCATCCCCTACAGATACAAGATGGTAGAAGTCTGTGGGCGGCACCTCAACAAAAGCCAAATGGCCTTGTTTATTTGTCAGGAAAGAACAAAGCTCTGAAAACACCTGATGATCCATCGAGTCTCTTCTGCTCTGATAAAGGAGGGATATTAAAGTTGGCAGGCAGCTTCTAGTTTTCTAGTATATAACCATGACATATTTTTGCCACGGTGAGCACAATGGCCACAAAGACCCTCTTCCTCATCAGGAGGATTGATCAAGTGAGTGCACACACACGCACACACACACACACACACACATCCACGAACATTGGTCACTGCTGAAAAAAGACTAAAACTTAAATTTCTTGTTGATGATGACAAAATATTAACACAACTCAAATGAAAGCAGCAGAAAGATTTGGTTTCTCTTAAATTCAAGGAAACACAGTTTTGATGAAGTGTTAAAAAAAATTTAATCGTG
Organism: Thunnus thynnus; assembly: GCF_963924715.1. Classification (NCBI taxonomy): domain Eukaryota; kingdom Metazoa; phylum Chordata; class Actinopteri; order Scombriformes; family Scombridae; genus Thunnus; species Thunnus thynnus. The sequence goes on from NC_089533.1 coordinate 19,204,319, forward strand.
AATAAGATGTAAATCCCAGTCTCTGATCATGTCATGTGTCACTGAGTTGCTTTGTGCACTCAGCCTACCTCCTCAAATAATTAACTGTCTCTCACAGATATAGAAAGGAGGGTAGGTAGAAGTAAAATAATCTCAACTCTTGAATTTGCCATATAAAATCCTTGTACACAATACACTGAATATTGTATAAATGACAGTTTTTGTTGGTCAGATTTTATGGTCAGTCCTCTCTAAGCATGATAAAGAGCAGCACTTATAATACTTTGTTATACTGATGTACTACTGATATATTAGGTTGCTGTTTTGACTACAGTTTAAGGGTTTTTTATACTGGCAGACAGATCTGAACTGTTCTTGCGCTGGGTTATTTACTCCAGAAAGGGTATCTCCAGTGATGTCAGTGCTGTGCTGCTCTACTTGCCTACCAAAGGGCATCTCTTTCTCTCTGCATTTTTTTGTTCAAATCCAAGCAGCACTCCTACACAGTTTTCCTATTAAAAAGCACCAAAAAAAAGAAGCATATATACAAGAATCTTTTATGATTCCCCTTTTTATGTCCTGAAATGTAATATCATATAGTGTGCACCAAGGCACTGTACTGTTGAACTGGGGAGGATGTAGACCATGGCCAATGGCCAAAGTAAGCACAAGTAAGCATTTAAATACATGTACAGGACATACTGTATGATTAGAAAAACATATGAAACAAACATTCCTTTGTGGAAACATATACTTGTTAATGACTGCATTCATCTGTTTTACAGCTCAGTAATCAGACCTGATGGGGGGGGTTGTCTGCTATTATGACTCTCTTTGTGAACAATGTTTGTGGTAATTGTTGGGTGATTCAAAAATGCGCCAGCTCAGTCTGCCATAATCAGAAACTGCCAACATCCGGTACAAACATTACAGGATAATTTCATCATTTCAACCCAGGGAAAATCCACAACACAATAAACTACCTTTATATTTATGCAATGCAACTCACAATGCTTGCTGCCATGACCAACTATAGCTGTAAGATGGTGTCAACTTGGTTACTGGAAGAGCAGACAGTCTGTCAGGCAAAGCAGAGCAAAAGATAGCTACTTGGTCCATGTTCATGTTTTTACAGCTTCAGTAATTGCTGTCAAATCTATATGTGCCTTGGTATGGCAAATAAATAAAAATCTCTACTACATGAAGGACTAAAAGTGTTTCCTATTCAGCGACAGTAACACAACCAATAAGCTATGAACAAACAACAAAAAAAGAGGCTTACAAATTGTTTCATTGTATTATTATTATTAGTCACCAACATCCTTCACCAGTGATCATTCATGAACTCCGGACATGTGACAGCTTTTTCTGTTGACCTGATGCAACCAGCCCTGTCACACTCGCTGGGATACACAATGGGACTGCGTCATCTCCCCCCATTTCCCATGAATAATCCATGACCTCAGAGGCACCAGAAACAGCGCTGGGTAGTCTGTGAGAGGTTTTCACCAAAACAGACTGTCAAAACAGGACACAAGTGTTTACATGCACTCGACAGAAGGTGGGAGAATGCTTTATTTCATAGCACAAAATTATGTTTGGGGCCACAAAATGTAATTTACAAAAAACAAAAACCCAACCTTGGTATACATTCACATTTTGGTCATTCTTGTGCCATGGAAAACATATACTGCCATGAAAATCAAGAATATGAATTAGGAATAAGTAGACCGCAATTACCATATTATTAACATCCTAATTTCTAACAAGAAATGCACTTTCCACCATCCATAAAATGGATCTCTGGAAAGTATTTTTTTCGAAAGATGTACCTTTGAAATATGTAGTGTACTGTCACATGCTACAGAATGCCATAAAAAGTGACTCATCATTCTTAGACACAGTGAAATCTTCATTCATTCATGCCATAAAAGGCATATATTTAAAAGGCACAAAATGCTTGTGCTGAGCAGCCCATGATCTAGAGCTGCAACAAATTTACGATTAACATGCCAGTTATTTTCTCAATAACCCTTTTGTTTATAAAATGTCAGTAAATAGTGAAAAATGGCCATTAATAATTTCCCACAGCCCAGTGTGTACTCAAAAAGCTTGTTTTTTTGGAAGACAAGGAAACACAATTTAGGAAACTTACTCTCCATGCATCAAACATCGAGGAAGCCAGAAACATGAGAAGAACATGCAAACACAATAGGTCAAACCCACTTTCTTCTTGCTGTGAAGTGAACCACTGAGACACTGCGCCACCTAGAGGTAACCAACTCTACTGTGGAACAGCTGCTTAGACCATACTCTTGCCATTGGCTCTGGAGAGTTGTGCATCTTCACTAATTCTGTCTTTTTCTGACAGGGAGAGTATAATAGCACAGTCATCTGCTTCACCTGGTGTAGAACATTTATCTGGCAATGACTGTCCCATCTTCCCTCCGCATTCTGCAGCACAGCACTGCAATGCGAGGCAGGTTCACATACCAACTCCCTATAGCACACTTAATGAGCAACCTGCAGTGTGTGTGTGTGTGTGTGTGTGTGTGTGTGTGTGTGTGTGTGTGTCAAGTCACCTCCTCCTCCAACCCTTCAGCATGTTTCCTGGCTGCTTGCCCACACCCACATTGTCATCCCATGTACTGAAACACTCATCGTGTTTGTGTGTAACCATGACCATGAGGCAGCCCAATTTAGAATTAATTAATGTGTGATGTAGTCTGTTTGATTAAAAAAAGAAAAAAAACACATACAATTTAGTCACAGAAAAATATTGTCACTCTTGTTGGCTCTTACTTAATTCAGACATGCAGAAGTTAAAATAAAAGAAAATAATCATTGGAAATTGTCTTATTAACAATTAACAAGTTTAACAATTAATGAGAATTTTCTTCCACTCAGTCTGTTGATTTATGATAAGGTGTTTACAAGATGCTTGCAATACATCCTGAGAGGGTCGTTTCACTTCATTGAATAATTATATAGTAGATCAAGTGGGTTTAATTGCTGGCCGCCTCACCTCTAGTAACACAAGGAGAATTTTTCATATAATGTCAAGAGGTGCATCAATTCAACATCCAGCCATACCAATAATGCTGGAATATGAGAAAGCATTTGATAAGATACAATGGCTTCATTTATTTAATATTTTATCAAAAATTGGTTTTGGTCAAACATGTATACAGTGGATTAAGGCGCTTTATTGTAATCCTTCTGCATGTGTTAAAACCAATGGTAACCAACGGTCATCTCATTTTCCACAGTTTAGATCCACTAGACAGAGTTTTCCTGCATCTCCAGTCAAATCTACAGTAGCACTTGAACCACTAGACAGTGCAATTAGAGATAATCAAAGCTGCTTCAGTGGAGCAGTAGGGGGCCGAACCCAGCCCAGTTAACATGAACATAAATCTGGATGTAATCATGGCCTTACCCCACAGGAGTCAAAAACCATATAACAGACACCCTGCACACCTCATTCTCCAACTCATCATGGAGCACAGGAGAATGCAGGCGCATATTGCCTGAGGTGGGTCAGGGTTACCATAGCTGACACTCACACCATCTTTTCACAAGTCCTGAGTTGCCCCTGAGAGCACAGACCCTGAAAAGGAGCCTGTCATGTTCAAGAGATAGAACCTTATGAACGGACAAGGCATAGACCAAGATGCTGCCGTGCATATATCCTCGACACTCACCCCACTGAATAAGGCCATTAACGCTGCTACACCATGTATGGGATATGCTCAGACCACGCTGGGGAGGCCCTTACCCACCTGCCTGTAGGCTTGGTACAACTCCACTTCACAAAGCCAACTAGCTAAGCGCTTCTTGGATAGGGTTTTACCGGCCACTCCCTCTCCATAGTACACAAACAGCTGTTCAGTGCGCCAAATGAGGGTCATGAGCTCAACATAACATGCCAACTCACCTACTGGGCACAATAGATGCAATTTTATCTCTCTGACATCCCCATAGGGAGGAGGACAAAATGCCTCTAGATGAATAGTTCTCAACCTAAATTAACTCTATATGTTCTTGGGAACAAAGGAGGAGCTGAACGTTGATCCAAGGCTATCAGGATGACCAATAGCCACTCTTGTCTCACTGTCTCCAGCAGAGAAGGAATGAGACAAAGAGGAGGAAAGGCGTAAAGCAGCCTCCTTGGCCATGGTGTGTGTGCAAACATGTTTACCCCCAGGTGTGAATTGTCTTGGGGCGTCAGGGAGAACCACAGTGGGCAGTGGGTGTTGTTTTCACAAGCAAACAGGTCCACTTCTGCTTTCCTGAACTGGTTCCAAATCTGCCTCCACTCATCTGCCAGATGGCTGCCTCTTGACATGAGGTCGGCGCCCCTGTTTTCTGGACCCAGAATTTGGGGGGCTCTCAGAGACAGGAGGCCTGGATCAGGCTCCACCCTGTCTGTTGATGTAGGCAACTGTGGTGCAGTTCTCACCAACACCAGTGTCCCCTGAACCAGGGTCAGAAAGTGTTGAAGAACCAAGGGCACTGCCTGAAGTTTGAGGAGGTTGATGTGTCAGTTTTTCCCTGAAGGCCACACACCACCTATTGCTCTCCCCTGGTGGGTGCCTGCCCACCCTGTTCGGGATGCATCCCCGTCAACAGATGCTGTTGGGACGCCCAATAATGCAGGTCCTCCTGCACGAAACTTCACCATGCGGTGCTTGTGCATCTTGGGATCTAAGCACAGGCTGGCAAACCACCTTTGCAGGTGGTGCATGTGCAAGAGCCCCAGTGGAACCACTGGATGGCCCACAGCCATGAACCTCAACATTTGCATGACAGTCAAGGCTGTCACCACTGCTCCCCTCCACAGTCTGAGAACTGCCTGTAGCAGGGCCATCCATCTGGGTTCCCAAAGAACAGCCCGCAGACTGAGTGAGTGGAGCATGACTCCCAGATACTCTGCCTGTTGGCGTGGCTGGGGAGCACACTTCCTCCAGTTGATGGTGAAACCTAACTGGGTTAGGTGACACACCAACTTGGCTGCGTGGAAAATGGCCCATTCCTTGGACCTGGCCATGACAATAAGTTAAAGAAGACCCTCATGCCCTGGTCGTGCAGTGGTTACAGCACTGCGTCCACACACTTGCTAAATGTGCAGGGAGCCAGGGAGTAACCAAACGGTGGCTTGTTGTACTCATAGGCTATCCCCTGAAAGGCGAAATCGTGAATATATGCATCTGTCAGGTCAACAGTGTTGAATAAGTCACCTGATTAAACCAGTTCCAGCAATCTCCTGATGGTTAGCATGCAGAACATCTTTTGGGTGATGCATTGGTTCAAGATACAGACATCCAAAATGGGTCTGAAACCTCCCGTCATCCTGGGAACCAGGAAGTACGCAGTGTAAAACCCCCTCTGTCTGTTTTAGCAACAGGTCCTGGATCTCCTTGGAGAGAGAATGTATCTCCTCTTGGGAGGACAGATTTATCTCCTTGATACCCAAGAATGGAGGGGGGACATGGCAGAACTGGAGTGAATAACCCAGTCTCAGTGTTTTGTCCATCCACTCCATTAACACACAGCTGTGATACCATTCCTCATAAAATTATGTCAGAGGGCAGAATGCCAGCTGAGGGGCATCAGCCAGGAAGCTGTGGTATTCCAATTTGGTCCTCCCTGCCACCAAATCTTCTATAAACGGAAGATTGGCCCATGGGGGGCGATATCAAAAGGGCTGAGCCAACGGTGTGGTCCATGAACGCATCACCGTTGCCTGCCTCATCACAGCATTTGATGTTGTGTTAGTGTGTTCGTTCCCCTCTGTATTTTCCACAGAAATAACTGGAGGGGAGCGAAACAGACATGATGTCTGTTTGTGTGCGGGCCTGGGGCATTACTCCCTAAGGAGGAGAAAATGCTGCCAGCCGCACCATCATTAACCTGAGAGATAAGCTGTGTATGCCGGATAGTGGCAAGAACAGAGTGAGACAGTGTTGACACTGACATTTATGCAGCAATTTAATTTGTGTGTGTGTATGTCAAAAGTTTGGGAAGTTTGGAAACAATACATCTACCACTTTATGCCTGTCTGTTTTTAATCAACAGTGCCATTAAGAATGTAACCTTTTAGTCACCTTTTCATCTTTATATTCACCTGTATATACTTGGCATTGTTTAAATTATATTGCATTTTGAATTCTTTAAAATCAATAATATTGTCATTGGAAAGCAATTGGCACAGAGAGTTTGTTCAGGTCATCAATAACCCTCCACAAATTAATGCAGTTTATATGCATCAGATTTGTGTTGACATGGCTGGGCGGGACAGGTACATCAATCCAGCAACTGTGGCACAGCCTGCAGTGAAACCATTGTGGTGGTCGTAATATGTTTTTTTAAGTAATATTTTTTGTTTAAACATGTGCGTGTGGTTGGGTTTTTTGGGGGTTTTTTGGTACCTTATCTGCTGGGTGCTTCATGATCGGGCATCTATCTTGACTCTATGTCTCTAGTATTGTTTTTGTAACTGATTTTAAAAAAGTGACCTTCATGTACTGCTCTTGTACTCTTGTACCTAAAAATAATATGGAAAAGTCATAAAAAGACAAGCACTTCTTTTACTTGAATGAATTTGAAGAGCTAAGACAAAAACACATTAACAACCTCTTGAGTGATATATTCTCAGTGACAACTACTCTACAATTACCATATCTGTATTCAGATGTGAAACAGGACTGTCTTTTCCTAAATCCAAGGATTTACATATACTTCCTCTTAATTACTGCTTGGCATTTATGTGCAAATAGACCAAGTAGATCATGTGAAGCTAATTGACACCACACACTACATGAAGGATCATCATTACACTAATGGACAACAGCCATTATAGTGTACACTGTATAGTATTACAGTGAGATATAATCTGTCAATTAATTGCTGTTGCCAAGGAGGGTAAAAACCTCTTCAGTGACCCGGTGTTAGCTCTTCCCTGTGGGCTTTGCTGTGGTATCTGGCTATTTTGCAACTGAAAGTAAATAAATAAATACAACATAAATCAAAAAGTGTGCAACTTAAATAGATCATTATCTGACTGCTGAAGCACACCATATAATATGCTCAGTACAATATAAAAGAAAATCATTGATCATCTGCACTGTCTAGACTGTAAGTGTGGGAAATGGAGAATAAGAATAAAATCTACTATATAGCACCACTAAGTGCGAGGGGAGAAGAGGGAAAGGAGAGGCTCTGTGGGATAAAGGAGACTGGCATGAAATGCAGAGCCCACCACAGAATAATAGCAGCACACTACCGTTTACTTTGTGTAACCTTTAAGCACATTAAAAATTGGCAGTATCCTTCAATAAAACTTACACAGTTTTGCCCTTTCCTACGTGTAGCCTCTGTCTGGGGCCTCCATTCCTGAGCAAGTGGCTTTGTCAAGAAAATGTTAATAAAGTTGGTTTTTGTTAGAGTCTGGCCCCTGTGTGTTCTTGTTGTGCTGAATATAGGATGTGGCTTTTGGAGAGTACAGGTTTCAGTGGAATTAGGTTCCCTCTGTGACAAGAATAGAGAGGAGGACATACACAGAAGACTGATGATCCGGGAAAAGGCCTTTAGAGATGATGTATGTGTGTGTCCATTTTTTGACATGTAATACTGTATAATTTGTAGATCATACATAATCTCACAGGTATATTCATTGTATTGCTTTATCTGCAAGGGCTGACTTCTCCTACCAACTAACTGCATCGACAGCAGGACTCTGGAAAGAGTCAAATTTGATCAACTCTCTCAGGAGTCATAGGTAGCTGCAGTCAAGTGATAGTCTTTACCACTAATATACTGTACATACTGTACCAGTATTTTACAGGTCACCCTGATACTCCTTGGTAAGCCCTTATCAACTGGCAAGAGATAAACAGTAAGATCGCCTAACAAGCTCATAATGCAGAGTGGGAAAACAAATAACAAATCACAAATATTCTTGTTTATGTAAACTGTAGTTTATTAAGTTTTCAGTGGTGTTGCCAACAGCTGTATAATGTGTGCATTCAATGACAGTACATTAATTCAGTGTGCATTTCACATCATTGACATTGGCCACCAGACATGTACAACTGATAAAAAACATGATTAACATTTTTATGAGTATGATTTATGAGAGTTTTTCTTATCATGGAAAAGGCAATTCTAAAATTTCATTACACTCCACCACACAACTAATCAAAACTATATATTAATAACATAAATCTATAATAAATTTAGTCTGTGTCCTATTTTCAGATCATTTTAATATATGCTAATACTGACCAATACCTTTTCTATCTGTGCCAACAGTCTGTGTGTTTTCTTTGTCTATATAGGTGCCATAACACCTTGTTAGAGTAAGATATTGGCAAAATAAGGAGTCGTGGAAAAGTCACAAATTTGAAGTTAAAATGCAGGAGATACCAACCTTTTCTGAAAAAAGCTGAAGGAGTGAAAGATTGCTTTTTGCTTTTAACTGGTGCATACCTCTTTAGCCCTCTGTGTAACCTTCACCTCAGAGTTCAGTGGGAGTGTTAACTGGAATTATCCCAATCTGTCCTCTGACACACAGTGTAGGACTTTAGGACAGCAGGTAATCCAGCCATCAAAAAATAGCAGATCAACTGTTTTGGCCCAGACTGCCTGAATTTAATCTGGCATGCTGTGATAAAAACAGAATCACAGCAGGTCAAATACATCCGAGTGTACTGATGGTAGCTAGTTTACCACAATAAAGTAACTGACCTTAACATGTGGCAGATGATCCTGAGTGTCTCAGAACGTACTTGAGTTCAGTGTTTAGAAGTTATTTTACTCCACAGCAATTAATTGCTCTTCTATCTCCAAATCTTATTATATTGTAATAGTATTTAAATAGTATTAAATAAAACTGAATTTAAAAATTTGTTGTTTCTCTGTTGCTCCTGCTACCATTTCCTAACTCCTGCCCCCACACCAGACTGTCAGAGACATGGGATCCTCTGACAAAAAACTCATCTGTTGCTAAATGTAAGACTAAATATTCACTTTACTTTATCAGAGCTTTTAAAATTATCTAACAGGCTTTTGGCTGTTTGACTTTAGTGTTTGTTCCAGGTCATATGTTGTATGCCATGTATATCTGTGGGTATTGGTTTTGTGAATTTACATTTTTGGAAGAAATATGGTTGATTTATGTCTATGACAGACAGCTTTTTTTCTGACAAAATATTACAAATATAGATATAAAAAAAGTATTTATCATGATTGAGCTTTCACTGTGACTCAAGCCAGTCATACCAGCACAGATGAGTTTTGTTTTGTTTAAAGGTTTTCTGTAGGATTAGTTTTGTCTATCTTTGTATACTTGGGTATGTAAAAGTGTATTTTACAGCATCTGATCTGACAGCTGTCAAGGGTATGGGATGTTTTTAATACTGAGCAATAAGGTGCTTTGATATGCTTGTAATGTTACAAATTGGTGCTGAAAGCATGCAGCAGTTAAATCCTATGATTGGGTGGGACACATAGTAGTGGTGTTTTATCATGACAAAACCAGACTATATAAACTTAGAGACTGCTCAAGGAACAAACTTTTCAGTTACATTTAGAGTGTTATTGTACATATCACATACAGTCCTTGACTTTGAACATCAAATGTGTCCTGAATCCTGCAGGGGTTTGCCCGTCAAACCAGAAACATGTGGTAGCAAATAATCCTGTGTGTGATATTGGCAGAGCAGTGGTTTACCATAATCCCAGGACATTGGCTCTACCCCCAGGTCAGTGTGGAGGGGGCCAGGTTCTAATCCAAGGTCACTTTATCTACCATGCCTCTCCAAGCTCATCATTATGTTACATAATGCTCACTTTTTGGGTAATAGTGATTAAAACCACTGGAATAGTGCAGTTAGGAGGCAGAATTCATTGCTCACTTTGTTTGGAAGTGTTCTTAGGCACTGCATAATCATCAGGGATGGTGTGTGGCGAAGCTAAATCCATTTATTGCAAAGCTGATGAATAAAAAATAGAAACAAATCTTCCTAGAGATTTTCTGTCTGAGTCAAACCACAGAGGGGAGCCTGAACAAAGATCAGAAGACTGTCGCACAAAATAGACAAAGGAAACAGGAAACACAAACATAAAGAGAATCTTAAAGTACATTGTATGTGGATATAAATGCAGAGCTTGTAAAAAAAAAAAAAAAAAAAACTAAAACCACATTTTATTCCTGCAGAAAAAGCTGAGGAGATGGAGGGAAAGCCACACGGAGAATTACGTTATAAACTGTAGCAGCAAAATTATACTTATTTCTACATTACATACTCCTTAATGACAATGTTTCACAGTTTTTGATATTAAGTCAAAGTTAGAAACAACCCACATTCCTATAATCTGCAACATGTTCAGAAAGTAAAACTAAGAATAATGTCTACTATATAGTATGTCAGCTATTAGTGTACTGTACCATGGCTTTTTCATACAAACAATAACAGCATTGAGTTTCATTGCATTGTCTGTTCTCAGAAAGAGATCCAAAGGAGGCTTCACATGTAAACCTTCATCATCCCTTTTTCCCCTCAAACAGCAACACATTTAAACCATGTTAATGAGAACACGCTGTTGCTTTTAGTTCAGCTTTGATATGTATGTAGTGCAAAATGCTAACAAGATTGGACCCCACTAACCACTGCTTCCTCTCGGCTTATTCGATACTAAATTGCTCTGTGGCTGATTAAATTTTTCAAAGTACCACATATTTATGAACAAACATGTAAGTGACAAACATACAATGTAAAGGGACAGTGCCTGGCAGTGTGATTAGAACTTACTAAAACAAGAGCCAAAGTAGTACAATACATCCATTATGGAATGTAAATTTATTTTCCTGCTAACCCATTGCTGGTATTAAACAGCTCCTTTTGCAAATTTTCCCCTCACTAGTCACAATTTATGAGTTACTGCAGATGTTGTGTAGATGATCTAAACACAGTTGCTGACCTTGTGCTTGGCTAAAACTATGCATGAGTAAAATGTGTGAGTGAACAAGTATGTGAAATTTTACTGCACAAACTACTGCTACATACTACATACTGTAATCCAGAAATAATGTAATCCTTGAAGCATTTTCACATGGATACAGTACATATTTTAGCTCATAGCAGTCTCATGTGATTTAACAGACTTTTGTTTTAGATTACACAACTGATGGACAAAAATCAGCAATAGTGTGTGCAACTTAAGAAGGCCATAATGGCTAGGCTGAGTCTACTGCCTGCAGTAATCTCTGCTGACTCCCTCAATAACGTTGTTATAGTCCTGAGCAACCTCAAAAGACCAAGATTAATACATCAGCAAATGGATATGTATTTTTTTAAATTATCTCTGCCTATATTCACAACTCACAGTACTTTACATCCTGTATTGAAGTTATGACATACTCTCTGCCTCCAGAGGGCAGCTCATAAAAAAGCTGGTTTGTATGGTGATGAGTATGAAGACAAAAGCAGAAAATGCAATGATTTCTAGCAATCCCAGATAATAGGCCTTTACAAATGTGAATGGCATGAGCAAATTGCTGAGGTTAGATCCTATCTTCCAGAAAAAAATTCTCAGGAATAATGGAAACCCTCTTCTGTAATATGAACCTCACAACTCTAAAAAACAAAAGAGGGCCATACACTTCACACGTGGACAAATGGTATCACAGTTCTAGGTTGCATGTGTATAAAACAGCTGTATTAATAAACACTTCATTGGGCCCTTCATCAATTCAGACCATCTGAAGTTGTGTTCCTTTATACTCTCTCTCCAAATGACAAATGGGTACTAGGCTTTAACAAATTAATCTAGTCTGCCTATGAGAGGGAGTTGGTACGTAATGAATCACATTGCCACCCACAAAGCAGACTCACACAAACGTGCGCACACAGACACACACGATTTTAGAAACACACACACATAAAAAGAGCAATGGGGTGTCCTTGGGGAGAGGGCTGACATGGTTTTTGTGGCTCTCATTCAATGGATGACTCAGTCCTCATGAAAACACAGCCAAATATATTTATTTGTTTCCCAACAACTAAATAGATTGTTATTTCCCCCTCTAATACAAAGTTCATCACTGTTGTACAAATGGCTGGGGTTTAGATGAGTTAGGTAGCATTGTCTCTGATGTCAGCCCGGGGTTTGGTTGAGAATGCAGATACATGAAATTGTATTAGATGAGTCTGTCTCTTGAGGATAATCTAGGTGTGGGCATATGAGTGAGTGTTCATTGACATTGGTGACAATGCATCTTCCTGATGATGCCAGCCTTTTAGCATTTTGAGTGATAGACCTGATGACAAAGGCTGTCAGGCTTAAACTTGTCAAGAGTTTGTAACCAGCATCACTGACTGCAAGAGTGTGGTGGAAATTCATCCAAAAGATGTGAATATTGTTAGTGAGTGAGTGAGTCTGGGAAACAAGACTGTCAATTGAAGAAATCAATCTGGTGTCCTTCTTTCTGAACTGAATATTGTCTGCCCCACGTAAACCCCATATTGTAGCAAAGAGGACACACAAAACACATGTGCATCATAAATGTGTATCCACTTGGGTTACAAAGCAAGGCTACATGGTTTTGTCTGTATTCTGTAAGTGGTACTTCTATACCTTCTGCCTTTGTTTTGTGTTGTTACAACTGTAATCACTGGTTTCTCCAACAAATACACAGACTGATTCCATTTGCTCCAGTACTTCATTAGAAATACTGTAAATAAGTGTTGTAAATAATGTAATCTCTTAAAGACCTTTCCTACTCTTTCTAAATTTAATTTTAACTTAATTGATTATAAATATATTCATATTAACATTTGTTAATTTGCACTAAAAACAAAATATAGTAAAGGCTGATGGGAATGTAATTAATCTAGCAAGTGTTTAGTCATAAAAATCACTGTAGGTAGTACAAGATTGCTTGTACTACCTAGAGCAGTACATCATGGGGAAGCCAACACAATTGGTCAGAAGCTGCTATCATATGCCAGGTAATCAAGGCTACACAAGAGCAAAACATTTACTGAGGGAACACTGGCAATGAAATGAAGATTGGAGCAGCTTATATGGGAAAGACCTTAAGTTGGCAAACAATAAAGTCAGAGGATGTTGACTTTCTTACTGTTCTTGAGAGGGTGCTTTAATATGATGGGGAGCCTACAGTACATGGAAGAGATGAATGTACTATCAAACTTTAAACATTTAAACATAAACATTTAATTAAACTTCCATACAAGTCCAGAGAAAGATGGAGAGCAGCTGTTTTTGACTTACAGGAGAGACATGGATGTAGGGTTTTGTTACCTGATTTGGAAAACTTTCTTGAGCAAAAGTCAAGATTCTCTCTGGCCCTATTTTTGGAAACACATAGGACATGCAGACTGCTACCTCTAAAGGAAAAGTTTTCTCAAAATCTTTGACCAAAACAAAAATATTGCGACTGTGGCAGCTGTCAATACCTCAGTGGATATAAAATCTACAGAATTGCACATGTGTCCTGCTTCTGCTTTATCAAAAGGCAAGACTGTATCATGTTGCATATGCAAAGGTAATCACTCAATAGAGAATTTTGTACAATTTAAGAACATTACTCATCATAAGAGACTTGATCTGTTAAGGCAGAGCAGTACAGCTTTTGCTGGTCATGTCAGTAAGAGTTGCAAAGGTCGTGTAACATGTAATGTATGCAAATCAAAACATCCAACAATACTTTATATTATGGCTAAGCTCAAAGCATCTGAAGAACAGCCAACAAGAGATGCTGTTGTCCCTCAGCAGACCTGTGCTCGTACTGGGGCCGGTAGATAAGAATGTGTTCTCTTAGCTGTGCGGTGCAAATAAAGGCTAAGACTGGGAATACAATTTTCACACTTTCTTGGATCCAGAAAGTTCAGCCACCTTTTGTACAGAACACCTGAGGAGACAGCTACAGCACTAAAGCACACATTTTTGTGTGAACTATGGGACAAGCAAATACTGTAAAGACTGATTGAATTGGAAGTGTCTGGTTATGATGACAACAGGTTTCTGGACTTCTACCTGAGGTTTATATTCAGAAAACCATGCCAGTTACTAGAGACAACATTATCACCCAAAAGGATCTCAGAAAGTGGCCCTATCTACAAAGGATTAGAGTTCCCAAGCTTGATGCAGAGGTGGATTTGTTGATTGGCACAAATGCCTCAAAGCTTTTAAAACCTTGGGGAATTATCAACAGCCATGGCAATGGACCCTACTCTGTCAGAACCCTATTGGGATGGGGTGTGAATGGTCCACAGAGGAGGTGGAAGTGACACAGGGAGGAGTGGCTGGCCTACTGTTACTATCAATAGCATTTCCATTGATAAAGTGGAACAGCCGTTGATTGCACAGTACAACCAAGATTTAATGAAAAGTTATGTGAGGAAACTAAAGTCAAGGGAAGATATGAGGTTTCTACAGATCATGGAAGAAACAACTCATCTGAAAACAACCACTACTGTGTTGACTTACCTTTTAAGGTTGACAATGTCATCATAGCAAACAATCAGATTGCTGAACAACACATCATGAGCTTGAAAAAAAAGTTTCACAAGAACAAAGGATATCATCAGGAGTACGTACACTTTATTACTGATGTCATTAAAAATGGCTATGCTGAACAGGTGCCTCAGCAACAACTGAATGGCACTGATGGCAAAGTCTGGTACATTCCACACCATGGGGTGTATCCCTAAAAATAAAACAGAGTTGTGTTTGATTCTGGAGCAAGTTTCAAAGGCACCTCCCTGAACTGCCAGTTGTTACAGGGTCCTGATCTCACTAATTCCCTACTTGGTGTTCTTATGAGGTTTAGACAGGAACCAGTTGCCTTAATGGCTGACATACAAGCCAAGTTCCATCAAGTGAAAGTTCCACAGAAACATGATGACTTCCTTTGCTTCCTGTGGTGGCCAAAAGGAGATGTGGCGCAACCTCTGGTGGACTACAGAATGAGGGTTCATATCTTTGGAGCAAAAATGTCACCAAATTTTGCCAGTTATGCTTTAAAGAGAGTTGCTGATGGCAACAAGACAAGGTGTTACACACCATCCAGCAGAACTTCTACATGGACAACTGTTTAAAGTCTGTCCTAAGAATCAGAAGCTTTGCTGATGGTAAAAGGCCTCACTGCAGCATGTGCATAAGGGGGCTTTTGGCTCTCAAAGTGGATGAGCAGAAGTCATGCACTCCTAGCAAGCATCACTGAAGAAGATCATTCTAAAGCATACAAAGAGCTCAATTTGGATTAAGCCAATTTACCTGTGGAGAGAGCTCTTGGTTTGGACTGGTGTGTAGAATCAGATATGTTCATGTTCAAAATTACACTTGAAAATCACATATGTAACTCCATCTGTGACCCTCTTAGATTTTTGTCACCATTCACACTGTCTCACAAGCTAATGCTACAAGAAATGTGCAAAAGAAAGGTTGGTTGGGATAACAAGATATCACAAATTTTTTTGACAGGAATGGTCACAGCGACTGACAAATTTGCATAAACTGTTACTGCTAAAAGTGGAACAATGTATTAAGCCAAAGGGGTTCTGACAATTAAACCAAGCACAGCTGCATAATTTTTCAGATGCTGGTGAACACAGGTATGTGTATCTTATCTGAGATTGTAACACAGCTCTAAAGAAGTAAACATTGCTTTCATGGTTGGACAGTCCAGAGTTACTCCAGTGAAGCAAACAAAAACACCCAGACTTGAACTTACAGCTGTTGTATTTGCTGTTTGAGTGGACAAGATGATCAAGAAGGAGCTTCAACTAGAATTGGACCAGTCAGTTTTCTGGACAGACAGCACAACTGTGCTTAATTACATTGCAAGTGAAGCAAAGAGATTCCATACGTTTGTAGCAAACAGAGTGGCTATTGTACATGGGGCTATGTATATTGCCCAGTGGAGACTCTTAGGAACAAAACAGAAACCTGCAGATGAGGCCTCGAGAGGATTATAAACTGATGATTCTCTAAAATGTGAGTGATTGCTCTAAAGACTAAAGTTTCTGCTGAATGATGCAAATATTGGCCAAAACCTGATGTAGAAAGAAGCTTGTAATCTCTTTGGATGATCCTGAAGTCAAACAAGACATCATGGTCAATGCTTGTGTTGTTGAGGATGTGTCGAATGCTATAAACAAGCTTCTCAGCTATTTTTCAGATTGGGAAAAACTTTAAAAAAAAAATTTTAAAAAATCAGTTGCTTGGTTTTTTAAGTTTAAAAGAGCTAAGAAGACAAACTAAAATCAACTCAGGGGCATTCATGCAACAAGAACAAGATGCAACAGAACCACAAATCAAAAGTAAAGATTCAACCACTGACTCGAGATGATTTATACAAGGCAGAAATGGCTATTATTTGCTGCTGTCAGCATTAAAGATTTCAAAAGGAGATTACCTATTGGATTACCAGTGTGAACTCAGCCTGCAGAAAAATCATTGCTGACTGTGTTATCTGCCACCATTTAAGGTGATAGGCTTTAGGGTTTGTGTTATCTGAACAAAAATGGCCTGCCAGTTGAAAGAATATCGCCAGACTTGCCACCATTTACTAATGTGGGAGTAGATTATTTTGGACCAATTGAAGTTAAGAGAGGTCACAATCTAGTCAATAGATATGGAGTGGTCTAGCATGCTTGGCTAGCCAAACAGTGCATCTTGAGGTAGTCTACTCACTAAATACTGATTCATGCATAAATGCTATTCAATGGTTTATGTGTCGATGTGGACAAGTCTCCAACCTCAGGTCGGACAATTGGACAGATTTCATTGGAGCTGAAAGACACCTGAGGGAAGCTCTCAGAAACCTGGATCAGAACAAAATACAAAGTGCTTTGTCGCAGAAAGGAATAGGATGGACATTCAACCCCCTGCTGTATCTCATCATGGTGGAACATGGAAAAGGATGATTTGCCCCATAAGGAAAGTATTTTTCGCCATCTTCAGACAGCAGACTTTAGATGATGAGAGTTTTTGTTCCATTCTCTGTGAGGTTGAAGCAATCCTTAATAGCTGTCCCATCACAAAACTTTCTGATGACCGTTATGACCTGGAGGCACTCACTCCAAATCACATTCTACTGTTGAAATCCAAACCACTTCTTTCTCCAAGACTTTTTGAGGAAAATGATTTGTACATTAGATGGAGATGGGAACAGGTCCAGTATTTTTCAGATCTGTTCTGGAAGCTTTGGGTAAAGGAATACATTTCACTGCTCCAAGAGAGATGAAGATGGACAAACCCACATAGGAACTTCTCTGTTAATGATTTTGTCATCATGGACCCCTCTGCTCCACATAGTTCCTCACTGATGGGCAAAAGCGACCAAAACCTTTCCGGATAGGAAAGGTGCAGTCTGATCAGTTCAACTTAAAACCAAGACAGACTTTCTTGAAAGACCTGTCACAAAGCTCTGCATGTAGCATGTAGTTAAGGACTGGTGGTAAAGACCAGATTCCAACATTGGCTACACGCTAGCAACCTCTGGCCAAGAAAGAAGATTTACACACACTTTTTTGGCTCCTTTTGATAAATTATAAATAAATTGTAAGTGCACACCAATACAATTGTGGGGCTGGTGTGTAGGAGCCATTTGAATATTAAAAGCGTCTGTATATAGCTCACTCTGACAACAAGGGAGTAGAATAGGTTCTGTTCACATGGTGATAGGCAGCACAGCAACTGGTGTTTTAAGGGAACATGAAATCAGTATGAGCTGTAGGTGGTGGGGAGCACATGGCTCTTGCTGTAATCTGTCTTTGTCTCAAACCCAGCATCAAACAAGACTTCATAGTGGTAAAGTACTGCTTTTGTAAATATTCAACTGTTGCAATAAATGGGGACATTACCCAAAGAAGAACAGTTTTTGACATTGTTTATTTTAAGTGGATACACTTGAAGAACACTCCTTAAACACCTACATTAAGTGACTAATTAAATTTGTTTTTTGGATAGTCACTGCATTCATCACTTGATGATGTATATCCATGCCTCACCTACACATCACCCACTATTATGGTAAATAAACACTAAGATGAGTCATTATCTTACATAAACTTGAATTTTTATGAATATTGTCAAGGTAGAGTTCAAATTCACCCTCTTTCCTTGTTTCCAGTTGTCACTTCATCTAAAGTCTATTCAGGCTCAACCATTGTTCTTTTGTCACAAAAGGCTCTGATGCAATATTATTCTCAAGGCTCCCTGAATGGAGAGGGTGGCGCTGACAGCTTTCATCTGTAAAATCACTCGGAGGCTCAGTTCTTCTTACGTACAAGAGCTGAACACATCAGTGCTTCGTGCTCTCGATTTTGGTGGGAAACATCAAATATACACAAATGGGAAAAAGAAAGAAAAAAAAAACATTACTGACAACACCCCGTCTCATTTAGGCTTTGATCAGGAGCAAACAGCAACTTCGCTTCAGTCTCTTGCAAACGCTACAGCACAATATGTGGAAAATCACATCCAGGCACAAACATGTACAAATCCATCAGGAAATGAAGTATGCACAGAATAAATCCATCACTGCTAGACAAGGCACTCACTGTTTATCAAGTTATGAGCAAAATGTTGATATCTTTTTCTCAACCTGATGTCAGGTGTATGAAAATACATCTTTATTTCCCTCTGGTCTACTGAATTTTTAATTACTAGTGTTGTCTGGTCACAGAAAATTCATGAGTCATTTTGGTCATATAAATTAAAAAAATTGAAGGCATGATTACTATACAGGTAGCTAGAACTGCAACAATTATTTTCATTATCAATTAACCTAGTGATTATTTTGTTGCTTAATTGATTAATAATTTTGTCTATAGCATGTCAGAAAACATTGAAAATTACCCTTATAATATCTCAAATCTTCAAATGTTTTTTTTGTCCAGCCAATAGTCCAAAACGCAAAGATCAGTTTGCTATCATGAATGACAAAGAAAAGCATTACATCATCACATCTGACAAGCTGAAACCAGGAATATTTGCATAAAAAATGACTGGAAGGATTATTCAATTATCATAATAGTTGCTGATTAATTTTCTGTTGACTGACTAATCAATGAATAGACTAATTGTAGCAGCTTTACAAGTAGCATACATATAGAAACTAAACTGAGATTGGTAATGAATCCCACAGCCTGTGTGGTCATCATATCCACATATATAGGTTCTCCAAGACACTATTGCAGCCACAGGAACACTTCAAGTATGGAAATCAAACTTCAGGTCGAGAATTTTACCTCTTACTCACACTATTTGGCTTTTTAGCTACCAAATTTAGAGCTAGCATTGAACAATGATAACCTTTATGCAGGTTCCCTGAAAAAACAAATTATTCTGTCTAATTTCTTGTGCTCAGTTTATTCCATGACATTTCATTCAACAGACCCTCACAAAAAAGCTTAAAACAAGACTAGAAGTTATAAGAATGTGTTCTATAAATTAGACACTTTTTTCTTATTTGATCCTCTCTATGCTATCAACTGTCCCTGTTGTCCATGTATGTACACAAACATCAATATCACTAATTACACTGGCAATCAGAGCATCCTGCCTTAATACCATTAGCACATCTGAGATCAAGCAGACAAAGCAGATGCCACAGGAGAGCAGGATCAGTAGCACAGTCAGAATCTGGGATTCAACAGTAACTCTCTTCTCTCCTTCGCTTGGCTTTAAATCTTTATCCATTCCTCAAAACCTGTCATCCTCCACTGCATTCCTGCACCGCAGCCTCTTTTCATAACCATCCTCTTCATCTTTGTCTCATGTTTTTCCCTGCTGCCTCTATACTGCATACGTGACTCACCTCTAATGATACCTGCAATGTATGGATATAATACCTACAATACTTGTGTATTGTATCTGGAGCAATTATCTGAGTTAACTGGATGAGAATCTGTTTTCCCATTAAAAGGATGGCTGCAGCTATTTCCCCCACAAAGTTAGCGATACTATTGATTAGTGAAATAGCACACTGATAGATAGGCACAGGGATTCTCTACATGGGCCCACTGGTGGACAGTTTGACAGGCTTAAGGCTAAGTTAATTGAGCAAACAACAGCTTGAATTTTTATGAACAAGTTCATAGGAAATCGGTAGAGTGATGAAAATGGGGCGCTAAAACTACGCTGAGCAATTAACTAACCAAACAAATAATAAACCAAACCAGACAGACCTTAAACACATGGGAACCAGATAATGACATGGAAATGAAAAACAGGATCAAGCATAATATATGACAGGCCTGACTGACAGTGTAAAGGCAATGCAATTCGCAGCACATTTAACAGGTGAAGGTTGAAGTCTAGGTGGTCAATCAATGTTACAGTGACTGCGTCATTTCCCCCCTCTATGGCAGCTCTCATGTTAATCAACACTGCAGTGCCAACCATTCAAAGAACTGTGCTTCCCTCTGCCTCCTGTCCCAGCCTTGCCCTTCTGACCCTCATTATAACAGTGCCCACGACCACCACTGTGCATAATTGAACCCTGGTCGGGCTAATTTGTGCCGCAGGAGTGAAAACCCATAAATAACCTTTGCTCTGTTCTTTGTCTCTCAAAGTTCAACCTACTGGCTCAGAGGCACAAGTCAGTCTTCAGGCCGCAGAGGACATTAGAGAGGGAAGAAAAAAAACAGTGAATTTGTACAACAAGACTAGGTCAAAACCTAGTATATGGGTGGACTGTGTATGAATCTGTTTGTTTAAATCTAATATAAGATGGTAACATCTTCAAGAATTTCATTTTATGAATGTACAATTTGACTAAAATAATGAGCAAATTAATGACATATTGTTAATTGCTGGAGAAATTAAGATTTTTGAATATTAATAACAAATTATGTTCTTTAAGTAAAATTCCTTAATGAAATATATTTTAAGATCCAACTGAAAATCAGCCCAAAACATTGTCACATGTACACACTGAATAAACAAATGTTCTAGTGTTTCCACCATATAATTACAAAAAGAGCATTTGTATTCTATATTAGGATATACGTGATAAGCAAAGTGATGAGTATATAATACCAGTTGACAGTGCATTAATCACAGTACTATGCTCACTCTGGGAGACAGGAACACTGTATTTCTCTATAAAATTTTCATATGAACACAGAAGCCCTTCACAGTTAAATAGATGTTTTATAAGCAAAATGTTGTTGTTAAACCAATTTTAAAAAAAATAATGGTTTGTCTCTGTATGTGATATTGATATTATTCCTCAAAAAACATTTGTAAGGAGAAAAGCTGAAAAGTGCTTATGTAAAAGGGACCAACACATAAGAGCTTACCTATGAAAGTTGGAGAGTTTGTCAGGAAGTTTACAACAGCATAAGAGCACATTAATAAAAAATTAAGACCATCTACTTTTTTTTTTAAACAGAAAGTTTGGGAAAATATTCCACATGTTTTCTGAATCTTTTAGAAATCTTTTGATCCAGTTAATTTTGACAATATGTTTGAATGAGGAAAAGTCCAAAACGTTAAGACCTCCCTTTGTTAGAGACATTACCTCCTCTTTTACCCAGTGGCCAGTCTGACTCTGCCCCAGGATGATGACAGACATTGACCAGTCATCTCAGACTTCTGGGAGCTGAGATGACCAGCTGGCACCCAGCCAGCAGCTCCTGACATCTCCAAAAATATCAGAGCAAATTTCCAAATAGGCGTTGTTTGGATAAACTGGCCACGTATTAGGAATGGAAATGGTTACTTTCTCACCTGAAAAAATATTAAAACTTAATAAAGTGACATATTAACAGTCCTTCAGCGAAATTTACAACAGCTTTTGGCCTGACTCACAATTTTTGCCATCGTTGCCATTTGGTGGGAAATGCATTCTGGGATACTTGGCTCTCCCAAGCTTTGGCCAACCAATGGTGTAACTTCATCACTCAGTCAGTCAGCGATGGACAAACCTATACGTTCGCAGGGCTGTTCCCACTATTGCAGTCCAGCCAAATAAGTTCTTCAATTAGTTCAGTAGTTGTTAAGTTGTATTATTAAATGGTTTAGAGAAAAAAACATTGTGATCTTAAAGACTGTTACACTTCTACAGGCAATCACAGCATTAGTCATTTGCCTTACTTACTAGCAGCTATTCTGTTTTACAGGATACTTATGATGGGAAAAACTTCCTGGAAGGCACCAAAGCAGAGATTGCCTTATATTATAGAGTACAAAATTACCTTTCAGTTCAAATTAGAAATGAGCAGAGCTAGAGGCCAAATTATCCATGAAAAATCAAAAGCAACATTTTGTCGAGTCGACTTTGTTGTAGTAAATGGCAATCTGCTTGCGTAATCACTAGAAGAAGCCATATCTTGTAACAAATGCTTGCATTGCCGTTTTTCTGTAATGTGCAAACGTGTTTGAATCACACAGCCTGAGAATCTCTCGCTGATGTCTCCTTCACAACAGAACATGACAGTGGCACCGTGTACTGTAATTGATTCAGTGAGGAGTAGACACGTGTACTGCAGAAGTCCTGTGTTCCAGTTAACAACAAACAACAGTTATGAAAGTGATATTTTTATATCTGACTGCAGCGATCTGAGCAGGCTCAGTGTCACAGCAATATGCGGCTTGTGATTATCAAACATGGCAGGTACACAAAATACTGCGGTGCAACCCAACAGAACAAAACCAAAAGATGATGAAGGAACACAGCCTGACTCACATGTAACACTACAGTCAAATCTTCCCAGCATAAGGCAAGACCTCACAGGCCTCTGAATACTATTCAAACTGAAATTACGTTTTAGTGGTGCAGCCCCCGGGAATGTGAGAATGAAATTCTGCACATATCCAGCTCTCACCTAAGGCGAAAGACTGCAGTTAATTTTTATTGCTGCACAGGAAATGAGTGCTGAATTGAGAGAAGATCCCAGCAGTTAAAAACCTAATGGATAATTTTCAAATGTGTCATAGAAGTAGGAAAGGTGAAAGAGGGGTAGTCCAGCTTAAATGATCACAGGATGGTAGGATCATGAGAGGATCACAACCATCAAACTGCAGATGCAACAGGGCTGCCCCCGTCAAGTGATGCAACTTTGCAAACAATTAAATGATTGGTACAAGTCTATTATGTGGAATGACCTTCTGCAGGTATTCATTTAATGAGAAATTGCATTTTAACATTATAAGGTCTTCCTCTGGGTCTCTAATCAGTCTGGGAGAGAAAATCCCTGTCTTGGCTTAGGTTCAAGGCCTCCAATTCTTTAGTTACAGCTTCCCCCTGCTGAATAATCCCATCTCAGCCTCAAACCTTTGATCCATAAGCAGACAGGTAATCTAAATTCAGATGTAAGAAAGTGTTTGATCGGGACATGGTGACTTCTTGACTGCAGCTGACACAACGATCTATCTGATCACATAGAGGCACGGGGTGGAACAAAGAACCATCATCTTATGACACTGTATGATAACAGTCACTTTACAAGATATTGTACAATTTATGGGCTACCCATGAATGTTACAAAGAGCCGAGAGCTCGATCTAAAATACAATTATCATTTTAACGGCATGTCATCAGAGTTTACAGGGGTCGTGTCCTAGTCAAGCAGTACTACAAAGTGAACAGACAGGACTGAAGTCATCCTCTCATGCTCTCGCTCCCTGTCTTTCTCTCTTTTGCATGTGCTTTAAATAAGACAGTATAGTATAATTTTGCAGTTCAAATTAAGGTATTCCACTTATATTGTTCTTATTCTAAGAAATGTTTGACCTGTAAGACACACTGCCAGTTTCCATTACTTCTAAAGCTTCAGTATGTGATGTTTTGTGATTAGTGTAGCATTCTTATATCTAGTCTGTATGTTAGCATGTGGTAAAACCTTTAAAATGGCATTGCTGCATAACTCCATTAAGGAATGTTGATTGGGTTTTTGGATCACACCTGTCTTAGTTGACAAAGCCAGTCACGTAAAGCTACTTTAACAGTTACCTGATTAGACATAGGCATTTTTTGCTATACTATATCTGGATTCCAACAATGACGAGGTGAAACGACTTAACAAGCACACCAGATGCTCCTCAGTCTTTGCGGTAATTCAAGGGTGACAATTTGTAGGAAGTTGTAATCCAGATTTACATCACATTAAGAAGGAATACACAAAATAGTGTGAAAATCCACTACTCCAGCACCAAATCTCCTCAAAAAACGAAAAATGACAAGAAAAATAGATTGTACAATGTTTATAAAATTAACTTTTCAGATGCTGCTTGCATGTCAGTACAAATTGTAAGAACGATATTTAAAATCTTAGGAGGCTGATTTATAGCGCCTCACCTCTCCTCACAGCCTTACGGTCATCAGTAATGTTTAAACATAAACACATTTGCAAGCCCAAACTCATAAAACGCTTCTTGGCTTTACATACAAATATGATGCATCCAAAGAATTTAGCCAACAGCTATTTCCATGTCATATTAACTTCCTAACATGATACTTTTACTGTTCAGATTGCACAAACACAAACAACAACAGATGCAAAACTCTGCAGGATACCTTGTTCAATCACATGAAATGGGTCCAACTTTACAAACAACAGCACCTCCTCTACATATGGTGATTGCCACACACACACACACACAAACACACACTCGCACACTCACACAAAACAGTGGAGTCAAGGCAGATATAGATTGATAAAGTATATGTACCTCGACTCCTGTAAACATTTTCCGCACGTTATATACATATTTACTGCAGGGCCTTAACAATATAGGTTTTCAGAGAATATATTAATCAACCAGTTCATTTTCTTGTCTGTTTGTTCATGTCGGTGTTGTCATGGGAACAGGACAAGAGCAGCCGAAAGCATGCTTTTTTCACAACAACTTTCTAAGGCTCTGAGCCTCCAAAGGAGATATGGCCATGAGGTATCCTTGCTAACTCTCCAAACTAACTCAGCTGGTTGTACAGAAGCAATGTGGAGCATCTCTCATTTTTATCCAATCCAAGGACACCATTGTGACGCTAGAGAGATGTCATGGCACTCAACAATATCCAGAGCTTTTAGGTTTTGTTGTGAAGAGAAAGAGCAGGTACACCAGGTATCACAAAATGTAGCCTATATCATTTCTGAAACTTGTATTTTTTTTTTTACAAGGTCACTGCTCGCTGCTCTTTGAAACATGTAAATTTACAAGTCAGCTCACTGGGTTTTAATGCACTTGTAACCCCGTGGGCGCTCGCTAACATGACTTCATTGGGAGAAAAAGTTAAATTGATACACCGTCAGTTTCTTTACTAGATGCTGGATATGGCCTGTATGTTCAACTGCGACTTCCCAACATGAACGGGCCATAAATCTTGCGGATATATGAGGTAATAACGGGTTCCTTTAATGAACATCAGGTTTAGGATTTTTCAGGATATTTTTAATGTTGTCAGGATCTCTTTACCTTGAGAGACATATTCATTAGTCACTGAATATCATCTAAACCGACAAGCATATCAGTCATCGGGGAAGCTGTCTAGGGTGGGTTTTCTGCCAAGTTTCTGCCAGCAGGCTACTGTCTGAAACTGTCCAAACATATATTTGTCATCGCATTTTTTCGCATGGATCAGTCATCAGGCCTGTGTTTCCTTCCAGCTCTGCTCCCTGAATCATATACTGGTCTGCCGCTATCCATTGGATTGAGTGTGGATGATGGAGATACTGTTTAAAAATAATGTCATATGAAAAAGTCCAAGAAATCCTAAGTTTTATGTACATATGAAATCAAAACGAAAGCTGGCACTGAAAGGAAAAATTCATCCTCTGAGACAACTAAATTTCCATCCATCTGGTCGCCTTATCCTGCCCAGTAAGACCGTTTACACAGCCAGCTGATTTTGACAATCAAAGACCTCTGAATTTATTCCATTGTCTACTCTTTTTTGAAGTGCTAATGATCCACAGAACAAAAGACTTGCACTATATTTCAGCACAGACGGGATGTGGTGATGCCAAAGCAAGTGGCACAAATTGGCTCTCACACTCAGGCTTTCATCCACACAGGATTGTGTGTCTTCACGCAACAAGTATGTAATAGGCTTAACAGATCACAGCTGAAAGATGCTTGGTCTAGAGCCTAAGCCAGTCTTGAAGGCAATTACAACCACAATGCTTTCACACCACACGGAGGGAGGATGGACAGAGAGAGGATGAGCCAGGGAGTGGGAGTGTGGGGGGCGAGGGGGGCCTTCATCGCTGTCACACATTCCCTGTGACTCTCTGCCACTGGGGGGGAGATTGTTCATTTCAATAGCCAAACAAAGAATTGAAAAGCAACAAACATGGTTAAAACACCAGCCTAAAGTTATTTTATCCCTGACAGGTGATGGGTTTCCCTCAGGCACATACAATAGGCAGACCTGTCAAGGTTCATATCTCATCTCTGCTGCCTGTCGTAGCCATTTTCCCCCAAGTATGGGCAGGACAGTCAAAACATTTTCTTCATCTTCATCTAGAACAAACCTGTCCCTATAGTTTATGAAATGACATACAGTATTTTAACTTGTAGCTGCGTAGTATATCAGGAGACAATAAAAAGTTGGAGCAATAAGGGTTTGATTCATCATTTTACAGGATAGGTTTATAATTTTTCAAGTCTGTCTAAAAACAACAGTTTTATCTGCCACATCTAAAGTCTTTTTAGCATCTAATTCCCTCTTTGTGTTTCCTCGGACAGTGTTTCCCTGTTGAGCTACAGTGGAAGTATAATAACAAAAAGAGGGACTTTAACAACAAAAAGAAAGACTGTGAAAGATATTGACTTGATTTGACTAACGTGGACGGCTGAAGCTTCATATAAGCTTCAGATAAACTTCTAAATACATTTTTGCACAGAAAGAGGACTGTGGATTGGCCCCCATCACTTACAATGTAAGTGTATTATGAAGGGATCGTTTAATGGTCAGTATGAACAGGAGGAATGATCATGGCAAGAAAATCTATTTCAGTGTTCATTTGGGTGCCTTACTGTTGTTTTAAGAAAGACCTGAAAAATTGTGAACCTGTTCTTTAACCTGCATTGTTTTTCTGGGGGGCAGAACTCAACACTGTCATATCATCCCCTTTTAAGGGTGCATAGAGCCCGCTATGTCTCTACAATAGCCACTAAATGCCACTAAATCCTACACACTGGTCTTTTAAATTAATATGGTGATCTTGTTAGCAAACAGTTGTTTATTTCCACATCCAGCAGTTACGGAGCAACATTATCATTTATTTGGATTCATGTTATTCTCCACCTGATGAATGTAAGTCCAGTATTCTCTCTCTTTTAGCTCTGTTTTTGTCTCTATCAACTCCTGAGGGAAATATCTGGCTCTTTACCTGTTAAATCCTTCACTATGTTCACCAGCTAGTTGCTAACTGTCTGTTTGCTGTTTAGTTCTGAGAGTGAACCAAAAGAGTCGGGCCGGACAGCTAAACAATGAGCTGAAACTCATTTTAAATCTCTTAAAAGCCTAGGGGAGCTGCAGAGTCGGGTAATGATTCTCCGTAGGTTCATCACTACAAGCAACATTACACACTGTCATTTGATACGTCGTTATTATTCTCATTATTTTAAAAAAACTAGCCACCAATAGCCACTTTAAAAAGGAGTAGTTTGACATTTTGGGATATATGCTTATTCACTGAGCATTAAACAAGAAGAATAACACCACTCTAACATCTGTAGGGTAAATATGTAGCTGGAGCCAGCAGTCGGTTAGCTTAGCTTAGCATGAAGATTATTTCTTGGCTCTGGGTAGTTGCCTATCCACCATAGCCAGTAATCAATAACAGAAATTTAGAGCCAACTAACCAAATAACTCTTATATTATTTTTGGCATGTTTGATTTATTAGTAGAATATAATCACACATTACATCATATAAAAGTCCACTTCGCAGAACATTAACCAAGCATATGTATGGTATATTATTTATTATTCACCATAAATACTTTGATGAGTAACCGATTGCTATCACCTTGGCATCCAAATTCTACTGACATAGATATGATTAGCAAAGACTTTGGAGTATTTTCTCACTATGATCCATCTTCGGATAGGGTGAAATGACGATGTATGTGTGCACTGATTATACCTGATATAGTTTTACTGTAAATTCAAACATTGGTGTGAATTTACAGAGGCAGGTTCTTATACCTACCAGGGGGGCATTATGTAGACATTTGGTAATTTGTTCTCATTTACAGCGACAGCTACTAAACCCAGAGCTGTCAACACTGTTCACACAGTCT
This sequence comes from Thunnus thynnus, assembly GCF_963924715.1. NCBI lineage: Eukaryota > Metazoa > Chordata > Actinopteri > Scombriformes > Scombridae > Thunnus > Thunnus thynnus. The sequence goes on from NC_089533.1 coordinate 19,232,586, forward strand.
GGATTATTTTATTAAGGAACTGTTGGAAATTTGTTTCTCAATTTTATTCTTACAATTATGTTTCATTAAGGGCCCCGATTATGATATTTTACACCAGCATATGCCGCTGAACCACTTGTGGCATACCATCAGCAACTTTTCGATCTCGGTGTCACTCTAGGTGTTCCGAAAGGCTACCTCTGTCGTCTTTTGCCCTTAATATCTTGGTTTATTTTGATGTGCTTGTTAAAAAATAATTATGTTTTGTGGTGTGACAATGCCGTGGTTAAGGTGTGGTAAGGTTAAGGCACAAAAACCACTTGGTTAGGGTTAGGGAAAGATCATGGTTTGGATTAAAATGATCACTTGCACATCCAGGAGGAGTGTGTATTTTCAAACTATGGGCTTTTGGCCCAATGGGAAGTTTTTCAAACTATTGGGTTTTGGAATAATAGGCCGTCGGACTAATGGCATGACTTTCAGATTTCTTCATAACTCGGGCCAGAGGGAGTTATAGCCACAGAGTGTGCCAGTTTGGACCAATCAGCCTTTCCATTTCCTCCACCAGCTTTAATACTCTGCAATCAGACTCAAAATGATGATGAACTTACCGTCACCTGAGAGTAGAGGTGTCCCTTTATGTCAAGAATAGTTCATTTTAATTTACACAGCAAGATGAAACACGTAGCTCAAACAAGGCAGGAAGACTCAGAAGCTATAAACAGACCGAGTCGTGCAGTGCCAGCTCTTATCTAGGGATCGCTTATGGCCTGGTTTACAGTAACTACCTCATAATGTCTGAGAGAGACAGAAAGAGAGAGAGCAGTTGATACCGGTGCCAGAAAACATTTTCCACACACAACAGTTTGGCTGTGTGTCATCTCTTGTTCTCTGCTTCACTGCCTCTGTAAGGGATCGTCTAAAACAACAATAAGAGGCACAAATCAGACTTGTTCTGAGGAGTGTGTATCATTCTGTCTGTGTCATTTTTAAGTGGAGGATACTCTTGAATGTTAACAGTCAGAAGCATTTTTACTTTGCCTTTGTACAAGTCAATTTAAACATGTTCAAAACACCCTGATGCTCTGTGCCTACAATAAAGTTTAGTCTAGAAATATCAGAAAATTGTGACAAATGCCATGATTTCTCCAAACTCATGGTGATGCCTTTAATTTAGCCTACCTGTTTTGTCTCACAACAAACGGAACTGTACAGATGTTCAATTTAGTGTCATATAAGACAATGATAAGCAACAAATCTTCTGCAGCTCTTGACAATTTTCTGGCAATTGAGTAGGCATAATAAAAAAGGGTACTTGTTTCAGCTCTCAAAAGCCGGCAATATTATTGTGCAGTGATCATGACATAATAGAAGAAAACAGGAGAAGCATAAAGGCAGAAGAAAATAAAAGCAAAAGCTGAATTGCTGAAAGAATAAGAAGTGGTTGAGTGTGTGTGTCAGTGGCAGCCGGTGACTCAAAAAATTGGGGAGGACAGGGGGAAAACCAACATGGAATCTTACAAAAAAAAAAAACGCATCAAACTATATAATTGTCCACCACCTGATGAAATCGGAGGGGTGGGGGGCAATTTCATATGCCAATAAATCAATTTGCTTTCAAAAACAAAAACCCTTGAGTGGTGAAAAGGCTGCTTATTTTAAGACATTCAGCATATACATATTGTTTCTAAACAAAGAAGTGCTCATTTTAGCCGTGGAGTGGTTCAAATGTGTCATTTTACCAACAAAGTGAAATTCAAATCTATAGTATTGTTCTATTATGACAACAAATTTATGTTCTCATCAAAAACAGACAACATATCACATGATTTACACGTGTTTCCTATGTATTTTCTTAGTATACAGAAATATATAAAGTACCACGTATAATGTGATACAGTTTCAGATCAGTGCTAAATACTAGAAAGATTGAACACTAAAAAACATTCACAGATCTAAAAGTGTAGGTTCACATCAGAAAGTATTAATGCATGTATCAAATACGTGACTTATACACTCCTATCTATGTGCACCACATACAGAATACAGTCTACAAAGCTGACATGTTAACACTAGGGGTGCAACGGATCACAAAACTCACGGTTCGGATCGTATCACGGATTTGAGTCACGGATCGGATCATTTCTAGGATCAGCAAAAAAAAAAAAAAAAAAAAAAAAAAAAAAAAAAATCTGAAACACACTTACAGCAAGGAACTTTTGCCCATGGTCTTAAATGAAAACAACATTTAAGATGTCCAATGTTAAAATAAAATCTTAAAATATATAAAATATTCAATGCTCAATTATTGTTAAATTAAAGTGCAATATGAAGCATGATACCTTCCTCTTTTAAACACGGTAGTGAATGAAACAGCCTGTGTCCACATCATCAAAACTTGATGATAACTTAGAAACATGAACACACGTCTTGTCCTGCAGCTTGTTGAACGAGCCACAAAACAAACATTAACCGGGGAAAAGTGCACTGCTAACGTCAGTTAGCAGCTACGTAGCTAATTAGCTACTCAGCTGCAGCACATTAAACAACAAGTAAACGTACCTGCAGATGTCACTTCGGACCTGTTAGATGCTGGTTTGACCGTCGCTCTTCAAAATCCCTGTCAGCGACACCCTGTCTGTCCATGACTTGTACTTACAGCAGTTTGTTTACTTTGTCTTAAATGAGACATTAAATTTTGCAATTAATCCGCAGTTCACATGTGTGCCGAACCGTGGGGGGCGATCCGAATCACGGATCAACTACGATGCGTTACACCACTAGTTAACACTTGTTATTCAAGTTACTTAAGCTTATTTAAGTTAAATTAAGCTTATTACTCAACATACGACTCAGCTTAAAAACGAACTGAGGAAATTGTCACACGCAAGCAGCCAGACCTCCTGCACACCCATTCCCTAATCACACAACATCAACAGGTGACTGAACAACCACTCAATTAAAAACTGGATCATTTCTAAATGAATGAGTGAGCCCAGACAACTCACTGTATCTTCAACAAGCAAACTACCTACAGCATATTGTATGATCTCTGCTGTATTCTTGTTAAGGAGATAAATTCACACAACAGTCACACAGAGACAATTAACCATAAGAGATGAAATTAGCGACCAAAGAGACACACACAGAGAGAAGCTTTATCTGACTCACGTTACCTGACGTCTTCTTCTTTCTTTTATGGAGATGAAGTATTCATGTCATAACATCCATGTGTGGCTGTTGGTCGTCTTGTTTGTTAGTTAACAACTTTGTGGCTGCTGGTTAACCAATCTGATATCATTAGCAACAATGACAAACAAGCTAACTCTCCTGGTTGTTTCTCCGGTTGCTTCTCACTCCAGCCTCCCCGGCAGTCCTGCTGCGGCTGCACCGCACAATCCAGATAATTTCTCCCGTTAGCTCAACAACAGTCCTTCAGGCTGCTATAACAAGCCAACTGTTGCGTTGGCTAATGCAAGGAGCTATCTACTGCTTGTTATCCACAGCTGCTACGCTGAAATCTGGAAACTATCATTGGACCAACGCGATGTCAATATTGCATTCTGGTTGTTGATTGGTTAGGGAGGACGTCCTTCCTTGGAGCGTCATTTTACGTGTCTTGGCCATAGACTGTAGTCTTGGCCAATCATAGATAAGCATGAAAAAAAAATGAAGTACATTGAATTGATGTAAGAGATCCCGCCCTACAGAGGACAGCAGGCACCTGTCCTCCTCTGCCCCCCATTCGCCCCCACTCTCCCCCATTGTCCCCCACCACCACTTCACACAGACTGCTCTTTCTCCTCCTGCCCTGCAGGTATCGCTGTTGAAGTGTTTTAAACAGAATTTAAATTATGGATTTTTTCCAAAGAAGAGAGAAAAAAATATTTTATAAATAATACTGAGATTTGGTAATGTTTTATTTCAACCAAATATTCTTTTTTATATTTTGATCTCCCTCTTGCCTCTCAAAAAATAGAGGAGGATCAACCTCCTCTGCCTCTATGGACCAGCTGCCACTGGTGTGTATCCATGGAGAGGTGTTGGAGCTAGGCTAGGGTACTAGCTACCAGTGCAAGTCAGAGTCCAACCAAACAGCCTGATCACACTTATAGTCTCTCCTCTACAGAGTTTTGAATGGATGAAAAGGGACTACAAGGAAAGATGGCGGCCAGTCCCGTGAGAAGCCCTGGAGCTCTTCAAAATCTACATTTGCCTTGATCGCCCTGCTCCCCTTATCCCTAATCCTACCTTCATGCCTTTATCTCACTCTCTCTCTCTTTTCTCTCTCACGCTTGCTCTGTTCTTTATTCAGTCAACACCCGCATCATTCAGGTGTATAGGGGATTCCTGCCAGCCCCTCTGCCTGCCAATAAGGCAAACCTATGTTCGTTGAGGGGTGGTGAGGCTTGGCAGGTAAGAAGAGCAAAGATGGATGCCTTAAAGGCTGCCACTCTTTACTCTCTGCTGGCAGAAACACAGTAATCACTACAGACTTCTTACTACCCATGATTACATCTAACCTGAACTAATGTGGCAGGACATGGACCAACAGTCAGGAGGGAGTTACCTGTCACTTTGGGAACAATGTTACCACCCAGTGTGTCACTTTTTGTGACACTGTCAGTAATTTCAGCTCCTTGTGCAGCAGTGTCAAGTATACTGTGATTGGCCTTTTTCACAGCAGGCATTTTGATGTGTCATAGCATGAAAAGCACGTGTAATAAATATCATTAACGACGATGGCTCTGTTCCATTAAAGTGTGTCAGTAAGCCATGTCAGTGATGCACAATGACAGGGTCCTGAAACTGATAAATCTACATGGCTTATTAATGTTATTAATTAATTAATTACCTGTTGTCCTACTGTGACAAAATGTCTGCTGTGTAAAAGGTCAATTGGATTGTGAGAAAATCTCATACAAAAGCCATCAGAAGTACTTAAGCAAGAACAGAATATGATGGAAAACCAAGCAATGGCTGCTGTAGTTCACTTGTTACCTACAGTTGAACAGAAATCAACCCTTTAGCCTAATATTCTCATACTTGCATTAGCTATTTTTATTTTCATTTAATGGTTGCAGTGAACATAAATGCAATGCAGTCAAATTGGTGTAGCTAGTCTCTCAAAATGACACCTCCTACCTTGGTTAATGGCCTATTTTACACATCAATTAACTGTTGACAGGTTACTTGAAGCCCCGTCATACTTGACCAGAGCCCCTCCTTCCTGAAATTGTTTAAATTTAAAATCTTAGTGGCTGAAAATAAAAACTTAGTTTGAGTTTGGACCTCACACTGTCACATAAACATCATTTTTACAGTCAAGTTTTCAACTGAATATTACATTCGAGTCACTGTTTTAAACACGATAATCCCCTGTGGTTCTTTTGACAGCACTTACTGCTGTTTTGAAGATTTATCCAGACTCTTCAAATACTTCTATCCAGTTGAAAAATAAAAAAAAATATTCTGTGGTGTGGGCTGTGCACTAAGAAAATTTAAACTATATGTCTTCTTCTTCTTCCTCTTCTCCTACTCCTCTTGTTTAGATTTCTGAATGGGGAATTAACCTGTTAACCAACAGTTTACCAATTACGCATGACTAAGACCCAGGCTCATATCTTGTACATTATTTTAAACTAGTTAGGGCTACTTCCAATACTGCTCTCCTGACTGTCAACATTTTGGGTGAACAGTGAACACTCCAAACCATATTTTATTTTATAGAAGCCTGGTTACAGTATTATTTGTGCTACCTCTTTTCAGATACATGCTGCACCCTGACATGTCACTTTTTGAATCTGCTGGCTTTCATACCTGTACATGAAGATGCTGCACTAGGCAAATATCTATTTGCATGCCATCAATTTTGTGAGATTACTATAAATAGCCTAATATCAATAGTATAATAATAAACTTTATTTCCGTGGCACAATTCATGCATAAATGCAAATAGACAAAAGTAAATAATTGTGACATTTACAATAAGATAAGGATAAAAATAGTAAAATAAGATAAGACTAATGGAATAAGACAATGAGGATGTATTAGGGGCAATATAGAGTACTTGGGTGTAAAAACATGAGATGTGTCTTGAGATTTCATTTATATATTTTGATTTAGAGTCCTGTAAACCCTCCAAAAATACACTAGTAATTGGCAAAGTTACTCTGTCTAAACAGGCAAATGGATAAATGTCTATTCCCACTGTAACATTTAAGGAGGGCAGGTCCATGACCTGCCCAGGTCAGTGCCCATTTAGAGTGTGAGGAATGGAAATGTCAACTACAGAAATCAGTGAGCCAAGAAAACACCAGTGAAATAAAACCAGGTCTGATGTTCGGAAACCGATGAAACAACATTGGATTTAAGCAGAGCCTTGACAGTTCATTGCAAATGAGGGCAGTGCTCAGAAATTGGCCTAAATTGAAGCTAGATTGATGGTCTCTCTTGTTGCAGAGAAAAATCAATGTTGGAAGATATGAGAGATAGTATGAAGCATCAGAGATAAATAGACATGACTGTATCTATTTGTTTGTGGACATATTAATCAGGCCCAGTAGTACATCAAGTCAGAAAACGAATTCCAACCCAGCCGATATGAGATTAGTTAAATAGACAGGTCCACAACTCAAATGGAGGAGGCATTAAACATTTACTGGTTTTCAGGTTGCACACATCCCGGTAAAACGAGGCCTGAATTCAAGCTGCACATTTGTACACACAATCCCAGATGAACACAAATGGCTTAAAAAATTTCTATTCAAGTGTGTCAGGACTCCTAAAAATAATTTAGTGCACACTAATCCAGAGCGCTCCTTTTCAATTAGTGGGAAGGTCAGGATTGTCAGAAGGAAGTAAATGAAACATGAGCGCAGGTTTTAATGAGGATCCCAACTACAGTGAGACTCTACAACCTTAATATCTGTTAAGATTTTCCTCACCGTGATCAGATAGAATTAGAAAAAAAGCCATTTAGCCTGCAACATTTGTTGGATGGAGAGAATTGGTGGGAAGATAAATAGCTTGCTAGTGATTTTTAGCACAAGTTTGGTTTTGACCCATTGTATTTTAGGTGTTACCATCATTTAACCTTGGCTCCTGAGAATACATCAGCTCCCCCTCATCTGTTCTTTCAAGTAGATTCAAAGGAGTATATTGATGTGGGGAAGTGGTGCATTAATCATTAGTTAGAATGGCATAATCTCTCTACCTTTTGCTATTAAAGAGATGTTGATTAAAAAAAGATCCACCCCAAATTAGCCCCATGTTACATACTCCCTTGGCCAACCTCAGCATCATTTGTTTGAGCACCGATGCTGGTATTGCTGAGAGAACATGATTCATTATCATGCACATATTCCCAGTGAAGGATGTGGTGTTTATATCTGTAACAAGAAGTCTGAGACTATTTCAGTAGCACATTATCTATGCAGTCCTCCTCTCTGCCGGCTGTGCTCACATAAGAATTAAGAGATCTAGTGTTCCTGGTTGCAGCATTATTCAAAATTTTAATTTGACTTCTCCTCCAGACTATCACCAGTGTGATGGGAAAGTTCGGTCAGCCAGCAGCTTATGAGGCAGGTTGAAGGAAGAGCGCAGTTTTCTTACAGGGATATAGAAGGGATTGACTCTTCAGCTCACAGGCCTGTTTTCTTTAGAGACAAACTCCAGATAATCTTGTTGTTATATATATATATCTGTGGTGCTCATACCATTAAGGAATAACTGCGATGAGATGGCGAAGTGTTGCAAATTCAGAGGTTGAAAGTGTCTTCTGCTGAGAGATTTCTATATGAATCAGTGAGTCTGGAAGACATTATTTGTCTGTTATTGTAGGAAGCTGACACCAAAAACAATTGTCTTTGCGGGCAGTTAGAAATATTAACCCACATGATTGAAAACAATATGAAATCCTGAAGGTATGTGAGACAAAATACATCTTAAGAGGAAAGAGATCCAAAGAGATCTATAGTCTGAACAGCATGTCACACAAACTGCAAAGATGATATCCTATTTTATGATAATGCACAGCCATTTAAAGTCATTGGTAACTAAATATGACTCTCTACATACCCACTGTGGATGTAAACTTTTGGTTTTCTCTGTCTAGTTGAAGGAAATGGGATTACAGGTTCAGATTCAGGTCAATGATATGTTTTTCTACTGTGTGTGTGTTCTGGTTTAATATAAGGATATGCATTTCTTTATTGGATCAAAGCAATTTACAAACTCTCTTGCTGCCATCAAGTTTTGCAAAACTCAACACAAGGAGTTCTTGATGAGGCTGTTTGGGAGTGACTGGACTAGTTCTGTGATCTATTTTGGGCTATAGCTTTAACTATTGCAGTTGTGCAACCAATAGTTGTCTTCTCTGACGCAGTTTGTCCATGTTTGGTATTGCTATCAGCTCTCCTTCACAAGGTTGTTTCAGATCAACTGAACAGGTTGAAACATTATTGTGTGATGTATTATTAATGACTTTTCAATCGACTAAGCAAACTGTTTCGACCAGTATAATGGACTTTGCTTTTTGAGCCTGTGAAGGAAAGTAAAAATAATTCAGCCTTAAATCACGTAACTGCTGAAGGAGGGCTTTTAATGGCAAATTAGGCTTATCAGGAGAAAGAGGTGCTGCTATTTATGTGGACAATGTGTGTCTTGGGAGGTCATTAGAACAGGCAGAGTACATTAGTAAATAAGCTGCTGGCAAAGTCAATGCACTTCCTTTTTCTAAGAGACACACCGGCAGGAAGTTAGGCTCCTGTTTAATCAGACCCTCAGAAAAACTCAATCCACCTCACTTCTTATTGTGTTCGGATAAGCAGCAACATGACACAAGTTTTCAAACCAAGAAAAAAAAAACACAGGGAAATTCAATTAAGCTTTCGCTGGAAGCATCTGATAAGTTTATGGAAATTAAAGTTTTATGTAAATCAGTTGTCTGCCTGGCCCTGTGCCAGATCACAAGGGGCTGCGCTATATTGCATTCAAATTAGCTGCCTCAGAAAACTCAGCAGCTATGCCTAACAAGCCCAAAAACAACATTACATGAAATCTAGAGGGTATATTGCATATTTCAAAAGAGATTTCACTCCTTACATCTCACCTATTGTAGTAAAAATGATGACTACCCGATCTCCGCAATCATTCAAAATTACTACTCCACTATAGCACTGCTACTGTAGTCACTTTTTTCTCAAAATTCAGCACAAAGGCACACTCTGGAGATTACGTCCATATTAATTTGTGTAATAAATTCTTTATTCAAGCAATTCTCCTTTGGATTTCTGAGGAAGACCAGTATGAGTGATACATGATGTACTAAATCCACTGCAGATTAGTTGTGAGCAGTTTCTATTACAGAGTACAGTGACATCTTGTGGACAATGGAAGCAACTTCAGGGATAGTATCTGTGCATTGTACACATGGTTTCTACTTTCACTCTCACTATTTAATTTAATGTAAAAACTGCTGTTTGTAAGGTTTCTCCTTTTTCATTTATTCATCCATAAGAATCATAGCAGATGTCCTCCTGAATGTCATCTAACTACAAATCAGATATTTCACATTTGCAATGAACATTTGCATTTGAAAAAAATTGTACACTACTATTATACTAATACAAAATAACGTCAGTCATCACAGTCACAATAAATGCTACATCAGGTACATAATTCCCAAGACACATTGAAAAATCAATGAAACTTGACTGATCTACTAAAATGAAAAAAAAAAAATTCCATAATACTTCTCTCACCTTCAAACGTCAGATCAAATTCTAATTAAAAACCCTCTTTTTGAAGGCATAAGGCACAGTCAGAGGCAGATGTCAGTACATTTAAGGTCATTCTTGCCTTTGGACACCTGCTGAGCAGATGCTACCTTGATATGGTGGAGCTGGCGTGTGATTGGCTAGAGGAAGTAGTGGCAGCACTGAGCTGGGAGAAACCACTATGACTGGACTCCAGACTGGTCATGGATCCCCTGGAAATAACAAAGAAAGACAGAAAATAAATGTTAATTCTCAGTCATGATTCTGCCCAATAAATTATTGTACAAGCCTTTCATGCTCCATAAAAAGTACACATGTGTCAAACGCTATAAAAGTCAAGGGAACATCATTTCCAGAAATATTCCAGAAATGTTACAAACCCACACTAGAGCAGTGCAGCCTGTGTGAAAGACAGCTTCAGTGCAGTATAAAGAAAACATGACACGACCAGAGAAAAGGCTCAGTCAAATAAATAAACTGACCTGAAGTCATGGGAGGCCAGCACCTCTGTGTAGTACATGATTTTACACTTGTGGGAAGAGACCTGCAGAGAGGCCAGCACATCATCTACGCGAGGCAGGCTGGAGGCAGAGCAGGCTGGGGAGCTGTGGAAGCGCCACTGGAGAATGTAGAAGCCCGGCCAGCGTGTTATGTGGGAGCCCTGTTTGAACAGAGGAAATCTGCAGGATCAGTTTGAGGTCTGACTGCTTTGAGGACCAACAGTTTAGCTGAAAATGCTTTTAAAAAAAAAGAAAAAAAAAGAGTGCAGATAGCTTGAGAATACACTCTTTACATCTCAGCCTGCTTCTCACCTGTACACTCTCCCCCTCCCTGCAGGTGAGGGCCTTCTCCACCAAGCTGTAGTCCTGGCCCAGCACCCAGCTCTTGTCTATCAGCTGGGCGTTGACGGTTCCTAAGGACGTGATGCCATGGGCTCCAAGAGTGTCTTTCTTCGGAGGCTGAGGGGGCCTCTTGGAATGGTAGATGTTGAAGATCACATCGCCTTTAGACACATCAAAGTCCCAGGTGATGACGGAAGAGGCCTCTGTGATCTGGATCAGCATCTGTAGCAGGATGTAAAGAGATTGGGAACACAAAACAGTAGACAGCAGGCCATTAATCACATGGTTTATCTCTTTTGCTGCAAGCGTGCAGTGTAGATTTGTTCCAGCTGGTGGCACCCTAATCCACAGAATATAATATAAACTAGAAATACCACCTCACGGTTGTATGCTTCCACCAACCAGTCAAGTTGTAGTTTACATCCATGTCTGTCCAGACTCATATAATATTTCTAGTGAAGACTTTGAAGGAATTTAATAAAAGGTATTAAGTGTATTTTCCTTGTATGTGTGCTCACATGCTTGGCCAGTAAAGCTGCTTCTGATAGAACACAAAATTGTAGCCATGACAGTAGACAAAGCTTCAGATATGGATGTTGCTGCGAAGAAGCAACAAAATTCTAAAACATGGACGCTTCACCCACATCTTCAACCCTGCAGCACAGAAGATCTATACAGTCACCACAGTTTCAATCTAGTCACCCAAAATTAGTGTCACCAATTCAGTATCCAATCAAATGTGAAATATGGTCACAATCTCCCCTTCTGTTCTCCCCAGTTATGGCATTGAATAATGACCAGAAAAGTGCTTTTACAGAACATTATGATGTTACAGTGAAGTTGACCTTTGACCTTTTTATATAAAATGTCATCACTTCACCATTTTTTCCTATTAGACATTTGTGTAAAACTTTGTCATAATTAACATGTGAATTGTTGAGTTATGGCCAAAAACGAGTTTTGTGAGGTCACAGTGACCTTGACCTTTAACCATCAAAATCTAATCAGTTCATCCTTGAGTCCAAGTGGATGTTTGTGCCAAATTTGAAAAAATTCCCTCAAGGTGTTCCCGAGTTATATCGCATTCAAGAGAATGGGACGGATGGGCAGACAACCTGCTAAAAACATACTGCCTCTGGCCAAGGCCACCGGTGTGGAGACATAAAAATGCCCACTTGCTCTGGTAGTCTCATTCTTTGTTGCCTCATTTGTTAATTTGATCCGGGTGCGGCTATAAAAGCCCAGGCTGTACCTCATATGGAGCTCCCTTGAAGATACTGGCACTCTTATAGATGGAGTCAGTCAACAGCCTGTTTTCCTCACTCTCCAGCTCCTCCGCTGTCCTGTATAGAGATTTGGGGACCATACCTCCCTCAGGGATGTCACACTGTGTGAGGAGGGCAGAGGGGAAAAAAACATAAAACTCAAACAATGACAAAAAGAGACAACTCACATCAATGTATGTTAATATGTATAAATGTGTCTGCTCTTATGTAGACAGGAGTTTTACATCATAACACAAAGCACTTAGAGTTATATAATTTGTCTATATTTTTGTTAATGTGTGTGTGAACTGTTCACGTACTTGTACTGTACCAAAATTAGTAGGAACAGCCAATAACACATTTTTATTCTCTAAATTAAATCAGGAGCAAATGGCATGGTGCACATTATTTCACTGTGTCTGCGTGGGCAATGAAATGCACATTTGCAGGTCATTATGCCAAAGAATAAACTTCACCATGGTTTCCCCTCCCAAGAAGTCAGGGATGATCTCTCTGTCTATGTAGTCCACCAAGCCTCCTGGACCCTGGTAGTCATTTCCAGCATAAACAAGGAACTTCTTACGGGTGTTTTCATCAATCAAGGGGCTGACCTGGAAACAAGAGTCCAAGCACTCATCAGAAAACATGAACACAGCAGCAGGTTCGCTGTCAAAATCAATCCATTATTCATATGAATATTATGAATAATAATATTAAATATGATATATTTTCTATTCCATTTGTGTATAAATAGTTCCCAACAAATTTATTTCCTACTTTGAGTTTAACACATCTTCATATAGCAACTAAAACAGCTCTGGTTCAAATCCACAAATGTGATGTGTACTACTTTCATTACTGTTATTGTTTTGGTTTATTGTAATATATTTGTGTGCTTGATTTATCTTTATTTCTTTGATGAATACTATTACTACAATATTAACTATTGCATATTTCTATAGCAATGACAAAATGTCTCCCAAGGGACACTGAGTTTTTTTCATATTACAGGGCTATAATTATCTTCATTTGTCAATATTAGTTTGTTATGCTCTTCCTCTCTTTCATCTGTTTATCATTTGCTCATATTCGCAATTGATTCACCAACTAAGTGCAATATCAGCATGATGCACTTTACAACATCATGCATTCTACCATAATCAGATGATTAGTGAAAGTCACATCAAATGTAACTGCAGATATTTATTCTCACCAGGGTCCAGATCACTGGAAAAACTCTGGGTGCCCTCAGGATGAGCAGGCGACCCAGAGTCTCTGGGTAGTTGGCCTCTATCACCTCAATGATTCTCAGCAGAGCCTTAACTCCTGGTCTCCACAGGTGACGCATAGTAAGACCCTCCAGATCCACCAGGCAAGTCCAACAACTGACCGGCACAATAACACAGGCATTACATGACTATATACACAAACATGTGTACACCTGATCAGCCATTAATCAAGGAGGCACTGATGAAAGAAAGAATATTAAGGCACCTAATGGGTCGACCAAAGACTCTAGTGTTTTCCTCACAACGCCTCAGTCCCTCCTCGTTGATGGACAGAACCTGGATCACAGTCATCAAGCATTAATGCAATTTAAGATATCTTAAATATGTTTATGTGTATGTTAATGCATAAATCTCATGGATATATTCAAGTCACCTGTCTCAGTAGCACCTCCTCTCCCAAGGCTCGTACCAAACCCTTAATGTCCATTTGACCCAGACGCAAGATATACAGAGGACGGCCATCTAAACACATTTCACACAAAGACATAGACCAATTCACAGATTATATAACAACAGCTAAATCAGCATCATCTTTATGTCTAATTAAAACTGGTGTTTACCATTCATTTAGCATGTGAACATTCAAAGGGCACTTCCTGTGTTCAACCTGGTGCATCAGCTGAGCTGTTAAAACCAATGACTCATTTTCAAACATGGGAGCTACAACAGATGGTGCTCAGACTTCACAGTCAATAATTAACAGGCCATTTCAACCTGTGTGGACTATATAAATACAGAAGACTAAATATTTTTTCCTCTTTATCTTTCACAGGGACTGATAAGAGTACTTTCACTGTAGACAAACCTTAAAACAATAATAGTAACCAGGAAACTAAAATGACAGGCAGATGGAGTCAGGATAACGTACAGTTGGCTGTATTATTCAAGCAATACCTCTGTCATGGTGGTGCCAGCCTCCAGTGTAATAGTCCTGAAGTAGCTGGGGACGGTCCCAGGAGTCTAACAGGAAATCCACCTGATGTTGCTTCCTCCAGGTAAGTGACTGGCACAAGAGCTCCCTGGCTTTGTCGATGTTAAAGTCTCTGGCCCTCAGGAAGCGCAGCACGTGCTGATCCTTTGGAATCTGTACCACAACAGGCAGGAGGTCACGACGAAAATGTTTTTAAGTTACCAATAAATTCATTTTTTAATTGGTGCAAACCAGCCAAACATTACAAGGCGGCCTATTAGCCAATGCATGCTTGTTAGTACAATTATTTAAATGTGGAAGCAAAAGCTAAACAGTATAGGTTGTGTGAGTGTGTAGAAAATAAATAAATGTGCATTTTACATAACTGCACAAACAGCTCCGTATTCAAACAATGTATATATGTATATAATTATAACAATGTATAAGTGACCTTGCCCTTGTGGGTTTCCTGGAGCCACTGGCGCAGTCGAATAAGACAGCTCTCCTGCAGAGGCGTTAAATCACCTAGGTAACGTCTGATGTAATCAGCATCCAACTTGTCTACAGGCCAAAACACAAAGTTAGCACATATTGCATGCATCACATGGAGACATTAGACACTGTGTGCACCTGAGTGAAAATAATGAAATTAGCTGTGACCTACCAGACAACATGTACATAATGCAGCTAGTTGGCACTGTTTTGTGAGCTAATTTGGCTTAAAATGTTTCTGCTTGCTTGGGCCTGTTTGCTGCCGTTCTTTTTGACACTATTGGTTTTAGCAACACATCAGAGCATGGTTTAGTAACACAGGAATAGAGGTGCTATTAATCCTGTTGTAAAAATTGTTGTGGTCTTTTTAATTTACAGGTACAAGCATACAGCATATTCAGCTTTTAAAATGCTATCGAATCAAGAATAATTTTGCTGTTATCATAACTATCTCAGTCCTTTCACTAAACGTTTGTACTGTGAACCAGTTAATACAAAAGGATAGTTCACATTACACACATCTTTTGCATTCATACACTGCACTTTTGTGTTGTGTGTTGGCTGCTATTCTGTAGTTTATTGTGACTAGTGAGTAAACACTGACCATCAGGGGAACCAGCCACTAGCTCTGTGGGGCCGACAGTGTCTTTATTGGACAGCCCATCCTTGGCACTGTTGACAGGGATGACTCTGGTACTAGAGGCCGGTGGCAGCTGGAGCCTGGCAGCAGCAGTGTGAGAGACAACAGGGGGTGTCCAAGGAGGTATGTAAGTTATTCCCTCCTCCTCCAGCTCTCTGAGGTAGTACTCAACAATTTCTTTACCCTAAAACATAGGAAGAAGATGAGACTTTGGGTTAATGTGACTGTTTAGATCACAGTATTTGAGGCCAGCATGGATTAATTCAATTTATCAACAAAACAACACAACAGATTATAGAACACATATATTGTAGGCATGTGCGTCAACAAAGCTTCATATCGTTAACAGTAAGTTCAAAGATACAAACCTTTTTAATGCTACTAGCATACTGTTTCATCGCTATCTTCTCCGCTGAGCTCTCAAAGCCAAAAAAGGACTTAATGTCCAGACTAGCTGTCTGTTCGAAGCATGTCCAGTTCTCATTTTCTGGATGAACCTACGTAGGAGGACAAAAATGTGTGATAGATGCTGAAAATTCAAACTCAGCATGTTATTTTTTATGTCACAAAAAGCACAAAATCAGCAATAAAATACAATACAAAATTTGAAGCCTCCAGTGCACATACACTTGCAGTGTAGTTATAAGTGAATTACAGTAGGAGACATCTGGTGTCCAGGAGTTAAACTTTTCAAATGAACAATATTTGTAAATTCATAGATTCTGGATTTATGAATCAGGAAGAAGGTCCTTTTAAGAGTTTTTAAACAAGGTAATTTTTTTTTTTTTTTGAAAAAACATATCGGACACAAATTATTAATCAAAGCAGATTATTTTTGAATGTCTTAAAGCATGTCTGGGGGTGTCCTTAGGTTAATTTTTAAGTGACAGGTTTATCACATACAGCAGAAATGATATAACTGGTGGGGGATATGTTGTGGAAAATCAAGAGAATTTAGTGGGGTGGGTATTACAATGACTCCACCTGCTGACACAAGTGATTAGTGTATTTGGCACACTGTAAGAGGATGATGAAAATGAATGAAATTACATTCCTGCAGTGAATAGAAAAGCCGGATTTTTACACATGCAGCAGTAAGGACATGTATTCGACTATGACTTCTAACTTGCTGCTTGCTGTGTCAGCATATACTGTATTACCTTTATGTAGGGCTCTGTTCCACCTAAACAGCACTTGTAAAATCATTATCCAAAAACAATAAAACAAATAACAACAAAGAAATAAAACTCTCCTCCCAAGCACCCGATTATCTTGTTTGACTATGAAGCTCACCGTGTAGTTGCAGCACTCGTGTACAATGACTCTGCTGGAAAAGGTCTCGTTGCGGACCTCAATGTGAAGCGTCCTGTCTCTGCGATTCAGAGTGTTCTTCTGGATGAAGTACAGGTAGTCTACACCAGCCATCTACATGCAGAAAAACACAAAATTCAAATGGTTTACACCAGGAAATACAACACTTCTGATGTCATAATTTGTGCGGGTGTTTTGCATTCTGCTGTTTTGTCCATTTGTGTACATGCATTCTAATGGGACAATGCCACAAAATACCAACTTAAAAATGACCATTCATTGAAATAGCCTTGACAAAAAAAATCATATTTTGGTTCTTCCAAAGGAAGCATTATATCTGATTATAGACACTGTTATGATTGTTTCATTGGCTTTGATCAGTAAAAGGTCAGAGGAAAGGTACCCGTTTAAGAAGTCGTGGGGCATCAACTTCGATCGTACAGCGCCTCTCAGTTACCAGTGTAGATTCATCTTCACTTTGGCTCTCACTGATGATCTCGCTGTCTACAAACACTGGGATCAAGGGGCTCTTCGGGAACCTCCTCACATAGGCCTGAGAGAGATAAATAAATCACATTTCAAAGAAAATTACCCATAGATGATTATAGATTCACTAGTGTTAATTACAGTATGTTGAGTTCTTTAAGACATTTGATTTCCTTTGCTGATTTGAATGACAGTTGCACTTGTATTTGCCCTAAAAGGAACATGATTTCCTTGTCAGGCTAGGATGCATTTAATTTTTAATGGCTTTAACAAATTATATTAAAAAATATTAAAATTATATTAAAATGTTATGGGTTCTGCACAGCAACAGCCTGCAGCTGCAGCAGCTTTTTTACAAGCGTGACGGCTTTGCATTTTACTGCCAACAGCTTACTGTATGACCATCTGTTCAAGCCAATTCACCAGGCCTCACCTGTCAATATTGATTGAATCGCTGTTAGGCAGCTCCCGGATATGCTAAATATCGGACCTTATGCTGTGTGCATCAAAGCACTGACCTTTAAGTCCTCAGTCTGGGTAACTAGCAGCAGTGCAGTTTTTGCTGAGAAACTATTGACAAATAACAGAAGGTAATATGGAGAGCTGCCTGTTTAATGGTTTAGAATAACAATTGATTAGTTCACAGTGGAGTAGAAAACCATTACTAACACTCTGGGATACCCTGATACCCAGATGTCCTGTTGCCTGTGGCTCAAAAGATTTTAAATGTTTGTAGAGCTAAACCGACTGTACTGGCAATAAAAAATAGACCACAAGCATTGACATGCAGTGAAATGGAACAAGTCAAAAACAGCAACAGTTGTTCCTCTTCAAATTCACACACATGCACACACACACACATATTCTGCTTGTACAGTACTAATACAACACAGCATATGAGCAGTCTAATCAATAAGATGAAATTATTAATGAGAGAGGATTCCTTGGTAAATAAGCATCATTGACTGGTGTTGTGGAACAAAAACAAACAACATGTTTCACTGATTGCAGACAAACGGAAATCTCTGTCCTAATTATTCCCCTCAGAGCTATAAGAATAACTGTCAGTGGCATGATCAGTCAGGGGACTAATGAGAAAGCACGGAGACAAATGTGAGCAGTGGAGGTGGTAGACTATTCACTGGATTCTCTCCTTTATGAAATCGAGACCTAAATCTTTTCACAAAAGGCTTATTTTATTTAGACCATTTTCAATTACCTGTACTGACGCAAGAGGACTTTCATGGAAAAGTATCAAACGAAGCTTATGTAGGTGTTAACTTGGACTGAGTGGTGACTGAGTCACCACACAGTGCAGTTATAGCCTGCAGAGCAAAGTGTCACTGCAGCATCACGGTCTTTACCCCACTCTGAGGATATTGCATAAGCCTTTGGCTTAATATATAACTGCACAGAATGAGAATCAACAGCAAGATACTGTTAAACTGGGTGAAAACAGATTGTCATGGTAATGCACATCTACAGTATTTTACTCTTGCCATACTAACCTGTCATACTGCTTCACAATGACTTCCTGTTCCTACACAAATTTAAAGCATTCAGTTGCAGGTTGAAGGTGAAGAAAGTAATTACAAAGATATGTTCCACTCAAGGACAGCAAGGTTTGCACCTCATATGGTAAAACATGTTTGGAATTTGGGATCTTTGTTGCTATTACAGTGGATTTCCTGTTATGGACTGTTGAACGCTGCTGCAATTTGGCTGGTATAAAAAGCAGGCCTTGGATTTGGTGGGACTAACATCAAAATCTATCAACAATTACAGTAATATAGCTGGAAAAAAATGTTGCTGTCCAACTTCATTGTGATTTCTGCTTATCTCAGTGTTCCGTCATCTGTATTGTGTCAATTGTTCACAGGAATAAAATAGAACAGATGCTTCAATGTGTCTGTCTTTAACAATACTTTATGCATATTAATCCAACATCTAGACCTGTTGTGGAGGTAAACAATATAAAAAGGTCAGTCTGCCATTGAATAAAAATGAAAAAGAAAAAAAAAACCCTTTCATGTGCAAGGTGCTTTAGATGCAACGTTTAATAAGCAGCAGCCTGCTGTAGATTACTGAAGGCTGAACAATTACCACTGCATGAGAGATGGGGAGATAGGGTGTACAGTATATTCTGTCTGCTCAGTCATTACACAACATTTATTGCAGGTAAATGTATTTCAGGAATGATACAGGTGACCCTCAGAGGCAGACAGGCAACGCTGGAGACAATTAGCAGTTTTATGAAAGTGTCTGGTCTCCTGTAAAATGCCAGAAATGAACCCTCAAGTGAAAACTCCGCATTTATATGAATTTTTATATTATTTTTATATTTTAGATTTAACATTCAGTTTTCAATTAAAGCAAAAGTAGAGTATGTTTAAGGAGTGCAGGGGTGAAAGCTCCACTGGCTAGAATAGATCAGACACACACAAATCCCCAATTTAGTTATGTAAGAGCCTGCAGACTAATGAGACTCATATCCACTTATGTCTTATGTCTTTTATGTCACATGAGTTGAGAGGTGACAGACACTTTACATGGATCATTCAATACAACCACACTACTCACCGCCATTATTAACTCAAATGGATGCTTGTAGACCCGGACAGGAGACTGGTATTCCTGCACCATGGTTGCAGCTCATTTACCAGCAACCTCTGTTAAATAACCACAGATACAACATCATGTCACAGCAAGATAAGAAGTTTAAAAAGTATGACAGCACTTTACACAGCTAATTGTAGTGTTCCCATGCCATAAAAAGTTCACTTTGTATCAGTTGACCAAAGGGTCAGATAGGGACAAAAAGAGCAAATATATGATTATGTTGAGTTAAATTGCCTGTTTGTGTTAAACTGTAGTCTGCATAAGAAGTTAACCGGCATCCTTAAATTATGTAAAGTATCCAGAGTTTGTTATTGTTAAAACTGTGAAGGTACATACGGTACTTTGACACACTGTACAGGGCCTGAACAGCGAAAAAAAAAAGAGACAAACTTGACTTACAGCGGTTTTGAATCCTGAATGGTGGATTTATGTTGCGTCAATGTAGCTCTCCAACTATCTCAATGTTATCCACACTGTCAGCTGAGAGAAGAAAATATAGTTCTCCGCATTGTAAACTGTAAAACGAAAAACAGCTTACTACGTTTGTCAGTGTGCAGCCGTGTGACTGTTAACTCCGCCTCTTTCAGACAAACAGGAAGCCTGTGTGTCAAACTTTGCAGCTCCGTAATAGAAAGCCGCGTTATCGGTAAGGGCTAAACACTGCTTTGTCACATTTCTAACCAATGTGTTAACCTCAGTTAGCCTCCAATATTAATTTAAAAAAAGTTATATTCACAGCAGACTGATAATTTGAGGTCAGGATTGACAGAGGGGGGCGCTGTGCCAGATGTGACAGAAGTGAGAAATCGTTGAAGAGAGTTCATCATAAAAATTCCATAAAGAAAATTGTTGGCCTTATTCACTCTCATTTTTCTCACTTTAAGGAAGCCCAAACCCAAAACGCTGTTAGACAAAAGATTATTTATACCCACACATATACAGTCCCTGTCCTGATCTAAACACCAGTATCCCAAATATGAGTCCAAGGACCACATAAGAAATAAATATTCTTTCCTTAAAACACTTATATTATGATTAATATGATCATAATTACATCAATTACACATAGTTACACGTGTTTTCATTTACAAACTGATTAGTGCAGCACAGCACACACTTGAAGTGTACCTGTGATTTCTAGGTTTAAATTTGACATAGGCTATTATCCAAATTAAAAACTATAATTTACAATCTTAAACTTATAATTCACTATTAATTGCATTCTTAAAGAGAATGATGGACAATCAAGATTTAAACCGATACTATCATTAAGTAACTCCATTAATTAGTTGCTGACTTAAGACTCATGTAATTCATGTTTGTGATTTAAAACTTAGATTAATTAGTTTTTAGTAATTAGATTAACATTTCTTCAGCTTCGACCCTGCAAAATACACCAAACCTGACTCCTACTCTTCACCTTGTTGATGGTAAGGCCACAATATAATGGCCTCATGTTGCTTTTTGATGTTCAGTTTTCACCTACATTAAATTCTGGGTCATCTACTGTGTAATCTACTGTGGGTGCATAGTATCATAGCTTTGTCACTGCTAAGTTTCTTAATCCTTAGATAGATCTTTGCAACCTACAGCCCCATTGTAATATTGATTTATAATTTTAAATATAAAGTATGTAGGAAAACCTGGAATATGACATGCTGAAATATGTTAATCACAAAAACAACCCAGTCAATTGTGCATCTACAGGTTAAGAATTCATCCTGCAAACCTATCACAAATCACTATGTAGTTCTGTCCTTTTCATAGTTATCTCTTACAGTGACTGACAATAACATGCAACATTATTTAGTAGAGGTTTTTGCTGTCTTTTTACTGCCTCACATTAGCTGTTCCAGTAAGATGCAGCTGGCCCTGCATTGAGACTCCTGAAGCAGCATCTGGGGGGGAAATTCAAAGCTACTGATCTGGCAGCCTACAAAAAGGTACCGGAGTCCAGTGGGGGACATCCTGGGAGGGGGAAGTGGAGTTCAGATAAGCTCTTTTTCCTAATCAGCCTCAGCCTCATGTTACCATGAAGCAAGCTGTTCTCAGCAACTGTCCCCCACACAGTTTCGGGTAAATCTGTGCCACCTTTCTGCAAATGCACAATCGCTCTGGTCTGTCTCACAAAATACTAGAAAAGATGCAAGATTTGGGTTCTTTCTCTCAGCCAGGCTTTACTTTGTCAGTTACGGCAATAAACCATATTGCTTTTCTGTGTTATCTTGAACAGTTTACCTTTTTTTAAAAAAATATACAGTCACAAAAAACACCTGACGAACACATTGTCAATTCCAATGACATACACTGTATGTCAAGGCTGATCTTTTTCTACAGGCCATTCTCAAGATTTCTTCCTTTTTTTCCTGAGTGGGTGTTTTTGGTTGTTTTCTCTGAGGGCATTTAGGTTTGAGTGTCATCTCCAGTTATACTCTAATTATGATCAAGGGCCATACAAAGCATCCTTGGCTCTAATATGACAAAAGAGATTACTTTGAAATTCATATCCTGACATATCCTGCGCCGCCTAGTCGAAGGCTATAACAAACACAAGGACTCATCTATTCCCCCGATTTAATTAATCACCTACATTCTCCGTTGTTTGTGGTAATAGTAGTCCAGCTGATGCAAACTGCAAAAGAAAAAGGTGAATGCTGAAGTTTTCTCTTAGCTCAGCTCATCACCTCTCTCAGCTCCTTTTTTTTAGAATCCTCTTGGCTCTCCTGTCTAATTAACTCTAATAATGACTAAAGCATATTGGATATTTCTCTCCTGAACACTGCCCAGATTTCACATTGACTTCACACACCTCAGACACTGTTAAGAGCTGAAACCTCAATACCAATAAATCTCATGGAGATTATGCAGCTATATAGCTTTTATTCATGCATCGGTAATTCAGAGCATAAATAAACCTCTTTTCATCAGCTGTTCAGCTACAGTAATAAAAGAATAATGAGAACAGAGAGTAGGCGCTGTTAAATGAAATTCTTACATTACCAATATTACAAGCAGTGACTCATAAATATAAAGACTATGACCTCCAGTTAGTGATCATTACAAAGCAAATAGGCACAAATATTAACCAAAAATCTAGACACATTGTTGCTGTTTCCAGTGTTTCCAGTGTTTCCAGTGCTTCCAGTGTTTCCAGTGTAATGCAAACGAATGAGTAAAATGCAGATGAGCTTACTTGTGGCTGTACAGCTCCTGAAACTTTGCTGTTTTCCTTCTCTGTTTCTCCAGGGGAAGGCACCTCGGGGAAGAAGTCCATTTAAATTAAAATGGAGGCCATTTCAGAAAAAAAGGAATAATCGACTGAGCTTTGAGGAATCTGAGATGATTCATGAATTTCAGACCAACACCGAATTTATCCAGAAGCCTCAGGGTTTAGCAGCATGAATTAGATCATTTTAAATTCAGTTAAGGTACCCCCCTGACCTATTCATGCAACTTTCAACACCCTGAAAAAAATCCTCATTGAAGTGTGTGTGTGTGTGTGTATTTATTTTGAAAAGAATAGGAGAAAGTAGTCTAGAGGATTGTGTGTTGATCTGCATCACAGCTCATGATGCAGATCAACACATTAGTGCAAAGTTAACCAAGAGAGGCAGACCAAGACAAAGAACACATTGCTACTCGCTTATTCCAATATTCCTCGAAGGTATGAGGCAAGTGAATAGCAGTATTTCTAAGTTATACTTCATTAGTCTTCACTTCTTGTTGACAAGTGAACACATTTTTTATTGCTGGCATTGCACGGCAGATTGCACACATTTTGTTTGTCATGATAAGAGGGTATTTAAGTAATCTGTCAACCGGATGCACGATGTAAAAGTTTGTGATGTCTGAGATTAAATGTATTGAATAACAAGTGAAAGCTGCAGGCAATTAGACTTCAAAGTGGCGATTCCGCTCTGACTGCTTGAAAAGGTTTCACAAGAGGTTTAATGGGTGCAACCCTCCATCGGCTCACTTTTCTATTTTTGTTTTCTAGTTTGGATTATTTTTTGTGCTATTATCAAATTGGAATATTTACTCAAATAAAAAAATGAACTAAAAATGAATTCATTAATCCTCCATGCAAATATCTACAAAGTCAGAAACACACATTCCCTAATGAAAACTCTTTTATCCACTGTAATGGACAGTTGATCTGAAGGTTTGCCAGCTGGTCGGATGAAACATCACACACTTAGTGTGACGGCATAAAGGTCAAACTACAAGGAGTGAGTGTGGGCAGTTTATTAGTGATTCAACCGCTGCCAGGTCCTCAGAGGGATTTTCTTTTATTTGAGTTGGAAGGTTGTAGGTTAGATAGGATAGCAGTGGCAGTAATGTCATGCTGGGTAAACACCATTAACATGGTACATTATGAGAAATCTGTCAGTTCAACTGTTTTTTTCACACTTCTCTCAGATGGGGGTGTTGTTCATTTACTGTCCACTTGAGGTCCTCAGTCCATAACCAACCATTGGAAGATGAAAAAAACAAACAAACAGGGAATTAAATGGATAAAATAACTCATATAATTACATATACATATACATATATATATACATAAGCATTTTATAAGTAAGTGGAAGGTTTAAGAAAAGATGCTGGTGAGAACACATGAACATCATACCAGGATATTCCTTAAACTTCATGTCTGTCAGTCCTCATGGTACATAAAGAACACCAGACTAAAGCATCTTCTCTTAGGCTTCACCCGTAAGCACAGCCTGCAGCTCCACCAGACTGGCCAATGTCAGATTAACATTTAAATTCAGAGCACCTCCAGAATGTCTCTGAAGTGCCATGTAGAGTAAGACACTGGGGCCTATCATAGAATAAGGGTCAAAACAAAGCAAAACAAAAAAGAAAATCAAAGCATCTGGCCAGTACATACACATTAAGTGATGGCTCAGAAAAAAAGTGTAGCAGTATAAGAAGCTTTGTACACCACCAAATATAGCAATAATACAGTATAAAAGAGTGTGATGTGAACACGACAGCAGATAACACATGGACCTGCACATGCACAGAATCTGCTCTGATGGTTTTACATGCATTTTTTCCTGTAAGAGCCATCTGAACCTCAGGGATTTTTTGTTATTGGGTATTTTATTGAAGTGGGAAGAAATCGTGTAACTATTTAATTCAACTGGTGCAATATAAATGCAATGGCTGAGATATTCTGCTGGGTTTTTAAGAGCGAAATTATTCCCTTCCCTGGTCTCTTCCACCCCCACACACTAACCCTGTGTATTAGTGCTGTGCTTTTGGTTGAGCGCACTCATGGATCTAATCTTAAAGCATTCTGGTTGGTAAGGAAAGAAAAACAAACCAACATGATGTGAATTTTTGAGCTTGACTGGTAAAAATAGATCATTGTCATGTCCTAATTAGGACCAGACTTGGTGTAGAGTTGTATCAGCCCAAAATTAATATACTGACATGTTCATTTACACAGCGAAAAGAAGCCTCTGACAACTGCCCCTCATCTAGACTTCATTAAGATAGCATATACTTCTGAGTGTGCAGAGTATTAATTTTTTTTTTACAGGTTAGGTTATATTTCTGTCTTGCAGAAAGCAGCATGAGTGCCACCTCTTGTTGTCACCTTGAAGCATTTTTTGAACAAAGCATAAAGAACAACACATCCAGCCCTTCAAACATCAGCACGGTCACACTTTCCTGTAACTGTGGCACAAGAGCTCACATGCAAAGGGTAATGAAATACATCGCATGCACCCCCCCTGTAAAAACCCTACATCAAACAGCGCCAGCTTCTAGTACACCCTAAGGATAAAAATCAAAACAGAGACGAGAAATGAGATGTGATTTATGAAATCCCATGCCTCTCATCTAAGAAGAAAAAGAGATTCTTGTAGTGCATATTCGTTCAAAGAAACATCAATCAGAACAGGAAAACTTAAAATTAGCTCTCTAAAAATCACCATAAGACAGAAAATCATGTTATGGCCTGGGAGCGAGCTAAAATAATTACATCTGAGGGCAATACATTCTAACATTGGATTAAAGATCTGCCTAATTTTAATTTTAACTCTGCAAATTCTATTCAAAATTAGCGACCCCGTTACCTATGTAAGTCTCTAGCTATCCTTGACAGTATGATTCTTTGTCCACTCCAGTCCATGTAAATCATAGACCTCCCCCATCATTAATGAAAGCAACTGTGAGGAGGTGTAACCATAGTTATTTAATATCCATTATTTACCTACTATGTCTGTTAAACATAAGATCCCTCTCTTTCATCTGTCATGAATGTATTCTGTCCAACTGCTTAGATATGTTTATGATCACTGAAACCTGGATATGTCAAGGAGATGCTTCATCACTAATTGAAGCAACTCCTCCTGGCTACTCACATCTTAATCATCTCAGGCTATCGGGACATGGAGGTAGCCTAGCAGTCATTTTCAAGAAGAAACATAAATGCTCTCCAACTACCATATTCCTCGGCTGAATATCTCAGCTTTTAGGTCACAAGTAAAACCCCTAACCTTTTGTTTTAGTCTATAGACCACCTAAACCAAATCCAACTTTTTTGCTGGAGTTCTCAGAGCTTCTATCTCTTATCATAACACTGTATGACAGAATTCTGCTTTTATGTGATTTTAATATCCATGTATGTTGCCCCTCCAACTAGGGATGTGCAGAGGGTAAAATTATTTGTATTTGTATAAAAGTGAAAAGAGGCTTAAAAATCCTGTATTTGTTTTTATTAGGCTTTTAATTTTAGAAAATTGAAGTGTTACAATAAGTGTTCATGAATAAATTATCTTACGATGGAGGTCCCTACACTGGGTCTCGAACTGCAGTCTCCCAGATCATAGACGACTACACTGACTACTGAGCTAAAACATCATTCATTGCTTCATTGCAGGCAGACCTCTACCTATTTATACACCCATAACACAGAGACAGCACACTGTGCAAATATTCACAAAAAAATCCATTATTTGTGCTTTGCCGAATAACGTATTTGTATCCTGGCACACCCTTACCTCCAACACCATAGCAAGAGAATTCCTGAACTTATTCAATCATTTGGTTTCTTTCAGTCCATCAGTGGTTATACCCACTAGGTCACACTTTAGACTTGGTACTGTCATCTGGCTTTGTTCTCATAGACCTGGCTGTAGAGGACACTGGTATGGCAGATCATAACACTGTTAGCTTTAAGGCTAGGGTGTCTGTTTCTGCTTCAGATTTATGCACCCCATTTAGATCTCTCACCAATGAAGAGCTAGTTGGTCATTTTAACAGTGCTTGTATAGCTATCTTAGACTCTATTGTACCTCTGAGAGACAAGAAATCTAAATCTAGAGCCCTGCCCTGTTCTAATGAACACACTCAGGCTCTGAGACATGTCTGTAGGAAGGCTGAAAGATCATGGAAGGCAAATAAACTACAAGTTAACTTTTAACTGAAAATTAACTGAAATTTTGAGAGAATACATGTGCATATATCAGACGGCAGTTAAGGAAGCAAGATCATCCTATTTCTCATATCTCATCTCTTAGAACTGCCATCCACAGATTTATTCAATGTAATTCAACATGTCACCAACTCCCCTGCTAGTCATGAGATCGAATCCTCCCCTGAAAAATGTGATGAATTTCTAAAGTATTTCATCAATAAAATCTTTTATTAGGCTCCAGATTACACCGCAGGGTGGCGACCCTTTATCGGTCCCATCACTGGTTCACCAGTAATTTAGTCATCTCACCCACTTTGAACCCATATCTCTTCCATGCTTAGAAGAGATAATTATACACTTGAAACCCACATCATGTCCCCTAGATATCATACCCACTAAGTTTCTATTACAGATCTTTGACTTCCTTGGCACATACATCTTATATATCATAAATAGCTCGCTGGCTAGTGGTTGTGTTACTTCTTATTTCAAACAAGCCATTATCCAACCACTTTTAAAGAGAACTAATCTTGATCCCCTGGACTTCAATAGTTACAGACCAATCTCCAAATTAACATTACTTAGTCTTAGAAAAAATAGTAACATCTCAGTTAATATTGTTAATGAAAAGCAATAGTTGGGTTTCCAACCAAATGTATTGCAAATTTTGACCAAATTTTCAGAAAATTGGCAAAAGAAAATACAAATTTATGCGTGTTTCCATCCACTACTGTTATGCGAGGGTGCAATGAGATGATGTGATTAAAAGAGTGCCAGTCAAACAATACATAGTGGCGTTTCATTGCTGTTTCCCATGGCATTTATGTTTGTTTCTTGTATTAATTCAAAGAATGTTGCAGTCTCCTCATCAGTCCACACATTTTTCATCTCTCCAGTGGAGTGGAAGCTTGAGTGACATTTAAAGAACCAGTGTATAGGATTTAGTGGCATCTAGTGGTGAGGTTGCAGTTTGTAACCAAATGAATACACTTCTCCTCACCCTCCCCTTCCAAGCATATAGGAGAAACTACAGTGGTCACAAAACAAAAAGAACACTCTAGAGCCAGTGTTTTGTTACTGTAGAAGCAGGGTGATGCAAAATGGCAGCCTGTGTAGAAGGGGACCCTTTCCCTATGTAGATATAAATAGCTTATAGTTTTATGTGCAAACTGAAAATGTGTATAAAAACAGGTGGATGGAAACCTAATGACATTTTTGAGAAATTTAAATATGGTTTTAGATCTCATCATAGCACAGACTGCCCTTTTGAAAGGTGCTGCATTTGACCATAGCATCTTGCTCAGTCACCTCGAGAAGTGGATAAGCATCTGACTCTGCCCTTCAAATCATATCTCAACCGCAGAATATTCTCACTATTTGTAATGCTTCATCTTTAACTGCCCATTTTACCTTTAGCGCGCCACAAGACTCAGTCTTAGGTCCATTTGTATTTTCAGTACACGCTTCCAGTCAGGGACATTATTCATAAATATAAAATAAATTTTCACTTTTATGTAGATGACACCCAGCTATATGTACCAATAACACTGATTGATACCAGTGGTCTAAATAATCTTATATCCTGCCTCAATGAGATTAAATGTTGGATGTCCAACAAATTCCCCCAGTTAAATGAGAGCAAATCAGAGACTGTTTTATTTGGCTCACCAAACTCAAAACAGGTGTGCTTTTTGACTCTGACCTTAGCTTTGATGCCTAAGTCAAGAAAACAGTACAGTCCTGCTTTCTTCATTTAAGAAATATCATCATTGTCATCCACGCTTTTCACAGTTGCACTACTGTAATTCCATGCACTCTTGCTTGAGCCAAAGTTCTCTTTCCTGTCTGCAGCTTGTTGAGAATGCAGCAGTGAGGACTTTAACTAATTCAGGGAAATGTGATCACATCACCCCTATCTTGGCCTCTCTTCATTGGCTACTTGTTCATTTTAGAATTATTTTTAAAATTTTAGTAATTATGTTGAAGGCTAAACGGGGTCTTGCTCCAAAATATAATCTCTGAACTCCTCACCCCTTATGAACCAAATTGCAGTCTAAGGTCCTCTGCAACATTGTCCTGAAACGAAACAGGCATTTTAGCCCTGGACACGTACAACACCTGTGCCATTTCTGTAGAAGGCTGTAGACTACAGTGCATGCCACAATTACCATGATTAAAGATACTCATAAATTTAGTATGCTACAACAGGCACATGTAGAGGAAATGCTGATAGGTGAGGTGCAGGTGAAGGCGTAAAATCACAGACATGATGTGATGAAGATACAGATAGATACTGTTGCCAAAAACATTTGATATCTACGGAGCTTGCAGCTGCAACCAGTTCTAGTTCAGTGGTAATGATGTTCTCAGGATTTCTATAATCTATATTGTGTTGGTCTTTTGAAACAGAATCAGGTTTGTTGCCAAGTAGGTTTGCACATACAAGAAATCTGCCTTGGTGTTTTTGTGAGGCATAACAGTCAAGAATATACACAAAATTAAGTAATCTTAAATAATCCTAAAAGGAAAGAATTTACAATTAAAAAAAAAAAAGTAAAATATATTCTAAAAGAGAAGAGCTGCTGCACGTTTAAATATTACATAGAAAAGAATGAGAATGAAATGTACAAAATATTGACGAGTAGGAAAACAGCAGTGTGCAATTAATAATAATAATAATAATAATAATAATAATAATAATAATAATACAAGTTGTATTAAAGCTGGAGTGCGGGACTTTTGTCTCCACCCTCTGGCAGTAAGAGTAATTACAAAAACACTGTCAACACATTCTTATGTCATAGGCTACACCGTAGCCTACTCTGTTGCTGCTGTTGTGGCTGTAAAACAGTGGATAAATTGCTACTACCATCACACAACCCCCACAAAATCACTCATTTCACTATCAGAATTTGATCCATATGGTCTGATAACATTTGGAAAGTCTAGAGGAGTTGCACGATTTAATTATTTTATCCCCATTCAAGTTAGCAGGGTCAGCCAGTGGAAGTCTCTGGGTGTGCATTCAAACAGCCAGTATGGGAATGTCTCTCCCGGCATGAGATTTAAAAACTCTGTATACTGTGAAATACAGAATGATTAATCTGGTGGTGATAGGTTTAATCAGCATTGTGTGAACTCGTTCAGACAGACATTCATGTATAAGCAAAAGTTCTGCACTGCAGGTTAATGTAATGTGCCATATTCAATCCAGAGATCACAGATGTGCAAAGATTTTGGGGTTTTTATGTTAAGATAACATGTAATGTCCATGGGAGGGATAGAGTCTGTGTCAGTGGGTTTTTGGGGCCTTGTTGATGAGGCCGGCTGTAGATGGGAAGAAACTGTTCTTGTGGCGTGAGGTTTTGGTATTGACAGACCTCAGCCTCTTGCCAGAGGGGAGCATTTCAAAAGTTTATGTCCAGGGTGGGAAGGGTTCTCCATGACCTCTCCTGCTCACCTCAATGTCCTGCACATCCTGGAGGGATGCCAGATTGCAGCTGATCACCTTTTTGGTACAGCAGATGATACATTGCAGTCTGTCCTTGTCCTTGGCAGTTGCAGCAGCATACCAGATGGTGATGGAGGAGGTGAGGATGGACTCTGGCAGGTTGAACCTCTTCAGCTGCTGCAGGAAGTACATCCTCTGTTGAGCCTTTTTGGTGAGGCTGCTGATGATCAGCTCCCACTTGAGGTCCTGGCTGATGATGGTTCCCAGGAAGATGAAGGACTCTCTTGTCGACTGGGGAGTCACACAGGTTGATAGGGGTGGGTGGGGCTGCGTTCCCTCTGAAATCCACAACCATCTTAACTGTCACCAGTCACCATGGTGGTGATGGTTAGTCTCCCACCTGTAGGTGGTCTCATCCTCACCAGAGATGAGACTGATGATTCACCCACAGACCTGTTGGCTCTGTAAGGCAAACTGCAGGGGGTCTAGGAGTGGGTCTGTGATGCTTCTAAGGTGGGACAACACAGATGCTCAAAAGACTTCATTACCACGGAGGTTAAAGCGACGGGTCTGTAGTCCTGTGGTCCTTGGTTTTTTGGGGATGGGGATGATGACGGAGGTCTTGAAGCAGACTGGTACATGGCATGTCTTCAGTGAGGTGTTAAAAATGTCTGTGAACATCAGAGACAGCTGATCGGCACAGTGCTTCAGGGTGGAGGGAGAGACAGAGTCTTGTCCAGCTGTGACAGCAGAACTCATTCAGGTTGTTGGCCAGCAGTGAGTTGTTAGTGGAGTGGGGAGCTTTCGGTATGTAGTTGGTGATCTGTCTGAGGCCCTTCCAGAAAGAAGCCAAGTTGTTTTCTGAGAACTGCTGTTGAAGTTTCTCAGAGTACAATCATTTAGCATTTCTCAGCGCCTTGTTAAAACTATATTTAGACTCCTTAAACCCGTCCTTGTCCCCACTCCTAAACGCTTCCTCCCTTTTCAACCTTTACTGTCTGATTTTAGCTGTAAACCAGGGTGTGTCATTTTGCAACTAACCTGATGGTATACAGCAGTCTTCACAAAAGACATCACAGCCTCTGTGTACTCATCCAGGCTGTTGGTAGCAGAAGATCCTCCCTAGCTTCACTGGTTCACATCTTAGATTTCCTCACAACAGGTTTAGAGAGTTTTAATATTTGCCTGTATGCAGGAATCAAATGGACTATAGTGTGGTCAGAGTGACCCAGGGCAGTGCAGGGGATGGTTTGAAAGGCACTGTTGATTGTAGTTTAACAGTGATCTACAGTGTTCTCCTCTCTGGTTGGGCGTTTAATTGGCTGACAGTATTTAGGAAGTTCATGGCTGAGATTCCCTTTGTTAAAGCTGCCGAGGACACTAAAGAAAGAGTCTGGGTTTGTCCACTGCACACACAGTGTCTGGTCCGTGACCATGTGCTGTGCCTCCTGCACATGGGCCTGTGGTGGAATGTAAACATCGACCAGAATGAATGAAGCAAACTCACGAGGGGAGTAGAGAGGTTTACAGTTGATGAAAAATGTTTCTAGAACAGAAGAACATTGCTGCAGAATCACTGTCACATCTTTACATCAGCCACTGTTGGTGTAAAAACAAATACCTTCACCTTTCTTTTTGCCGGTGAGATCTGTGTCGTGATCCGCTCTGAACAGCTGGAAGCCTGCCAGCTGCAGCACAGAGTCTGGTATCGATCCACACATCCAAGTTTCTGTGAAGCACAACACGGAAGATGAAGTCTCTGTTCTTTCCCACCAGTAGCTGGAGTTCATCTAGTTTGTTGCACAGTGATTGCACATTAGAGAGAAATATTCCCTGTAACGGAGTCTGTGTCTGCTGAGATGCACGAGCACACCGGCACATTTCCCTCTCCTCCAGTGTTTCACTGTGTGAACAAAGGTGAGCACACTTTTGACCAAAATGTCCAGTAATTCCACAGGTGGGACGAGAAAGTTGGGAGATAAATACACAGAAGTTGTTTCCCTGATGTTCATGACCTCTTAGTGAAAGAACTCAGAGTACTGTAGCAAAACACTGAATTTACAAACAAAACAAGACAAAACAATGCGCACCCACACACTGAGGCAGCCATCCGCGGTACTATCTTGGTCCTGTACTACCTTGCTTCTGATATCAAGACTGATTGCAAAGCTCTGGACTCTGAGGCACAACATGGCAAATGACTCTCCTCACAATCTGCTCAGAATCAATCATCATGATGCATGCTTCCAGTACCCTTTCATATTCAAATGAGAAAGATGTTGGAGCCTACAGAGTCGGGGCAGCTGTGGAAAGAAAAACTCACTCAGGAGATCATGAGCTCGTCTTGGCCCTATTGCCACACACCACTGCAGGAGTTGCCTTCTTCACTGTCCTTCAGTTTAACAGAGATCTTCAACTTGTTATGTTGGGAAATACCATGTGACCCTGTTTGGGTTTAGGTGGTTATCAGTTATCGGTAAATATCATTTTAACTAGGTGTAAGTACTTGAAGCTAGGCATAAACTCCACAGCAGTGGCTTAAGAAGTACTGAGATCTTTTACTTGAGTAACAATAGCAATAACACAATGAAAGAATACTGCAAGTAAAAGTCTTGCATTCAAAAGATACTTATTTAAGTAAATACTAAGTACTTAAGTAAAAGTACATAAGTATTTGAAGCAGAATGTACTTAAAGTATCAAAGTACTCATTATGCAAAATGTCCCCATTTAGAGAGTTATATTTATCATATATATCATTAGAATATTAATATGATTAATTTACATGTATGCAGCATTTTAATGTTGTCAGGGTGGAGCCATTTTTCTTACAATCTATGTATATTGCTGGGTAATCTATAACAATGCTATTTTTACAGTTATTGTATAAACTGATGATGTTGTACATATCAAATATTAATCTGAAAATTAGCAAGTAAGTATTGCTGTGAAACAAATGAGTAAAAAGTACAATATTTCCCCCTAAAATGTAATGGAGTGATAGTAAAAAGTAGCATAAAAATGGGAATACTCAAGTTAAGTACTAGTACCTCAAAATTGTACTTAAGCATACTTGAATAAATGCACATAGTTACATTCAACCACTGCTCCACAGTTTGTTCTTGTTAACAGCTTGGATGTTTTATTAATCACATGGTGTCACAGATAAATTCTAGTTAATATTCATATTAGCTTTCTTGCTAAGAGTTAGATGAAAAGGTAATTACCACGCTCATGTCCGTACAGTAAATTTGTAGCTACAGTAAGGAAACATTCCACTTTCAAATGCTGCAGCCCCTAAACTGGGACATTACAATAGACCTCCCATTAGTAGCTTTTGTCATACTGGTCAGTAACACAGAGCTAACTAGCCCACATACTGTAACTGAAGGTTAAGATACTGGTTTACCCGGGCCAATATCCAGCTGCACATATAGCAAAAAAGAGGAAGTTAGCCACTTTTGTTAAATGACTGCTCCCGGATCTGTAGAGAGAAATAAATTAGTGACAGTCATGATTGTATCTGAATTGCAAAACTTTTGGGTTGTCATGCTCATATTAATTTTATTTCAAAAGCAGGTTTCTTATGTAACTAAACATAAATAATGAATTTCTAAAGCATGGTGTGGAATAGCTTTATATTAAATTGACTGAAGTTGAATTGATTTAACTTCACTTGAAGCTATAATTTAAATTTTAGGTTTCAGTGCACAGTTTTCTTGATTCCTGTTCAGCTTCCCTGCACCTCTGGGCAGAAGTGTGTTTTATTCACTGTGAGGCAACTGAAAGGCATTGCCTCCCCCACGGCAGCCAGTGGTGGGTTAACAACCTTCCTCTCTTTTCACACTGCTGTTTTCAGTAAAGATACCACCATGCAGAATATTGCATAAGACATCCACATATATACCGTATCAACATTTATTCTTCTGTATGGGCAGACAGCAAAGAAGACGGCTTGATGCAGCGTTCTGCTTTCAGCTACTAACTTGCTCAGTGTGTATCAGGCTTCAGAAAACACAAATTCTCAGAGGTGCAGAGAGATGGAGGTTTTTATTTGTTGTGACACCAAGTTGCCAGAGCTAACTAGGTGTCATATGGTAGTGTTGACATGTCATTAGTAAGCTCTGACAAGCCAGGCAACAGCTGTGTGCATCAATGCAACCTTACTCCGATTATGTTATGCTCATAGTCGAAGTAAGTATAATCGCAGTGAAATATGTGGATTATCCGATCTTACTGCGATCTTACTTTGGGGCCAGTCAGAGTATGTGTACACCTGAGTTGAATTACTGAAATAATCGAACTAACTATATGACACATGTAAACTGGATTATGAAAGGGAGTAGTCACTTTTACAATCATGTAAACGGCATACATACACTAATGTCTTAATCGCAGTATTGGTCATAATCACACTACTGTGCGCATGTAAGCATAGCCATGGACACACTCATACACACACACTGCTTCATTTTAGTATCACTGTGTTCCAGCCATAGCTGCTCCGGAAACAATTCTCTGTAATTACACTGTCTACGTGTATGAAATGACTTGCTTGTGCATGTTGCTAAAGTGATTAGAATAAGTAACTCCTGGAGCTAATTTTATTGCATTTCTCAAAATAGCTGATATACCATGCAGATAATTTCAGATAACCAGCGAGACAATTATGTCTGTCTTACAGAAATAAT
Source organism: Thunnus thynnus (assembly GCF_963924715.1). Taxonomy (NCBI): domain Eukaryota; kingdom Metazoa; phylum Chordata; class Actinopteri; order Scombriformes; family Scombridae; genus Thunnus; species Thunnus thynnus. The sequence goes on from NC_089533.1 coordinate 19,267,768, forward strand.
TGGTACTGGCAAAAAAAATATAGTGAGTGTCTGGACAAACTATAAAGGAGACCCAAAGTTCCCTGCTATTGTCTGGTGCTGTTGTAATCTTATTTGGAGAATTCAAGGAACAGGGAGGGCAGCTCAAGTGTCCTACAATGACACCACACCAACAAATACTTTCCATTACACATCCCTTAACTGAGTCATCCACAGCAACAACCAGGAAGTCAGGGGAATTGATTAGCCAAGTGTTGAATCATTAATCAAACATCGTCTTTTGCCTACTAATAGTGAGCTGAGGTAATCAACTGAAGCATTTCAGGAAGAAAGAACATCTTTAATCATGGGTAAACATCTTAATGATTCACCACACAGGATGTGCGCTTTGGCACAAAGCCATTTGCCGCTTAAGGGACATCATCTGTGACAGAGCCGAATAAAGCCAGGCAAAGCTGACAGAGAGAAGTTTCCAACTACAGCATCGCTAATACTGCAGATGAACATGGAGAGGCTATGCTGGGAATGCCTGAGGTAGAAGCTCATGTATAGAATAACATTATTGTCATAGAATGAGAGCCAAACATTTCCCTGTAATGTAGATACCTATTCAAGCTATAACATTTAATCTTCCTTATATCCTTTAATATTTTATTAGTGAACTTAAATCTTTAGCCATATAAGCGCCGTTGCTCTAGAGATAGCAAGGTAAGTCTGTCAGTTGGTCCGCCATTTTGGTCCAACTGAAATATCAATAACCACTGGACTGTATAACCACCAACTGTAATAACTTTGGTTATCCCCTGGCTTTTCATCTAGCACCATCCACAGGTCAAAATTTTAATTTGTCCAATGCTTTGGTTTATGATAGATAGCAACCCAACTTCCTTTGCTATTTCTGAGTATGTAATACAACTGTCTGTGACATATCAGTCCAGTGTTTAAAGGAAAAATTAACCGCTGTGACTATGATGATTTCTTTAAACTAGGTTACCTATGTAATAGAAATGTGCTTTTTTTTTTTATTTTGTTTTTTATGTGGTGCAGATTTGAGGTCTCGTCTATTTTCTCCACGTGACGTGTGCGGTTCTCAGCAGAAATAGACAGGGAAAACGATAGTAGCAGCGCAGCCGCACAGACACGCTGCCTGTGTGGACGCTGCAAGCGTGCGAGACGCAGCAGTTCAGCAACGCACACACACATGCACTGCTCACGCATCCTGTGTGTCCCAAGTGTTAGTGAGAGGCAGCATAACATCTCTTTCCTTAGGCTTATTTTCATTTACAAAATATTTTTCCTCATCGAGTCTGGATAAATCACACCTGTTTTCAAAGGATCATAAAACAAACCAGTGCGCTGGAGTCAGTTATGTTATGTGGATCAACTTACCGAGTGCTGCAGGGTGCTGCTGGATGTAGCTGTAGGTTACAGGTAACACAGTTGCTGTTTGCTGTTGTTCTGTATTCAGAGTTTTTTGGTTTGTGTTAGTGTTATCATGACGAAAGTCAGCTGACGTTTGTGTGTCAGCCTGCACTGTAGCTTAGCTCTGGTGGTCGTTTTCTCCTCCAGTTCACACTCCTGTCTGATTACACAGCACTATATTCGGCCTCAGAAGTTGTAATAGTGGCACCACATCTCTGCTCTGACATTACATTGTGAAGCTAGTTGTTGGTTTGTATTAGATTCAGCTCTTCTGGATGAATCACGGATAAACTTAGCAGCTTAGCTTTGCTGTTGCTCTGGTCCGGTGGTCGCGATATTTGACCTTGTATCATGAAACTAGTTTTCTTCAAAATTTTTCTTTTCTTTTCTAGTTTTCTTTTCCCTATCGCTAGCGTAGCATGGCATGGGAGTGTTTTGGGAGACCCACATTTTACCGTCCTTGAAGGCACCACTACTGAAAATGAGGAAACGTAGTTTGTAGTCGAAGGCCGATCTCCATTGTCTGCCAGATGACACGTTTTGCAGACATTTGCCAGCAAATGAGGGGGGAGCTCTGGGTTCAGGCAACATGGAGGAAAGTTAAACATTGTTAATTTGCATATATTACCCACATTGTAATGATACAATGCTGATTGAAAATCAGCAAACTTTCCTTTTAATGATACTGTAAGATCATTAACTTCCTCTCTGTCGTCTTAACAGCTAGTAAACTCAACTGCACTGAAAAGCGAAATAATTAAACTAATAATTACTGTTCTGCACATCAAACATGCCATACTCTTCTGTCTAAATATTTTCAGTAGCTATCACAGCAGAGTTTATTTAATTGATCTTGGGAATTTTTTCATGTATTTTGCACCTAGGCAGTTTTGACCAATGTGACCCTTTAAGTATAGGCATTCATAGACAGTTTCTTCACTTTTCCATCTTCAGGGACATATAACCTTTAATGCTGGTCAGCAGTTTCTTAGCCCTCTCTGCAGCTGATTACTGAGAACTGCTGTACAGAACCTACACTGCCACATTCAGTCTCTATCTTCTTCCACAGCCCTCTTACCTCCTGCATCAATCCATAGTTCACTAAATAACTCATGAGAACAGAGCAGCATGCTGGCTGTAAAACTACACGATACCTTTGATCTCTAAAAAAACTTTCACATCAAGGTCCTAACAACACTGATCCAAGAAAACATGTTTTTCTGTGATTCCCATTTGAGAGCTCTGGCCTTTTACTGTATGTTCTTGGTATGGCATTTGTAGAAGATCACTTTGAAGTTGCCATGCAAAGCCCTAATAAAAACTGTCACATACACATGCTGTTTTTCCTTTTCTGTCATCTCTCTCCCACTTCACTCTTTCCAAACTCGTCTAAACCAAGCCCCCTGCCTTGACTCTTATTCCTACTTTTCAATCATTTGTCTTCTCGTCTATATCTTCTCTCCCTTACATTCAATCCATTTTCTCTGCAGGATGGTCAGTCTTTCTCCACTTCTCTCCCAAATGCCCAATACCTCTCACACCTTCTCAATTACCCCTTTTGACAGTCCACTCAGACAACACGGTCACCAGGGCAGATGACCTGTACATAAGGGACGAGGATCTCTCATTCCCTTCTCATCACTCTCTTAGCCTACATTATTTGTCAGGACTGAGGGTATGCAGTCATCAAGCATCTCAGATCTACCCAAAAGCCAAGCCGAAGACAGCCCCCACCTCTTCAGTCAAAAGCTGTCAGTTCTTTTCCACAGAAGACCATGGAGGATTGGTTCCTATATGTCCAGTGTGCTTTACACTCAGCTCTATAGATTCACACAGAAGCTTAGTGTGAGACAGCTGTGACAGATGTAGCCTGGATGTCTGTTGCTGGAGCTGCCAGTTGGCAGAGGGAACCATAGATGAGGATGACTCAGTAACCGAGAATGACTGCGGAGTAGCCTCTTGACTTCTCATTTGGCTCTACAATGCCACTCAGGACATGCATTACTGGAGAAATACACACAGATAGGTCTAATGTGAAATTTGACCATTTACTGTAAGAGGGGGGAAATATCCTGCAAAATGAGGCACTGCCTGGAGGCCATAATATTGTCAGCAAGCAACTGGAAATGTAGCAAATATGATCCTGAACAAATATGAAAAATGATTTCCTTTACTTTCATCTGACTTTTAGGAAAAATATGAATTTAAGTGGAACCTTTACAGAATATATTTACACAAAAAGGCACCCCCATCTGCTTTTCAGCCAAACCTCACTACTGGTGCAATTTAGCCGTTTGACATTTTGGGCAATAAGTTTATTCAGGTCCTTGCTGAAAGGCAGAAAAGAAGATTGATGCCTCTCTCATACATATGTATATGTTGATTACAGCTGCCAGTTAGCTGAGCTTGGTGAGCATAAAAACTGGAACTGGGAAAACAGCTAGCTTGACTCTGTCCAAAGTAACAAAATGAGCCTACCTGCAAAGTCACTACCACCAGCATGAAATAGTCTGGCACATAACCCGTTGTGAAACCTTAACTTGTTTTTTGGAGGAGTTTTCTCTTCTATTTTTTTTTTTTTTTGAATGGAATAAACAAATAAGATATAACATGTCAGTTTTAGAAGTACTTAGGTGGATTTTGTTAGCTTCGGACATAGTAAGGCTATAGCTACAGTGATCAGACATCCTGGTTTGTCCGGGATTGTCCCTGTTTCAAGCTGGGTGGCCCAAGTCCCAACAAATATCTGTAAAACACTAAAATGTCCCAGTTTTCAACATTCACTACCAAATTGTCCTGGTTTTCACCACAATTCAAATAATAATAATATTATACTGGTTTTCAGCGCTACATAGACATTTATCATGTTCTGTCCCATTCATTATCTTAACTCAATAAAAAAACATAAACAGTGCAGAACCTGTCAGTATGCTAACAGTTAGCTATCATGCCGAAGAGAGAGTTTGTCTTTTCTAAAGAGCTCCAGGAGGCTTATTGCTTCTTTCATAAAGTACACAGCCTTGGTGCATTTTGGGAGACAAAATATAATTTTTCATCTGCTGTTGAAAGGTGTGCTCAGTAGGTGCGCTAAGCACTGAAATAATTGTCCCTCACCCTGATGAAAACGCCTATGGTGCATGCATAAGTGCATACATATGCGTGTGCATGAAGGTGCGGTATGCTTAAGGGTCCCGGTTTGGGAGTTTGAAAATATGGTCATCCTATCAGGCTAGCTGTTTCCAGTCTTTATGCTAAGCTAAGCTACCCTGCTGCTGGTTGTAGCTTTATATTTACAGTACATACATGAAAGTGGTATTCTTCTTCTCAACTAAGTACCAGCAAGAAAGCCAATAAGCATATTACTGTATTTTCAAAAATACACTTATTCGCTTAAGTTAAATGTATTCTCAGTGCGGCACCAACCTTCAGTTTGTGTCAGGCGGGTGAATAAGATAGTGTTTAAATAGTTATGCTAATCATAACAGAGTTTGCATTAATGATATGATTCCTGGCAACTTTACCATGAAACAGATTTTAACACCATCTGGGCTGACAGACCTGGCAGAGAAAGTGAAATTCTAACGAGTGTATAAAGAATAGTGTGTGTCTGTATCTATTGGTTCTTCTCTGAGGGTGTGTAGCTGAAAAATCAGCATGAACCTTTATGATTCGATATTTGCTCTGTTGCGCTGCCCCCTTAAACCTACCTGTAATGCCCCCGGTTCAGTTTAAATGAAACTGACTTCACTGCGGTAGACAGGAGAGCCTTATCATACACCAGCAGAGCTCTCTGTAAGTGGTGAGCAATCTGTTACCGCAGGTGCTACATACACATCCAATTCTGCAAAAACAGGCACGCAGACCCCAAGTTTCCATTGCACTTATTCACTTTGTTAAGTGCAATCGAAATATTAGCTGCAGTGGCTGTTGTAGCTGAAGTGGTTTCTGCAGTCGCCTCGAGTGGCTTTTAATTGACAGCAGAGTTTGATCATAGTCCAACATGGGGAATGCAAAAAACACAAACTGAAGAGTGAAACAAACAAAATGTTCAAACAAGCCAATTCATTTGCATAATGAGCAAGAATGCAATTACAATAAAGTGTTTTCACAGAATAAATGATATGAAAACAAAAGTTATCAGTTATCTTTAATGACTGTTGAACTATACCTTTTTGTCTGTGATAAGAAAGCTGAAAACAGGCAGAGATAGAGGATGAGGAGAGAAAATAGAGAAATTAGGTAGCAGACAGAGACAAATGATCACTTTCTCCACATAATTTCTGAGCTATGTACAGTATATGTGACTACATAGCTTTATGGTGAGACTGCCACAATTCTATCATTATAACTAATAAAGCTGCAACATTTATTTGTAAAATCTGTCCAGGACACACATCACTAACCTGGTGCACCACAGTTTATATCAAGTTGACTAATATTTCTTCCACTCTGCAGTTCTTTAGTCATAACAGGCGCACTCCATTAAGTTAAGTCTATGAGTGTCAATTTTTCAGACAGCTATTTTTATGAAGAAAGGCATTCACATACAGTATGCACACACACACAGAGCGGGGCACAGAGTCATTATAAGTGATGCATTTATCTTTGTGGGAGGTGGTGGTGGGTCAGTGTGAGCCGAAGGCATTGAGTCTTCACTCTGTCATCCATACTAAATAGCCAAAGAGACATGAGCGAGTGTCACAAACCAGGTCGCACGGCCATTACAAAAGAGGGAGACGCACACAGCTAAGCCAATTGACAAACTATTGAGAAGGGAATAACATAATAAACTTAATATAAGAAACTAAACTAACAGTGGTGTGTGTAATCAGTAAGATCAGCAGTGTAGGTGAGTACGTGAGTGAAGAAGTGTCTAGGTGCAATGTTGTGTAGTGCAGTAACACAACCAAAAACCAAAGGGATGTCTCAGGGAGGAGAGCACACAGCAATTGAGCTCCGAGAGGGTTTTTGAAGGAGCATTGGCACAATGGGCCCCAGGTGTTGCCAGTGTTGCTGATGAAACTCTGCCATACCAGCCTGGTCTCTTCAATCGCGTACAAATAACACAACTTTACTTACCACTTACTTACCCTACCACTTTCAAATTGTGTGCGGTGCATACACCAAAGTCCAATTTTGTGTCCAGATGACATGCCAATCCTTCCCAGGGAAGTGACATCAATATAATGTGACTTTATTTTATTTTATAAGATGATTTTTGGCTTAACAGGAGGAGGTGGGTTGGGTGGATGGCTAGATAATAAGTTGGCAAAAGCAGCAGGAGAGCACTGTTCAAGACCACCAACCGGACATCCTCAATTATGACATTTACATGCGCAAAAGATTTTTGCCCTTATTCTGAAAAAGGCAGTATTCCTACTAAGCTGTTTACATGGCTAATGAAAATGAATATTCCACTAATATTCCCGTTTACATGCAGAGGGTTTTCTGGGTTTCCCTCTGCTCCAGTGGGAGCTGTTGCCTGATATTTATGAGTGATATTGATATGACTGATACTATAAATTTATAGTTACAGGCACATCCAGTACCTAGGTTGTCCCATGATGTTTACCACACTGCTGAGTGTTTTTGGTGTATCACATCGAGTCGTTGCCGTCAGTCAAGATAATAACCAATCCCCTCCGCCCCCATTGTGGAGGAGGCGCGCTCTGCTTTTCCAGCCTGCACTGAACAGCTCTCTGCTCTCCTCTCATTCCTCTCCTCTGACTGCCTTCCTGCTCCAGTATATGTCATTTCGCTTGTGCAGGGATAAACAGGCAAGAGAGTGTGTTGCAAACTAGGGTAAAAACCCCAAGTGAGACGCATATTCCAAATGCGCTGTATACAAGTCCAAAGAATGCTCCTGAAACCAGAATAATACTGGCATATCCCACGTCTTAATTGGAAAATTATTAATGATTAATATGGAATAAGACCTAATTCAGAATATCCATACAGAATATGCTGCTTACATGACCCATATCAAATTCAAAATATGTAATATTCAGACTAGTAGTGGAATATTAGTGTGCATGTAAACGTACCCATTGTCACGTTGGGCATTTTAACCCTAACCCTAACCCAATAACAGACAGGGCAGAGAGGGTCGTCACACAAGCAAGAGAAAGAACTGATTAAAAGGAAGTATCAAATATATATCTGTAATCAGAGGGTAATCAGTCATGGAGAGGTTTTCAATATCTACAAATAATAATAATAAAATTACAAATATGATATGAGCAGACAGTTAACCTCCATTGAGGAGATTAGTTTTAGAAAGAGACAGAAGCGCCCATGCTTCTAGAAGAAGCAGAGACAAGGAAAGAAAAGGAGTTGAGCAGACTAAAGGGAGCAGAGAGGGCATCGGTGAGGAGGTGAGGTAGGAGGAATGAAGATGTCTGCTGTTTGTGGAGAAGAGTGATTAAACTTGGTCTGTGTGACCTCTCTCTTTAGAAAAGGTGGACTGTCACACTATGAATCATACTGTGTCATTGCCACTGTCTAATTGACTAGAAAACACATTCACAGTGTTGCAGCAGTTACAGTTCAGAGAAGCAAAACATGAATGCTTACATACTGAGTTTTCTCCATCGCTAACAAGTCATGGTCAAAACATCATAAATATATCATTCATTTGTGTAAATATGACATGCTTTCAGTTATTATTCTGCTAAAATCAGACTTTGTTAAAGTATCATCATGAGGCTTCTTTTCATAGTTTGGGCCATCATTTCTATTAGTTATGATAACATCATGTTCACCAAAGTAATCACTGAGATCTGTGAACATGACAACATCACTACAATGGAGTCTGACTGAGCAGGCAGACAATCAGACAGATATTAAACAAGCCAATAACCAGTTTTAAAAAACATACAAACAATCTAAACCATTTTTTGGAGGTAAAATCAAAAATGAGCACATCTGAAATGTGTTTCCACATGAGTACTGTAGGTCAAAGATGAAGCAGAACATTGGTAGATGTTTACAGTTCTCCTCCAAATACTTAAAGTTTGGCTAAACTCAGGGTGTTTCTTGTCCTGTTTGACTTCAGCATCATTTATACCCTGGTGAGTTCAAAGTTATTATTATAGATGATTGGAGTGATGGTCAAAAACTGTGAAAATAAGAACCAGGTTGTAATAAACCAGAATTATTCTTTGAGATGTAATAAAAACATTTTGTATGTGTCACATCCCTCATCAAAAAGAAAACTGTCAATGCAAACTTCGTTTTCAGTTTTGATTCTTAAAAAGGAATTTCTTACTCACTTCTGTTCTTTACACTTGTACACAGGTTATATCAGGCACAAAGGAAGTGTATGACAACATTTAGTGGAGTATGTTTAGGTTAAGGGGATATAGATGCTACTCCGCAGGCACCTGTGAGTTTGACAGTTAGTGAAAGACATCAACTACCAACTGGCAGAGACCAGGCACAGTAGGTCTAGCCTGATGCTGTTGCTGTGACTTTCAAAACAAAAAAAACTTTCATTAGCTTTATACCTCCAGGCTAGGTAATGGCCAGCACATATCCCAATAAACCAACAGGATCAAGTTGCTTAAGGCAAGCATGTGACATGTGTGCGCACACAGAGCCTGTCCTGTGAGCATTCATTTGTGTAATACTGTTATCTCTTGGCCAGCTAGTGGGATAAAAGAGGTCCGTAATAAAGTTCTCTTCTGCCTCAGTTCACTTTGTTACCTGAAATAGTCACTGCTGAGCTCTGAGCTTGCAGGCAGTATTACTGGCACACAAAGTCCAAGACTGATGCACAGCAGGGTGTTGAGTATCTGTCTGAGGTTGAAGTCAACAGGTTGTGAAGACAAAACACCTGCCAAAGGAGCACACTTTATCTGCAGGATGTAAAAAGCATCATTATGTGGTTCTGCTATATCTAAAACTGGCAGCACCACTATGACAATTCATTCTTGCCAGGAAATTAATGAAACTTTTTCAGCAGTGAAAAGCTCAAAGAGAAGCGAGCTTTTTGCTCTGCGGAGCTGAATAGAAAAGTACTTAACTGTGGGCGCAGCGCTGTAGGTTTAGCTCAAAAGAAAAATATAATTTAAGAAATGGTATGTTTATATTCCATTTTTTTTCTTTTATAAGTTTAAGTCTCAGAGGTTTTCGTTTCAACACCTGAATTCTCACCATAAAAGGAAGCAAAGCAGCAGCAATGAGATTCAAAGCCTTCCCGACTACACATACAGTATATTCTTTTTCCTTTGGTTTCTGAGGATCAAGAAAAAGTTCAATGTTAGTTCAGAGATTATAAATTGAAGAGGAGAAATGGGCACATTGTGAAATGGTCCCTTCTATCAGTCAAAGAGACACTACAGCACTGTCATTAAATGAAAACTGGGAAATTCTAACTGTCTTTTGAGGAAGTCTCATTAAAATCCTCTTATCTTAGTGAAGGGTTTCGGCTTCATTGGAGCAGCAGCTCAGATGATGATGACTTTAGTGACATTGCAGCCAATCTGCACATGCTATAATGTCTATTCGTAAAGGTGATTTAAAATAGCTTCGAATATTCAACCTCACTTTTATTCGTAAAGCTCACACAAACAAAACGAATATACCATATACCTGAAAAGATTTAGTCATAAAATGTATCCGAATACAGTATTTTTCTGTGCTCTTTGTGAAGAGCTCTGCGTGATGGTACACTTCATCTGCAATGATAAAAATATATAGTGAAAATATATGAATCTGTAAGTTGAGTTTAAAGTTGAGTAGAGATGCCACACAAGTGCCCCTAAAATCTTACTGTAATTAGGAAAACAAGAACATACCCAATTAGGACAGAGCACAATTCATGATCAGGTATATAAATTTAAAATAACATGAATGAATATTGTGAATGAACTAAATTGAAGAAAGCTGTTTAGCGCCACACACTGTACATTTCATTCATTTACTCCCTACTGATGTCACTGGCAGACATGAACATGATTGGCGTTTATTTATGAATATATTGGTCATATACAATATGGTACAAGATGGTCTTCTATTTTGTTTGTTTTTTTGGGAATTCATTATTGAACAAAATATCTTTCATCATTGTACTGTCTGTTACTGTCTACCATAAGTCCTGCTGCCTGAAGAACACACAACAACAAGAAGAACACGTAGCAAAATTGAAATTCAGAAAGCAAAGACTGTACAAGCAGAGTGGACAACAGGAGCAACATTGAACCTTTACCTTCTTAGGTATGTTAGCAAAATGTTTAAAGATAATACGGTACTGAAAAAAGCAAATTTTGATTTTTTCAGTTTGCCTTTCATTATGTGACACTTGATAATGGGTGGGCACCACACTGCAGAACATTTACTCAAGAATTGTACAATTCTGAGGTACTTTACTTTAATGCTGCTTTATACTTCATCTTGATTCATACAATCAATGGGAAATACTGAGATTTGTTTTACTCCACTAGATAGATATTAGACAGCTAAACAGTAGTTCTTAGATACTTTTCAGATTAAGATTTCACATTAAAATTATAAATTGTATTATTAAAGATTTATACAGTTATTTCCAACCTTTTTGGCTGTGGCCCCCTTTAAAAACACACAAAAGTACTCGTGGCTTCGTGACACATATCAGATGTCTATGAGTTGTTAGCAGATGCAATAAAGAAAGATCTCCCCTCAGAACTTCTCAGATGTTTTCTTCCAAATAACAGTTTCAAAAAGCAATATTTCATAAAAAAAACAGCAAAGATTTAAGTTTAAAAAAAAACATATAACTTTGTGTGTCTGAACTTTTGTTTTTTCCTCTTGCCAACCCCAGTACTCATCTCACAACTCCTCAGATCTATCTTGCGACCCCAAGGGGGGGTCCAATCCCTTGCTCGGGAACTTAATTATAAAGGAGTTAAAAGTAGCTTTACCTTGAGCGGCTACAACAGTAAAATGCTGCTTATATGCTGATATATCAGTATTAAAAACCCACAACAGTCACGGGGGTCATTTTTCTGCATACTTTCAATACCTCAATTATATTTTGCTGATGATATTTTGTAATTACAAGTACAACAATATTATGGCACCTTATTCATGAGTGATACACCAAAATAATATTGTGATTTGGCAAGTTGAGGAAGCTCTGATTCTATGTGCCGCTGCCACATATACATACACCCTTCAGTTGCTGTAATACTGCAGCTCATCTCTTATTGTCTCTTTATAGGAGGTTCATGTCTGCCTCTGTAATTTTCGCCAATAGTTCTGCTGTTAAAAGGATGTATATTTTTATCTAGAAAAGATGACACAATGTGGGTTTCTGTAAGGCCTGGACTCTGGAGTATAAATGCTGCTGTGGAATATTGTATTATATACAAACAAATATCTTCTTCAGTTAGAGCTAAGGAGGAGTCAAAAAATACCTCTGGCAACCCAAACACTATTGTGATCTTGTATCCAAAGACTGCTTTATAAACTAATGAGTCTGAGCCAGAAGTATTTGCATATAAATCACAGACTGAAAGAAGTAATTAGAATATTTCCCCACACTTGCCTGTGTGAAATTGACCATGAAAGATTGATGATATCTCCTAATTTAATTGAGTCCTACTTTATAAAAGGCAATGAATTATAATAATTTCCACCCATGTCCTGTTATAAATGATGGCAACATCCTTCTTTTTTTCCCTGTATTTTATTAAACAACACTTATATACAAATATATTCGTTACAGGACATGTAAAATAGTACATCTCAACATGGTGTAAATGGCTTTGGGTGCATCTAGTACAAATGTCCAAACTCCACTATGATACTGTAGGAATTCACACAACACTGGGTAAACACTTGTGAAACTGAGGCATGAGGCTTGATTACTCATGACTTCTTTACTAATCTAACTGATCCAATAAATGATACATTTCATTTACACTTGTGTAACGACTGTGGTCCTAATGCAGCCATGTAAACCTTTAAAATGAGGCTTCAAACACACCAGATTCAAAGTACAATCATGCAGTTCCCTGAGAGGTATTACCACCTTACCTACTTTGGCATGATGTGAAGGATTTTGCACAATGGCACTGAGTCCCAGGTCAGAGAGGTTTTACTATAGACTCTCCTCATCAAAGAGAGTCTCCTGGGATAGCCTGGATTTTGCTCCGTCGTCCATCCAGGGGCTGTCCTACGGTCATAGGCAGTCTTTGCACAGTGCCACCTGGCCGTTACGATAGTCTCTACAGGGGCAAAGGCGCTGGTATTTGGCGCTGGAGCCGGCACAGCTGAACAGCAGCGGGTCCTGCTGCAGGGCACATTCAGCATGTTCAGCTGAGAAGGCAGGGAAGAGGTGGTTCATCTCTGACTCCACTCCCTCACACTGGAATTCCAGCCTTGGAAGCAAAGACAGAAGAGGAGGACTAAGTTTATAATATATCAATAAATATCTTGGAATAATTATACCAATCCAGTATTCCTATTAATTTATTTTTCAAGTTTAAAGGGTATTAATTATATTTAATATTAATGTTAGCAGGAACGCCAGAGGGCATGAGTGATTATTCCACTAATATATTTAATATTAATGTTACAGTGTTGCCTCTAGGACCTCAGGAGTGAAGGGGAATAAAAGAGGGAAAGGGTGAGCTAGTGTCTTCTTCTGTGCTTTGTGCTGCTGCATAATTTTGAAACCTACAAGTGCGAATGAGGCGTGACACTGTGTGGAGAGAAAGTTAGTCAAGTTTATTGTTTGTAGGATTAATATTCTTGAGATGCATCATCTCCTCTAGACAATGTTGTGTGGCTGGAAAATAGAGGAGTACTAATTTCTTTATTATGTTTACTGTAATCACTCAAGTGCTCGTGTTTAGTTAAAGGAGACTCTTCTCATAAAAAAACTCATACCTTACAATTCTGTTACATTACGTAACAGAGTGACAATGTTGCTATAATGCAGTGTTATTCTGCCATATGAAAAGCTAAAAATGTGCAGGGCCAAACTTTGTGCACAGTCATTTTATAAATGATCCAAACAGACATCTTACGCGCTGAAGGCCTCCTTAATGTTGATGAAACGATACAGGGCTGGTTCGCAGATTAGTCCGGCATTCTGGCATGCCTTCACACATGACTGGCCCTCCAGCGAAGCCAAAAGCCGCAGTGCACTAAGGGGAGGCCAGGATGTGTAGGAGGTGGCATTGGGGGCCCAGCTTAGGATGCTGGAGTTGGGCAGGAGGATGAAAGGGCTGGGAGGGCTGCTCAGCCAAATCCTAGAGGAGTTCACCGGAGGAAACGGAGCTTCAGGAGAACAAAAGTCCTGCAGGTGCAAAGATGAAATGACCCTGAACAGCAATACTTTCTGTGTTATATTGCAAACACTTTGACCTGTCAGTTAAAATAAACAGTACCTGTATGCTCCACAACAGAGCAGTGACAAATGACACATTTAGCCGAGCAACACATATAACTTCTGGATAGCTGACACAGGAAATAATAAAAAACTATTACAATATAAAGGTGCTTATCAGAGCTGACAAGTACTCATCAATCTTCCAGGAAATGATATGAATGCAGTTATGCCACCCAATAACAAATGAGGCTTCAATGCAGAATTATGCTCTGGTGAGAGCTCTGATTAGATTCCCCCTCCAGCTGGGGCTATTCATAAGACCTAGGTAATAACATTTCTCTGACATGTCCCTCTGGCCTCCAGACCCGTTTATTAAACAGGCTCATAGTGCCCACAGGCAATAACTAGGCTTCCGATCTCGCCATCTCTCTCGTCCTTCCACTCCTAAACAGAAACATCCGTGATCCAAACACACACACACACACACACACACACACACACACACACACACACGCACGCGCATAACACACACCGCTCATCAAAAATATAAGGGGGTATGGAAAGAGGTGAGGTGTGTGGAGACGCTACCATTTGTAATTATATTATTTTTACTCAACCAAACAGCTTATGTATAAATGTGCATGTATTTGGATTTAAATCTACAGCTTGAATTCCCTGACTTCTTAGGTTTTATTCTTCCTTGCAGTCACTGTGATTGTTGAGATGGTACATGTATTCAAACACAGACCCTCTTGAGACAGATTAAAATCGTGTGTATGTGTTAAATCTTTATGTGATTATAGCAATTTTCAAATGATTCTGATTGCATAAGTGTGTGTTTATGGAAAAACGAGACAGTCAGCCCCAGACTCAAGTCAGAAATTTTACAATCCTACTCATAGAGGACATAAAAGAAAATTTGAAACAAACCGGGGTCTTATTTCTATTTTTGTTGATTTGATAATATTTTACTCAACAACTTAGTTGCTGAGATATGGGGATTGCCCATCTGTACTCCACTCTACTGTATTGATATTGTTGCATCCCCAGATCTCAGCAATTAAATTTTGCGTCAAAATTAATAACACTAACAGCTAAAACTATAAAAAAAGACACAGGGTTTGAAAATCTGCAATTTTCCTTTCATGTAAACATAACCCGGTTTCCAGCGCCAGTGAATCATATTTCTGGCTTTATTTACTGAGTCCTGGCATTACCCCACTTGGACTAAGTTATTTAATATCACTGCTTGTTCCAACAGACTCAGAAATGTTAAATCAATCATAGAAACACACACACACTTGTCTTACCAAAATCTCATGCTGCAAGGGAATGCAGTCTTCATTTACATCTAAGAACCCCATGAACCCTTAGAAGAAACTGTCCTCACTCACTAATGTCTTTTAATAATAAAAAATAATTACTCTCCCCCTTATAGTTAGCCTCTTTCCTCTTTATATGTAGGAATAAACTCCACCTGGTTCTTTCCTTAAATAAGAAATGTCAAGTAGTTTTTCAGATGACTGTTTTCTCCATAATTATAGGGATACAATTAAACAAAACAGATATCTAAAGGTGTGAAATGCATATTTGTGCACTGCTGCATGTGTGATCACACAATCATACAGTCTAAGCTTTCAGGAGAAGAGACTGAGCTGCCATAAGAGGATATTGTAACCTATATGTAATATGAGGGGTCACCGTGGACGGAGACGAGAAGAAGCCACGGTGGGAGATAACGAGGATGAGAGATATAGTCAGAGCGAGTAGAAAAACGAGCGTCTGACTTGAGAAGTTAGAAATAAAATTGGAAAAGTCTGAAATGGGGAAAGAGGAGGTTAGAAAAGTGGAGAGAAAGAAAAGAAAAGGAGAGGAGTCTGATTGGGAGTCTGACCTTGTACACGCCAGATGGGCAGTCACAGTCAGTCAAGGCACACTGAGTGTGTAGTGTGTGGTGTGTGTATGTGTGTGTGTGTGTGCATTTCTGACAGTGAGGGAAAGATAGTGTCAGAGCAGAGCAGAGGCTAACACATTTCCTAAACCTGCCGCCGCCAGACACTATACCGACTGTCACAACATGATAGATGCGCCAGAGGACGACAACATCTGTAAATACGGTACAGTATATAAATGGGTGTTTTATTCTGTTTGGAAGTAGGAAATCTGCTTATACCGGACATAATGACAACATATTTTGATTACTGTTTAATTCCCATTTTGATGTGTGTAAAGTGTTGGATAACAAGCCCATTTTTATGTATGAACTTTCATCACTGTCCTCGAGGAGCATCACTGAGAAAAATTAATCACCGTGTTAGTCTATTAAGCTTGCAGCTGGCATCTGCGAGGGATTTAATAGCTGACCCAGGCAGTGTAGCTGAGGAATAAATGTTGTGGCTGTGCAAATAAGAAACCCCAGAAAGGGAACTCCTTAAATGGAATTTCAGCATATCAATTGAATTGAACATGTGAAAAACTTTGTTTAAATTGCTCCAAACACATGGAAATGAACACAGTCACCACCACTGTATCAGTCGACACATTCAATTCATAGTATGACAGATACTGTTTGTAGAAGAAATGTATCTGTTCTAAGAGATGGACAACTGACAAAAGGCTTCAGAAACACTTAAGAAAATGGTTTTGGTGTTGTTGCTCTCACAAACAAGGATAGAAAAAGCAACAGCAAGCTCCTCCAAATCAGTTCAGGCTTCAGAGAGCAGCCAATTAATTCCCCTCTCCTGTCAACAAAGAAGCTGAGACAACTCAGGATGGACTAACCTGATGAGCAGAGGTGAATATCCTAGTCCTTAAATATTATGCTTCCTTCCCCCATTCATATTCTGTCCTTGTATTGTAGGAGAGCCAGGAGCGACCCGGGTGTCCAACCAGTTGCACCACAAAAACCACATTCAAATTATATTGAATGCAAATTAGTTGCATTTATCAGCTATAAACTATGATATGTGCCAGAAATCTGAGAGAACTAATAGTTTTAAAAAGCTCAAATAATCTCTGGCGAAACTGCAGTTTCATCAGTCACAAATTATATAAGTGAATACTTGTTGCTCAACACCTGAAGGCTTCAAAGATGGCTCTGCAAAATGTGCAGCTTCCTCTACTACAGCGACCCAAAAAAACACTCAAACCAAAGAAACTCTTCAAACCACTGCTGTTGTGTAATCCACTCTGCTGCCCTTCTGTATACTCAGTATATTCCAGACACTTGTGTTTTCCCCAAAATAGGCCAGAACCAAGCGGGTATTTCTGGATCTAAAAAGTGACACCAATGCAGAAGTGCCTTAAACCTGCATTCTCTCTAATGGCCATCAGGGGGCGCCTCCACTGGCTCCAAAAAGAAGTCTGTTAGTATTGAAATCTATGAGAAAATTACCCTACTTTTCACTTGATTTATTACCTCAGTAAACACTTTCCTAATGAGTTTATAGTCCCAATGGCGAGTTTCAAGTCTTCTTCAATACAGCATGATGTTCATTTTGTAAATTATGTTCCCATTTAATCTAAATTTGATGATAAAGCAGGGTATGCTTTAGGGCGTGGCTTAGTTGTGATTGACAAGTTGCTACCACGGTGACGACATTGGTTAGGTAACGTAAACATGGCGTAACCCCAGATTCACAAAGTATAGGTGTAGCCATAGCCGTCGCTTTTTCAGTGCGTTTTCAGTTCATGAAAGTTAATTGTAACATTTTGGTCGCCTAAAAAAGTCTTATTCAGGATTGGGTTGTACTAAAAGACCCTTTAAGGAGTCAAATGTTAAGTTTTTGCGGTAAGTACATTTCCTTTTAATGGTTCCTTTTTAATGTTTTTCGATAGCAAAAATTAGCATTGGCATTTGCATTATTACAGTTGACCATAGATTGTAAATGCACTGTGCTAACCAAGCTAGCAGCTAGTGTCAGGGTCAGCTCCACCCTCTCGTCCAAATATGGTCACTTCTCATCACTTCTGGCTCCAAAAATCCAACATGGCGATGGTTAAAATGGCAAACTTGAGGCTTCAAAACGGGAGTCAACAAACCAATGGGTGACGTCATGGTGGCTATGTCCATTATTTTTTACAATCAATGGCCATAACGTAGCTAAAATACACAGTTCCCATTTACTGCTTGTAATTTAGTTGTTTACATTTGTAGCATGCAACTATGTTAGCTTGTATTGGTTGCAAACTACAAGTGCAAGGAATACTTCAAAAGGGAATTAAGGAATAATCAGACGAATCAGAAGGTTGGTGGTGCGATCCCCGG
Source organism: Thunnus thynnus (assembly GCF_963924715.1). Taxonomy (NCBI): domain Eukaryota; kingdom Metazoa; phylum Chordata; class Actinopteri; order Scombriformes; family Scombridae; genus Thunnus; species Thunnus thynnus. The sequence goes on from NC_089533.1 coordinate 19,285,752, forward strand.
CTTGTCCAGTCCAAATGTCAAAGGGTCCTTGGGCAAGACACTAAACCCCAAATTGTGTGTGTGTGAATGGGTGAGTGAGTATTAGAAACATTGTAAAGCATTATATTGCTCCCAATGAGCAGGTTGGCACCTTGCATGGCAGCCTCTGCTATCAGTGTATGACTGTGTGTATGAATGGGTGAATGTTGACATGTGTTGTAAAGTGCTTTGAGTGGTCAGTAGACTAAAAAAGCTCTATATAAATGCAGTCCATTTACCATATATCTAACTGTATATTCTTCGTATATATGATCTTGTTTTTCCTTTTTAATTTATTCTTTAGTGCTACTTTCTGTACTTTGTTCTACTTTATTGCCAAATGCATTGTTTAATTCTACTCTAATTTAAATTATTTTAATATTTGTAAATACTTTGTCTATGCATGTAGTGTGCAGGGAGCTACAACTGCATTTTATTGTGCAATCTCGCATTGTATGACAATTAAAATGAACCTTGAACATTCAACCCTAAAATTATTATTAACACAAGTTGACAGGCAACATATGCTTCAACAGATACTGCATCCAATTATTATTGGACTGTCTATTATAGTATTACAACCCCAAAAGCATCTTTGCCTGCTGATTTGGTTGAGTTTTGAGACTCACCTGGTTCTGGATGTAAGCATGAACTCTTTCAAGCATCCCCTCACAGGTGTACTCATAGGGCAAGAATGGCTCCACCTGCACACACAGATGTGCAAACAGATGAAGAAACAGTGGGGGAGTGTGTGTGTGTGTGTGTGTGTGTGTGTGTCTACAGAACCAAGCCATTGTAATTACAGCATCTGAGCATCTGATAGTTAATCAAAGCTGACACATTCATTAGCGTAATTGTGAGAAGCTTATATCATGCCACAAGCTCCACATTAAAATCAATGACCTAATACATCACAGGTGACAGCTTTGAAAATTGATTTCATTATTTTTAGTGACGACTACATCAATATGTCAAACAATGGATTAAACTGACAGTGGACCACAGGTCAACCCACTCTTAGGAGGCTGGTGTTTTTGTGCATTCTGGGTCCTTTGGGTCCAGTTATAAGTGTCTCTGTCACTCAATGTCTGACTTTTGATGGCAGATAATGGATTAAAATTCACTGAGATAATCAATCAATAGCTTTTCCCCTTCTTTCTAGCACTTTATGCAGACAGTGACAGAAAGATACACTTGTGCAGGTTGCTGTCTTTAGAGATTTATATTAATTACTGCATTTTAAAGCCTATTGTAGTTTGACAACATCAATAATTATAAAGGCTAGCATGTCTTCAGTTGGTCTGTATGGTGGATCCCTGGTGGAGAATATCTTCTGAGTGTCTCCCATGGTATTAAAGTGAGATCTCATTGTTTACTATCAGGGTACTAAAGCATTCAGGCTTTTAAATTGATAAATGGTTCCTTTTAGTGTTGTGTTCCTTTTAGCACTCTCTTATTACTTTATTTCATCCGAGTTTAATGAAATGTATCTGGCACTTCATCAGCTATTCCACAATGCAATTTGCCTTTTGGGCATCTTTGGATAATAGAATGCAAGAGAGAGAGAGAGAAAGAGAGAGAGAGAGAAAATTCTTCATAGAGGGTGATTTGAATTCAGCAGTGGAAAACATTTTTTTAAATGACAATGCAATTTATATACATAAACTAATGGCATTGCTTGGCCACAAAAAGATGTGAGCGACATTTATTATTTCATGCCATCATTGATGACATAAAATGAAATGCAATCTCATCCACATTCCTGGGGCGAGTTGGGAACAGCCACGTCCACCAAAAAAAAGGCTCACAAGCTCAGGTGGTGAGTAAGATCGGGCAGGTGTGCTTCTTTATCAGTTGCCTGTTTCTTTATTTCCATCATGCACTGTTGCCATGGCGCCAATAAAATCGGAGGCAACAGTGTTTCAGGCTGGCAGGCAGCTATTGAGCTCAAAATCAACAATATTAACAGCAGCAGTACGAACAAACCTTATCCAAAGACATGTTGAGTGAAGAAAATTATGTGCTGAGCTGGCTGTGAATACATATAAATAGTGTCACTGTGTGCTAGTAGCCAGCCTATCAATTGTGCTGCACACTGTAAAAAAAAAAAAAAAAAAAAGGTACATTTACATACGGTACCAGTCAAAACTTTGGACAAAAATTTTGACTGGTACTGTACAAGGTACTGTATTTTTACAAGACTGTGTTAATACACTGAAATTTCATTTTACTGTTAAAGTCTATAATTACAAAAGCAGCGTGTCTGTCTTTTAAAAATGATGTGAAATGATTTGTGAAGTGATTTCACAACAACGCTGTATTTTTACAAGGTTACAAGGTTTTGTTATACATAGCTGCAGTCTACATATAACGAAACATACTTTTTGTTTTATAGTAGGATCTATCTCATTAAACTTGAACATTGCACTACAAAAGCTTAAATACTATGATCAAAACACAGGATCTTCTTAAAACACACATTCTATACTTGTTTAACATTTCAGACCATGGTCTGTCTTTTTGAATTCTCATTAGGCACTAGCTCTGTGTCTCGGTAAGTACCAGTTTCACACAACTAGCCAGGTCAGCTAGTGCCCCACCTTCTTAGCACAACTACAAATGACAAATGACATGCACTATTTTCCATTTTGTCTGTTTAGGCACACATGCTTGTCAAAATGATGGAAAATAAAGCTGGTCTTAGTTCCAATTCATCTTTTACATGTAAGTCAGTCTGTCTGTGTGATTAGTGTTGTTTTTCCTTCCCTCAGGATCCACTTTTTAAGCATTTACAGTGCCATAACGGGTACTTCATTTTTCCTCTATCAGCAGGAAACACAAGGTCTATTTAACACACCTGGCAGGTAGAGGTACACATGCATCTTGGCACTGCGAGAGGCTTGGCTTAGCTGTAGCGCGGTGCTGTTCTGGTGGCAGATTGAGCACAGCATGATTGATTAATATGATCTGCTGCGGACAATGCTTAATGCCTGTGGGGCAGACCTCTGGAAAGCTGCCATGTAAACCCAGGTGTGGGCACAGTTTACATACTGAGCCACTCAATATCTCTAGCAATTAGCGGTGCGTAGAGCGTAGAGCGGAGAGCGGAGAGGGAGCCAGCTAAGCATTTTGCTGTAATGTCGGATGCCGTGATCAAGAGCTCTATTAAAGGCTGAGGGCTTCAAAAGTGGGTCAAACCAGAATATGAAGTGTGCTAGAGCAAATTATGCTCTCACCTGCACTATTGTGCAGTATTGTAATATATACTGTGGTAGAACAATATTGGAGGACCATTATTTTGTTGAATGAGCAGTAGTGGGTATGGATGGAAAACACCCCCAAAAAATCAACATACATTGATTGCCATGATCTCACGGATGGTTGCATCAAACTCTTCGGAGTTATTGAAGTCGATAGTGATGACATGCGGCCTGCCAATGTACTGCTCTGCATAGGGATGTTGAGAGGACACCTGACAAGGAATGAAAGGGATATTTTCACAATCACAATAATAACCGTTCAACCAAACAGTTGGAGATCACACAGTTGTATAGGTGTGGCATTTTTATTTATACTATGTATAGTATGAATTGTAGATAAACCTTTGAAAGTGTGTGCATATGTGAACAGATGGTCAGCTATTGAATGACTGTATTATGTAACAATGTCGCTAAAGGATTTGGCTGGTGATTTTCTATATTTTTCTTGTCAACAAATCTCAAACCAACAATGAATTGATCAACTTACAAGTATTGTGTGTAGTAAGTACGATATATTCCTCTGTGCTGTAGACAACTGTTGTTATGCAAAAACTATTACAAACACGTCAATGAGTCACACCATTGCACTGGGTGACATGTTCTTTCATCCCAGAGACTATGATTATGGTTATGTAAGTAAGTAAGTAAGACACCACTGTTAAAGTCAAGAGGTTGTGATATGTAGCACAACAAGCTAGCAATGCTCTGTAAATGGAACCGCGTTTGTCTATTGAACAAGGAACTTCTTTCAGGAGCCTTTGGAGATGTTTCTAAACAAACTACAATAACCATACTCTTTGGGGTGAAGGAACATGTCACCCAGTGCAATGTTGTGGATCACTGACTTGTTTTTAACAGTTTTTGGACAATGGAGGTCTATGGCAAAGAGGAATACCATATATCAGGCTTTGGATACACACACAATACTTGTAAGTAGGATGAGTTCATTTTTGTTTTGGCTCTGCACATGAGATTTGTTGACAATAAGAAAAATATAGAAAATTGCCAACTTTATCCTTTAACCATCACATATACTACTGAGAGTGCTCATCGTGCTCACTGATAAGATAGTGACAAGTGCATCTACCTTTCTGGAGGTGGGCTTCCCTCTGAAGAACTCATGATTAAGGGAACTGTGAGGGGGATTGAACTTGGGTTGCAAGAAGATGCAGCCATTGGCTATGGCCTCCAGAGGGGCGGGACCTTCGTATGGGAAGCCAAATCCAATGAACAGCTTGACAGGAAAATGAAAGGCAGGAGGAGGAGGAGGAGATAGTAAGTCTATATCACATCAGTATACATCTTAAATAAAAAGCCTCAGTAAAATTTGTCACCTTGGCCTTTCTGAGGAGCTGCTGCAGTTCCTGCTGAGGCAGCAGACCGTGGTTCTTGACAAAGGCAGGCACCTCTGGGGGACGCTGTGTCTCATAGTACACCGTCCCGTGGATCTCCATGTAGCGATGCAAGATGGCCAGGAACTTTTCCTTACCCTTTTGAGACATACAGGAGGAAGGCAAAATGACTTGAGCACTCTGTAAAGGGGAATTTTAACATAATAACCAGTGGAAACACTGCTACAAGAAGTGGAACACCCTCATTTCCATTCTTCTTGGTATATTCTTTAAATCCCCTATTCAGTATGACAACTATATTCATATTGATCAGTTTTAGCCTCTGGTTGCTGCACTTTATGTATAGCATGCGTTGTTTTTTGAGGCTGTTCCTCTTGACTTGTTTTGGGCACATTCTGTCATCTCCGTCGCTCTGTTCGATGTCTTATGTTGCTTTGAAAATTCACAGATCAAAGTACAGATTGCCAGACCTGTATTTAATCTGACGAATGCTGCTAATTGTGCATGCAGCAGCAAATGCAGCATTTCTATGATGATTTAGTTTTGAAGTGACTGCATTAATGTCAGACAGTAAATCTGACGCAATCTGAGCCAGCTATGCTTTTGCTTTTTCTTGTTTTAAGTTGCACTGTATTTACTTTATACATTATAAAGCACTTCTCACTGCAGTGGCCAGTTAATGAATTGAACAGATACATCAGTATTACATACTGTATGACCACTCTAGAAAGGGCAGAGCAGGAATACTTGAAGGTGTTGGGAAGGACAACAGCAAGGGCATAACTATGGTTTGACAGGGAGGAGTGGGGGATATAACAGGGAGTCCTGCATTTCAACATATATTTAGGGGTTAGGCGGGAAGTAATTAAGTTGGTCATTATGCTGAGTTCTGCCAGGATAGTACTGAATATGAAAAAGCTGTTTTACTGTATTGTCTTGTCTTTCTGTATTGTTTAACCCATAACTTTACTGAACTTCACATTTTGAGTTATTCAATTATAGATATATATATATGGATGTATATATATATATATATATATATATATATATATATATATATATATATATAGAAGAACAGGACTGACAAATCTATGTTAAATTATTGTGGCACTATCAATAGATGAGTATTGATAATACTTGAGATTCGATAGGCTTTGGTTTTACCTTCTCATAGTGTAACTCAAAATACATGCCTTTTGTAATCCCCTTTTTAATGATCCTCCAAGAACTTCATTCTTTTATGTATCCATACTTAACAATTACCTTTTAAGATTGAAGACAGTCAATTAATCAAACTTTTAATATGAAGTGCATTTCTTTATTCTCCTCCTTTATCTCTCCCTTCAACCCCATCTCTCTATTTATCCGAATTCCTTTGATCCATCCTTCTATACTGTCCTTTCTTTTCTCCTCACTTGAAAGAACCTGTACTCAATCGCAAGGATAAAGTCCTGCTACATTGTTTAGAATTTGCACCATTGTGCTTCTCAGCCGGGTCTTCAGCCTCCTCAAGTATGTGAAATATTTGAAGGGCTGGTGACTATTTTGCTCGTCAGCCAACATTAGTAATAGTAACTATGTTACCTAGCAAGAGTGTATTGATGTTGGCTCAGTCAATGTTAGCCTTACATCAACAGGTCTAAAGAAAATATGATTATTCAGGGCTAAATTACTTAATAGCCTTCTAATCAACCAAATCATATTTCCTTTCTTTCTTTTCATCCCCTCTCCAAAGAAAGACATTAAATTTGACTGCTGCTGTTGGCATTTCATTTTCATGAACAGCTGCTTGCTCATTCAGTGAGCAATTTTTCAAGTGCGCATGTGTGGAACACATCCACGTCCACAGACGCCAAAATGTACTATAGAACCGCCTAGATAGGCGGTCCATGTCCGCTACTCGTCTGTGGCAATTGTTTGGAGTATATCAGGGCCTTACAATCAAAAGCTTAATTCACATTCTCAGCCAGAATCTGAGGGCTGGCCAAACAGTAGCATATTAAACATGATTTTTGCAGTTTAAAAAAATGATAATAAAAGGATTTTGAAAATGGGGTAGATACAAACAGGATTTTGAAAAGGGGGGTACATGTCCTCCCCAGTCCCCAGTGGAATGTACGCCCCAGGGCAAGAGTACCTCTCCTCCGAGCAAAAGTATTGGTTGATGGTAATGAGGCAAACTTAAGTTGATCTAATGAGCTGACTCTGCTGTTGTTACCACTAATATCATCAGTAATTATCCAGTACTCTACTGTAGGCTTTCTGTTCATTTCAGGTTCAGGTTTTTTATGTTTTAGCTCTTTACTACTTCAAGTCAAGCACACTTCATCTTACAATTCTTACAATTAAATATTGCAGCTACACACAAGAAAATAATCAAAAATCTCGTGATAAAAACATACAAATATGAATATTTAAAATACAAATACTAATATAAAAACTTGATCATTCTGCTTTATACTTAAACTTTAACTACCAACCAAATATCTCCAAAATCAAATACCATCCTAAGGGAAAGGGATTTCTTCGGCTGTGAAAATAAACACCAAGTTCTTTATTTTCACATTAGCCAAGGAAAGCCAAAGAAATGGACACAAATGGACATGAAAGAAATGTCAGTAATCAGAAATGTCAGCTTTAATTTGGGGGTGTGTGGGTGTGGGTTTACATGAATATAGAAAGAGCTGTGTAGGAGATATAGCCCTTTAAACACATAGTGCCCAAATTGCAATGTTTCAAAAGTAATTGGGCACTTGGCTACTAAATGTTTCTCGGGCAGCTGTGTGTCATTTCAAATTTTAGTTCATGCACAAAAGAGCTCACACATGGCTCAGAGCTGATTGAGAGTTGAGAGATACCATTAAGATTTGATGAAAAACCACAGATGAAACACACAAACTACAGCTGAAGCTGATGAAATTCAGCTGGATCTAATGGATAGTGAGCTAAGCCTTTTAAAGAACAACTGAGACATGTGAAAGCAGAGTTAAAGCTTACAGTCTGAGATGGACAAAAATGCTCCAAACAGCCGCTTGAATATATTTTTAGTAGTTTTACTAGTGAAGAATGTGAAGAGGGGATGAAACTGTAAACGGCCATGTTATGTTAATTTAGAAAAGGGACTTAATGTTTGCTGGTCTGAATGTATTTTATTATTGTATGAATGTAAACAAGAAAGTATTATGTTGCTTAAATGCGTAGTTTTAAAGTTTATTTGATTTAAGTTGACTTTGTATGGAGCTCTGTCTTGTATTAACTAGAGCTCATTAGACCTGCACTGTGATGCGTACGTAGAATTTAGAACTCTACACATCATAACGGAACTGGCTGAAGAGAACTGTGGTGATCTTAGAAGTCATTTCATTACACAGAGCCCTGACTACTGGACATGTTGGCATGTTGACAAGAAAAGCATCCATTGCATCTGCAACAAGCATTTGAAATGTCCTTGGTGGAACTTTTACCAGACCCACCTCTCTTGGTGGTAAATACCTTATTAGTCTAATCTAAGATAATGTTTATTGACAGACACTCTCCATGTCTTTAAGAGATGAGAAACATCTGAGAAACAGTAGTCACATCAATGTCACATGCTTCCAGGAAGTTTTAAGTTGGTTTGTTAAAACACTAATCTCATGATTAAAGCTCATTCTCTCTGACATGGTTAAATGAAATGGAATTACTCCACTGCACTGTATATTCTGTTGTGTTTTCAGCATTTAAAGGTCACTCCAAGATACACAACCATCTTTCTTGTCTGAAAATAAATTGTACAATAATTTCTGCCTCCCAAAGACTGAATGCTCCTTTGAAAAAATGTGTCCTATATCACATTTAGAAAAAGTAAAACTTTTCCATCCCAAATGAACTCTTCATCAGGTACAGAGTTATCAAGATCCACTTTCAGTTGGAAAAGCTACACTTTCTCTACATGTTTATCACTACATATCAAGTGCATGCTGTATCTGTGGGCTTCCAGATAAATCTCCATGCACGCTCTGTGCTCCAGCAACAAATGGAGGCAGAAGCCAAAAAACCCTCTGTAGATGAGGCATGGGAGAAACTTGTGTGTAAAGAGGCACTTATCAACAGGATGAGAGAGGAGCTGGAGAAGGAAAGAGAAAGAACGAGAGGAGAGAGAGAGGCCTTTCAAAGAGAGTGTGCTGAAATGAGGAAGGATTTTCAGTTGGAGAAGGAAAACATGAATGAAGAAAGAAAATCCATCCAGAAAGAGTTCACAGCACAATTAAATAAGAGGAAGGCTTTTAATGCTGAAAAACGTTCAATGTGTGAAGCAAGGAAGGTCTTCCAGATTGAAAAGATAGAGATGGCTACGATGAGGAAAGCCTACAATAAAGAAAAAACAGACATCCAGAGGATGAGGGAGGCTTTCTGGGTAGAGAAGGAGGCTATGGCAAAAGAAAGAAGAGCCTTCAATAAAGTTAAGGCAAAATATGATGCTGAAAAAGATGCCATGTCTGAGGACAGAAAGGCCTTCAAAGTAGAAAAGGAAGATATGAAAAGGACGAGGAACACCTACATTCAAGAGAAGTCAAATATCCAGAGGATAAGAGAGGCTTTCCTGTTGGAGAAGGAGAACATGAAAAAAGAAAGAGAAACCTTCAACAGAGAAGTTAGGGTGCAGGTTATGAAGCGGAAGGCCTTCAATGCTGAAAATGACGCCATGAGTGATGACAAAGAGGCGTTCAAGGTGGAAAAGGAGGAGATGGCGATGATGAGGAAGGCCTACATTAAGGAAAAGATAGGCATTCAGAAAATGAGAGATGCTTTCCAACTAGAGAAAGAGAACATTGAAAAAGAAAGAAAAGCATTCAATAAAGAACTCAAGGCAAAACATAAGAGGAGGAAGGCCTTTGAAGCAGAGAAACACATCATGTGTGAGGACAGAAAAGCGTTTGAGATGGAAAAGGAAGACATGGAAAAGCTGAGGAAAGCCTACAACCAAGAAAGGACAAAAATCCAGAGGATGAGGGAGGCGTTCCGCAAAGAGGAAGATATGAAGGGGCAGAAGAAAAATGCATCAGTGACGGAAGATGTGACAACACTGGCCACTAAGAGACCAGTCAAAACAAGAAATACAACACTTCTGTCAACACATCAGCCTCTGCGTCCTCCAACTTCCTTTCTGTCTGGGCGTGCAGAGATGAACACGGCTATTGCAGCAGCGCCAAGAAATGTAAACATCAAAGACGCTCCGAGAAACAGAATTAGAAGTCTTTACAATGAGCCTTCATGAGAATTTAATTTAATATGTATGCATTTAAAAGAATGCTTTAAATGCATATTGACATTTATACTGTATGTTGAAAAATGAAGGTCTGCTGTTCTGTATAGATGTATATATATATATATATATATATATATATATATATATATATATATATATATATATATATAGGTTTCCTCACAGCGAGGAAAGGGAGGGCATAAATTGTAACCAGACTGTGCTGATTTGGATATGATTCCCATACAATTCATGATGTTTGGATAATTAATTTGGTATTTTAGACATTAAGCCTTGAACACTGATTCAAATTTGTGAATTATAGTTTCTATAAAAGGAACATGTAACTAAAAAGGACGTTTGACATGATTTTAGTGGTGATTTTGGTGGTAAATTTATAAATTTCCATTTATATATTTAAATGTGTGGGGATAACAAATAAGCAGGGAAGCTATTGCATATTTTACAATAAGCCACTAGTGACTTACAGTATGCAGTACTCCTTCCTTTCCCTTGGGATAAGGAACCCTCAGGGACTTCTGGAAAACAGGAAGTGTCTATATAGTCTATATAGTGTGGTTAATAGAATGAAACACCTATTGGTTAACAGTGTAAAATAATTCTTCTTCCATAGAAAGTGGAAGACATGATGTCACGTCCTGCCTTCTGTAACTCAGTGCAATCCCACATTCAGAAATAAGATAAAATGTGCTCCTGCAGTTCACTTCTCGCATTCTACAACCCAGTAGCATCCATGATAGCACGTGCTTTAAGAAGTTGAAACTTTCACGATCTTACTTTGGTTTCTTCCATATCTGTCTATGTCTGAACTAACAGCGGCCCCTCGTCTCTCCAGTGGGCTTGTCTCTTTTGTCAAGCTGTGAATTTTAATCCACAAACGTTTGCTGGCAAACTGTTGCTAAAAACAATGAAATTAAATATTTATTAATTATTGTCCTTATTGAAACATGTGGAGTAAATTACACAACAGAGAAAGGCTATGCTCCAAGGCAGGATTTTTAGTAATTTACAAATGTCAGTGGGATTTTAGATGAATCCTGATTCAGGAACAAACCCAGACTTTTCACGTATAGTAAACGTGGAGTTTTAATGGAACATGAAAGACTGAAATGAATGTATAGCTTCTGAGGTAAAACTGAATTAGTTTCTCTCAAAAAGTGTCTCTTGGGGAATGTTATGAATTATTTACCGAAGTTCTGTCTTCAAGGCATAAATCATTTATAAACGTCATCTGAGCGTTACTCCTCTTTTTTCATCTTGTGCCATTATACTGTTTCTGAGCGACACTGAGATGAAATCACACTTTCTTTTACTTAAAGCGATATTCAAAATCTATCTTTTAAGAATCAAACACACAGGCGCTGCAGACTTAAAAGACGGCTGTAGAAGTTTTGTAAGCTTCATTCTTCATGGAGAAAAGGGACTATAACCAGTGAAAAATAAACTCCATTCATTCAGTCATTTGAAATTTGTTGTAAACATTTATATTATGTTCCTCTATATTACTTTACATAAGAGGTTTGTGTTTTTTATTAACAGATCTAGATCTTGTGACATATTATTACATACAAGTCTGTAAGTCCCATTATATTTTGAAATATTTCTTTCCAGAACTGATATTTAAAAGTTAGGCTGTTAGGTATAAATTCATGCCCACATAACTGAAATGGAAAATATTTTTTTGGAAACAGAAAGTCAGGAACAATCTTGGTGTGAGTTTTGATCAGTCGATAATGTCAGTGAGAAGCAGGTGCACTTACTTGAAGCTGAGTGGATCCATCAATGATGCATCATAGGAGAATGAAGACAAAATAGTACAGGGTGAGAGCAGAAGTATGAGGAGGAGGGATGGGAGTAGAGAGACAGTGGAGAGAAAATGATACGAAATATTAGTAATTTACGAGTGTTGAGCTGTCAAAAATCTCACATGTTTATCTCAAAACTGCGGGTGGAAGAAGAGCCCGCTCTCAACGAAGGGGTATTCACTGTCTGGAGAGACCCCAACACTATTGACGTTTACACAGCAATCTTCAGACTCACAAATGTTACACTGCGACTCAAGTTGTTCTGAGAAATGGGCAATACTACGGAAATGCAGGAACAAAGCTGCAGTCGGATTCATGTGAACCAAAGCTTGGGGGAGGCTGCAGCACACTTCAAAGTTACAGTAGGAGCGAGAAACCTTGCCAGTGGCTCGGAGGGAAAATTTGCTCTAAACAAAAACAATTGTTCCTCAATCATCACACTTAAGGCCAGATTCTTCTGGAAGTCCCTTGTTTGCAGGAAATGTAACATCTAGTGGGTGTTTCACAGTGAAATGTTGTGAAGGGTTGCTGAGCTGCATCTCTGCAGCATCAATATATATAATGTATATATCTATAGCTATAGAAAAAAATCTTCCACTTCCACAAAAAACATAATACCAAAATGTTATGTATTCACACAGAGTGAAATCATTTCCTCTTCTCACAGATTAGAAAGGAAAATGTGCTAATTATGTTACTGTGTGATACTGACCTTCCACATGCTGGCTTCTTTGCCGTACACAACAGCCATATTGTTAACCTTGTTCCTCTGAATGTTCAGTCTCTCCGTCTCATTCAGCTCCTCTGCCACAAAACCCATAAAAGAGTTGTCTGGGGTGTGGGCTGCCAAGGACAAACAAAGCGATTGGCAATACAACATTTCAAGTCAAATTTCATGTCTCAAAAAAAAAAAAAAAAAAAAAAAGTGATTAAACTGAAAGAGCTGTTGCGGAGATCCAGAGTGCTGAACATGTAGAGTATACAGAACCAAGGGAGCATTGTGGGTATTCTGACAAGCTGAAATTCATCGTTTTTTAAATAATGTATTATTCTATTCATGTGTACGAAACAGTAGAAATGGTGCACTTACTGAAGTTGAGCTCAATAATCAGTTCAATAAACAATACAATGTATTTGCACTCACTTTACCTGGTCGGCTGACTTTCATTGCAAACTAGCAATGAGGTGAAACAATTCAGCAAAAGCAATGCTTTCTGCTCAGTCATCTTTGTTGTAGTTTTAACACGCAGAGAGTTTGGATTTTAACTAAAATATGCCACAGCTTACAGCTTTCAGCACACAATACAGCACTATGAATGGTAGCGCACACGATGAAAATCCACAACAGCAGGGAGATGTCAAGTGGGAAGCAGAGAGAAGCAGTATTTTCAGTCAATTTTCTAACCTGAAATGAAAGCTGACATCTTTCAGTGTCAGGCTTATGATAACAGTATTTCAGAAACAGTGGGGCAGTCCATTGTTGAGGAATTAATTGGAGGCATACGCAAACAGCTGAAGTTTCTTCTGCTTACAATTTCACCAAAGGTGCTGTGAATTTGTGTGTTTTTGTACATTTCTGTGTGTGTGTGTGTGTGCATGAGCTAAAGTGTGTATGGCTACTGGTGCTTGGCCACAGTAGGCGGTTTTAGGCATCTGTGCAGCCACAGCTGTTCTGAATGAGTTCCCCGGTCTGTTTGTTGCCCAAAGCCTCGCCTGTGACAGTCTGAGGACGGCATATAACCTCACGCAATCTGCTTGCACTTTCAGTCACATAAACACATATGTACACATGTCCATGCACACGCATCAAAACACTTCATGTTCTAGATATATAATCATCTGTCAGAATTCATGCAGACATTTAATTCAATCTTCTCCTGTGAGCAGATGTACATCCTCAACCTCAGTAAGAGCAAAAAGGAAATCTCCGTTGGAGGGATGAAATGAAAAAGTCCACATACGGAACATGGTCATGTACTGCTGGCCGTGAAGGTTCCAGTAGCCCCAGTTAGTTCTGTAGCCGTGTAGAGTGGCGTACTCCTCGTGGTTGTACGCAGGCTCAGTGCCGAAAGTGTCAATCACTCGGATGTGGCACCTGGGACAAAATAGAAAATAGGCTGAGCTAAAATTAGAACAAAGTTGTCTCTTGCTTTTACATAATACACTGATGAGTGAGACAAACAGCAAAAACAAGAAAGAATGATCCCATTATCTTTCACAGCGCAATTAGACCAGACCAGCAACATAAATGACAGAGGTACATCCAAATCAAACAGTAAGGGACATTCTATAAGCAGCAACGTTAAAACTAAGAACGTATACTCATTTTGAGTTATAAGAGCTCATTTAAGTACAACAGTGTCAAGAGGTTTGGTTTGTAAAGCTGTCGGTGGTGATGGATATCCATGTCCCCTGCCAGTACTCCCCTCACTGAGCACACAGTACACGGGCCTCAAGGTGAGACGACTGAGGCTTAAATCACAGCCTTGTTTCACAGCCACCACTGGGCTCTCAGCTAGAACGAATCATAGTTCAACCTGGACGGATCTAAACTGAATTTGATTCGACCACATCTTGGAATGCTGAACACATTTTTAGGAGATACTGTAACTATCTTGCCACAAGCAAATTTCTCTGGATTGACTGAAAAATGCTTAGAATTCTCTCTGATAATGTTAAGCCGATACTTCAAAAGGGGAAATTAAAGTTAAATATGTTAACAGAGAGAAAATATGTGGGAGCACCCCAATAGCCAAATGGTTGCTGTGCATGCCACATAACTGCAACATCCCTTGTTCAATTCCAGCCAGGGACCTTTGTTGCATGTTATTCCATCTCTCTGCTTTGTTTCCTGTTTGTCTCTTTACTAATCACTGTCAAATAAAGGCAAAAATGCCAAAAAAAATCTAAAAAAAAGAAGAGAGAGAGAAAATATGTGTTTAATTCACAATAAACAGCCTGAGAGAAGACAAAGAAAATGACATCAGCACTTTATCAGCAGTGAATGTTCACAATGGGAAGTCAAAAATCAATTGATGTAATCCAATCTGAGAAGATTTACCAGTGCCCTGCATCTCTAATCAGTGTCAGGGCTGAGGAGGGAATTAAAGTATTGGTCTGTCACTCAGTGACAGTTGAGGAGTGTTGGTCGATCAGCTGACGTTGGACTGATGCTGATTGGAATCAGTGGAGGCTTTTACTGCTGCCGTGCCTCACTTTAGAGAGTTCAAAATGCAGGAGAACCAAGATGAATCATTGTGAAATGTGTGTGTCAATTTTTTAATGGGTGTAGCACCCTTCTCCTCCTCAACACTGACAGTAAAATATGGAATGAAAACAAACTGTATTGCAGCTACACATTATCAGCTAACTGAATTGCACCCTAGAAAGCCATCCTTTGCATGATCATTATTTTCACACTGCTATAACTAAAACCTTTGTTTTCTTCCACTCTTTTCCTTTTTCATAAATATCTTTTCCACCCAGAGTTGTAGTTTGCATTAAAATTGGTTTGCTTTGTTTTTTTCTGTTTGGATATGACAAAAAAGGATTTGCTTGTACACTGTGACTGCTACAGTGCTGCCAACCAACTAGCCCTGTCTGCTTAAAATGTGAAGCATATAAAAAAGCAGAGTTTGTAACCCTGAGAAAAAGGAAGTGACATAAACCTCAAAGCCTGAAACTTTTGCTGACGCACAGTGAAAAGTTGCCCAGTGTCCACCAGCCGGTAACCCTAGCCTGTCAATAAGCCAATAGTCAAGTATTTCAGCAGAAAGGCAATTAGTGATAGAAATGTATGCAACAAACAAGCACATCACTTACTGTAGAGTGACAGTTTATTGACAAGACCGTGAGAGAGAGCAAAGTACTGACTTGTGCTTCCTCAGCGACAGACCCATGTGCTGCTTCATCTGCTGCAGGCCGTGGTAGTCAGTGTAGATGAGGTCAAAGGGCAGAGGTCCCGTCAGTGGGCAGCTTCCTCTTCCTGGAGGGACCCCCAGAAACCTACACACACAGGTCAGATGTGCTTTTAGCATCATAAACAGCCCAGCAACGTGCACAGTGGCATACAAACAATCACTGTAATCCCCACAGAAGAAGAGAGAAGAGATAAAAGACAGAAATATAAAAGCAAAAGCAAATGTCACTCCCTAGGAGAGTTTGAATAACCATCGCACAACTGTAAAAGGGAAAATATTTCTGCAAAAGTGAAACACAGCAGGTAAAGCTTATGTGTTGTGTGCTTGAACAATATCTCAAATAAGGTAGTGTACATCTAAAAGCTTGGTGAGCTTACCCTCAGTCCAATGAAACACAGACTGCAGTTTGTAAAGTGTTACAGTATGACTGGAACTGTTTCTTTATTGTATAAAGATAATGTTTCTGTTAAATGATCAGGCAAATATATAGTACAGGTCCAGCAGAAGTTGTAGGTGAAGCAATTTAACCAGGGCTGCAGTGTTTGTGCAGTTGAAAAAATTGTCAGTATTTTTCCTCCAGTGTTATTATGGCTGCACAGATGAATGTAGTCTTGCAGAAGATTGAAGACACTAAAAAAATATTTGTGAAAATTGTTGTGATGACAGAGATTTTATCATTTTAAAGTAATGATAGATCGTTACCCAGAAAAGGACCAACAAAAATTACTAATGAACTGAAATACTTTTAATGCATCAAGATGCTAACAACCGATCAGGTGAGTAATTAATTTTGATGGGACCGCCTTACTTTTCATAGCTGCTGTATGCAATTTCTCCCGTTACTCTGAAGATATGAGCGAGTATGAAACGGGTATAGTTGAGAGGGAGACACGACGAGAGTGATAGTTGAAAGCAGGAAGAGTGAAAGGGCCCAATTGCATTGTGAAGCATGTCAGTGCTCTCAGTGAGACGCCGGCAGGGCTATTCAACCTTACAACACAGAATTCAACGCTACCAAGCAGCGATGCCTCGCAACGGGGAGCCACCCAATTTATTTGCACGGTTCGTTCTGACTCTCACACGAAAACACACATATTATGCGAGAGACGCAGCACGTTTATTTAACCACATGTCTTTGACAGATACAGAGGGATGGTTGCTTTCAAGCATTATTTGAGCTGAATCTGTCTCCATCATGGTGCCATCCAAGCACTTACCACATAAATGTTAAATTCAAGAGTGCTACAATAGCGCCTTTTGCATTCGGTGTTCTTCTCTCTTGCATTGTAAGCTGTCTTACCAGACATTTTTTTGGGAATAATAATGAGTATATTACAGTTACCATAAGTGATGGACGTGTTTTTTTTTACAATGAGGCTTCATTATAAATTTCCAGTTAAACACAGGGCACTTATGTGAATGAATGAACATGTCAGTGCTGTAGAGATACTGTGCCCTTATTCTGTGCAATGAACCAGCTTGGCTTTATCAGTCTTGATATCAAGAGTCTGCTGCCAGAAAAAAATAACTAAAACCAGACTAGAGCAGTTACAAAAGAGCCTTCTGTTACAAAAAAGAAACAGGAAAGACAGATGATTTCAGTTTGTTGTCTGCTATGACAAAGTACAGCATGGCTTCAGAGTGCTGTGTTTAGTTGGGATCAAGGTAACACTTTGCTTGAGGAAAACGCAATCAAGCGTGTCTATTTTCATTAGAGTATTGCTTTGTCAAACTTCAGCAGTTCTTTAGAGCTACACCACAGTAAAAAAAAAAAAAAAACAGCCCAGGAGAAGAGGTGTGGATGTGCAGATCTGTAAAATATGAGGCAGTTTGTGAAAAGGACCAGCTCTGGTATACTGTAAAATATCTTCATTAATACATGAATACAGTTCTGTAGACTAAATTTGTAATACTATACTTGTGAGGATAATGTATTGACTTGACATTTCCTGAAGGTTTATCCTTATCTGCTACATATCTGACCCTAACATCAACCTTAGCCTGGTTATAATTGAAAACTTAACCCTAAAATCATGTCCTAAAAATAAATGGTTAACCTTGTGAGGACCAAATCTTGTCCTCATATGGGAAGTGAGTCCCCTAGCTGATTTTTGTCCCCACAATAAGATGAAGTGGTGAATACATATTGTGAAAAGATCTGATTTAGGGATGTCATAAGATCTGATTTTTCTCTCTTTTCTTCTCTCATTTTGACTGTGTATAGTTTATAGTTGTACAGCCAAAACATGTGATATACATCTTTGTGCCAAGAAAGCAACAACACACATTTGGAAACCTTCCAGCTCTGCAGTGTACACTTGTTTAGATTTTAGATTTTATATATATATATATATATATATATATATATATATATATATATATATATATATATATATATATATATATATATATATATATATATATATATATATATATATATATATATATATAGCATTAAAGGTTATCTGTGAATTTATCAAAAACTGTAATGATTAATTGACAAATTTAGGCAGAGCTACAGGCTACATATTCAGTTACATCTGAAATGTCTAACTGTGTTATTGAGACATATATATGGCCACAAAATGGATATTGCAACCAAAACCAAATTACTTGCAAATAAATAAAATCATAAATATCTAACATGTACAAAATGTAAATGTTTTGTGATCAAAGGAGATCATATAAAAAAGAGAGCACTGTCAAGTCATTTGTTCAAATATGACAGACAGCCTTCTCTTTCAGCGAAGAAAAGTAGCCAATATTAATGAAAGCCTCTCTAAAAAATAGAGAGCAGACATGTAAATTATAAATATGATCACAGTTGTACTGCAAGTAGTGGAGAAAAATGCTGTGTTCAGTGACTGTTGGCTCAAACACGTTTTTTTTTGTTAAACTGCATACACTTCATGAGTCTTTTTGCAGCTGTAGTCATAGACCCATGACCTTGCACTCCCTCTTTCTCTCGCTACCTTGTTCAGAAACACATCATGTGCAACCCAGAATCCACACACACACACACACACACACACAAATACAAATACCTGCAAAACAAGAGCATATTGATCTTTCTTTGGACACTGATCATAATTAGTGAGCACTGCAGCCTTGTGGAAACAAGCATGGCGTCTTGTTCCCCTACAGTAGATGGGATAATGAGCAAGAGAGTGTCAGCAATGGTGCTTCAAGTTTCATCAGTCAAAGGTAGACACCCAGGCAATTCAGTGCTTACACAAACAAAAGCTTTTCACTTAAGCAGTATTTCTGTTTTCTACATTGTGTGCAGGCAGGAGGATACAAGACAGTCCAGATGACAGGATCTTACTGCAGTTAGGCCCTGATGCAGGCAAGTAAGTTTATATGATAACAAGTTAACGTAATTTATATAGATGATAAAGTGCTTCATAAAAGGCGGAAGGGAAAGAGATAGGCAAGGTTAAGTGTAAAAAAGATTAAGAAAGAGAAAAGTGATGATACAAATCTTTTATAGAAAATTCCATATTTTACATCTTATTATTATAAGTCCAACTGAAATCACATTTACTCATCCCTCTTTGCAGTCAAAAATAATGCCACCATGCTTTATAAAAGTATTATTAATAGTGTATTTTCAGAATGAATATCTGGGGAAAATATCAGAAATGCTCCCTTTAGTCTCAGCCGTCATTAGTGGGCAGTCTATTGGTGTTACACCGTACGGAACGGAGACAAAGTAAACAAACTGCTACAAGTTGGACAGATAGTGTGTCGTTAACATGGATTTTGAAGTGACCAAACCAGCCTCTAACTAACTAACCGACGTTAGCGGTGCACATTTGCTTGGTGGCTTGTTCAACAAGTTAAGGTGCAGGACAAGATCTGTGTTCATGTATGTAAGTTAGATAAGTAGAGGAGACTTTAGCAGGAAAGCTAATGTGGGTTGTTGTTCAGAGTCTCTTGTGTTGTGTAGCAGGATGCTATCAGGCTTAGTGTGACTATCTGCTCTGCCTATGATAGAACGCCACATTATTGCTTTATTCAAGATTTGATTTCCTGTATTGCCATTGTAATAATGTAAAACTCGGCACAAAAATAAAATCAAATAATTTAAAATATAAATTTCTCCCTTTTGGTTTCAGATTTTAAAATAGACCAAAAGATACGTGATTTACAGAGCATATATGTAGGTTGTAGTAGACAAAAAAAAGCAGTTTAATTTCAGTTGTACTTTTTTTGGTGGGCATTTTTGCTTGTAACATTTTTGAGATATTGGTAGCGGGTTGCCTCTTAAAAAGCAACAACCACACACATTCCAGGTGTGGAAAGTATAGAAGTGTGTGTGTAAGTGGAGAAAAAGTCAAACTTCAAGGCAAACTTAAAAGAAAAACACTGAATCAAAATCTTCCACATTATACCGAAACAGCTCTCATTCATGCATTTTTTGTGATAAATTAAAATGTATCTGTATGATGTCTCCATTGGAGTGTGTTCTTTCTTTTCTATGTGTGTTTGGTTTCACTTGCCAGTAGTGTATGTATGTCGAATGTGTCAGCAGTATGCATGTATGTGAGGTTTCATTCTATGACTATAAGTATAAATTATGGCCTTACATGGGCTCTCATAGTTTAATGCTGACGCGCATTAATGTGAGAGCAGATGTATTACAGTGACTGAGTGTAGAACTGTACGTGACTCCGCTCGTCACAGATCCATTGAAGCTGCTGGTGTTCAGAGGTTTAATTGGATATATGCAAATCCATGGAAACTTTAAGGGAAGAGTAAAAGGATTAAAGTGCATTAAGGAGCCAGGAGTGTGGAAATGGGAGTACACACACATACAGTAACACACAAGCATACATACCGTACCAGACACAAACAACTCTATCTCTCTTTATCTCCCTCACACATATACACACATGGGATTAAAGGATAAGGCTGGCATTATTTTATCTTTTTATCATTATCAACAAATCCTATGAAAACACAAAAATCAACAATGAATTTATCCTACTAACAAGTGTTGTCTGTGCAGTTACAGTCTGATATGCCTCCGTGATAGACTGTACAGCTCTATTTTCCTCCAAGATTAAAAACACATAATAGAGTCATACCATTGCATATGAATGACATTTTGGTTTATTACAATGAACATAGCAGGTGTAGTTTATTCTTCTCAACTGTATAAACAGGCAACCATGAGCATGTGATGTATGCACAACAACTTTATTGTTCTGAATGTGTTTTTGGACGACACTTATTGGTACAGGAGGCATAAGCTGTATATGGTTTAGGCTGCATAGACAATAATTATAAGCCAGATAAATCCATTGTTGGCTTTGGGGTCTTCAGGGGATTTTTAATAGAAAGATAGAATAATGTCAGCATTATTCTTTAAGATATACATGTGCAAACGCAGTATTTCTCTGAGCTTTACAGAAAAAAAAAGATCAGACTTCAGAGAGGAAGAAATAAGTTGTGAGAGAATGACGCCTGCAAAGAGAAGAACAAAGGTGCAAGACTTGCATAAATTTCCTGACACCGCTTGACAACCACCATTGGGCACAATTTCTCTGTTTCACAGCTGGCTACTGGCACCATAGTCGCTCACCAGTTCGGGGGAAAGGAAGAGAGGTAGAGAAACAAACGAGTGTACGACGCCACACAGCTGCACTGCATTACTTCTTAAAGGAAGGGCACGTATGTCCAACAGAGAGGGGAATTGGCTGAGGCAGATTTCCAGGCACATATGAGGGGCTGTGGCTAGGGGCAAGGAGTTTACTGAAGGCTGGAGAGAAGGGCTCACAGTGTGGGAGGAATGACATGAGCAGAGAGTAGAGTTGACGTGCCACTGTGTGTAAAGCTGGCCTGGCAGTGCAAGCGGGGTCTGGCATGCTAAACGACCACTTGAGACAGTAGGATAGCTGGAAAAGACAAAAACTCAGATGTTGTCTCTCTTATGATCCGATACAGCTGATGTGCCAGTTGCAGATTTCATGATAAAGCAGCTCATTAATCTGGTCACTGTCACAGCACGTGAGAAACACTCTATTTTTTTGTGCTTAACAGCTGTGTAAATGTATAAAGAGTAGCTATGGCTCATTATTTTCAGTTATTATTTAAAAAAAATATATACATCAATAATAAAAACATCAGGGGGAAAAAAATCTGATTTTAAACTTTGTTTTTGTGGGTTTTGTAACTTACTAAGAGGGACTACGGTGCTAAATCAGCAGCTCATTTGTATTTCTCCCTGTTTTTCACTTCACTTTCTATTCTGGAAGCACTTTTCTGAGCTGTCAACATCACAAGAGGACCTCATTTTCTTAAACTGCTGTAAACAGCATCCTTATGCAACAGAAAACACACCAATTCTGGGTATATGCGGGGATGTAAAATCTGTGAGAGAACAGGCTTAAACCACTCAGCTCCTTATAAAAAATCTAATATTTTTCTGTGACAGTCTGGAAAAATGAAATACACCGAGCCCTACGTGTAACACATGTCACATATCACACAAGAGGTGATTGCACCAAAGAAAACCACCATACTGTTAACATCAATTATCCAGTGTATTACACTGTTGTATTAAAGATGAATCCTTATGATGTTATTTGACTGACTACACTGGCTATTTTTAACAACGCTGCTGTTTTTGCTTTTCACCACAAAGCAGAGAAACAAAGGCACATCAATCAGAAGCCTGCAGGGTGAGAGTGCATCAGCACTTATGGAAAGGCACGACCTGAAACTGGCAGTATAATAAAGCTCGTTGCTAGAGCTTCGAGGAAAAAGCAGCTTTGATTTCACGTTTCTAATTTTACACCTCTGCATATGCCTGTCATGACATTCACCGTTTGGGCTAGGCTGGTGGATTACAGACGCATTTGACCCCCCAATATGACATTTTCTTTAGGTTACTGTTCACACAATTCAGGCACGTCTGTCTGTTTGCAGAGAGAAACAAGGTGGAATTACCTGGGGACTGCGTTAATGTGCTCTGTCAAGTGCTCCACAGAAGCCCACTAGACATAATTGATATAGAAACGACATTGGCAAAATGCAAAGCAGTGCTCACATCCTGTATGTCAAACCAGAGAACAGAAAAGTGGGAGAGCCTGAGATACAATATGTACCAACAGTGACATTGAATCAGTGTGAGAAAGCAAGGGAAAGGGGAAGATTGTGCATGGAGGACAGGGAGTGTTGTTGAAAAAGCACAGAAATATCGGTGTCATCAAATTCTCTCTGGATAACAACACTATTGGGTGGTGGTGTGTGCATACGTTATTTCCTCAGTCTGCTGACAGAACTTGCTAAACCTGACAGGCTGCAGCTACCTCTCCCCTCCTCTTTTTTTTCTCTCTCTCTCAGGTGTTGAGACCCTCTGCTCTGTCGCTGGCTAATTACCCGCGTCTCTCTGGGAGGAGATGAGGGGAGATCCCCAAGCGGAAGTGACAGCTGTCTGTGCCGCCCTGCAAACTGCTGTAGGGCCCTTCCCACAGTGTGCCGATGTTACTGACAGAAATGATGTCACAGCCACTCCAGTCTCTGCTTGAATTACAGTAAATCCAGTAAAAGAATGAAGAGAGACTTCTTCCTCTCTTTTTCTTCTCTTTCTGCCGCTCCTGTCTTTAACTCTTCTCTTCATGACTCAGCTTCTTGTCAACAAGGTTCTCAAATTCATATCTCAACGTTCTCATTACTACCTTTTCTCATTTCACACACACATAGGGAGAAATGGTTCATGGGGGATGCTTTTAGTTTAAGACAGTACGAATAATAGTGCAATATTATTAAAGGATAAGGCTGGTGATACGCTGTATTTTTATTACTGTCAGCAAATCTCATGAAAAGACAAAAAACAGCCATGGACTAAAAAAGTATTACCTTGGTTGCCAAAGCCTGATATAGCTCATTCATCTGTGCCTCTGTGCCAAAGCTCCACTGTTGTCCAACAACCATTAAAAACACATAAATGAGACACACGTTCCTTTATTATGACGAACATGGGCATTGTAGTTTGTTTTGAATCAACCCCACACATGCCGTCCTGGTGCTATTAATACTCATTAAAGCACCAAATTGTGCATCAATCCACAGCTGAAAATAGTCCCCAACGAATGCTGTATTTTCTGTTTGCATAATGTTTGCTGAAAACTACAGTGCCCAGCTGTTTTAGGAGATTACTGAGCCTTTCTATAAACATTTTAAATGGGCTGAGAGCCACAGAAAGAAGATAAAAAAGTTGAAAGGTGTTGAGCGATGGGTTAATCTATCATTAATTTTGGTATTTTTATGGGATTCGTTGACAATAAGACAAATATAAAATAACACCAGCCATATCTTTTAAGGTTATACCACAGAAAGCTATTTGATCTCATTACCATCATTGGCACTGTGTTTTAGAAGAAATACGATTTTAAAACAGTCTCAAATATTAAATACTGTTTAGTTTTCACTGTTGAAGTCAAAATTTGCCATGAAACATATGCCTTAAAAGATGTGAGCCAATTTGCAGCCGTTGTCAGAGCAGTGGTCGCTCCACCGTGACATCCATCTGACACTCAAGAGTGGTGTTCTGAATTTCACGGCGCAAGATCATAGATTAACAAGACTAAGAGTCGACAGCAACACTAACGGCTCCGTCAGGTTGGAGGTGTCATGAGTTTTGTGGATATTTGGTTATAAACCGAAGTATTAGACAAAGTCAAAGTTGGACCTGATGGTGGTGCTGCATGATAAATTGGGGGAAAACCAAAATTATTACAGTTCACCCTGGACACGAATATCTGTACCAAATTTCAATCCTTCCAATAGCTGTCGAGACATTTGATTCAAAATCAGAAGTGTCAACTTCATGGTGGCGCAAGAGGAAAAGTCAGGGGATCACTAAAGTCAGCAGGATACATCATCTGGGGACCATGAATGTATGTACTCAATTTCATCACAATCCATCCAATAATTGTTGAGACACTTCAATCTGAACCAAAAAGGTGAAACGACCAACAGACTGACAATGTCATTCCACTGAGCAGCCACAAGCATAGCTAAAAAACAGTGTACATCAACAGGTAAGAGGAGGTGTATCACACATATCACGCCTCTCTGGGTGATTTGCATAGACAGTTATGCCATGCAGCCCTAACACAGACACACTCGGTAAACCAGCTATTTAATAATTCTTAGAAATGTCTCATTATTATCATAGCTGCCATTTCAACTCCATCACTGATTGGTGCATGAGATAGAAACAGATTAATATTAAACACTGAATAATACAATTGCATAATAATAATTACAATTGGTGAAAAATTACAATCACATACTCCCAAGACAGAGTAAGCAGAGCATTTTGAGAACATTTTGCATCGTGTGGGGCAACAAAAGACTAGATTGTGCAGTGAGTTTATTCCTCCTTGTTCATATTGACATTTTAGTGGAGCATCTGCAGGGAAAGTAAACCAGCGTATGTCTGTTGAGAAAAAGACTGTGGCTGAATGAGAGATATGTGAGCTTTACTGATTTGTCTAAGCAGGACAGCAAAGGGAAGACGCCAGTCAAAGTGACGACTCAGTGAAGCCACCAGAGAGCATGAATGTTGCCAATTAGAGGCATTTATGTGATGCAAACCAACAGTTTGACTCCCACTGTAACTAAGCTCCGGTTGTGGCTAATCTGTCTATCAGAGAAAACTCTAAACACATCAACAATCACATAAGAGCCACAGCAGGCTATCCAGCAATACTAAGCTCCTTTCTGAAAAGCCTGGGTGGGAAAGTGAAGAGTAGGGAATGTAAATAGATACAAGCCTGAGGGAATATGTGGGAGCACAACCCACATAATGATCTGTCAATTTAAAATAGCGAGTGGGAGAGTAAGAGTAATGGATGGAGAGATAGGTTCCCTTTTTGTAATCATTAATAGTCACAGAAAAGGGATTTATAGATCTGCAGCATCTGCCATTTAATGGCCAGTTTAAGAAGCTTGTAAAAAAAAGAGTAGGATATATACACTGAGTTATGTTTTGTGAGGCTGCAAGCAAAGAGGGAATGGTCAGCGCCCGATAAATCCACTTGGCTTCAATTTTAGCCCTCCATTATATTTTCTCTAAGGCTGAACATTTCATTTTCTGATGAATAGAGTCTAATATCAACTCTAATGGATGGCCACTGCACGCTTAAATAGATGTACATACAGTACACCAACAAAATATCAACTATCTCTCTCTGCTGTAGTATAAACACTCAAAAACACACATATATAGCCCTAACCTTGGCCGATGTTTCTTTGCAGCGTTTGGGAGTCTCTGACAGAACTTCTGCAGTTTTCTAAACATTTCTGATGGTGCTCCCAATGGAGGCAGACTGCAGTGATTCAATACACCATGACACCAATTAGTGGGGTAAATAATAGCACGGTCGGCAGAAGCATTCCCACCGCGGCATCTTTCCCACCTCACTGATCTCCCTAGTCTGTTCTTATCAAAGCAGCTTTTCTGCACGGCCTGATATTTAAGATCAAAGGGCAGCTTTAACTCATCAATGCTCTGACCTCTTCCCCACAGCAACGGATACAGTGTTCGATAACAAGCACGCATTATCATCGGCCTGTCTGCTCCAGCTTCACTCCACCCACTGGCATTAAAGAATCGACAGCAAATCAAGTCTTGTACACAGTCATTTTCCTGACCAGCCAGCGTGAAGCTGGAGCAGTTTTGAAAGATCACAGCGCCGCAAAAACGTCTGAGGCAGAACCGGTCGGCTTTCTGAACTCCTCCGATTGCACCTCGCCGGTGTGACAATCAGTAGCCTTATATTTTTAAACCATCCCGTCTGTCTGACTGGAGGAAATGCTGTGTATGTGTGCATGTGTGTGTGTGTGTGTCCACTGGCACAAGCACTTATGTTTGTGATGACATGCGACAAGCCCGTTATCACTCCGGAGTCAGTGAGCTGCAGCACGAAAGAGGTGCACAAACTGTAGAGATGCTGTCAAGCCCCCAGGCTGAAACTATGCTCTGCAGGAAGGAGAGATAGCTTATCTGTGTGTGGCCAAAGGTGATCGAAAACAGTGGGTGGGCAACGGCGCTGAGATTGGGCTGCTGATCAGTTTGCAGAGCATCCAGAATGGACAACGAATCATTTTTATTCAACAAATAAGCTAAAAGAGAATGTTTTGAACTCCCATAAAATAAGACAGGAATCCTGCACAGATTCATCAAAGAATTTCTCATAAAATTTGGAATGGATAAACATCAGGACTGCGAATCGTACAGCGACTGCAGCAGTTCTGCCTACAGCTTGAAAATACAGTAAAAAAAAAAAAATCACAAAATCAAATCTTCACTTACCCATGCAGCTCCTTGAGAGAAACAGAGATCTTGAGGTTGTGTCCCAACACATGGAGGGCTGTAAGGATGTCGGCCCATTGCACCATCTCACCCAGAGGACCCCCCTTCAGCACCTTGGGGCTGAAGACATCCCCAGACTCCTCTGTCAGAAAGCCCACATGGACTAGAATCTGAACGCAGAGGAAAAGGAGAAAAGTCAAGGCAGGAGAAGCGAAGAGCACAGTGTGTTTTGTTAATGCAATTAATGCGCTTTTGTTAAACTATTTCTGCACTGTTATTGTAGAGAGCGAGCCATTATTTCCATCAATTTTTGATTTTTCTATTCAGACGATCTCCTCCGTGGTGAATAATTGAGATTATATGAGAGCAGTTTTTCACTAACGCTTCAGAAAGTTCACATACACTTCTATGAATAAATTTAGATATTTGGCATGGATCAGTGATGTCAGATTTTAAATATAATTGAGTATCTAATGAAAGCAAGAAACCACCAATGCAACTCCCAGGAAGTACAATCAACTGTGCATAAAGTTGATTGAAAATTGACCTGCTGTGAGCTAATTGATATGCAGAATAGCACACAAGCAGTTTAATTGCTGATGGGGAAGGATGGAATTTCCAGGCTGTTAAATATGTAATGAAATTAGATTTTTCAAAAGATGACAGCATTGAATTTTTTTCACAGTTACTTTTGTGTTGAAAAAACTTTCAATGACAACTTTATTCATCTACTAGACCACATATTTACTCACCAACATTATTTGTTTAGGGGTGTGAAAGTGACTGATAACTGACACAACAGACATCAACGTGAACCCTTTCTGTTTAGACAAACACACACATCGTCAAGCTTGATTCTTGGTTTTTCCTTCAAATTGTCTTACTGGAAAAACATTTTTTCTAGCTGTCATGTTTTCAAATGTCTCCTACACCATCCTCCAAAGATTTTCTGAATAACTTTGAGGAGACTAATAGACCATGCAGCTGAAGATTCATGTTTCATTTTACATCAACAAGGCCGAGATTAAAGAGATGTTAATGAGACTTTGAGAGGCATAAAGTCATATTAGCATCTAAACTCTCCTGTGTTACACTCTGGTCTGGTTCATATCTCACTGAGCCAGACTTTCAGATTTAAATTTTATAACTAATGCCAGTGCTAATGCCAGAACCACCCAATACAGCCTCAATAATTCATCCTGGACGCAAGTAAGTCATCATGTTCAAGTCACTGTGCCTCCAGTTAAAATACAACCTGATGTAATGTGACCGTGACATAACTAATGGTTCATAACTAACTCCATTGGACATGGATACTGAATAAAGACTATAAGAGGGTAGAGTAGAAACTTGTTTCTGCACTCAAACGCTGAAAGCACAGTGCACACCAAGAACAGAAAGACAGAAGAGAAAGTAGGAAAAAAACAAGACAGGTGGGACAGAGACCTTCCATAAAACATCTCTCTTTTCAACAAATCAGTCTATTTCTGTTTTCTCAACAGCACTCAGTGTTCCAGCGATGAAAGCCAAGCCAGCAGGGCCTGGTTAATGGACAGTAACCATTACTGTCAAACACACCATTACAATAAACAAAGCTCGCTCCCTGGTGAGGAAGAAGCAGGCATTTGGGACAAGTGTGATGTTACAGAACAGGCTTTGATTTATCCAACTGAAAAAGCTTTCTGGCCGATGAAAGAAACAGATTTTAAAAAAGCAGAAGGGTACTGTCAGCTCGTTTGCAAAAAGCAAAACACTACAAATGAATTTCTGTCATTCCTCATGTTTCATTCCAGCTTTTTAAGTTTCACGCCACTTTTCAACTACAGAGGGATTTGTGTAGAACTCTCCACATGTTCATAAATGATCTGGTGAAAGTGAGATCTACATATTTCTTCACTTTAGTCCACTTTACTATGAAGCAAGCCTACAAATAGTGACACTGTGCTATATTAATTAAGGATGCTGCAGAGGGAAATGTGTTGAAAAAGGGTCAGAGATGAGCGGAGCTTCAGGCAAAAACAAACTTGAAATGCCCCAGATAAGGTTGTGTTTTTGCTTTTGTAATGAATCATTTTATGGATGCAAATGATTTAGTTACTGTGTATGTTTTCCTTGCAGTGCTGATCTTTAACAGTGTTGAGTACATACAGAACATGTTCCCACTATGGTGCTGACATCAGATTTAATGCTTAAAAGAGCAATGTAAACATGTAAAGAGGGGAGAAAATAAACATAATCAGTTAACATATCATAACATAATAAGTTAAAATATCTTGGTCATGATTTTACAAATAACTTAAAGTGGTATCCCAGTGATTTTAGTATTACACTTCCATAATGATGGGAGACTATAAAGCACCAGTTTAAAAGAGAGAACCATAAAAATTGATGTAGCAGTAAACTAAATTTTATAATTTTACAGCCCGCAATGTACAGAAAAATAATTCCCAATATACAGTGTACCAGTACAGCGCATACTGAAACATACATGTACAAGGGAACACAATGTGAAGTTAGGCAATAAGGAGGTAACAAACTGGGAACTTACAAAGAATTTACACTGTAGTTTGTTTGTTTTTTTTAAATAAGTTACATATTGCACAGTAACAACTTAAATCAGATCATCTTCCACCACTACCTTAGCCATAAATGGACACTCCTTGTTTTTAGTTCAGCTGTATTTACGGTAGAAATCTTGTCACACAAATGCTTTTCTGCCTACTGTATTGAGATTCACAAAGTGCTACAGAACTCATTACCCCACCTTCCCCCAAACTTCCAGCTTTATTGCTCAGTAATGATCATACTGTACCCTGTGATAATAGAATAAATACTTGTTGTTTTAAAAAAAAAATGACAGTATAAGTTCTCTAAGTTCCTCCCAAATTTGTTGCTTGTTGCTCAGTAGGTCATACGCTTCCTGTAACATTAAAATAGGTACCCATTACATTAAACAGTACCTACAGTATAAATATTTTTTTAATTTCCAGATTTTTACCTCCTTATTCCCTAACTTCACATCTTGTTCTCTTGTACCTACATGTATATACCAGTAAGTACAGTACTGTTACACTGTTAGTACAACATAAATAATAAATCCTACCAAAAGCTGCAAACATTAAATGTTAAGAGTTTTGATGAAGCTGGTGGAGTTTATTTATTCATTTTGAGATTGTTAAAGTGAAGATTAGATAGTGATACTGACAGTGTCATGTTTTTTAACCTCTTTGGGTCTGAAACAAAGTGAATCGATGATTAGTTGGCTCAGATGAATTACTATTTTTACAACTGTGTTCTGGAGCAAAAAATAAATAAATTGAGCAGCACACGGCAAAAGAACACTGTTGGCACCCTGCAGGCAGCAACAGAAGAATATTTCAACACCATACAAATCATAGTGTCATCAACATATGAAACAGCCAAAAAAAAAAAGCAAAAATAACAGCAATCGAAGGATGAAGGTGGTTTGGAAAACTGAGTTGATAGTGTGGGATGTGCTGTATCGTATATTGTCATATAAAATGGTGTAAATCTTAATGAAAGACATTTAACAATTATTGTGTGTCTTTTTTTATGTGCAATTTATCCACCTCAAGAATAAAAACATGCATTTAATACAAAAAACTCCAATAAGTCCTCCAAATTACAACCACAAAAGAAAAAAAAAACAAACAAACAACAAAAAAGCACTCTTCCAGGTCATTTTCTTAAAAGTGATCTTGTAAAGGTTTTAACATATACACCAGGAGAGATTTAATGTCATTGCCTTTTCATCAGGCAGGAGGCAGTGCTCTTTGGCACCTTGTGGAAATGTCCCTGTAAATGTCAGCGGTGAAAGTGCACTAAAGCCAATCAATCCCTGTGAGGAGTTAGCCTCCTTCATTATCTACTCATGTCTTTAACTCAACATACCCCACCTCACACTGAGTAGCCCAAATTAAGAGAGGAAAATGTTAGTCCAACAAAATGTCACAGCTGTTCTGGTAACTTGGGAGAGTAGCATGTGAGCATTAAAGGACTGTCTGGCTTTCTCAAAATTGTTTGATCCAAAACATCTTGTGCCTTGAAGTGTTTTGACTTTTTTTTTTCTTTTTATACCTAAACAGAACATATCCTTACATCAAATTAGGAGCGAAGGAATACGTTTCTAGAATTACGGTAAAATAAAAATCTTTTGTAGCTGAGAAAAGGACTTTAACTGGCTCATCATCTGCAGTCTTTTGCAACCACAACACTTTAAAAAGATGAAACCGCAACACAGACTTGTTCTCCTGTCCTACACTTTTATCCTCTAGTGTGTGCAGATGCATATTTGTGTGCCTCATATTCACCCTTTTCTGCTCTCTCCAGTGGTTGCGGAGCTTGTCATCTAGCCGTCGAGCAGCAGAGGCCCACTGTGCTGCCAGCCTGCGTATGCGTCTCTTCATGAAGCTCAGAGATTCCTTCCCGGTGCCCACCTGCTCCAGCAGAGTCCCAATGTCAGACTGGAAGGCAGCCTGGATGACAGGAGCAGTAAAAAACGTGTAGAGAACTCTTGATTTGATCTTTTCCTTAGTTCTACACCGCAAAATACTAAAGGCTGGCATTAAGATTTATAAGTTGGCCTGAGGCAGAAGGGGAGGGATGCTCAAAGACTACTACAAAATAGGCTGTTTATACAAGTGGAACTATTTTCATTGGAGTGAGTGGTGGCTTTTACGACTGTATAGGGCACAGATATATGAAAAATATAAAAATAAGCTAACATAATGAGGTTATGTAAGAAGGAGGGGATAGACATTACTTTACTAATTACAGGCCTGTGTCTTTACTTTCGCAGTTCTTTAAGGTGTTGGAAAAATTCTCCCTCTCACTGAGAGGTTAGACATTTCAGTTGACAAGCATGAATTGTTTACTGACAGTCAGTATAAAGTAGATTTAGAACAAACACATCACATCTACGGCACTAATTGAGTTAAGAAATAACTTACTGTATTGACAAAAAGAAGTACGCAGTGGGAGTATTTATAGGTCTAAAATAAAACATTTGATACCATTGATCACAATATAGGTGATGGTAGGTGTGGTATTAGAGGGGTTGTGCTGAATTGGTTGAAAAGCTATGTAGGAAACAGGCAACAATTTGTAAAGATAGGGGAGTATAAATCAACATGTATAGATATTACTTGTGGAGTCCCACAGGGGTCAGTATTAGGCCCGAAAATGTTCACTTTGTACATAAATGACATATGTAGGGTATCAAACACACTGAAATTTGTTTTATTTGTGGACGACACCAATGTTTTTTCACTCTGGGGAAAATTAGCAGCAGCTTTTGGAAGTGTTTATGACTGAAATTAGTAAATTAAAATGGTGGTTTGACATAAACAAATCATTAAATTTGAACAAAACTAACCTTATGCTGTTTGGAAATTGTAAAATAAACACTCAGGTATGTAGTGATGATAGACAATGTTAATATAGAAAGAGTATATTAAAATAAATTTCTAGGTAAAATATTAGAACACAAAATCTGCTGGAAACCTCACACAAGATATGTGCGAGGAAATGTGGCAAGGAGCATTGCAGTTCTGTGAAAAACAAGGCATATATTGAATTATGAAGCGTTATACACTGTGTATTGTTCACTTGTATTACCATATCTGAATTACCGTGTGGAGGTGTGGGGTAACACGTACAAAAGCACCACACACTCATTATACATATGACAAAAAAGAGCCATGAGGATAGTAAATAATGTAGGGTTTCGTGAACACACTAACAAGCTGTTTTTAAAGACACATGCTTTGAAGTTCATGGTTCTGGTAGAATTTAAGACGGCACAAATAATGTACAAAGCAAGAAGTAATTTTCTTTCTGGCAACAGAGAGAGACAGAGAGGGGGGGTTACAACTTAAGAGGAAAATTTAATTTGAAAAAACATTGTGTTCGTACCACTCTAAAGTGTATGTGTATTTCAGTTTGTGGGTTGAGTTTGTGGAATGGTTTCGATGTAGAACTAAAGCAAAATACAAATATACATCAGTTCAAGAAGGTGCACAAAGAATATTTTTTGAGAGGTACAGAGATGAGGAAGAGGCCTTGTTTCTCTCAGGACTGTTGTTGTTGTTGTTATCATTTTTTTGGGGGGGGGGGGGGGGGTTTCTCTGTAAGTATTGGGACATGCTGTATGGGCATCTGCATGATGACTATGTATGTGTAAATAGGATAAACATTTCGGAAATTATGTCAGTGTATATATGATAAACATTTCAGTTATAGAAAAGGGGTAGGACCATGTAAGTGTATACTGCTTCCTTCTCCTTTTCGGACATGTAATATCTATTTATGTTTATTGAGAATTTGCTGTATATGTTTACTGTTCATTTTATTGGTTATTCTTGCTTTGTTTTCTTACTTATTATTTTCTACATATTCGAACTCAAATTTGAAAAAAAGAAAGCCTGTCATATGTTGTTATCTGCTAGTGCCCTGCGGCCAGGCCTCTCAGACAGGTTGCCTGAGGGATTCCTGGATCATCCTCATAAATAGTCTGCTCTCATTTTACATCTCCTCCTCTGCCTGCTATAATCACTGCATCACAGCGCAAGGCCAGCATCGGAGTATTAATCAATGAAGTAACAGCATGCAGAAGCACAGAGTACTTATAAATATAAAGAAGAGTAATCTGATACACATAAACACAAAACTGTCTGTCTCTCTCAAATACACATACAATATAAAAGAATTCTCTCAAAGACTAAATCAATATGCAGAGCTGTACTATACTCTCACAATGCAGGTGAATTATTGCTCTCAAGAGCAACTTGTGTATGCCACAGCAAAATGCAGAGTACCCAGGGGAAGCCTTGGGATTAGTCTCAGTGAATACAGGCTGTCAATTAGAGCAGAAGGTAGAGTTGCAGAATGAATTCACATCAGGGCCTGTTGTGCCAGGTGTACATTACTCTGGGGACAAAAAGGGGAGGAGGCGAGGAGTGGGGTAGACCTTGAGGAGTGATTGTAAAGTACGTCATGTGTTGACGCTGAAACAAAAAATCTAAAGGTGACAGGAAAGACAGATGCAGCAGCAATGAAAACTGGGAATGACAGTTAGCACAGCAGGATACTGTGGGATGTTCTGATTGTCCCAGGAGGTTATCAATCAAAAAGTGTGGCTTGTGATTGATTTGGAAGGATGAAGTGATAAATTCTATGCATTAGAGAACAAGTTAAAAGCTCTCTGTAGCATCAGTGTCAAGCTGCCAAATCTACAGAAGGGGTAGAGCACCTTGATGTTTTGCATTGTTCATTTTGACCCATTTTCATCCAATTTGGTCCAAGACAATGGATCATGGAAGTGTGGAACCCCTCTGTTTGCATGAGGAGAGTTTAGACCACCATGTGCCCCCTCAGCTGAGTCGGTTCTTTTCACCTGACAGAAAATAAAAAATGTATTGAGAGAGATCTGTGTTGTGTGCTGTGTTGTGAAATTAAACTGAAAGACATCATACCTGTCTCTTGGGTGGAGGCTTGAAGGTGGGTGTAGCAGTCTGGTTCCTCCAGGCCAGCGGGGGGCAGAACCACTCCACCTCGCTCAGGTAGATGAGAAAGGAGCAGTCAGAGCCGTCCACGCCATAAAACGCATAGCAAGGGTCCGAGGTCCAACGAGCGCGCATCCACTGGAAGGCAAAGACTCAATCTGTTGTCTCGAGTACATACTAACAAAACTATAAAAGTATTAGCATTGTGTACACTCATCATTTCAGCTGACAAAATGTGAAGCCAGAGGGGACTTTTTAACATTTTAACTTCAACTTCAATTTGATGCCCATGTTGAATCCTTCATTACTGGATACATGCGCAGAAAGAATTATCCGTTGTCTTTATTAATTGCTTAATTAACTGATGCTCTGAGGGCAAGTATCCCTAATAACTGACAGCTTATAATTGGCTCTCGTCAGAATGATTTTGTTTCAGAGGTTCAGGTCAACAAATCTTTTGCCATGCACTGTTCTGATGAAAAGCTGTAGTGTACATGCTTGTATTGTACATGCTGTATTTTCTGCTGCTAGTTTGAACAACCTGTTAAGGCTGTAATAAATACAATGCATGCATATACAATGTTTTTCCATAACCTTATATTGTTTCATTCTCATTCTTTTCTATATTCTGTGTTTCTTTGCTGTCACTGGGTATAATGTGTTGCAACGAGGACCCGGTGCTCCACAAGGAGCTCTTAAACATCCTCTTATCTTATTACACAAAATTTATGTTGCACCAAGGTGAGTCCCTGTGAGAGAGAAAAAGAGAGGACAAAGGGATATTTGCTCTGTGTGAAATTGTTTGGGTTTAAAGTGAGATATGAAGACTTACATCCATCTTACTGGGGCAGTCTGGATAACGGGGATCTTTAGGAATCTCGCATTGTCCTAATGTACCATCCCTTACTAGAGAAAGAAAAATGCAGGGTGTTTATCAAAGCCTTTGCACTCCAACAAAAGACCACAGATCAGACATCGGCACAAATCATCAGAAAAAAGCTGAGAGAGAAACATAAAGAGGAAGCTGAGAAGAACATGCATTTTGTGCGTTTCTGTCAACCTTATTAGTATAAAAACTCTAACAATATGTCTTGTTTTATATAAGGTTTAACTTTGCAACACAAAACAGAATTATCACTTCTTTTGGTGGTCCCTATTGATCATAAGACTTAACAGTTAATATTGACTGATTGGGTCTTAACCTTATTGTTTCCTCTGGGCATTAAGTCCGCTTGTCTTATGCATTACAGTATACAGTACAGCCTTTGGGATGAACAAAGATAAATTAGAGAGTATGGCTGGCTAACAAGCTCCTGTAAGAGCTCGGCCTCCCCTGTTGAATGGCCACATCTCTGTTCCAACCCACTCACTGGATTTACTATAGATAGATTGCATTAGTGTGATTCATAAAAATCATCATCTCTCCCCCCTCTTCTTTCTCGCTCCCCCTTCCATCTTTCCTGCCTCTTTCTATCGCTCAGTTGACTCTCTTTTCTTTCTACCTCTCCCCTCCTTCCTCTCCCTTCCTTTCTTCTCCTCGAAGCCCAGTGCTACGGAGCCTAATTAAAGGAGCGGTTGCAGCTCCTCTGCCAGCATCCTGCCAAGAGCACAATCACAGACAAATAATTGCCAGCCATTCTGTCTGATTAGCATGATAACGACAGACCTCTCACGATGAAAAGTGCGGCTGCCTGCTGCTGTCTACACGTAGCCAGGTTCAGATCGGCTTTATTTAAATGATACCAGACATTATGTCACCAGAAAAAGTATCTGACACATTAATGAGACAGTGTATTGAATTGTTTTCTGTCACAAAGAGCAATGTAGTGGATACAGGGGAGGAGCTGAATCCTGGATTAAACATGATGTCCAATTTCTATCCTGCACCCAATAAAGAAATTGAGGATGAAGGCTAATAAAGGGAGCTGACAGACATGGACCCCATTAACAAGAAGGTAATTCATCATCATGATTTAAACATCCATGCTTTCATGTGGTTATGATATGGCAGCAACAGTGGAGCACTGTATGTGCCATGGTACGCTGGAGCTTCTGCACCCTGACACAAATTGTGGCTTGCTATTTGAGCGGGCAATGTGCCATGAATAATGTCTGTCATGTTCTATATGATCAATCAGGGAGTGCAAGTTAGACATAAATTGTGCATTCAAGTGTTAGACTGGATCCAGGCTTGACAGTCAGGCTTATGTGGGCAGAGAGGAAAGTGTTTTCAGATTGGATGGATTTGAAATGGACAGGGGGGGATTCATCTGAAGGGCTACAGCTATATTTGGTATTCTCCAGGTATATGAGTGGGCAGTGGGCAGGCTTTGTGTGTGTGTGTGTGTGCGTGCATGCATTTTAAATCCTACCTCTGTTGCTGG
Source organism: Thunnus thynnus (assembly GCF_963924715.1). Lineage (NCBI taxonomy): Eukaryota > Metazoa > Chordata > Actinopteri > Scombriformes > Scombridae > Thunnus > Thunnus thynnus. Next base: position 19,322,609 of record NC_089533.1, read on the forward strand.
CCATGCTGCGCTGTAGGATCTGCTCCACCCTCACCGCCATGTCAGACATGTTCTGAGCTATGGCCTGGATCCGCTCCACTAGCCCTATAGGCTGAATCCTGGCACACAAAGAGGAAGAGAATATCTAAAAATGTTCCGGCAACAAGCATATTTAATGTCCCGAATTCTTTTCAAACTGCAATCAGGCACCTTAAAAAGAAAGAGGACACTACATTTCTTTTATAGCTTCCTTTTGTCCAGCATTTGCTGTTTTTCCAGCCCTCACAGTGAGCGTGAAGTAGCAGCAGAAATGTTAATTGTCTAGAACTTTAGGCGTGAAATCGAAAAAGCTTTTAAACACTGACAGATAATTTATTTGTTGAGACAAAAACATGGCTGAGCATATTAAAGTGGGTCCTTGGGGGAAATAAAAAAGAAGGTTGTTCAGTGTTTTACTGCACTTGACCTCTGTGGCCTAAAAGCTGTTGGGAAAACAATCAAGAACCAATATTTACAATGGGGAAGGAGATATGGGGGATGAAACACGGAGAGAATAAAGAGAAGAGGAGGGGTTAGAGTATAGTATTATAGTTTCAACAGATTTCAGAAATCTATAAAATGTCAAATCATCCGAAACTTTGGAGAGAAAGGAAAAATGTCTAACCAAAATGTTATCGTTCTGTGCAAAAATGAACCTTTAAAGAAAAAGATACCAGATATATTTTCCCTTTTTTTGTCTAATAGTCCAAAACCTTCAATTTACAATCGTATACACAGAGGAAATAAGCAAATGTTCACATTTTAAAAACAGACACCAGCAAATGCTTGACTTTGTTTTTGATAAATGATCATTATTTTTTTCTGGTGATTACAGTTCTATTGATTGATGAATGTATTAATTAACTAATCAATTTAGCACTAGAAGCTAGTGTTGTAAGTGTTTGTAAAATCCTGTAGTGACTAGTTGAAGACTTATTTCGTGGTATTTTTTCTACATACACTTTATGTTTAAGTTTTTAGAGAGAAACTATAGTAATAGTCATATTTTCAGACTATATGTGTTGCACTTAGTTGTACTTTACAAGAGGAGAGCCTGTGAATACATAATGTTCACAGTTGCCGGTGGATCCCATTAAATTTGTGGAAGTCCTTTAAAGTGAGATCCTTGTTTTTACACAGCTCAACACATATGCAGAGCAAAACCAATACATCTCACATGTAACAACTTCAGAGAAAAGTAAAACTTAACCCCAAACTTTTGCACATCACCACATGACTTGATGATGATGTGTGCTGCCCATTATATTCGACCAGTGTTAACCAGTGTAACTATTCTATCATTGCCATGCTTTACATGAAAACAAATACTAAAATGAATTATTTTAATGAGCTCTCTTGTTATGTAGTAGTATTTCTGGAATTTACATTGCTCAGAACTCAGAATATGTATATTCAGGAAATTTACAAAAAAACGAATGAAATGGTGGCTCTGCATTGGATGCAGATCAAGCGGTAAAACTCAGATTTCATTGAGGCAGCATGTATTTCATTGTGCGTGTGTGTGTGTGTGTGTGTGTGTGTGTGTGTGTGTGTGTGTGCGTGTGTGCCAGAGGAAAGCAATATAACTGTGTTTATATGCAAAACTTAAAATAATCCTAAACCCCAATTTAATTTTTCCATGTAGTGCCCAAGAGGCAAGTGGTAGCCAAACCTTCTCTTCTACAGTATCCTTTAGAGCATCAGGTCAGCACAAATGAATTGCCAATTACACACACACACTGGCCTACAGTATAGTGTGCATACACACACACACACACACACACACACACACATACATGCGCATGCACAGAGAGAGCGAGCAGTGATATTATGCAGTGGAACAAAACCCTTTACTTGTGCAGACAGACATTCGTGGTGTCACACACAACCAGCCCATATTTACATTGCAGGGACTTTGACCCAAGAGAGTCTATCAGCTGTTAAAGAGCAAGAGGACAACATAATTACTTTTTGAACAGCATACCATGTGGGCAAAGTGTTTCCTGCCAGAAGATCTCACACTAATCTCTAGGGTTGGCCCTGACAGAGATTTTTAATCACCTGAACGAGCCAAAATCGAGCCAAGAAAGATTATCATTAGAAATATTTCCACCACCAAGTTGAATTTAAAAACTTGTTGGCCTTTGTCACTGTAACATTTCCAGTTTATTCCCTAAGAGGCCAATTAAATGATTGTTTGAACTATATAACTTTGAGTATATCCAAAGGGCATTTTGTGGAGTAAATTAAATTCTGTAAGTGTAATATCAAACTGCAGATAAAAAAATGATAAAATGCAGAATACAATCAATATTTTCCCCCTAGGATTCAGAAAAGCAGGAGTCAGGTCTGACGAGGTGGTGCACCTCTTCTATCATTGTACATTACTTCCAGTCAGCAGTGGCCAGCAATAGTAACATTAACATTAAATGACAAACTTTATTACAATACCTTTTGCTACATTAAGAGAGGTGATTACATTATTGTGTGTGTGAGAGTGCAGGCTTTACTGAGGTGGATTTCAGAAGAGATATTTCTCTCTATTTCTCTCTATATCTCTCTTCGCTATGTGGAAGACGGAGGCGATGTCCAGGAGGGAAATGGACAGCAAAGGCAAAAACAGAAGGGAGCTTCCTCTCTTCAAATCCTGAGCAGGTGTGTGCATGAGAAAAGGTCTGTTGCTGTGGCAACCACAGAGCACACACATGACTCTGGGTTGGCAGCTTCAACATGTCCAGCAAGACCTCTGCTCTTTCTTTTTTTATATATGACAGTCTCTTTTATTTCTTCCCAAAGAGAGGGATGGGGTTGTTCTAACACATATCATCTTCTTCAACACCAATGTATGCAACACAAGGCTCTTGTCACTGCATGCACCTGCTCTACTGGGATGCCCCAAGGCTCCGTACTTGGCCCTCTTCCTTTCTCCACACTATATCTCACAGGTCCTCTTCAGCTTCCATGTATTTTTATCTTATCATTACTATGCCAATGAAATTCACCTTTAGCACACAGGTCGAGCTGGAGAAATAGATAGAATATTCTTTAGACCACCTCAAGTTCAACTTTGACAGTTGTACAAACTGTACAATAAATAATTTAGACTTTCATGACATTAATTTCCATTTTGTTTCTTTTATCACGCCATTGACACAGCAAACAGATGAACATACACATCTAATAAAAGTAACCACTCAAAATAAGCATACATTTTAAATTTGCTTCATAAATAAATCATCATAGTGATTAAGTAGCCTAAAGACTCACTGCTATTTGTTACCACAGTAATGTCAAACTCTTAACTGTGACGTGATTTGAAAATTATTTAAAATCTACATTTGGATTGCAGTTGACAAAATGACAAGGTCCATTTAGTAGCTGTTCTAGAGCTTTTTATCATATCACACAAGATGGAGTTTGCCCAGTTGTCATGGTGTTCAAATTCTTTCTGAGCTCTTTGAGCACAATACAACCAGGCAAACTCTGCTGATGAAGATTATGTGATATGATCCGGAAAAGCTACTAAATGGACCTTCAGGTAAGATTATTTTGCCAAATCTTGTTTCTAAGGTCAAGAATGAACTTTAAAGCTCAACATTTCTATTTCATGATTTATTTTTACAATATAGCACTAATTTTGCAAATAATTATGGTGAAGGGGAATTTTCACTCCATGATCCCCCTTGTCTGAGGTACTCCCTGACATTAAAGGCATAGAATGTTATCCAAATACACACCACCCCAACCCCATACCTCTAGTGTACCTCTTTTACTTACTCTGCCCAAGGAGCTTTTTTTTTTTCAAAAACTGTATATCAGGCTGTGATGAGCTGAAATACTGAGTGCTATTACTCTTCAAGAGTGAGAAGAACAAAGTAATATATTCACCACTCAGCAGCAATTTCCTAATTTCTGTGCAGTTGCCTTTTGTCTAGGCTGTGTCTAATGCTAAACCAAAACTACAAAGGCAACACTTTCCGTAAAATTAGGATTCACAGTCTGAGAGATGTGCTTGCTTTACCTGTCCAGGGCCGAGCTGAGCTCATCCAGCCTGTGGGTGTCAGTGGTGTTACCCAGTTTAGACAGAGCGTCCATCCTCTTCATGATGACCTCCAGCATGTCACTGATTTTCCTCAGCACCCCGCGAGATTCTTGGCCACCAAGTACTAAAAAGACATAGATTGAGAAAAATATTACTGATGTAAATCAGAGGTAAGAAAAGGAGTGAGGATAAATAATAAAAGAGGGAGAAAATCATTCCAGATAAAAAAGTAGAATGACCAGGAGTAAGTTATGAATTAATAATAATAATAAAATTATAATAATATAATAAAAATAGTAATAATTATGTACATTTTTATAGAATGTAGAGTGTGTCTCTGTGCAAAGTCACATTTTATATAACCATATTTGGGTTTATATAATGTCAAATACAAGGTCACAGGAACAAAACAAACTGATTGTTCAGATTTCTTTTCACTGAAATGATTCTCTGTATGAGTAGTTTCCACCAATGTAGCACAGACTCACCAAGGTCACATTTTAAATCCATCTATTTTATGCCCCATTTCATTGTAGGTTTACTTTAAAACATCACCTCATTTGAATTTCTATTTTTTTGTCCTTCAATTTCAAACCAATGGCTCACTGGGAGCCAGAGCTCTGGCAAAATACAGGAATCAGCAAATTAGTCTGACAGTATTGGTTTTCCCTTCTTGCTTGGCTCAAATAATTAATGACCTGACAGGCGGTAAACCTGGAATGATGCTGTTAGCGAACACCTAGTCAATTAACGAGCCTGCAGCTACAGACAATAAGGTCAAAGCAGGTCTCAGACTGGATCACTACACGCCAAGGTCCCGACCCAGCTCTGCTTTCTTTGATCACACTAAGCTCTACAGTCAGTTCTGAACGTGATTATTAGCACATAACAGCATCAGAGTTCAAAATCACTAAAGGGTTCAAATGCACCTTTGCCTCTAAGAAAACACAATTAGCTTGTTGCCTCAGGCTGTAGGTCTGAAGCCATTTTTAATGAGGAAAAATCAAAGAATCAAGATGAAATAATGCCACTCTCGGGACTTGGGAGTGAATTTTTGGTCTGAATCGCTGAGAAAAAAATATGAGAAACCCACAACAGACTCATATTGTTCTTGGGGAGTCACCCTTCAGTGTTCCTTCATCAATTGCATTAGGCTTTAGAAACTGCAGCGTGGGCAGACTCATTTCCCCTGTTAGAGTTCATTTATCACTGCTCAGGAGAAAGTCACCTTTTTCTCAAAATTTTTTTTATTACATCACCAGTAAATAGAATAAGGACCACGAGAAAAATCTCTCTGTGTGCATGTGTGTGTGTTATTGTTGAGATTTAAAAGAGGGAAGAGATGCACTGTAACAAAAGCTCATATACTGTCCCGGCAATGAGTAATCTTTATTCAAAGCTAGGCAGTTAGCTAATAGTATGAAGTCCTCCAATAAACCAAAGTTGTATCTTTTCTTGGACACATAATGAAGATCCACAGTTTTCACTGTAAGACTGCAACAAAGAACAAAATGCAAACACAAATTAGAATCTGAACAATACTCATTACAATGACATTACTGTAAGAAATAAAAAATGCTGAGTCACAGGGCAAAACATTTCTTATTACCAGCTTACAGCTATGGTAACTATCAATTAAGTCACTTTTAGAGCTGATTTGCAGCAAAACAAATATACAGCAAATATATTATGCATGTAGTATCAAAAGATTGACAAAAAATACTCAGAGACAAATAGTGTCCAAGGCAACAATATTGAAGACAAATTACAGCAGCAGAAGCAGTCACATTGTGCTCTCTTCCCTGCCTCATTAACTCTGAGGGAAATTCCTTGCTCTCTGACTACTGCTGTTGAATGACCAGATGGGGGCAGTACACAAAAATCTACTCAGCTATTATACACACACTCTAACAGAGGGAAAAGCACTGTCCCACAGGTCATTTAATCACGTGAGCTTGGTTATCCTTGAGCAAAATAACATCTCCAACTTTGATGCTGGACTTGTCCTCTCTCCATTTTCTTCGACTCTGAAGAGTGGCAAGATATTCCACACTGCATCTCTTCCTAAAAGTGTCTGCGAGACACTGGACCAGTTTCCACGGTTTTGTGTGGAGAGCTGCTGGATCAAAGTTGCCAGAAGGTGATTATAAAGCACTTGTATTCTGAGTCAAGATCATTGCTGGTGTGAAAACAGCTGGTCCAGGTCTGTAGACAATGGCATTAGTGGTCTTGCGTTCATTATTGCCATCACCTCAGCCATCAAGGTAGTCAATACTTCATGTGTGAGTCAAGTCTGTGCAGACTGAAGAAGAATTACATCCAGGACTGTTGAGAGCCTGCCGGCTGGCAAGTCTACCCTCTTTTGGATCTGTAGCATTCCTCTGAGCCTACAATAGATGAAACATTTGTAGATAACAGATGAGACGAGGCGTTTGCTACCAATAATCCACAGTCCTGCCGCTCTGATTTCTTCTTCCTTGATATGGCAGCACAGGTGTGTTACTTTCTCACGGTAGTATCTCACCAAGAGAGAAGCAATGTGGTGAGTATGGGGGAAGATAAGTGGTTGCTTTTCTTCCTCCGGAGAGTTGCCAGTGTCAGACAGCCTTTAACCCTGAGTAATCCATCTTCATCAATGATGGGGTTGACCTTTGTGAGTGGACTTTGTTTTGGCAATGCTTGCTTCACAATGAAACATTTGTATTCTTCCTTGAAGATCTCATGCTGCACAGTGAGAACAATCACAACTTTTGCTCGGAAGCTACAGCTCCAACTGCCATTGTGGGTGCATCTGAAAAGATGCTGAGGTCTCTTCTGTGGGAGGAGGGCTGTGGAAATGGGACATGACACCTTGCTATCTGAAGATGTTGAAGATCTTTTAAAGATTCTTTCCATCTGTTTGATTCTTCCTCATCCAAGTCATTTTTCAGCTGAGAGTTCAGAGAGCAGGGCTTCTCCTTGCGTCACTATAGGTGCCACAGATCCTAAAGGGTCATACAAACTGTTGAGAGTGGCTAAAACACATCTCCAAGTGTATAGCTTTTCCTCTTTGGAAACTTGGAATGTGAACCGCTGTTTCAAGGCTCCACAGGACTCCTAAGCTGCAATGTAGGGGTATATCATCCAATCTGAGGTACAAATCTTTAAAATCCTTGGCCTGTTCATCAGCTGGAAAACTTCCATAACCTTGTGGCTGTTGGATGCTATCTTATGTAATTGCAGGTTGGACTCTGCTAAGGATTTTCGTCAAGATGTCAATATCCTCTTCATGGGTGGGTGCAGATGCAAGTCCGTCATAAACATAAAACTAACTGTCTAACTACAAACTGCTTGGCATCAAAGCCATGTTCTCTCTCTCTCTCTTTCTCTCTTTCTTCTTTATGCTTCTCCAGTGGAGCAATAGGCTCTGCATGGTCATTTCAAGCATATTCAACATGAAGTCAATGTTCTGCCTCTTCATGTCAGGTTTTTTATCAAATGTTTTCCTGACAGAAAAAACACACTTCATTGCTTGGTCTCTGTTACTTGGAAGGTGCTGTCTGGATTATGAGATGTCCCCAAGTAGGCTTCACCCACAATGACCCACCCAAGGTCTAGCCACTGCGCATAAGGAGCACTGTAAGGTCCACTGATTTGCCCTGTCATCTTGCGTAAGATCTTGACCCAAGAGCAGGAGGATGGGAGCGTCTGGATCCACAAGTGGAATCCTGTTTGCAACTCACTTTTGGTGTGGGTGATAACATGCCACATCAGGAGATGGAATCTCTCTCTGGTCATCAGGAATCATTCAATTAAATTTGGGAGGGGAAGTTGTATTTGGCCATCCAGAGATTCAATCGTGAAATTTGTAGCTCTTCTGCCCATAGTTGTGGTTACCCCAGAGTAGGTTTTCAGTGTGTATGGGTCTGATGAGGTTGTGATGTTGAACAGATGAAAAGAAAACTCTGCTCATCAAGCAGTGCATACATTTTCCTTGCTAACTTTTTCCAGTAGGATACACTGGGCTGATTTTGGAACATGAGCATTAACTGTCTGCATTACCATAAATGTACTGCATTTTCACTCCCCATCACCTCCCCATCATCATATTTCTCGGCTTCTCTCGTTTCTTTTGTAGTGGGAGGAGGACCAGGATATAGCTCTGAGATGTGTTTTTCACTACCATGCTCCATACACTTAATTGCCTCTCTGCAGCCTTTGCCACATGCTGAGCTGACCCACAACACTTGAAACAAATGTGCCTCTCTTTCAGGAATAATATCCACTCTTCAACAGGTTTAGCTCTCTCATTTTTTGAGTGTACGGGGCTTTTTATGTATGGGGCATTGCTTATCAGGACTTTCCATTTTCTTCTCAGCAGAGTTACTCTGGATAGTCAAGGACTCTTGTGGAACCTCAGTTTTGTGTACATTTACAGAAGCTCTGTTGCCACTTTTCATGTATTTCTCAGTTTTTTTAGGCTATGTTTGCTGGGGGATGCAAAGGCAAAACTGGGGTCAATTCTTACTTTTGCCTGTTGTCTTATAAAGCTGGAGAAAAAACTGAGAGAGGGAAATGCAACTCTATATTCCTCCTTATATTTGGATCCCATGGCAATCCATTTCTCCTGCAAACTCTAAAGTAACTTGTCCACAATGGGATTTACTCCACAAACTGTGTTCAAATAAGACAAGCCTGGCAGTTATTCACCTTCTTTTGCACACTTAATCTCCTGAGAAATGTCGCCCAACTATTTTAGCTTGGCATTATCTTTGTTAGTAAGTTTGGGAAAATCTTCATCCATTTTTAGCAGCGCATGTTCAACTACTTCTGGTGACCCGTAACATTCTTCCAGTTGTTGCTAGACTAAGTGCTGTAGGGTTGAACACATGCACAGAGCGAATTCTCTTCACCTGCTCTGAGGACTAAACCAATCCATTTTATTAAATTAATAATATTATTAAAAATGTGTTATTAACTCTTCTCTCCCAGCTAGTAATTTTTGGTTCTAAAAACATTCTGAGAATGTCACATTTAATGTTCTAATAATGTTTTCAGCATAAAGTTTTCTTTTGGTTCCCAGAACGTTCTAGAAACATCTTCAAAATGTTTATTGATAACATTGCTAGAACATAATGCCTAAACATTCTTTAAAATGTTTTCAGTAGGAAGTTTTTTTTTGGTTCTCAGAATGTTCTAGGAAAGTTAAAATAACTGTCCTGTTGGCTCTGAGGAGTACATTTTATCTTCTAATTCCTCCCTTTGTCATTATTGTTTGACACTGGCTTCTTCTTTATTAGCATATCTCTTTTTCTCATCATGTTAAGTAGCTGCTTCATTTATGGCCGTCTTGTGGCAGCCTAGGGGATCAACCTTGAATAGGATTTCACTGGAGTATGCCTCTGAATACTGCTGGACATATTCGGAGGTGCACTAGGCTGAACTGAGAGGTAAGTCTACTAAGTCTTGACTAAGTTCACTCTTATTAGATTTATTAGCTTCTTCATAGGCAGCAGCTTCAGTTGCTGAGGAGTTGGCTGATACTATTTGCCTGACCATAGACTCATTGTTGCTGCATACTGTAATATCTTTTTTAATTGTGCGCGCTGTGCTCTTGTCCTTTTACTATTTTACTATACTGTCCTTGCAATGAATAGTCCTTATTCAAAGCTTGACAGTTAGCTAACAGTGTGAAGTCAAATAAACATGAGGTTTAACTTTCTTGGATATTTAATGAAGATCCACAATTTTACTATAAAACTGCAACAAAGCACAAAATGCAGACACAAATCAGAATCTAAACAATACTCATATACACTGACATGGCTATGTAAGAAATAAAAAATGTTGAGTCACAGGGCAAAGCAGTTCTTATTAAGAGCTTACAGCTATGCTAGCTATAAATTAAGTCACTTTTAGAGCTATTTTGCAGCAAAACAAATATACAACAAACATATTATGCAAGTAGTATCAAAAAATTGATAAAACAAAATACTCACAGACAAACAGCATCCAAAGTAACAATGCTGAAGGCAAATTACAACAGCAGAAGCAGTCACATTGTTCTCTACCCTGCCTCCTTAACTCTGAGGGAAATTCCCTGCTCTGACTACTGCTGTTAAATGACAAGAAGGGGGCACTGCAGTGCAAAAAAAATCTACTTCGCTATTATACATGCTCTCAAACAGAGGTGCAGAACAGCTCACAAAAAAGTTGAAGTGGTATTTCAGCTTAAAAGTGAATTGTATTATGGAGAGCCCAGATATTCCCCTAAATCTCTCCCCTTTATCGCCTGTACGTATTTCCTCCTTTGGCTTTGCACTCCAGCCATTTCAAGAATATCTTCCTTCAAACTGGCCTTAGGATGTCTCCCTTTGAATAATTCAGAAGTTAGACAACATTTTTTCCTTCCACAGACAGAAAGAAAGAGACTAAATGAATTCCTATTCAGATTTGCAGCTTTATAGCAGCAGTTTAACAAGTAATTTAAAAAGAAGAATGAAACAGGATGGGAAATGAGGTGAGACTTGTGTAGGAGTAAAGCACTGCAGGGTAACATATTACTATGCTACGCTATATTATACCAAGTAAACACTCTGCTCATTGTTGCATGTACCCAAAATCCGTTGCATGTGTACCACCCAAATGTATATTTACTGTTAGGATTTTTGTGGGCTTTCCATAAAAGAAAAGACTGTGGCTTCATGAAGAGATTTCAGAATATTTGCCAAGTCTACTCGCTGCAGTAAATCTAAACAAAGCCTCTGGGCTGAAGTGTGGGAAGAAGAACTCACATTTCTCCACAGTAATGCTCCTCATACACATTGTGCTCGTAAATCACCATTACTGAGACCAAACACCCTTCCTACACAGTGCATTTTTAGAACTGAGCCTTATATATGTTTGCAATCAACTGTTCATCAAGCCACCTTTTACCCTTGCTTCCTGCTGCCTCTCGGGAAACACTGGCTAATGTGTTTTTTCTTCATTCCAATGCAGAGTCCAGCATGCTGACAGTGGTGTAGCAAGAGTTGATGGTATCTATGTGCTAATGTAGAGCCTCCTCTGTGTCATCCCTCATCTGCTGGTTAATAAAAGGGCCTATTTAGCAGCAGCTAATCTCCTTTAACGACTCCATTTCAGAAGTGCCACAGCACAATCGATATTATGAACAAATTCCAATTAGATCACCATTTGTACTGTAGCCTGCTGTTTGCACACAGAAGCTATAAGCAACTGCCCCTAGAGACTCACTGGTTACATGCATTGTCATGCAGAAAAAGTTTGACTCAGACTGCTAAGATTTCAGTACTGGGAGGATTGCTGACAAGAATGAACTATGAAAGCTACAGTGTATATGCAGGATGCAATATCCCTCACACACTATTTTGACTGCAACAAGGTCAGCAACACCTCTAAACGGCTGTTGTTATTGACTACTTAAGCAGTTTCCCTCAGTGTGTTCTCGCTTTGCCATATAACCTGATCCCCACCGTCACACCTGCTCCTAATTGCTCATGCATGTTCTGATCAATGACCTGATACACTTTGCTTTTACCTTACCTGTTCTGGTTGCAAGTCATGCTTTTGAATTCCTAAGCCTTTTCCAGAGCCATCACAGCCTATTCATGACTGAATGGTTGGTATTTTGTTAAGATGCTGACTGACTTTAAAAGTTCTGCAGAGAACGGCTGTTTGCATGTCACACTCATCCTTCAAGTATTTCTAAAAGCCTTCATCTGAGCCAGTTATGTGTTTATGTTCAGGAAGTGGATGGCTACCAGTGTCAAACAGTGATGCTGGTGCTGGAGTTTTTATTGATCGGTCTGTCTATGGTTCATTTGAATATGGCTGCTCAAAGCTGAATTTACAAATCAATACTAAACAAAACAACAGACTGAATATCTTTCTCAGTCATCACAGAATCAATTACTAGACAGAATCGGTCACTTGGAGGCTATAACTGTATCTATAACAAAGTGCTGCAACTAACGATTATTTCCATTATTGATTAATCGATTAGTTGTTTGGTCCATAAAATGTCAGAAAATGGTGAAAAATGGTGATCACTGTTTCCCAAAAATTAAGATGATGTTATAAAAATGTCCACAACCCAAAGTTATTCACTTTGCAAATATTCACATTTGAGAGGCTGGAATCAAAGAATTTGGAAAAAATGACTCAAAATGATTAATCAATTATAGAAACAGTTGATGATTAACTTAATAGTTGGCAACTAATTGATTAATCGACTAATAATTACAGCTCTACTATAAAGTAATAATTGATTCATAGAGAGCCATGGTCAAGTCACTTAACAAGTTCTTATTTACAAGGACAGCCTTTTGCAAATAAAATAGTGGGCTTCCCTCTAATTGAGAAAAAACCTAAGTCACTATTTTGAAATATAATGGTTGAACAGAAAACATCTTTCTTTCATTCAATAATTCATTAATCCTCAAGTATTAATAGCAGAGCTTGATGTCTCTTTTCAAATCTACTGTTCAACTACTTCACTATAAAAAATATCCTAAAAAAACTGGGTGAATGAATTTCCGTCCACTGTTATAACACATTTTGGGGATATGTAGCTTGTAAACGTTCATTAAAGAGGCTAATTTCATTTCTTGGCTCGGGTGTAATGCAGGTGTTGAGCAGATCATGTCATCTCCACAGTATGTGGAAAGCATCATTACATGGTAATTAGAACTGTACACTGGTGAATAGAATAAACTGTAAACACAAGTGAAATTATTTTATTTAAACACAGATGATTTTTGTTTGCTTTTCCTCTTAGCTACCAAAGTTTGAATATACAGAAGTAGAGAACGACAGAATCTTTACTGCATTGTAGACAATTTTTGTCAACAATGTCAACATGAACCGAATCAAGTACGAATATGGCTCTACAACATCTAATATGAAATTGTATTTTACACTGAGCTCAATAAAATGGCAAAATGTCTCTACCTTTAGCAATTAATGCATCAACAAAAACACTGATTGTAGCAGCGTGTCACATTTGATTCACATTCAGCAATTCTTTCATCTCCCCATTGGCACCATCAGGAGCCGTATAAATAAATCCTGTCATCCTTGATATGCATGCTGCCTAGTTTTCTTTGCAAGGGAGCTCGGGGTCAGACCTCTCCATCTCACCTGTCACCAGGAAAAATTCATACATTCCCTCCTGCTTTGCACTCTAACATGCACAGCTAAACCTCCTCCTCTGCTCTCACTCCTCCAATTCAAATATTCATTACAGAAAAGGCTGATTGAGATTGAGTTTCTCTCTTCTGTTTGGCACCTATGGGGGAGCTGCCAGATCCAGAAGCTATTAGAGCAGAAAACCTCTGTCACTTATCCTCTGTGCAGCTCCAACCTCTTATTGTGCCTGACAGCCTGGAAAAGGGGGAAACTACATGCACCGGTTTTTCTTTAATGCTCTACTCTGTAGCTTCAATTAAAACCTGAATCTGTCTCTTTCCTTAGTTGTAGCCCCTCACTCTGCACACAGTATATGGATATACACGTTTGTTAGAAACATGGTTGTGTTTTGCTTTTCTGCACACCCTGAAACACTCCAGCCTTACTTTTATTGATTCACCACAGGTTTAAACCATATTGTTGTGAAAAAAACAAGGCACACCTGGCAGTTAAGGTGAGGAAAGGCTGACTCAGACACAGAGCACAGGGTCGGCTGGTATATCCTTACAAAAAACACACACTATTCACTGGTACTGCAGAGTGTCACAGCAAACAATCATTTTCCAGGACAGGAGTTTAGGAGTTTTATTCTCTTTTATGCTTTCACTGCTCAGATTGCACCGAACCATAAAAATATGATGAGCGTTGGCATAAACATTGTTTCCTGTTTTCACACAGAAAAAGTCTTGCATGCATGCAAAAGAAACAACAAGAATAGAAAATGCTACCTAAACCAAGCCTGAAAGTGAACTTCATGACCCACTTTGCAACTCATCCTACATAGATGACAGTGTCTGATCAACAATATGTAGCGAATGAAGAACTTCACACTGTGTCCCTGTTATATTCATTTTCAGATAGAATTATACCATGATAGAGCAGCTGATCTTTAGTCGCTGTTACATTTTTAATTAGCAGCTGTGTAAATAGTGTGTTAATGACTTTGAAATGGATTGTATTTGTGTGTAGTGCGTGTGTGCGCACTGACCTCAAGGCCACATTCACATAGAGGAAACAACATTAGTGCAGATAATTTACAGAAGCAGTTGCAGTTAAAAACTGTAGTACTTCATTTCTCACTGTTATCCCCAGGAGACAATTTAATCAACTGATAGGTCTACACCGACACTCCTACACACAAAATTAAACCAACACCAACCGGTTTTATCAACAGTCAAGTGCAGTGATAACTATAGTCTAGGTTGGAAAAAAATACAGTATAATCTCTGTCTAAAATGTGTCCATTGTAATGCCAAATAATGTTGTATGTTGTAGACAAGCCTCAACATTAAATGATTCTTTTAAAAAAACAAAGCTGGATGCCCCAATAAGGCAATCTGAGTCACCGAAAACAAGTTTGCAGTTGAATCTAGTGAAGTGTCACTGCCCATCACGACTGAAACAACAATCAGCCCCTGTTGTTGTACCTGCCTCACCGTCCAAGAGAAAATCACTGGTGACATGGGAGCTTGTGAAAGAGTGAACAATGATCAGTCATCTTTTATTCACACCTCCACAGAGCCGGGCAGTCAGCTGCAGTTATTCTTTACTACTGGTGAAATTCCATCGGTAGCAAAGGTCATTTTTTTTATTCATAACATCTACACACGCTGGAGGAGATCGCTTCTAAGGAGATTACTTATCCAATTTTTCATTCAAACAAAGTGCTAAAGTTCACAGCTTTTATAGACCTGCAAATGCCACTCCCGCCCCCCCCTGCTATGAGCAGTGTCAGAAAATACCCATTTTCATGCATCACGTAGTGGAGATTGCTGAGCCATGAAATAAAAAAGTTCTGTCGCTGTCTGTGAAAAGGATCGCAGTGAACATGATGCTCCTTGCACACCTGATGCTCTGTTACTCCACTCAGTGATTGATTAAAACTATACGGAAAAAGGCAGGTTTTCATTCACGTTAAATCCTGCAGTCTTCCAGTGGTCCAGCCACCAAATTGTAGGCGGTTGCTCTATTATTCTGTCCAACCCATTATTGTGGCAACAGCAATTTAGCAGAATAAATATATACAGTAGAAGTTCAAATCGAGGAGGTAAATATTCTAGAAATGATATGCTTTCGCTTTGGCAAGGGGGTTGAGGGATGTGACTGTCTGTTTCCCTGCAGCAAAACAGATTTTTCCATCACTTAAAGGATGGTGGTTTAAAAAAAACTCAGGTAATGGAGCCTGCAGGTAGGAAGAGCGAACACATTAACATCTGAACCATTTAGTCATGCTTTGACCAGGGATAAAACCTCCCAGGCCTATTTCGCTCTTTGTGGCAAAGCTGCATTAAGACCCCTGTGGTAAAAGGACACACTGTGAAGGTGGTCTTCAAAGAGCTTATTAGAAAGCTACAGAACACCACTGGAGCCTTTAAGATATCTAGGATCAAATGCCTCCACCTTTCATGCTTCCCACTCCGGTAGAAATAGTCTTCCTCTGTCCCCACTCTTACTTCTTTTCCACATCATTAGTTTCCTGTAGCTTCAAAGGGAAGTAATGAAGGAAACGCATGCATTTTAAATCTGGATATAGCTCGATATCCAAATGCGACTCGGTGTTATTCTGGCTCTCTGGCGTTGAATAGTGCCAAGTTGTATCATGGACACACAGTAGAAATCGATTGCTCTGCAGAAAAAATAGAGCTTGTTTCTGGATGCGGAAACCTGAAAAGCAGGTTTTGGAGTACCTCTTAGATAACATTTTTTACAAAAATAATATAAAATCAAGAACAAGAGACTGAGCTGGAAAGAGAAATATAAGGCAGAGAGAGGAGAGAGAAAGAGAAGCTGGAAAGACAATTACATATTTCTTTTTACACCTTTTGCTCTTCAGACGGTTGTTGCATGTCACAAGACGAGTAATAAACAGGGTGGTGGTTCTTCTCAGCACTGGCTGGCTATTTTATTTACCCTTTCGGATTCAAAATATCACGTGTGTCCAGCAGCAGAGGCTGGATGGGTGTGTACACTACAGTAAATACTACCAAGGTGCTGCTCCGCTGAACAATTCATCCCAGCTCGTTCATTGCGCAAACTACCCACGCTGCTAATCCACATTCCCAAACATGCCCATGTTCACGTATGCAAACACACACACAGAGGATAATAATTTACATAGCCTGGCTCTCCCTGGTTTGCGACAAGGCAGTCTTTAATGAGCTAGAGGCCGGATGCCTTCCCTTGACTATAGCCTGAGAGTGGTTAATTAATCAGACAGCTCTCCTGTCTTCTACAACCCCACCACACACCCTTCTCTCTCTCTCTCTCTCTCTCCCTCCCTCACCGTGAACCAGCTCTGCATATACTGTTTCATAAATGGGTGAGATCCTTGAAACTGTCTCCCATGATGACACCTGATGCACCTCACTGCACCAGTCCCTGTGTTACTACACTTTCAGAATTACACTGACGAACCCAAGGAAACTACTGTGAGCCAATATTACAGCCTTTATTATCTAATCCACAATCATTCAACTCTGTCAATCAAAAATATTTCAAAACTATCTTTACACAACAAACAACGTGCAGTTTACTGATAGAAACAAACTGCATTATTCAAGAAGGTTGAACTGATTACTGTTGCCTAATTTGAATATAAATAAATTCAGATCTGTGTAATATTTCACAAATACAAACTACAAACAACTGGTGTCCTTGGATGAGTTGTGATAGATAGAAGCATTGCATTCTCTTGTGCCAGCTGATATCCGTTGCAGAGGATGACATGCAGTGTCAACATTGTGCCAGGCAGCAATAAAACAGTGAGAGACAATAGTCCAAAAGCCAACACAGACTCTCCCAAATGGCTTGTTCTATAGTGGTTTATATGCAGAGGCACATAGTGCAAACACAGAGGACGTGCAGAGAAAGATAACATGTTTCTCTCAGGGACGATGTCTCTGAAATAGTTTGATTTTTTTTCAGGCATCGCTTTGTTTTTGTTGATCTCTGCAAGGTCAATGATACCAGCTACAACTATTTTTGAGTTGCCTTTTTTCTGATGAAGATATTAAGGAGATTTCATTAACCAAAACTTGATACCTTGTGCTTTGTGATAGCCATAACTGTCAGGCTGAAACAAATATTAATTTCACTTTTAAATCTTCACTGCCAGATTAGTTCATGTTTGAAATAATTTGTTTCTGCTTAAGCTTCCAAGAAGAATTCCACTGGTAAAAACCTCCTATACATGATAAGTTTAGAGTGTCTGCATTATCTGCCCACATGAATACATACAGCAACAGTAACCATAATGTAACCAGCATCTCAACACAGCAACATAAGAATCATACCTCAGCCATCACAAATCTACAGCTACTACTTCTACTGAAAATGTTCATGTGGGTCAGAACAAGGTCATTTGGGTAATAAGCAGCGATGAAACTAGGTGTAAATAAGATGGAGGTGTAGATGAGAGAAGCCTCTCGGCGATTCTGCTGATGAGCAGAGTGAGCAGTGGCCAGATGCATAAACGACGCACAAAAACCATGTACACGCCATTTCCCGCGAATAAACTGGTGTTTATAAAAACAGAACACCTCATGCATTCTTCAGACCGGCGTACACATGTCAGAGATCTGAGGGTGATGTGATGAGGTGGAGATGAAATATAAGGTGAGAGACGAGATATTTGAGTAAAACATTGTTTAGGTTGATAACCGTTTACACAGGGATTTGTAAAATGCCAATCAAAGACACATTTATAAAAAATAACAATAATTAATTATTTCTGTGTGATTAATTTCTATCATTATTTTAATTTACACGGGAGTTCAACACTTTATTAAGCTGTTAATACTCTTTTTTATTTTATCCTTAGTTGTGTCACACCTTGTAAAGTCACTTTAGACATGAGCGCTACAAACTAATCATTGATTACATTTCTGAGATATCACTGCTGACGATGGTTTACAGCTCCATGTGAAGAATTAATGATATGGACGCCATAAGCACAGCCGTGCGTAATGGTCGCGCGTAATGACAGCTGTTCTGGCTGTTGGAGAACCCCGCCGGTCCAACACAATCGGTGAAACGGCGCTTCTTCTTTCCCGTTTGTTTCATTGACAGGTGCACAGACGAATTGATATGAAAGCGCGGTTAACTGCGTGTCTTCATCCATGTATGGCTCATTGTGGGAGTGGAGATGAGGCTCGTGCACGTGCACCCATTTCTGACAGAGATTTATAAAAAAAAAAAAACACAACCATGCGTAACACAGCTTTATAAATCTGACGAAAAGAATACATATGCATATGTCTGGCTTTGTGCGTGCACACAGTGAATCTGCACTGAGTTTTATGCATGTGGGCCCAGGTCTGTCAGCCCGCTGGCAGCAATCAAGGAAGCCCCGCGAAGCACTCAGCAAGCTTCCTGCCCGTTCATTACCAGCGCAGGGCACAGCCACTGGAGTCAGAGGCTATCAAGCAGCCCTGAGGAGTAACTGCTGGCTTACCCTCGGCTCGCACGGTGAAGGGGGAATCTCCGGGTCGCTTGGCCGAGAACTGGCCCCCAAGAGAGGTCATTAGAAAGCACAGGCTGAAGAAACCAATCCCCACCACAAAGATCCTGCAGGAAGGAGAGGCAGAGAGAAGGGGGCGGTTTAGTGACAAAAGAGCAAGACACAAGGTTAGAGCGCATAAGACAGAAAAGAAAAAGAGTATAAATGATAGATGAGGACAAGGAAGTTGAAGAAGGGAAATTATGAGACAAGGCATGTTCTTCAATTTCACAGTAGAGGAGGTGCAAGAGAGTTCACTTAAAGTCAATAAAGTTACTCTGAGTTGAGTTAAGTCCACCGTGAGGCTTTATGGAGCGTGGACATATTTCTCAAAGTTCATATTGTACCAATCAACCCACAGAAAAGCATTGTGTACTCGCTTGACTGTGTCATTTCAAACGAACCATTACAATGGATCACACTGTGCTCAGTGAGCAAACATCCAAAATGAAAGCATCAAATTACAGGCGAATAGCTGCATTTTGGAGGCAGCAGTGAACACACAGCAAACACATGCTGGAGTTCTCCAGCTTTGAAACAAACGCTCTGGACCGATTAGCTAAAAAAAAAAGAAAAAAAAAGGCTCGTCTGCACGCTCCGGGAGTCGTGCTGAGAAAATGTTTGTAAATGTTTGTAAACTGCAGGACAGATTGTCACATTTCCATTCTGTAGAGTGCAGATTGCTTTCTTGAATTTTTATAAGGCATCATACTGACAACACAGAGGCACAGCTAGAGTCTGAGTGAGCGATAGTGCCTTAATACTACCCAGTATGTGAGGTAATGGGGAATAATTTGGATTTGATGTTCAGGGAAGCATGCAGCGCTGTGTGACTTTTGCACCTATTATACAGTTAGACCTCTTCTCTCTGTAACAGCCACTGCTGTGTAGGCTATGAGCATAATAATTCGCATAATAATATGTGTCATGCCACTGTTTTCACTCAGAAAGCTATAAAACATCTGAGGACTTTATACCTGACAGATACACTGGCATCATCACTGCCATGGTGATTACTCATCTCACAACGGGTCATTGAGCTTTTATACAACCTATCTTGTCAAACCTGGAAGTTTTAATGAGTTTGTGGCTGCTTGATGTGCTTTCTCTCCTCCCCATTTGCTGGTGGTGAAACTTTTAGCTGCGCAAGCAAACGTTAATTGTGGCACAACGGGCGTCCCGTCGCTCCAATTAATGCCAACGGTCTCCAACAACCACGAGTGTATTTATATACAGTGACGTCATATCAGATACCTAAAATGTTTTGCCGTTTTTGTTGTATTATTTTTTAATTTCACCCCATATACATACATATTTATTTTCATGATGTTGCGGAAACAATAAATAAAAACCCGTCACATTATGTGAAAAAGAGAACTTAGTCTGCTGTTGTTATTTTTAAATGTCAGCAAATGGTGTAAAAAACTGTAATAAATCGAGGAGAACATGTTCTTACCTGAACGGTTTGAAAGTGAGAAGACATCTCCT
Organism: Thunnus thynnus; assembly: GCF_963924715.1. Classification (NCBI taxonomy): domain Eukaryota; kingdom Metazoa; phylum Chordata; class Actinopteri; order Scombriformes; family Scombridae; genus Thunnus; species Thunnus thynnus. Next base: position 19,342,840 of record NC_089533.1, read on the forward strand.
CACCATAATGGAAAGGTCGCTGTTGGTTGCAATCATTTTCCACACACATAGAAAGCTCCGGGTCTCCTTAACATGGTGCAAGTCCGTGTGACAACCAGCGTCAAAACCATAACTTTCAACCCGAGTCCAGAGGATGGACGGTGAGCGTGGTGGTGAAACAGGCAACTTCTCAGCCTGACTGCTGTCAGTGTGGTGCTGCGAGCAACTTCAGCCGGAATCCCTCCGGCGAGTCCTGCAGCAGCGGGTCGATAGTCCTCCTCCCGCTTGCGGACTGATCTGCAGAGGAAAAATTAGGGGCAAATGTTGGGTGGCTGTCCTGTTAGCAGTTATGATTTTATCCCTAACACTGTTAAATGTCCTGGAAACATAGCGGAGTGGAGGTGCAATACGACAGGACTGCAGAGTTCTTTGAATTCCTCTGAGTGGATGAAGCACAGACTCGCTCCTCTGGTTTAATACTTCTTTAGATGGGACTCGTTTAGCCTACTGATAGCGCCATCTAATGATTCATACTGGAAAACCAAAGTTTATTCTGTGGATACATAACGAGAACAGACCCTGGATGAAGGGATGAACAATAAGTGTCTCAATCCGTATAAGTAAGTAAATTTAACATGTTAATATTATTGGAAACAAGTAAAATAATTAAAGCAGTCGTGGAGTGAGATAATAAGCTTGCTAATATGCATTAAATCCTCAAGAGGCCACTAGATTGATGGCAGTGAATAATTCATCATGACATGAACTCTCTGGGTTTCTGGAGACATGAGCGTAAATCTCATCCAACTGAAGATCAATTTATCAATTTATCAAAGCAGATCACTATATAATCCCAACACTGACGTGGAAAAGTCTTCAAAAATACATTTAAAGGGAGCATTGTAATTGTTGCCTCTGAGGTGTTTGGACTCATTTCAGCACCATGGACAGCGCCGACTGGGAACCTGCAGACAGACAGCAGCTCGGCAGCGACACCCACCGGACTGAACACAGAATACACTGAATTTAGTGTGAAACATACAGTACTCTATGCTCTATTTAAAAGATAATAGTAGCTTGTTTTCTTTATTTGCGGTTTTCAGAGGACAGTAAAATCCAGCGACAAAATACAGATGAAATTTAAAAATAATGATTAAAAAAAAGTCAGATTTGTCAAAATGTTCGTGCCAGTCTTCATGATCAATTTGAGAATTCAACCATGGAACAAATTATAATTTGACATATAAGTGATAATGTAAAGATGTTGGTTTATAAGATGCATTGATCACTTTTGACTTAAAAAGGGACATTTCATCACATTATGAACAGTTCATACATTAACAGAAATATTATACATAATCAATTGCTTTTGTGATGAGCTTCTACAACAATTTAATGAAATCTGACACAAGCCTTTTGACATCTATTCTGTTTTTATTGCTATTGTTATCTTTTAAGTTTTGCTATGGCTATACAAGAAACATGGGTGAAGAAAAAGAAAATAAACAATAAAGTAAATATAGTGACTTGACCTTTGCTTACCTAGTGTGCCATCTTGGAGGGAAAAAAGGGATAAGAACTCACATAAAAAAAGTTCACATCTAGTGTCAGCCTAATGGACAACGAGAGGCAGCATCCTCTGTTGCCATGACAACTCGCTTTACACTGACTATGTTGGGCCTTGGCTCTTCCTGTTGCTGCTCTTGCTTCTTGGCCCACAGCCCAACAAGACTGGCTCTGCTGACATTACAAGCCCCGGCTGAGATTTAAAATGAACCACCGGACAGATCACATTACTACAACATGACTGGTCTTCATTTGTCTGACTAACTGTGGTGCTGCAGGACATAAAATAAAACCTCCGCATGAGTAATCAGTGACAAAAAGGTGTGTCTGTGAAGGTGATTTGGCCCTTTATTTGAAAGCAATGTCTGGCTGTGGCTGTACAAATAAGCAAATCACTCTCAAGGATAAGTAAGTGTTCATTGAAGCTGAGATAAAGTTTCACTTCCCTTCAGTGAGGAGACGATGAGTGATAATGTCACCTTTAGTTTAACCACGGACACACCAGCAGCAGAACTCTCTCAGAAATCTCTCTTTCATTCCCTTTAGCCTATGTCATTTCCCCTCCTTCATTTTTATCTCTCTTCTTTATCTGCTTACTCATAGTCATCTTCCCCTTCTCCTGCATCATGTTGACATCTCCACCACTGCATTATCCACAATATTTGCTATTTCGCTGACATATACTGCCTCCTTCTCCTTCACTGTGTTTATCTTTCTATCTTTCTCTCTGACTGTCTCTTGAGTACCTACTTCCACTGCAGTTTTTCTCTCCCTCCCACTGTTTGGTTTGGACTCCCTCTGCTTTACTGAAGATTCACAGAAGCAAATCCCCAAGGACAAAAAACTCTTAAAAGTAATTCATTTAAACTAAACACTGTATTTTACAGGGAGACATACACCTGGGAAAAGAAGAGGCAGAAATGCAGTAATGAAACTATTTAATTTTACTGGAGCTTCATTGCAAAATGGGTAGAAAATCCAATGTACTATGCAAATAGTCTTTTTACAATTATTTGTCTGCCTGGAATGTGGCAGAAAATACTCACAGAATTTCAGCCCGCATAACATTGCTGAGCTTCACTCGAAGCAGAAATGTCTTCCTGTCTCTAGTGTATTTCTGTGGACTCGACTGCCATGATGTCTGTAAAAGGGAAAAGGCCAAGTAATCATAACAACAGAAGAGCCTTGCATATATTTGCATGACACAAACAGGAAAGCAAAAACTAATTTAACCTGCGGTGGGTGGCAAATTTGGAGTTAGTGCAAAGTAGTTTATGGTTGATATCAGCCAAATTCAAAGATACAACTCAATGAATGAAGAAATCTTTAAGTTTACTTCAAATCCCCAAACACTAAAAGACAGAGCAGGTGAAAATATCAATATTGTGCTGGTGGATAGGAGACCAGAAGAGAAAACACTATACATGTAAAATATCCTCTTAGTACTGTACAACTGTGGTTTAAAATGGCCAAACAATCATTTCTTGAGCAACATGATAACTGTCACATGCTCCACAAGGTCTAACACATACATTATGTACTGGGCATGCCCAAAGTGCGTTAAATTCTGGAGTAATTATTTCAAATATCTGAAGTACTTATAACTCTGTCCCCTGAAACTAAAATCATTGTGATGGCACCTGAGAAGATTTTTTTTTTATTGGTCAGGGTTGATATTCTGTATTTAAGTGGTTCCCAACCTTTTTTTGTCTGATTTACCCCCATGGCCCCTTACAGATAAAACCTGTGTCTTCATTGGCACCTCCTGTCAGGTTCCATGCTACTTTTTTTCATACAGTTGAACTCTCCATGTTTAGGTCAGTTTCATCATTTTGCATTTGGAATAGTAAAGGGGCCGCATTTATATAGCACTTTTATCCGGAGTACTTCACAATATATCACTCTTCCACGTATTTACAAACACACACATTGAGGACTCTTCTGCATGTGGACAGGAGGAGCCTGGGGATCAAACTGCCAACCTTGCAACCCCACTCTACCCACCTGCACAGCCCCACCATTTGGAATAGCAGTAGCTGGACATTCATCAATGTCTCCATCTCTTTTAGCTTGCAATTTTAACCATTTATTCATTAATTAGCTAACTATTTGTACAGTTTATCCATTACTAGTGAGTTGAGCTAACGTTACTCCACAATCTTTCCACTTACCCCCTGGCAGAATTACCAATGGGATAACTATCTCTGCTTGGGAATCACTAGTGTAGTTGTTATACCATGTTATGTGCCCGGTTGTATGGTAATCTCAGCAAAATAAGAGAAATCAATCTAATCACAGAGGATAGCTTTCAGTATTTTTCTTTTTTTTAATGGATACTACTGTATTGATTGAATATCTATTTAGCATCCTGCTGCCCTTGGCTGTGCAAACAGCATGCTTCCATTTAGTCTAAGAGGACAGAAAGTTGTCTGTGTGCAGGAGGTTGAATGAATGAAATGCATTTTATTTTTCACTTTTTATTTTCTCAATTTCATTTCATTTTTCATCTTATCATGATTTTCATGTTAAAGTCTGCCAGGCATACATTACAAGAGATAGCTCAGTTTTTGTTATTGTAAATACATTACACTAACATATGAGAACACTGTATGTTAACTTAAGTTTATATCTGATATAATATGTTTAACACATTATGTAAACAGCCCCCTATTTGCTTGCTTTCCTTTTCTCTTGCCTCTGTAAGTGGTGTCTTGGAAGCCATGTGGACTGGGAACCTTTGGGCGTATGACACTTGATGATAAAAATATTGGCTACAATAATTCATTCTAGTCTATATTGGAGACCACAAGATGATTAAATTACATATCAGAAGTTGTTCCATTGAACAGAGATCACCTTTTCAAATGTTCAGCACGCAGCCACAGTCTTTAGTACACAATCAAAGACAAACTGAAAAGACGTGAACAAACTCAGACTCTCTAATCTGCTCATACGAGCCCATGCAGCCCTGCTTTGACTCTGGGTTTCATTCCTTTCAGCAGCTGTCAAATCACAGTCATTCAAAATGTTTCAGGTAGAGAAACCAGCCTGTGCCATTCTTTTATAACTTGCAATTAACTGCAAGCACCAAGCTGATTTTTGACATCAAATGACACCAATCAGACACCTTAAAAACAAGATTTTATTTAAATTCATGTCCCTTTCTCCAGCCTTCTATGCTCACCAGCTACATTTGATCAGTTATTTCTCACAGAGGAGTTCTTTACATCACCATACGTTCATGACACATTTTAATGTAAATGAGAGTAATGACACAGCCTTAGTGCTGCTCTAATATTGGTGCTGAAAACGCAGTAATAGTCTTGATGTTCGTTCATAGATTTCCATCAAGATTCAGATGATCCATTAAAGTCCTAATGGCTGTGCATGTCATAGAAACTAAAAGATGTCTGTAACTGAGAGTCTGCACACCACAGGGTCCAGCAGAGATGAGCTATAAAGATGACAGGCTGAGTTCTCTTCTCTGCAGAGGTTCAAGTGGTGAACCACATGTATTCATGGCAGCTACATTTCACAGAAATATATTTACATAATGATTTAATGAAATGTATACTTGCAGACTCGCAGACTCAGCTTGATTAATATTTATAATGTGTTCTACAACACAGTTATACAGCAAGGGTACAGCGTACACCATGTGTGTACATCCTGTTCGAGTGACTGCATCTGCAGAATAGCACCTTACGAGTTATTTTAGGAGTTTCAAAGAATTCAAGTCTCTGGCACACCCCTCACCGTCACACTGCATGAAAAGAAGTGAATCTGTCAAAATATGCAGCTTGTAAATACAGGTATAAGCTCACTCTTTGTGTTGTATATGAATATAAACAGATCAAACTTATGTGAAAGGCAAACTTCCCAGAAAAGCCAGCTACATTTACTTTTTTGGAAGAATGGAGAGATTTTTTGAAAGTCCCAGTTCAAGTTTCACTAGTTGAGCTGACTGTTGGCCAGGTGTGACAGTATTATGTTCATGGTCCGTTCATTGTCTTGGATGGTATGCGGGGGATTCCAGTGTTACCACTCCCCACTTGCACTTTGCAGAGTATTTGTGAAACATTATAATTTCACTTATTATATGCAGAGGAAAATATACTCTATACACCATATTTAACGTCCATTAATCACAGGGTTTGTGGGTTGATTCAGGCTCCTCTCGTCCTTGAGTGAGACACCAAACCCCAATTTGCTCTGGCTTGTTAGGCCAGTGCCTTGCATGCTGGCTTGGTGTAAATGAGAGGCAAATTGTAAAGCGCTATGTAAATGCGGTCCATTTACCATTAAGTTACTTTCTAGTTTAGCGTAAAACATATAAGCTCATTAAATATAATGTATTGGTAGATTAAGATATCAGTGGACATAACTCGCACAATAAACAATAAACAGTGTAAACACAAGCGGTCTGCACAGGGTTGTTACTTGATAATCATTGTTTCACAATTCTAAATCTTTAAGATTAATTTAATGTGGAAAGGAGACTTTTAAAGGCTTTTTGGGTGAAGCTGAGAAATTCCCAGTTGAGTATATACATTTTGAGCACTGCAGTGCATCTCTGCACTGTTTGTAGGTAATTGTCACCAGAAGCAAAATGGCAAGTGATGACAGAAGCTGGAGCCTTATATCCAATTAGAATGAAAGGTTTGCCCTCAGGGTACAAAGCAGCTTTTCTGAAGTACATGTGAGAAAGGTGCCCTGAGAAAAAGTCAAACTCACTGCACACTACATAGGCCTGAAATCTTTGAACTGTGTTTACCTGCCATCATTTTTTGTTTGATTTCAAAAATAAGATGAGGAAATATTAAAACATTAAATGCCTCTGTGCTGCAAATAGATCTATACTATATACTGTATCATACTCATAACTCAAAACTGTAGAAAACTCTATGAATGTGAACTAATATTCTCAGGTTTCACTTGTGAAGTAAAAACTATACAAAAAAACCCCAAAAAATGAAAAGGAGACAGATATAAGGTTTGTAAGATAGCACCTGTGTTTGTTAAGCTTCCAAGTTGTGCCGTACAGTAGAAATACCAATCAGTTTCAGATTCTTCTTTGTTCTATTCTTCTTTCTCATTCTTTTGTACAGATATGATCCTGACAGATCAAAGAAAACTTTACATTTCACTATTTTCCTCAGTTACTGTCATCTGTCTTTCACCTGAAAGGAAGATTGTAGGCAATAACCCATTGAACACTGTAGGAGTATTAACACTTTATTAATGAATTACCTCATTATTGGGGGCACCACCTCCTTTTTGGTTAGGATTTGTTAGTGCCAGGAGGGAGCACTTACCCTGGTTCAATTTAATCAATGAATCGGTCTCATGATTGTAAGTTCTTGTCCCAAACAGTGACCTCTGTTTACTGCAGCTCAAAGAAACAACCAAACAATTTTAGGATAAATGAAGACATTTATTAATAGCTAAACGTATTTTCTTCGTATTCTTTTTCTTCGTATTCTTCTTCTTTGTATTCTTCTTCGTATTCTTCTTCTTCTTCGTATTCTTCTTCGTATTCTTCTTCTTCTTCTTCGTATTCCTTTTTCTTCGTATTCGTACTCGTATTCTTCTTCGTATTCTTCTTCGTATTCTGCTTCTTCGTATTCTTCTTGCTAAAAATGGCACCCATTCAGTCCTATAGGAATTGCTGCATGGATGTATAAAGAGAACTGGATACAGTGTCGGAGTCGGGGCCCCGTTCATTCTTATGAAAGTTGCTCAGTGGCGCATGAAGCCAAAAAAAATCGACTTCCCAGTATGAAAGTACCCGGATCTTCGGCTACTTCTGGTTTAGCCCTCCGGCTAACTTGAATGGGGATAAAACAATTCAATCATGCAGCTCTTCTAGGCTTTTGAAATGTGATCAGACCAAATGCATTTAATTCTGATAGTGAGAAAAGTCATTTCATGGGGGTTGTGACGCTCAGAAAAATGTATCCGCTGAATTACAGACGTTTCTTTCACAATGTAAGTCTATGGGAAAAAGTCTTTTTGGGCCAGTGTGCATCATGTGACGTTGTAATTACACAGTTTGGCCGCTATGTCAAATTGGCTTCAAAGCCTGGCGCTCTTTCTGTACTGTATCCAGTTCTCTTTATACATCCATATATTGCTGTTGCTGCCCGATTTGCATCGCTACCTGATTTGCATCACGCATATGCAAGCAGGTCGACCATCTTGGACAGCTAAGCACGGCAACACCACTTGGACAAACAACATTAGAGTTGAGTTTGTCACTGTCCGATCTGCGTGGTGCATACGCGAGTGTAAACATAATTAAACATATATATGTAAACATATATTTTGCAAATTATTTATTTTTAGTACAAAGTAATTTCTTGATTATTTGAGAGGTCTTAATAGCTTTTTTTGTTCGTTGTTATCTTGGAAATACAGACAAAGAGTTGTAGTTCAATACAGAACAGATGGATGTTAGGTGTGATCTGAAGCACTAGGCCATTTACACACAAAAAAGAGCTTAGCAACCAATAACCTTACTACTAACGTAGGGTGACATATTTTAGAAAAGTCCGACTCGCTCTTCAGCAGGACGGCTAACCGTTAGCATACTGACGGTTTCATTCATAAAGAGCTGCAAGCGTCGTAGCAACAGCCATGACAACGACAAATTAAATGACTGACACGCCTAGAGACAAATCAGTGTTGAATTCAGACGCGTGATGCATTGTTTATGTTTTCATATTGGGTTAACTTATATTAGGTGAGATAACGTTAATGAGTCGGACAGATCATGACACACGTAAAGTTGGAAGCAGCATGGTGCATTTCACTTCGCTCCATCCTGGAAAGACTGGGGTGAAATACACCATTAGATATGTAATCTCTCAAAAGTTGATAATACTCGAAAGTTTTCATTTTTGTGGATGTAGTAGTACTGTTGTAACGTCAGGTACCGAGCAGTGACAGAAACTGTTAAACTCAACTCTAATGTTGTTTGTCCAAATGGAGATGCCGTACGTAGCTGTCAAAGTTTACGCGCATGAGCGGTGTAGATCGAGCAGTGATGCGCATGCGTGATACAAATCGGGTAGCGATGCAAATCAGGCAGCGACAATTGCTCGCCTGGAGCATACGTCAAAAAAAGTTTCTAGCTTCCGGGTTAGCTTCCGCATTGTGTGGCCCACTGAATATGCACAGTAGTGTTTGTCGCTGCCCGATTTGCATCGCTACCCGATAATCGGGCAGCGACAGTGTTTCCCCCGCTGGCCCCACCCACGACCCCCTGCTCGGCACATAGAATTGACATTGTGATGACGTCACAGATTTTTAAATTGCTTTTCTCGGCTCGAGGAAGGTTTTACAAACATAAAACCTCCATGGATCAAAAGTTCATAACAGAAAGAGTCATAATGAACGTTGTTTGCAGTTCGAGGGGTCCTGTCAACAGTTTTACAGGCGTCTCTTCTACAATGGTGGTCTATGGGGAAAATCCTTTTTGGTCCGCAGGAGGATTTTTCACTGCAATACCGCGAGTGGCCACTGGGAAAAATTGGCTGCAAGGCTGAGCGGCGGCGCCCTATCCAGCTCTTATTATACATCCCTACCTCGGGGGGCCCCCCCGCCTTGCGGGGGCTGCAGGGGTATACTTTACGGCCCAGTATAAGTTGCATGATGATCAGACATTTAATTTACATGAATTTCAGGTTTGACTTAGATTTGAAAGGGGGCTTCACAAAGTCCTCAGGAATGTGGGTTAGTTTATGGCTTTGGTGATAAGAGTCTGTCTTCCCTCTAAGTTGGGAGTTGTTTTACCCTGGTCCAAGTGACCTTTAGGAATAATTCATGCTTTTGGTTCGTGTCATAATTCAACTTATCAAAATGGTTTATTGGGAGGTCTTTGAGTCTGTTGAGCATCACTGATCAAACCCCCACTTAGGGTTACAAAGGTCAGTTCTGCAGGCCGATGGTTTGCTCTTACAATCCCTTAGGAATCCAGGGAGTCTGTCTCTTATTTTCCTTAAGAATCAAAGATTAGTTAACAGAATTAAAGAACAAGCGGTTGTCCTCCTACAACACTAACAAAACTGAGCAGGACCACTTTCAACTCTGAAAAATAGTCTGATAACTTTGATATTTGATTTGGTGTCTTGAGGATGTCTGTGAAAATTCTCAGTCATCCAGGTCATGGTTATCCAAGGAGTGTTGAATCGAGGGCAACTGGACTTGGCTGAAGATACCTGAAGATGTTTCTCATCGAAGGGGCTTCTTCCATTCTTACTAGTATTTAACCTCTGTGGAGTCGTTATCAAGGTCATTGATACCACTAAACTCGTTAGTGCTCCTGGCTGTTGTAATGACAGTCATTAAGTGTCATTGGAGTCACATGAGGTAGTCATTGGAGTTGTCACATGAGCCAGAATGTGAATGGTTGTTAAGTCTCCTGGGAAGGAAAGGACAGCATTGAAGGTGGGTGATAAGTGGTGTCGTAGACTTCCTCCCATGTTGAGAGATGGCTTCTCTACTTTAAGGTAGATGGTCTACTTCTCTCCTCTTTCAAACCATCTGTTCTCCCTATCCAAAATATGCACATTGTTGTCCTTGAAAGAGTGTCCCTTGTCTTTCAGGTGTAGGTAAACTGTCTTGAACTGTCTTGTCTTGTGTCTTGAGGAAAGAAAACTTGGTTTCAAATCATACTCCTTTCCATCTCTGTTAGGGTTAGCTGTTGTGCCTTCACTCATCATGCTGTTGCAGGTTTTCTTGCTGTTGTGTTTTCCTCCTCTCATCTGTCAACCAGGTGCCCTCAGTGTACTCCCCTGTCTTGCATACTTGAGGCTCATCACTAATCACCCATGACCTGCTACCTGGTTTCCCAGTGGCTCTGTCTGTGGGAATAGAATCAAGGGTAATTTATTCGTATTGTTTGCCAGATCTTTTACAGTATGATTCAGCCTATAATACCTGCCTCAACCTGTTGCCAGTTAATCTACCTATTCTTGCCAATTCTTCTTTGCCTGTGCATGGGCTAGTGACAAAAGGTATTTCCCCTTTGGGTAGTAATAAAGCAGACTGTCACCAAATACCTGCAAAACTAATCACATTCCCATCAGCTTCATCTGAAAACTGTGCTCAGTGCTAATTAGTGAATGTTAGCATGCTAACACACTAAACATTATATCTGCTTGGTAAAAACAACATTATATATGTGAGCATGTTATCTTGTTGATGTTAGCATTTAGCTCAAAGTACCACTGTGCCAAATTTGAGCCCATAGACTGTATATAAAGATATAGATATAGATGGATAAACATAATAACACATCACAGAGCTGATAGCATGGCTGTAGACTCTTCAGTGTTGTTAAGTTGTCGAGTCGTATTGAATTTGCGTAAAATTAAAAGATTAGCTGTTATTTTGTCCTGCTATAAAAAATGCCTTACTAATGAAAGCTGATAATGCATCTTGTCTGCATGGCGAGGAAGAGTAATTTATAATTTCACGCTCGCCTATCTTGTCATTCTTTATCAGTGGTATTTGGAGATGTCAGAAGTAGAATCAGATTTATGTTTTAAGTTTGCACATACAAGGAATTTGTCTTGGTTTTGTGGTGCATGACAATCAAAAAAGTAGAAGGTAAGAGAAAAAACAAGTATCTATACAAAGTAAGAAAAGTAGAACTAGCACAAAAGACAGGTGGTATGTCTGGATAGATATCTTTTCTAGCGGATACAAGCTGGGTTTTTTTTAATCTCTATCATGAGGGCCTGCTTCCACACCTATGGCACAGCTCTTTTTCACTGTTTATGGTGAAATTGGAGAATGTGGGCGGAATCTCCCTGTGATTTTAAAAGGTAGATGGTGAAAGTATTGTGAAATCCAATACATCCGGTGTGTAAATGTTGCTGTGATTTACAAAGAGACAGATAAAAGGTTATATAAATTATTTGCTGTCTGCAGGACCTGAGGCATTTCTAATGTACCAGGCACACAGAAAAACTTGTACCCCCTGTAGCAGTGCAATGTTGGAAATCAGCCTAGTACTTTTGTCTTTTATAAGTTTAATTACAGCCTACACTGTTTGTTATTTTGGTGTTACAGCCACATTCCAGATCAAGCTGTGTCAGCTTAACAAATTTCAGCCAAATTAAAAGAAAATCTGTTAAGTAAAACAAATTTATTGTGTGTTCCCTGAAGAAAAACTCCCCAGCAAAACTCCTTGAACAAACAATAGCTGATCCTGAGATAATGGAGAGGGTTTATTGCTGGAAAGTATTAATCTAACAAATTCAAATGCCATGATGCTTCATGCTCAACACTACCCTGAGGTAAGGTCACATTTTTTGGCATTTCATTGCAGAGAGTAGTGGTTTAAATGAGTCAGACTGAGATAATAGATTGTGCAAGAGAATCTTCTCCAAACCGTAAACAGTACCTCAAACGTCTGTTACAATGTGACTCAGATAAATGTACCAGATAGTAATAATAAACAATATATTTTACAGTCTAAATCTATCTTAATTGACTTTTTGTGAGTGTAAGTAAACATATAAATAATCAAAGTAATCTTACATGGAAAAAATATAGGTAACCAGCTAGAAATGCATAGAAAGGAGATGTAACAAGAATTTCAGGGAGAAATCTAATTATAGAAAGAACAAAAAAAAAAAAAGAAATACAGAAATCTGTCATCATTGAATTTTGTCTGAAGCCTGTTGACAAATAAAAATGATTATCTCAGCCTTCAGGATTAGTTGAAATATAGTGTTTCAAGTTGCTGCTAATCTGGTTCGACACTTCAATCACCCATCCTGAAGAAAATACAACGTCCTTATTTCCACCAGCCCTTAAACAGCAAATTGAACTCCTATTTTAAGCTTTTCCTGATGTAATCACCAAAGGATGGCATAAACTCACTCTAACTTTATGTGTAGCTGTAGTACTGCTTATTGTCAGTGGCAAGGGTCAACAGAAAATGCAGAAGGAAACACCAAAAATGACTGAGAAAACTCAGTCATTTTCACAAATCAGGGAAGAAAAGCCAATCCTCACAAGGACAGTTTCCTTATATGGTACTGCGGGTATCAAAATAATAATCCTCAGGTTATTTTCTTGTTCTAGGGGTTGAAGAAGGCAGAAAACTTTCACTCTGACTGTGTCTCAGGAGTCAGTTCATTCCAGGGCAAGTCTACTCATGTCCAAGTGTAAACTTGACACTGCCTGAAGTTTCTGCTAAAATGCTGAGTCGCTGAATGTTCTTTCATAAGTCCTTTTGAGCTCGAGCACATTAAATGACAGTGGACCTAAATCTTTATCATCCTACACTTGAAAAACATTATTGGCCGTATGTTCAGAAGAACACAAATGGTGAGTACAGACAAATTTGTTTTACCTCATGCAGCTCCGTGTTTGTTTCATCTAATGCGATAAATATTGATTTTAATACAGATCAAAGCAAGCAGTCTCTCCTCTGCTGCGAGGACACAGCATGTGTTTGGCTTGGTTTCCATCATCTGGCTCACTTCAGCAGTCAGTGCCGGTGAGGCTTTGTTTTGTACATGAAAAGTGCATGAAAAGATGTGTTCATCAGAACATTTTTGTAAACAGATTTAAAAGCTTACAGGTTATGCTAGGGCTTTACAAAGTGTGTGCTTATCAGTGTGTAATAGTGGTAAACTTTTTATGATTTAAGGAAAAAGAAGTTGTGGTTTATCTTTAAGAGAAAAATACAAACAGCAGATCTACAGATGACACAATAGCACTGTATTTGTAAAGTTTAACATAGATTTTTTTGTCTTTTTCACTTTTTTTCTGGTAAATCTCCCATCATGAACCCCATTTTGGGACTTGAAGGAGTAGTTTGATGTTTGGAAAATTAGCATATTTGCTTTTTCGCTGAGAGTTAGATACTTTTACAGAATAATTATTATCAATTCAAACTCAGTGTTCTTTTTAGTCACTCCCATATTGAGTTTTGACATTGCAATATTAAAGTGAAATGTGATCAAAAATCAATTAATGGTGTATTTAATTTGCAGGAATTATTAATCAGACTTTGTAAGATTTTTTAACCTAGTTCCATCTCTTTGATAATTCAGTTGGTGAAGCTGTGGGGGTACAGACCATCCCTAGAGTGGTGGCACATTGTGGAGACAATGTGACGCTGACATGTGACACCAGCTCATTACGTCTGTCGGATATCACATTATTTTCCTGGGTGGGAACAAATAAAACATTGTGTGAATATAACGGCAAACATGACCCTGAAGTTATGTGTGAAAGCACCGCAGAGACGACCCACCAAAAGCTCACTCTGACTCTCATCAACGTGATGCCGATCCACCATGGAAAATATCTTTGCAAAGTACGCTCCAAAATGGGAGTAAACAACAATTCAAGTTTTGTTACGATACAAGGTGAGTTAGCTTGTTCATTTTCTTTTTTGATTTTGTCTGTGTTGTTTTATCTTTCTAAAAGTTCTTTGATCTTTGCAGACTGCCCTGGAAGTTCTGGCTCCTTTATCAATGAGACTTATGCTGGGTGTTTTTTCAATGGAGTTTACCCCAGTGGCACAGTCCACTGGTTCCAAGGGGATGTGGACTTAACTGAATCTGCCAGCATGCAGGAAGTTAAGGACAAACATGGACGGTACGATATCACAAGTACAATAAATGTACAGAAAGGACACCTGACCCAGCCTTATAACTGCTCACTGTGGCTACCTCATGCCAAGAAGTATTTCTCCAGTAAACAGCTACCTATGGTGGGGGAATCAGGGAGGTCATCAGGCAGGTCGTCAGGGAGTGTAGCCAAACTGCAGTGGATCTGTATGATAACGGAAATGGTGATGGTGAAATTTATGATGTAAATGAGATGCAAACAGGCAGATTTCAGGTGTCGATAGTTTGTTTCTCAAGAACCTGGAATATGGAAAAATGAAAAGAGAAATAAAAATGAGCCAGTGAGTTATGCAATGATTCAGGATTTGGCGTATTGGACATTTTTCTGTTTTATCCATCCTAATACATCATGTTTGTAATTGTACAATGCTGCCATTGAATGGATATGTTGTGTTTTTTAACATGCTATATAATTTCTTGTATTTGATAGCTTACAGACAACTGTCTATTGTGGAGAGGGGGTTTATAACTTTCATAATCACTCTTGTTTTTAATGTTAGTTTTATGCTCACTGTAACCAGGAACTTCTTTATGTAGTTAACCTTCATTTCCTCCTGATGGCCAGAGGGAGGCAGTCTTCCCATGCAAGAACAATCAGTAGTATTCACTGCTTCTATATATTGTAAATGCTGTAAAGGAGAACTCTGCTCAGTCTGTTTGTCCACATAGATTCAAATGTGTTGCAAATACATGAACACTGAAGGAGATGAAATTTGCCACTAGTACTATGACATAACACGGTGGTTAAATTGAATACATTGGAGACACATGAGTCAAAACATGCTATGAAATTATTCAATTTTTTTCAGTTAACCATTTTATTTGCTTTTATGTTCTCAACAAAAAGTCACAGATGCCATTTTATCACATGTTCTAAGATGTTTATCATTCACATTTAACCCAAAATACAGCCGTTGATGTTGCTAATCTTGTCTGGACAAAATGCAGTGGATTGCACATTGAGGACTTTAAAGTCAGTTTTGTAACATGCTTCATACTCAGAGTGTAAAATTTAATAAATGCAGTCTATGTAAACTTCCTGTTGGTTTCTACCTCGTTCAAACCTTCCATCCTCTCCGTACAGGATTCGTACATTGTATTCTTCTATGATAGATGAATCTGTGAAAAGGTTGTTTTGGTTTTACACTCCTCACTGCACTTCACTGCAAACATAGTTGCTTGAGAGATGTTCAGGCATGCAACCTCAGGTGTTGCCTCAGTAATGTCGCCATGTTTGACAAATACAGGAATGCTGCATTTTGTGCAAATCTTCTGGTACTTTTCAGAGACAACAGGAATGAGAATTTGGTTGTTTTAGTTTGGTGGTCTTTGTTGACCTAGTTAGGGTTTTAAGGTGACCGCAGGCTTCAAAGACTGTTGGATGTGCTTCTCTTCCCTGGTTTTAGCTTCAATGTTTGTTGATCATGTCTCTGCTTGATGAGGCAAGTTTCAAATCACACCTGTGTTTTTCTCAGGTGGATGGGAGGGGCAAGCAGTAAGGACTGATCTGTTGTGTTTTCTATTTCAGTCAGTTTATTGTTACGCATTTCCTCTTTTGTGGAACTGATATTAAAATCCAAATTCAGAATCACCTTGTGCATGTAAAAGTGATGAAATCTCTACCATGACTAGCAAAACATCTTCAATTCTGCAGTCAGTCAAGTGGATAGTTTACCTTCAACTGGGAGAATGAGATGAGTCAACAATCGAGCCAGCAAGCAAGAACATGAACGAGTCTTGTGTTGCACAATCATGATTTCATATGTGGTTTTCATCATATCAGAGAAGGTTACACAAATAGCAGAAAAGGTGAAAAGAGAAACATCTTACTGAAATCATGGCGCCAAGTGAAGGGCATAAAAATCAATAATGATCATGTTTGTATGAGGACAAACTGTGCCTTTTCAACTTGCTGCTGCTCCAGAGTCAGAGAGACAAAAGACGTCCATCCCCAGGGCCTTGGTGCTGGTAAACCAAACTACTGGTGCAGGAGAGGCAGTTAAGAGGCAAGATAATATGACCTGAGGAGACCCTGCTGAGAGCAGATACACACTGCAGATTATTTACTTAGGACAGAACACAGGGGATAGAGCTTATTTGCTCCAGTAGAGCAACAACGAAATTAGACACATTGGAAATCAATGAGAGAGGCAAGAAAGCGGTAGATTGTTTCAATTAATGTGATTGTGTGTGTTTACTAGATTGTGTTTGTGGTCAACTGCAGTGTGTTTGAGTCAGTACCCTTACAGTTAGGGATCTATAACTTTTATTTAATATAACTGACACAATGACACAATCAATACATATGGCACAAACTATACACAGTATACACAGTTTATGCATTCATTAACAGAAATATAACGGTGTTCATTATAGTTCATTATAGTCTACATGTCGAAGTGTCCTTGGGCAAGATACTGAACCTCAAATTGCTCTGGAATCAGTGTGTGAATGGGTGAGTGAACATTAGAAACATTGTAAAGCGCTTTGGATAAAAAGCGCTATATTGCTCCTAATGAGCAGGTTGGTATTTTGTATGGCGCCCTCTGCCATCAGTGTATGAATGTGTGTGTGAATGGGTGAATGTTGGCATGTGTTGTAAAGCACTTTGAGTGGTTGGTAGACTAGAAAAGCTCTATATAAATGCAGTCCATTTACCATTTACCAACAAAAAACTAATTATCAAATTAGCTTACAGAGCAATCCCTGCTCTCTATTTGGGAACACTTTCAATATCAAGATTAACATTAGTAGTGTCACTGAAGCTATACCTGTCTATGAATGTATTCAGTCATGTTCCTCTTGATACCAAAGCTGTACACTGCAGCTGACTCCCCAAGATTTTTGCTGTATCTCAACCTTTGTGTCTGCAAAGGCAACATGATTGAGTTGATGTGCTCTCATCGAGATAAAACACAGTTGCCATGGTGAACTGAAGCTGGCGAGACCTCACGTAAAGAGAATATATTGGATTTTTTTCTCATTTTTTTTTCTTTTGGTGCAGACCACTGAATGAGTCCTTCTGAAAGAACAGCAATTAGGTATGTTGGGCTTTGAAAGGCACTACAATACCATTCTTCATCAAACTGAGAGGTTGGACTTGTGTTCATTGCCGTGTTACTGAGGATCAGTTGCATTTGCTTTTATTTGCAGGTGTATGTAGTTCAAATGGTCAGGCTACTCTGAATTCCTAGAAAAATAAAGGGATTATGGTTTCATACAGAGTACTTTATAAAACTGCATTACTCAAAAAGCCAATTATATAACTCTTTCAACTGCTTTAAACTGTTTCTGTGAAATGTCTTAAAGGTGCAGTGTGTAGAATTTAGTGGCATTTAGCAGAATGGACTCAGCAGAAATGGATTATAATATTCATAAGTATGTTTTAATTGGTGTATAGTCACCTGAATATAAGTATTGTTGTGTTTTAGTTATAAATACATAGGGAGCAGGTCCTCTTCCATGGAGGCTGTCATGTTGTACCACCATGATTCTAGAGTATCAGTTTGTATTCAGTTTGTCTGCAACATCACCACTAGATGCCACTAAATCCTACACACTGCACCTTTAATACTTTTGTGGGAAAATGTGTTCTTATTTCCTGACACTGGATCTAAAGATTAGACGAAATGTCTGTTGTTAACCCTCACAGCAGAGCAAAACAGCGATGCAATTCAAACTTTGCTTGATACAAAAAACACCTACACACACAAAGCACCTATCTGAAGCTGTTGAGTATAGGAAGTGAGGCCAGTTTTACCATATGCATCTGAAAAACAGTCTGATTATAGGTAAACACAGTGACACAAATCCTGGATGTTGTATTTTAAAACATGTGGCACATCATGTCCTGTACAGGTGAAGAGAAAAATAAGGAAAAAGATAGCTTTCAAAAACTCACTCACACACTTTGTTGTATTCAGGAGTCTAGAGTCATCCACAGTGCAAATGTTCAGAGTACCCATGATCACAAACCTCTCAGCTCCTTTTGGTACTAGACCACAAATGATTCACAATCAGCTACTATTATTTCTCACATCACCTATCATCCAGATCCTCCTCCAACTTCAGATTTTTATGCACAATACAGGCTGCTCAAGGCTGCACGTGTCCCCAAGTGGCAAGACTTGATGACATGATAATGGACACAGGGCTGGATGAACCCAGGCCTGAGTTCACAGCTCCTCCTTACCCTCACGTGAGTGGAAAGTGGATTCTCAGAATAACACACTTCTCTCCACCCTTCGGTGAAGCTGTCACATTTGCTCCCATATATGCTGCATGGTATATATACAAGTTCTTGGAAACTTGGATCTTCTTCTCAAGTGACAGAATTATCACCAGCACACCAACGTCACTGTTTTTTTTTTCTTGACAACCAAAAGACCTTTAACAGATCAATTAATCCTTGCAACATGAAGTGGAGAGAACAGGGCAGACATGTACCTTTACAGACAGAGATGTGTGAGCATATATAGCCTAGCAGATGAACAGTGACAACCATTGTTAAAGTTCTGTATCTATCCTGCAGCTTTTTCAAACCTCTTCTTAACATTTGGAGAAAAAGTGTATGATTGCTACATTTTTCTAATAATGAATAGTTCTGATTGCCTCGGCCCCTGACAGAGAAAATGTGATTTATAAAGTGCTTCACAATACATCTTTATTATGTCTTGTGAAAAAGAGATTTGATTGAGCCTCTGTCTTCAGCAGGAAACATGACAATAAGGAGTTTATCCATAATGATTTCAGCTGACCCGTCCTGTATGAAGAAGGCATTTTTCGAAAATTTTGACATGTGACAGTAGGAAAAGCACAGCTGTAAATTATAAAATTAATGATGGCTGAATTCCATTTATCTGCTTCAGTTTCAGGGTCCTGATATTGTGCATGATGGCTCACTGTCACACTGTCATGGCTTACTGGGACACTTCATGTGAATAAAGCCACCGTTAATCTGATTAGTAGCACCTGTGCTTTTCCTACTATGACATGTGTAAATGTCTGCTGTGAGAAGGCCTACAGTATGTTTCAGTAGTGCAAATGTTTTCTTTCTTCAAATCCTTAATGTATTTAACAAAAAATTAGCTGCTACCTCATATGAAATTAACAGCGAATACAACTATTTTATCAGTAACGGTGAAAATTTGGACACGTAAGTGGGAAGATAACGTTGATATGTAACATTTAATCAGTAAATGTTTTTAATTGACAGCAAAAAGTTGAGCTCTGCCACAGGAGAGCCATAAAAAGAAATCCAACATCAAACATTGAACAGTTATATAACCTTCCAATTATTTTATGTAACTGTGGTTGTTATGGCTCCTCCTCTTCTCTCGGATTCTTCAGTCTGTGGATACTGAGCACCATTAACACATACAGTACATACATCCATGACCACACTTACTGTATATACAACTACCCAGTCTGCAGCGATGTGGTGTGACATCATAGGTAAAGTAATAAAGTAGTTGAAGAGCTATATTTAAAAAAGTAGGACACATTTCTTTTGATAATGTTAAGATGTCTACAACTCATGTAGTGACTATGATGGATAAAATGTCACCATTGTTTTTTAAACATGCGTAATGATGAGATTATTTTATGATGTCTGTGTTAAATTCTGATATAAATGCTCCTTAATTTTCTTGTATTTCTAACTGTGTTTACTATAAACATTTGTTGATTATAATCTACTGCATATTTTTGATTTGGACTCAAGGAAGATTGGTTGTTAACAAGGTAACAATTGATGAGAATCCAAATAAACAACAAACAATATACATATACTGTATGTAAACTACAAATACAAAACAACAAATTCTTAAACATGTCAGGGATCAAACAATTGCAATTTTAATCAAGCTTATTATTCAAGCACCCTTTTCTCAAACAGCTTCATGGGCACGTAATGAATTTTACATTTGGATGCAGTGGATTGGCGTTTCTAAAAGACAGGTTTCCCGGGGTATTTAGTCATTTCAGTATTCAGAAATAAAGCAACTTGCTGGAAACCAGTCAAAATACTATTTAAAGTGAGCAGCAACTACATCAGCATTGAGGCTGAAGCCAATACGGAAGTACCTTAAAGTGCCTCCAGAAACTCTCTCTCCAATGGACTCCCATTCAAAAAGCGTTGACTTCTCTCTAGAAATACTAAGTTAATATTTCCCAATGATTATGGTCATTATGGTCTCAATCGCTAAATTCAGGCCCTCTAATAAGCGTGCTGGTGGTCATTGTGGAAATTCATTGGTCTGTTAATGAGATTTGAAGACGTATAGTAGCATGTTAGCATACTGTATGAAATTCCTGTTGTACAAGTTAAAAGCACAGAGCTCCTTTATTCTGGATATCATATGAACCTTCCAGTACTTTGCACCATATAAAGGAATAGATTGCTAATAGAGCTAATGGCTAATTCTGCACTCTGAGCCAACTGGGGAGACAACTGCACATGCTAGCAAGGCTACTAAAAACTAGCCTACTAACACCTTCAACTGTCTCTATCGGTCACATGATCATCTCCTTACAGGTTGTAGTTGTTCGTTGAGAGCTCTACCAAGTCAACCAGGAGGTATCCTTCATGACACAATATCCTTCACATTGTCAACCATTACTTTTGTGATTCATGCAGTTTAAGGTCCAAAACTTTTCATGTTTATCTGCAGTACCTATAAACTTTTCTACACCTATGTTGTGTGTGCATCTCACTGACAAGGTTGCTTGGAAACCCATCTATTTCAACCATTAGTCCAGTTTTTCTGTCTGCTGCTGTGAGTGGTCAATCAATTGAATGGCCATGGTCATAGTGTGTGGGGCCCAGCTCGGGTATTTTCAGATAGTCACAACCTAATGCATCAGTCCTTTTAATTTAAAAGGCCTGTCATAAAAATGTAATGAATTTGCCTCTCATACTGAGCTACAATCAGCCACAGAATTGCAGTGAGAGAAAAATTAAGGTAAAATGATAGTGACACAGAAAGGTAACTGAACTATTAAAGAATGGACTTAAAACAGTGCACACAATTAAAACATGAGGAACTTATTCACCCTTTTTTTGATGAAGACTACTGCTTCACCCTGAGTGACACCATCAGATAAAAAAAAAAACGTGCTCAGTGGAGTCTACAGTCAATTGGTAGACATCACTGGTCACATTACTATCCATTATCTCGCTGCATTACACAGTCAAACAAATCCTCAGGTCATGTGCCTCGGAACCCAAACACAGAAACCAACCACTACGCGCCCTTGATGATGCTCATGACACTCAAGAGTTTTCACACTTCTGCCTCAGAGACAGAGCGCGTGTGTGTTTGTGTGAAGTTAGATGTGCAGTGTATGCTTTCCTGTGTGTTTGCCGTCTACTGCAAGCAACCCACTAACATTAAGACCCACACTGGGAAATCAGGTGAGAGCTCAGCACAGTTGAACTCACTGACTGGTGAAGAGGAATGCGTCATCGCTGGTTTGACACAATCTGGGCTGTGTACAAACAGTGGAGGCCTCTGCTTGATCGTTTTGCTATGAAAGTTGGTGAGACAGCAGTGAGTGGTGATGGTGGATCTTCACTATTCTCACAATTGCATTCATGCTTTGATTTTTTTTCAGTAGTATTTTAAAAAAATTTAAGATTGTGGGTGCTATTTAGATATTAGATCACTGGACTTTAAAACATCTGTGGCATTTACAGAACTGAGTGAATTTAGCTTAATAAATCAAATAAAAGACGAGTGCAGGTGAGTAGTGGTCTGGCCATAAACTTGAAAATAGCACCAACTCTAATTGCATTTCTTGCGCATTTTAAGGCCTTTTTGTTTGTGTTTTCCAGCTGCTGGAGAGATTATAGCTCATTAAACTGGTATAAATCAATGATACTTATGCCATGGTTTTCATACTGGAAGTACTAATAGTGTTAATTATATAACAATGAAAAGCCTTATTGTTCAAATATTTAACAAAGTAATTTGTTTACCAGCTGGTTTTACCAAGATGGTGAGCATGTGTATTAGAGGTTTTCTTATTTTTTATTTACAATTACAACGTCAAATAATAAAATAAAAAATTTAAGATAGAGAAAAAATGTCAGCACTGTTAGAAAGAAGGAACCCTTCCTCCATTTCAGACATGCTGTTGCAAATTTCACCAAGGTTATAAAATGCCTCAAGTAATCTACAGCATGAAGAATGACTTCACCTTGAAAAAGGTTTTGAGAGGCGCAATGCAGACCGAGGGCTTTCAAAGCAATAGATGAGAGGATATTTTTATTTTGCACAGGGCAGAATATGCTTAGAGATAGAAAATATCTCAGACATCTATGTAGTGATTCTCAAACAGGTCTTCTGGGATTTATTACTTAACATTTCACAGTTTGTTGCGTTAGTTGTCAATGGATGAGTGTGAACCATTGACCCCACTTCAAATTTGCAATCCCTGTGAGCAGTTAAACACCCCGTAAGCCAGACTTTATAGGATATTTAGGAGGGGAGAGAGAGTAAATGTCTGACTGTAAGTGCTATCATTAGTCTCCATGGTAATGATCAGCACCATGATGATATAACAGTTTTTTTGCAGCTAGTGATCACCATTTTTCCTTGCATGCAACCCTAACAGTTCACAAAAAGTATATATTCACAACTGCCTCCTTGGACTGTCTGGATGTCAACATTACTACTTGCTGTGTGGCCACAAAAGATTTGTACAACAAAATGGTTGTGATGTTTGAATGACCTTAATTAACCTGCCATGAACAAGTACTTCCTCTGTAAGAGCATGATGTACCAAACAAGATGGGTAATACATGGATTCTGCACTCCTGCCTGGTTTAGACTAAACAGATCTTCAGAAGAAAAAACATCCAGGTCATGCAATTCTAACATCCTGCGCTCAAGATAAAATGAAGGTTATGTGTTAACCTCTAACTGAATGTAGAGTAGTACAAATGGAAAATGCAGAAGAAATTCTGCATTTTCTGTGTAACCTTGAAGAAGCTAGTCTTGGCCTTGTGATGCATTATATAAAGACAACTTTAAACATTCTCAAGTGTTGGTGACACAAAGGGACGTGACCCACTGATCAATACAGTCCTCTTTTCAATAAAGGGTGCCCTACATAACAACTCCGGAACCCAAGAAATTAACTTACGTTATTATGATATTACTGACAGAGGTTAAGCCGTTTCCTTGTGGATCTTATCATAACCATACTGCTTATGACTGAATCTTAGAAAGCCTCTGTTAAGAGTAGGCTGACAGCCTGAGTCGTGACAAGAATAACACATGCCTTAAACTGACCCAACAGAGATATTTTTCTCCTGAAAGGAAGCAATGTAGACACTCTGAGATAATATTGGATGCAAGGTTCAGACCACGCGTATTACTTACACTTATACATGGTGGGCATCTGTATGCAAGGTCAAAAGTGAATAGATAATGCTTAGTGTTGATGTCATCTTTAAAAAGAATTCCTAACTAGAAGTCAGGGAGCAGGTGTACAGCATTGACATAAATCACCATGGATCCTTTGACTGGAACAGTAAAATTCCCATATGAATAAAAAAACTTGAAATCCTTTATCTGTCAAACATTTCTGGTAGACTGACTACAGACGACATGACAGCTAAGCCCAACCTGCACCACCAAGAATAGCCTGGCTCTGTTCATCTCTGTTTTTCCTGTTCATTGTTTTGTAGCTGTCAGATGAAGAACATCAGGGACGAGGACAGGTGCAGTGCTGCAATCCATGCTCTCAGTAAGATGTGGTACAGAAAAGCCATTACACTCAAGAAGGAACTGTATCTTCATAGTGACGAGCCAATAGTTCACTATCTGTATGATGTCTGGAGTAAAAGTTATTATTCTTACTTTTAGCTTTGAGCTAAAGGCTAACGTCAGCATGCTAACATGCTGGTGTTAAGGAGGTATAATGTTTAACATGTTCACTATCTTAATTTAGTGTGTTAGCATGCAAACATTTGCTCTATAAAGATTATCAGTCATGCAGGTCATGGTAAGTGCTAAGTCCATGGCAACTGGACTTACTTTAGATTCTTGAAGATTTTTCACCTCCCTCTTCAGTTCTGACTGACTGGTGGTGAGT
Organism: Thunnus thynnus; assembly: GCF_963924715.1. Classification (NCBI taxonomy): domain Eukaryota; kingdom Metazoa; phylum Chordata; class Actinopteri; order Scombriformes; family Scombridae; genus Thunnus; species Thunnus thynnus. The sequence continues at coordinate 19,367,142 of NC_089533.1, forward strand.
CCTGGGCATGTACACCTTGCAAGTCACTGAGGTCACACATGGGTTGTTATGTCACGTTACCATAATTTCAAGTTTCTGACTTGGCACCTATGCTTTTTGTGATTTTCTGTTATTTATATACCATTATAATGTCAGATATGAATGCTGGAAATGGTCAAATTTCCCAAACTACTACATATGTAGAAATGCTCCCTGCAAGCCAAAAGCCAGGTCTTAAGCCAGTGGAAGTGTCCCGAAGGGCAGCTTCTAAGAGCTGACCAATCAGAACAGAGTGGGCTCATCAGGAGGGGGGCCTTAAAGAGACAAAAGCTAAAATGGCTTTTCAGGTAGAGGCTGAACTGAGAGGCAGTGTAAAGGGTCAGTATGAGTTAAATAAGGAGTTTTTAAAATTGTAAATCATGCAAAGATATTCCAGTAGAGCCCTGGGTTAAAAATAACCTATTTGTGCATGATACGTCCCCTTTAATAATACATACCTGCTTGAAAAACAAGCAAACATGGATGCCTCACATCAGCCAAAGTCCATCATTCAATGTAATTAAACCCAAATTTAATGGATATAAAGTAACTTTGTCAATTAAACCCTGGACCAAAGTGGTGGACTGACAGACATTACCATCCCTAGCATGGCTAAAAACATTTGCACTTCAGCAGAAAGAATGATTCACAGCAACAGTAGACCACACGAGAAGTTATTTGACAGTGACAGCAAATCCCTGTTGATATGCCAAATAATCTAAATGGCTTTGATAAATAATTACTTCACAGTCAGAACTATGACAATCGCATAAAAATAGCCTACACACACACACATACACCTTATTTTATCTCAGTGGATGAGAAACATTTGTGGTGGCCTGATAAGCTCAAAACACAAACAAATGAGGGTAGGTCATCAATATGTCAACCTCCCCCACTGCCATCTTCTTGCCCAGTAGCTTATTTTATGCTGATTTTATGCTAATTTCATTTGTGTGCCCTTCTCAAGCTTTTTCATACAGTACAAGTCCATGAGCAGAGATGAAACTGAAAAGAAAGGTTAACCCTCATCCTACCAACATATTTAACATACAAGGACTACAGACTGGGGTCCCTGGAGACCCCAAGAATAAGCTACCGTAAGAAATTATCGTCATAGCAAAATGTTAACTTATTTCTTCTCAAAACATTATTAGTTATGTAATTAATGCCATCTGAAAAAAGAAACAACAACAACAACATTTTTAGGGTTAACCCTTTCCCAGTACACCTCTGGGAAGAACAATATTTAGGGTTGTCAACAGAGCTTCATGAGGAAATCTGTGTCTGCTGCATCTATGTCTGTCTCCTTCAAAATGACTGACGGGGTGCTCTTACCCCCCTGACAATGTGTGATACTTTGAACTACGACCTATAGCAAACATGAACTCAATAAACATCTCCATCCATTAAAACTGCATAGGGGGAATTGGGTGCTTTTGACTGGGGTCCCCCAGGACCCCAGTACGTGGGTATTTTTAAGCACTAATTAATAATAACTAATTAAACAGAAAACAATTATATGAAGTCTTTGGGAACAAAACCATTGACAAAGTCCTGAAAAATTGGAATGATAGAATAAAGCACCTGTGACAAAAAGTAAACCTCTGGGTACCCCAGTTGGTAGGATTAAGGTTAAGAACTCATGTGGATTTAATAGGCTTATACTGTGAACTACATGCCAGGCTAAATGTTTTTTTTAATTTTCTTAAACTAGCTTCCAGACCTCTGAACACAATTTAATATCTGTAGAGCAAAGAGTGAAAATTAGAGTGAAAATTAGGTTTCTAATTCTATTAAACTTTATCATAAGAATTCAAATGAACATTATTGTTTGACCGGTGGCGGTAATCAAAAGGCACTAATCATGCCATGAAGGGTAGTGCTCCCTTATCATTCAATTATGCTTCAGAATAAATCAACATTTAAAATATTATCAGGATAAAAAACATTCTGCTAGTTTGTGATGTGCTTGTTGTGGTAAATGCCACTGTGGTCCAGGTTTGTCATGATTTTCAAGGTCCATCTCAATTCATCATCCATTCCTCACTGAATGTGTAGCTTTCATTAGGCTGTTTGTCATGGTTTTTTTTTGTTTTGTTTTTTAAATCCACTATATCAGGGAGAAACTGATAGTAACCCCACCACAACTAACAACTAACAAGCTAATCACATCACACAACCCCAAAGTAGTTTGCAGTGGGCATATACTTACTGTACTGTGTGTATAGCACATTTCGAGCCTGCATTTACTCTGATATTCTGAGAAAAATAACTTACAACTTACTTACAATTTTGCAATTCTGCTTCCCTAACACTCAATAACATCCTAATAATGTCCAATCACAAGTGTAGAGACTCTGCTAAACAATAAATTTATTTAAAAAGATAATGACATTGGTGGTGTCAGTGAACAGCTGGGAGTAATCGGCAGCCTTTGTATCATTTCATAAGTTTAATATAGCAATTCCTTGATACAAAACACCTTTCAGTGATAGGCGTTATGTATCCTTGGTGAAAGGCTTTCACCAAGGAAACTAAAACCCAAGAACTGAATCATTGAGCCTCAAGATAGAAACCAGCAAACCATGGTCCAAATTAAAGCAATGCTTGCTTCAGACTGCTCCCTAATGCTTTGGACAACATCTGAGAGCAGGCTTGGGGACTCTTAACCCTGCAGTAATGAGCGCAGAGGAGCACATCACATCTGCAATGGTCTTTGAGGATATAGAAAGAGATATTGAGATCAGTGGCTTATAGGTGATTGTTGGTCAGTTTGCACAGTTTAGATAGAAGACCCAGAATTTATATCATACAACATACAGTTGGTATTAATACATATTCATCAGGTGCTTTTGCACTATATACACAACTCAAAGGATAGGATTTGGTGTACACAATGATGAAATCTGATGATGGCTTTAGTACTTTTCTGCAGAATATGTTATATATATTAATTTACAGGGACATAAAAATCAAGCCAAGATGGGTATAAAAGAGCTTGGTACATTGTAACTTATGGCTTTAAAATGGTTCATGACAATTATATGTCATTAGTAAGAAGCTTTTGGGTTGCCAGGTTGTGACATTAGCAAGTCATCTACAATTATAAATATCAATACATCATTAATACATGCAGATTTAAAAATTGGAGGGCTCTTCCTGATGAATTAAAGAGCTCAAAAGACAAATCAAGTGTCACAATATTTTTCACAACCTGACAACCCAAACGTTCATCTTATTTATGGATCTATAAAGCATTATTAAACAATTTATTAACCATTAATGAAGCCATTAGTAATAACTTATAAACCTTTCATAAAGGGTGCCAAATTAGAAATTGATACCAAAAGACGCAACATGCAGAGATGCAATGCAAAAAGTGTCCAAGCCAAGTGGCACCTACCACATTTTGAGGATGAGGCCAGTGTGGAAGTACCTTAAAGTGCAATGCCGCCGACGGCGACTAGATACTGGTTCCAAAAAATTCCTGGCTCCAATTGACTTCCATTCACAAAAAGTGGACTTCTCTCTAAAAGTACTAAGTCATTATGGTCTCTATCACTAAATTCAGGTAGTGTGCTGGTGGTCTTAGTAGGCTTTTCCAGAACGTGAAAGGCAACACCCCACATTCCCTATTTGGAAGGTCCTGGATCCAAATAGCAAAAATGGCGCCGACCATAAGCAGCAACTTTGGGCTTCAAACTGGCTCAATGCAAACCAAAGAGTGACGTACATCTTTATATACAGTCTATGGTGCAGGCTCTAACAGCTAATGTATTAAAGACATGACATTCAGCTCCAAGTGAAGCTTCGTTCAATAAAACTACCATAGAAAAATACATAAATATCACAGGTAAGTGTGGTTTTCTGTTGTTGTCTTCCCTCTGGGTGACTTCACTGAATATCTTTCTTTACTCGCTTGAACATGAACATATTCCCACTTTCTACTATATATCTTCCCACTGTAAATTTACAGTGCATGTGTATTTACTAAAAATAACACAAGGATTAGGATGAGCTCTGAAAAAGGACTCTGCACTTCATACATACTTGTCATTTCACTCAAATCTAAAATAAAAACCCTCCCTCTTCTCTATGTCTCTTACCAAGCTGCTTACCCCCCTCCCTTCAGTGACACAGGTTGCATAACCTTGTCCTCATACTCCCAGTCCAAAATGTTTTCAGTGTCATCATGGGATGTTCTAAATGTGTTGAGTACAGGCTAACGAACATATTACACAAGCATCCACATGTATGCTTCTATTTGTGTCTCCCACCTCGCTGGGCTTCTCTAATGACCCAGTCAGCGCTGCAAACTTCTGAGGCATAAACAGCCTCCTCTTCAATCATTGCCAACCTTGACACAGAAAAGAAGCCATGCACCAGTGTTCTCTTGTCACATATTTTTTGACCCAGAAAAAGAAAGATGAAAGAAGCAGCCAGGGACTATTGACTTTTTAAATCTCCATTTGGAACTGAACTCTACACACACACTCACACAGGCTGATCCTTTTAACTCATAACAACAAATGCTTACACAAACAGAGAGAATGCCTTTTACTGCTGTGAGGTGTAATGAGACCAGTCACCACTGGCTAGCTGCAGTTGTCCCTGCCGCCACCACCGCCACACCTATCATTATCCAGGACATGATGTTCCAGCACCAAAGGACAATGTCAGAGGACCTGTCGCCAAACTTAGGAGGGAGGAGGCTTTGAAAACACACTCGTGAGAACGACCTGCATGTGCGTGCTTTTTCAGTCTAAAGTCACAAAGCCACTGAATGAAAGGATGGATTAAGAGAAAGGATAAGAAATCAGTGGGCCAGTGTTAGTGGGCTTTTGTGAGCTTTCTGTTCTGGGCTTCATGTTGACAGACATGTAAAGTGGGCTCTGTAATTTACAGGTTAAAGTGTGTTTGATTAAGAACAAGCAAGATCAAGAATAAGAAAAATGACAAGTTAAGAAAAGTTCTGGATTTATTATCACCAAAAAACATTTGCCATGACCATAAGCCCACATGATAGAAATTTTCCTCCTTTGTATATACATCTTTATGGGCAGACACTGACAGAAGCAGATAAAGCAATATCAAGTTGTCTCCTTTTTCACATGTGTGCTTTGGGGTTATGGCTTAAGGCCAAAATCCTGAAATAATACAAACTCAATTTGTATCTAAGCTCCACTATAAACCTGCCAAAGGAAATCACCCGGTAGCCTAAAGCAGCGGCTGGAAATTTCTGGCCTTTCATTTTTAAATCATTCCTACGCCTCGCAGTCTCCACGGGGAAGAATCCATCCAAAAATGTGCTGTCAGATCGTTCCGTCGCCCAGGCCATTATGTATGTGTCACGCTGTTTCTGCTGCGAGAGAGATGATGGAGCAGTCTGCAGAATCAGATCTAAATGTTATATTTATGTCAGGCGATGTCAGGCAATTTTAACTGTGACTGTTCATTCCCCAAAATAATGAGATAGTCCATCAAAGTCTGGCTAATTTACCCTGAAACCCTCCTTTATTTTGTGGAGGAAAGAGATCTTGCTTCTAATGTGTAGACGCAATGTTCATAAAGACATGTGGTGTTGTGCTACTGTTTCTCGTGTAAATAAAGATAATAAAACTTCAGAACAAACTGTACACTTCTATACATGTAAATTTCATGGGATTAATAGTGTAGCAGTTTACCTCAGCTTTACTGCATGTGCAAACAAAGTGTGCATATCCTGTGTCTGTTCAGACTTCATCATACCCTCCACTGGAGTGCAGAGTCCCTAAATTGCCCACTTAGCCCAGCTGTAAAGATCAAATGACGTTACAGTGTGTTACTGCAGGGTTTCTGGGTCAGCCTCTATAACAGCTTAAGCAACATCTGTGTCTATTTATGCCACACAAGAGGAAAAAGTTTACACTCACATGGGACTTTCTCACATGGGCAATTATTAGAAGCTGTTTGTTTAGCACTCAAGTTCCTGTTTGCAATACAAACCTCAATCTCTATGAATAGACCTGTGGCTTTTTCACCTGATGACACATCGACGGCACTCGACCAACAAAGTGTGACAGCACCTAATTTTCTTCTCTGCACCCCGTCACATATAATGAAGTAAGACTTGACTGATGGGCTGGGCTGCTGCTCATATCAACACACCCTGCCCAGTAAACACACACAAACAAACCACACGTCTATGATCTTATCTAGCTACTGTGTGTTAATATGAGCATTCCACAAACTATTAATGCTCCTTTAGGCTCATTAAACATTTTTGTGTAATATAAATAGCTTAAAGGTCATTACGTAGGTCCTGAAACTGAAACCTTCCTTTTTGTTAGTGTATTCCTTGGGAAGGGAGACATACTAAACAAACCACATGGGTAGAGACTAAACATCACTGTCTTCTTTCATAATTCTTCTTTCCTAGAAAACTGGTGACTTGCACACAAAAACCAAAATTGATCAACAGAGCACCAGGTCCTGAGAGAGTGTTTCCCTCCTCTGTGGCCAAATAAAAGACTGTGTGCTCTAAGAACAGCTTGTTCCTTCAGTACCAGAGGCAGTCATCATCACAGACTAACACCTCAGAGCCAGTGAGAGCAACCAGCAGCTCAATACTGCAATATAGCCCTGGCAGGATAAAGCCCTTTGCTGTGCTGGTCTGCTGTTCTCACACCTGTCTCTAAACTATGAAATGCCTAAAACAGAAATTCAAAATGGCTTAATGTGACTTCATGAACCTATCATGAACTGAAAATCTCTCTTAAATTGTTATCATATGTTGGGAGCAACAAAAATTGAAGATACTGTATTATGAGGGAATTTTACAAGTGTATAAAAAAAGTCTTAACAATAAATCAATATATAAATGGATTAATACTTCTTAATAAAATAAATGAAATTAAATGGGAGCAAGAATAAAGGCTTTCAATAAATTCAATTCAATGACAGTGCTCATTAAGGAACATTAAGATCTATTTTGGGCTTTTTTTAATTTATTTTTTTCTAAAATTTAAAGCTGCATTAATCAATATTTTCATATTAACAATAGATCACACAAGTAAGTAATAGATCACATAACTAAGTCTGAGACCATTTTTGGACCCCACTGTATGTCTAATGAAGTCCTTTGTAGTGAAGAACCTACAGATACAGTAATTATCACCTGACTCTGCAGTTTCCCTGAGGTGTCTTTTAGCTAATTTTTTGGTTTTATAGTCCGAGCTGAAAGAGGAGCTGAAAAGATGTGGGGAGTAAAGGCATTTCAGAATGCCATTGACAAAAAGAGGAAGAGTATACTAAGTTCAGGACATACTGGATACGATTGTTAATGGAGATACAAGTGATTGAATCAGAGAGCAGTGATGGTGATAAAGAAAACATAGCACAGCTGACACAAGCTGACACATGCTATGGCCCTGTAGCTGACGTAATGTCCTGTAACCATTTCCAGTACTTGCTTTCATTAGAAGAAGGACAAACTTTGGGAGATTAGGCCATGATTGGATGCATTCAGAGAGAAATGCTAGATAGTGCCAGAGGAGCATAACTCTGTGATTGAAATGATGATTCATTTTAAGGGGAAGTTCAGTGAAATCAGACAATACATGCGTGGGCAACCCCATCTCTGGGATTTCAAGGTTTGGGCAAGAACAGGAGTCTTAGACATACTATATGACTTTGATGTGTACCAAGGGAGTGTGTGGGGTAAAAGTGCCAAGTCTGAGCTTGGATTATCAGGAGATATAATCATGAAGCTTGTATCAACACTTCCTGCAGGACAAAAGGTATTTACAGACAATTTCTTCACTTCTGTGCCTCCACAGAAATCCACGTCGTTAGAACAGTACACCCTGTACATGTGCCAAACCTCAGAAAAGAAGGAGCTGAGAAAACAAGGCAGAGGGAGCTTTGACTTGAGAGTGGAGGTATGACAACCAGTCAGTTACTCTTCTCTCCACTTTTGATGGTCCACAACCAGTTGACAAGGTTGACCGGTGGGACAAATCCACAAGTGAGCAGACCATCCATTGTGTAGACGCACAATTGATTCATGAGTTGGATCAATTTGCTTGATTCCTTTACAGCCAAGTACAAGTTCCACATTAAGTCCACACACTGGTATTAGTATATTTTTTGGCACACCATCATCTTTGGAGTGGTCAATGTGTGGCTGCAATTCAAGTGTGACTGTGGAACCCTGCAGATCCCTGAAAATGAAGTCATGAACAGGAGGCACTCTCAGGCACAGCCGGTAACCTCTCTCATCCAATTCAATACCCTGAAGAGAGGCAGACGATACATGGATGAGGCAAGAGTACTCCAGTGTGAAAAAGATGGCCCACAATGCCCTCCTGATGTTTGCTGGGATAATGTGGGGCACTTGCCACTGAACGTTGAAAAAAGAGGCCACTGCAAGAATGGATATACATCAACTGCATGCAACAAATGTGATGTTTGTTTGTGCTTCACAGATAAAAACAAAAAACTGCTTCCTGCAGGTTCACACATAAGGAGCCAAACAAGGATGGCATTCACAAAATAAGAATAGTCCTCAGACATAAAAAATCATTATGATGTTCAATATGTAAATATGAAGAAATTGTAAAGGACTGATGTAATAAAATTCAGATTTTGCAAAGTCAAAAATAAAGTTCCAATAACAATAACATTTTCTTAGTTTTTTTCATTGTGGGGAAATGCATATAGTCACATTTATTTGCTTTTTATTGTGTTGTATCAAACAGTTTCATGTTAATAAAATTAATTTTTAAGATACATATTTTGATATTATTGAGTCATCGATGCCTAATAATTAATGGACTTTGTTAAAATTAAAATGGTGATATTTGTGAGCACTAAGACTCTCTGTTGCAACTTTGCAACATTTTCACAAAATCCACCAAAAAACAAAAAAATGAAAAGAAGACATTATTTTCTTGATCTTGCTAAAAACTGTTTACAAAGGAGAAAAAAAATATACATCAATAAAATCAATGCTTGGGTTTCATCAGTGTTGTGTTTATAGATTGTTCTACTAACCCCAAGTGGCCAAAAAAATCAATCATAACTGCTTCAAAAACAACTTCAATTTCTCTTACACCAACTCCCACCCATCCCTTCTTGTATTTTCAATTTTTTCCTCAAAGTGTGTATATATATTTATATTTATTTTTGCCTTTACAAGCCGTTTTCACATTATCCATGAAACTTTAGCAAGAACAATGGAGGGTTGTGAGAAAAACAATATGTACAGCAGGTTCACATGCTGGTTCTGTCTTGCTACTGTGTTTAATGAAGTGGAGAATCTGAGAGATGGAGTTGAATTGCTCGGGGGCCTTGAGCTTTAGTTTCAGACCCGTTTCTTCCCTAGAGAGGGGAGAATGCAGGCTGCGTCGACACAGAGCTCAGAAAGTCCAGAGTTAACACCATCGCTGAGTTTATGAAATAAAGCACATATACAGAAACAGTAAGAGCAGGAGATATAGTTAAAAGTGATTCAGCAGACACTTATTACCAAAGAGAAACAGTCGCTGCTGCATTACTGCAAATAAACAAGGTTTTCTCAGCAGAAAATAAGATTTACACAGTTCTATAAGAGAAGATCAAACATGACACACAGGTATGTAATCAGTTAATATATAACATATAGTACGATGTGGCAAAGAACCACTGAGAAAAATCAGCACGTTCAATAGTTCAACCTTCAAAAAATGCACCCCAGCATTGAACAACTTTTGAGATAGCTACAATAAAGTGTGGTCATCTTTCTGAATTACATACATAGGTTATTAGGCCAATGAAATATGGTGGCATGAAACATACTTCTAATTAGCCTAACTAACCAACACACCCCATTACTGGCCATTACCATTCTCAAGCGTGAATGAATTCTCAAGTCAGTAATGAATGACAGCACTAAGAAGGTGCACATTACTACTCATATATCCCTTTCACCTCAGGTAATGGATTCAGTGGTATCATAGCAACAAGTGACAAAGACTCAAGCAATTATATTATATTATTTTCTGTGTGATTTACTTTTGTCTGAATTGAATGCAAATCATGCTGCTTCCCACACAGTTGACATTTGAATCCATGCACTGCTGAGAAAACAAAAGATACTGGACACTTCTTTTGTGTTAGAGGTAACATAAAAAGAAGATATGTTAAAACATTACTCTGTGTTATACTGTGATGAAAACATCACACAGATTTGAAAAACTGTGACATGCTTATTTAGTGTGCAGGGACAGAACATCTCTGCCAGCCTCCTCAGTCCACAACATGTGAGCAGAGTTTCAGGATATCGATCTCTGACAATTTGACGTCATCTCCTCTTTGTGAACACGTGTCATAAGTGTAAATTAAACCAGCGAGGGCTTGAGAAATGTTCACTGAGACAAAAGCTACTCTAAAACGAGAAACAAATCAGCCAGCAATAAATAAGACAATAAATATATCAAATCAGAAGAGTTTTCATGTGTAATAATCAAAATGGATGCTTTTTATTTTCGACAACAGCCGCATATCACTGGCTTATTTTCCTTGTCTGGGCAGTGCACTGAGGGGTGCTCTAAATATATGACCTTATAATAATATGTACCCAAATGACTGCAAGAGCATTTATGCCATTCAAACTAAACTGACTGAATTTGCATGTGAACGCTTTAAACAGGAATGCTTCACTGACTTCTTTACAATCAACAACTGTTAACTAATTAAAACTTCAAACTTTTCGATAACTGGTTTACGTTTCATCAAAATTGCTTTCATGCATCTTTAGACATGGTTGAATAAGTTTTCTATTTGGTTTAAAGTTGATCAAAATTTGAGCGTATATGTAAAAATGTCTGTGACAGTAAAGATGACTACTGAATATTTTCTTTAATATCTATGGCAATATTTCCCTCATTTATATGACAATATTGTTATTTTTGTGAGAAACTCTTTTGCTGTCCCCGTGTCACACTCTGTGTCTCTGCCAAAAGAATTTGAATTGCTAGCATTAAATGTCTCTCTAAATCTTAATAATAATATGGTGGCACTTGGGGTCTATTGCTCCCGTCTGCTCATCAAAGTGCCTTAGATAAATTGTTCATTCTTATATCTGACTATGAGGCATCTGAGGTTTTGTACATGGATGACCTTAACCTTGACTGTTTATCGTCTATCTCTGAGGGGCCAAAAAATCATTGTATTGAATTAAATTTAACTCAGCTCATTTCTTCACCTACCCAGCCAGACACCAGGAATCCAGAAAAGTCAACCCTGATAATCCTAACAAACAAACCATATAGTTTCACAGCCAGTGGTTTGTTTGCCCTAGACAGATCATTGTCCAATTTTCTGCACTAGAGATTCCAGACAAAGAAGATTCCACCACATATTATTATAAAGAGAGACTTAAATATTTTGCTGAACAGGCTTTTCTTTGTGATTTATTTCTCACATATCTTATCAGACTGAATCATTGGTTCACACCTGAAATCTCAGAGATCCTAAGTTTAAGGAATGTACAATTGGCAAAAGCACAAGGCTCAAAGTCCTCTATGGATTGGCAGACCTTTAGACAGTTGAGTAACAAATGTGTCAGGGCAATTAGAAATGCTAGGTCATGTTATTTTGTTGATACTCTGTCTGATTGTAGTAGTAATCCAGCATACTTTTGGAAAACAATTAAGTCACTAAATCATGGTCATGCTAACTCCCAACCCAAGCATCTTTCTTTAGATTCTGTCCTTGCCTCAGAAAAAAAACAAATTTGTGACAATTTTAATAGTCATTTTATTTCTTCCGGCCACTTCTTTGAAAATCCAAATCTATCACAGTTGCCTCAGTCAAGGATGGGTGCAGTTGTAATAGAAATAGCCTTTTTGGTGAAGGATTTACCCTTAGACAGTTCTCTATTAAGAAGGTATCTGATGCCCTGGCCTAAATTGACCCAAAAAAGGCTACTGGAGCAAACCTTTTGAATGCAAGACTTTTACTATTGGCTGCAACTATCATAGCTTATCATTTAACACATACTTTTAATTTAACTCTTGTATCCAGGAATATTCCTAAGTGTGGAAAGCAGTATATGTACTGTCTCTGCATAAAGGCATGTCATGTTTAGCCAAAATCATAGAAAACCTCATCAATAATCAAATGTGTCACTTTCTATCCGAGCATTGCATTTTAAATCCCCATCAGTCTGGCTTCAGACCTGGTCATAGCACTTTTAGAAATATGGGATACCACACTCGTTTACAAGAATGCATTACCTCGGATATCCCGTATATGAACACAGAACTGGGAAAAACTGCGTTCATCTATTATGCTCCTCATAGGTGGAATAAGCTTCAGGACTCCCTTAAATTAGACGTTTTTATCCCTAGAACATTTTAAGATTTTGTTGAACAATGTTTTATAGAATAAATGCTCTTGTTTTTCTTAATTGTGACTGCTTTGGCATGTGTAGTGTACTTATTTTGCAGTATTTTTCTTCGTGGGTTTTTTATTGTATTTTCCAAGTCATTTGTCTTGTGTTTGTGTTGTATGCTTTGTAGCCTATATGATTATTGATTTTACATTTTTTTGTTATATGGTTGGATTTGCAGGGCACCATTGGGAATTATAGCTTTGCTCTCAGTTGGTTTCCCCTGCTAAAATAAAGCTATCTATCTGAAACAAAACAAAAAGTCACCTATATTATGATCTTTGGTACCAGAGATGAACTCAAATCCAAACCTGGTTCCCTGTATAATAACCTGTAATGACGGCACCCCTCTGCATAAAGTTGATAATATTAAATATCTTGATGTATGGCTTGATTCTGAACTCTCATACAAATCACACATTGATCATGTCTTACATAAAGTCAACTTTGGAATCAATGTTTTACATCGATCTTACATCGACACATTCACTGGCATCAACTTATATTTAAATGTGTTCATTTCAATTATCCTCATTTACAACAGTATCTTGTATTTTTTACTTCAAATGAACAAGTTAGCCACTCTGCTCAGCTCTATTTCTCTGTCCCTCATGCTAAGAAAATTATTTGCAAAAAAGCTTTTATATGTTTAAAGCTCCACAGATTGGAATAATTTACCTGTTGATATTAGAGCAATTGGTATGTTAAGCATGCCCTGTCTTCTTACTTTGAGATGCACTGTCACTGTTATCAATGAAGCTGTCACTGTTTATACCTACTGTTTATACCCTATACTGTTAATGTTTATACCTGATTGTATTTGGTGATCCACTTACACTCTACTTTGGCCACCTTGATATATAATATTTTCAGTGTTTTCATTAATTAATGTTTGTGGTTTGTCTTTTTTGTTTGTTGTCTGTCTGCATATTGCCGTATTGATAATTGTATTTCTATTTTTTATTTATTTTGTCACTCCTCTGTTGTTATGTAGAGATTGTGATACAGTATATGTTGGGATCCCCCCAAAAATGAGATGGTACACTTCAAGGGGTTTATTTTAACAAATAAAATTTGAACACATTAGTCTTTCAAGCCGTTTCTAAACAAAGTACTGTAATTTTCGTCTTTGTGGTGAAGGAACATGTCACCCAGTGCAACGGTGTGGCTCACTGACGTGTTTTTAATCGTTTTCGGACAACAATGGAGTATTACGACACAGAGGAATGACATATATAAGAGTTTGGATGCACACACAATACTTGTAGGATTGATTTGGCTCTGCACATGAGATTTGTTGACAATAAGAAAAATATAGAAATTTACCAGCCTTATCCTTTTTTTTTTTTTTTTTTTTTTGAAGCCCTCAATGTCGGTATGAAATTTTTGAGATAACTCTCAAAAATACATTCTGAATGGGAGAATATTCTAAGTCACCTTTTTGCTGGAATTGAGCCTTCCTCACATGTCGCTGCTTGCAGATATATAAGTTAAAATGCTGTTCTTCAGTAAACAAAGAGACATTTGCGGTTAAAGCCACAGCTGAAATAAAGCCTTTACATTAAAAAAACATGATGTTTGTCTCTTTTTTACTGGTTAATGGTTTATGTCACAGTCCACATTAAACAAAGACTTTCCTCAAACACATACTGTAACATCTTAAGAGCAGCAGTCACAACCCATCACAATCCTCTGCTGGAAATGTATTCTGCATTGTATTTTTTTTTTTTTCTCTTACTCCATTTGATTTGCATGAATCTCTGATTGGCTGCTGTAAGTTCAGGGAGAGTGAGATACTGCCCTCTCCTGATTGGCTGGGAGCAGAAGGGGGCAGGGAATTTATGTGAACATAAATACAGAGGGCAGCTCTGTCTGGTACTCTCACATGCATCTGCTATCATCATCTCTGTGTTTCACTTCAACATAAACACTTCCAGCTCCATCACTGCCATCAAATCAGATGTTATAGAAGAGGATCAACAGGTGAAGGAGAGGAGAACAAAGAGGGCAGAAGAGACATCCTTTCAAGCAGTGTTTTTGGGGAGGGAGGGGGAAAGAGTAACAGAACCCCAACATGTCTTTTGAAGTTAAGGAGAAGACAGAGGTGCGTCTGGTGTTCCTGGGAGCAGCTGGAGTGGGGAAGACAGCCCTGATCCAACGCTTTCTTAAAGACACTTTTGAGCCCAAGCACCGCCGCACTGTGGAGGAGCTCCACAGGAAGGAGTATGAGGTTGGGGGTGTCAAAGTCACCATTAACATTATGGACACCAGTGGCAGCTACTCCTTCCCAGCCATGCGTAAGCTCTCCATCCAGAACAGCGACGCCTTTGCCCTGGTGTATGCAGTGAATGACCCTGAATCCCTGGAGGCAGTCAAAAGTCTGCGAGAGGAGATCCTGGAAGTCAAGGAGGACAAGTACACCCCTATTGTGGTCATAGGCAACAAGATCGACCGCCACAATGAGCGTCAGGTGTCCAGCGAGGATGTGCTGTCCACAGTGGAGCTGGACTGGAACAACAGCTTCCTGGAGTCCTCGGCCAAAGATAATGTCAATGTGCTTGAAGCTTTTCGGGAGCTGCTCCAGCAAGCCAACCTGCCCAGTCGGCTCAGTCCAGCACTGTGCCGCAGACGTGAAACCTTCCCCAAGGAGAGCAACAAACGACCTCCTATGAACAAGACCAACAGCTGCCTCATCTCATAATGATGCAGAGCTGCTCAGAGGGCAACAACACAAAAAGAGACTGAAAGAAATTGCCCAAAAGAGACTGAAAGTGCTTTGTTGACGGGGATCTGAGTGGAGAGAAACAGACCCAGAGACAGTTTTACATGTGTTAAGACTGAATCTGACTGCCACTGAAACACTGAGTTAAAAAAAGATGTTTCCTCATTCCTTGAAAGAAATCTAACAAACAGCACTGGAGGCACAGAGATGCTTCAACAAGGAAAAACAAAGATGAAAACAGACACCACCTTAAAGACATGAAAGAATGTGGTTGAACAACTGTGTTAAACAGTGAAAAAATGAAATAGTGCCAGCATACTACTTACTGTGAATGTCCAAAAAAAAAAAAAAAGCTGTAATAAATTGCAACAGTGTAGAAGCAGCATTGTGCATCATGAGCTTGGTTTCAATGTATATGTAATGTGACTTTGGGTTTTGTGTTACTGGTGTTAAAAAGTGCAATATCTGTGAAATGATGGGTATTTTTGCAAAAGTCTCTACATGGTTATGGTTTTTTGCAAAATCAAGTGAACAACTGAAAGAAATTAACCAAGAAACTCTTTATATTTGTGATAGCAACACATCAGACGTTATGTTGTGAATTCTCGTGCAGCCTGTCCTGCAACTCTGAAATGCTGCTTCGCAAAATCTCATTATGCACTCTGCGTTAATGTGTAAATACTTATTACAAACTACATACTGTACGCACACAGCACTCTCTCTCTCTTTGTTTGCTTAATAAAATCTTTTTTTATTGGATAATGGGAAGAAAAGGCCTCTTTTTTTTCAAATATCTGCACTGGTTTTGAGAATTTAAATTGAATTTCTTTTCACCATAACAGTACCAAGAGCAAAGGTGATGTTTGATGTACTTATTCAAAGCTCATTCCAAGATAAATAAACTCTGGATATATTAAGTAGCATTAATGGTTTAGACAGAACAGAGAGAAAGTAAGTGTAAGAGAGAAGTCTTTGAGTGTGTATGTGCGTGTGAGAAAGAGAGAGAGAGAGATGTGAAAATGTGTTACATTATTAGGGAACTGATCACAGCCCAAATAAATACACTGAAAGTTAAATAAAGCTTACACGGGCTGACAGAAGATACAATATTTTAAAGTCTCACATGTGTGAAAAAGGCTCATGTGAAACAGTTTCACTATTCACACAAAACAGTTTGGATCTAAGGACTTTAAAATTGTATTGCTGGTATGATATGTGTCAAAATGAAATACATGATGTGTAATGTGTAATGATTGTAGTACAAGAGATGTCTCCTCTAAATAAAATGTGACTAAGGAGCCATTTATCATTTCAATGGCCCATCAAATTACTGCTGCTGGTCGTACTA
This sequence comes from Thunnus thynnus, assembly GCF_963924715.1. Lineage (NCBI taxonomy): Eukaryota > Metazoa > Chordata > Actinopteri > Scombriformes > Scombridae > Thunnus > Thunnus thynnus. The sequence continues at coordinate 19,383,645 of NC_089533.1, forward strand.
GAAACGTACATTTTTTAAAAAAGTTTTTTTGTTTTTTTTTTAAACGGGACAGAAAAACAAGAACTGCTGCATCACTTGACTGACCTGCCTGCAATTTAAAGTGATTGTGTTAATTTTAATTAATGTTACCATGACTCCCTAGAAAGCAGAATTGATACTGAGTGGATTATACTAGCGAAGTAAAGTAACTGATGGACTGATATCACAGACATGCACATAAATAGCATGGTCTCTCCGTTCTGTCTTGTAGTTGTATTGCCCTCTAGTGGTCTTTTTTTTTTTTTTTTTTTTTACAATGCTTACAATGTTCAAGGCCTCAATACATGTGCAGAGTTTGATAAATACTCAGAGGTCAATGAGGAAGCAGGTATTTTCATTTTCACAACATGTCAGGGTATCAAAAAAAACGAGATTATGAGAGAACCAATAAGCTTCTAAGATGTTAGAGGAAGTCAAGTAAAAAAAAATAAAACCTGCTGTGTCTGTTTAGTATAGACTTGTACAATCAAGTGTCATGCTGGAAGGGAGCCTGCAGGTTTTCATTACAACCAAACAGGTGGAGCAAGATTTCAGTCAGAATTACTAACTGCCATGAAAAGATTAGTAAAGATAATTATTTGTATTAGATTTAATCATTTTAATCCATGCTCAAATTGTCGCATCTTCTCACGGAACACATAAGACAATACGAAGTAAAATGTTTGTCATTTGAAGCCTGTGGGATAATTTTGTGATTCATTTGGAGACTTCAGGATTACAAGAAATTTGTGATGTAAGTGAATGCCCATATTTTACAATACACAATTAACATTTAACACTTTTGATTTTATGAAAAAACATACTTTCTACCTGCCATGAAACATGACAGCTGTTTAAATGGATCAGTCAATCTTTTTTTGACATTTTTGATGTCCTCTAACAGCAGTGTATGTACTTTCAACAAAATTTCAGTTAAAAGGCCACACAGACCCAGATAGGGAAAGAAAAAGACATGCTTCCTCTTTCCAACAAACGCTCAGAGACAAGGTGCATTGTTTTCCGAGAATCAGACGAGGAAGTGACCTGTGATTATCAGATCTCTGGTTCCTCTTTGCTTCCTCTTTAAACTCACAGCTGTCTTCAGCTGCACACACAAGCTCGTCTTTTTGGCACATGGATGAAGACAGAGAGGCAGACCCTTTTAAAACTCAGGTGCGAACTAAACTTTTCATTGAGGTTGTACTGTGCACAGGTTTAAGGCTTGCTTAGGCTGTTTTTAGATAAGCATTAGAAAGTTTTAACAGCTGTATATCTTTGATGTCAACTGATTAGATCATTATGAAAATCCTTGTTACTATGCTTGGCTCTGCTCCTAGACTTGGTCAAAGCTCCTCAGTGCTGGATAGATACCTGAGAAGTTTTGAACAAGTACAGGATCTCCGACTGTTACGACATCAAGTGTGTTGCGCAACTAATTAGCATAGCACACACCAACAATCACAGAAAGACTGAGAGTTGCAAGATATAATTTTGCACTGCACACCTTTTAAACAAAATCAACTGCAATACCAAGGCTTGAGGTAGGCCTTCTCATACACCTATATGTACATGTATTTTGATTTTTGTCATGTTTTTCTGAACCTTTACCATGATCATTTCAGGCATTTATTACCAAGTTTTCAGCTAAATTCAACTAATATCCACACAAAGGTGGCTTAAAACCATTATACTAGCAAATGGATAATTTTATTCTGCACTGAAATGGAAAATTTTGACCATGACCTTATTCCATTTTGACAATCAATATTTGAATTTGTATATTTAATCAAATATGTTGTTTTTTTAACTAATGTACTATATGTCGACCATAATCTTTATGCAAGACTTAATGTTAGATATCCCACCTGTTTAGGATACATTTGGTAGACACAGACTCCTATTTGAACCTACTCAAAGGTATTAAAGTGTGATTTTACAGTAATAATGTGAAAAACATTAGATGTATGCCAACTAAGTCTTTTAAGTTCAGCCAACAAGGCACAATAATATAATTCCTTTATTTTCATACACATTGACAAACACTGTAGTGCCAGACAATGAGGTCTGATCACTGTCTAAATTGTCATTCCCCAGCATCTGAAAGATAAGTCATGGGAACAGTGAATACAGAGAGGACATCATGACATACGCTAATGACAGATATGGATCCGAGCTGGCATAGCAAAAGCATTTCATACAGACAACCTGCAACTTGGTGCCAACACAACACCAGCATGAGCATCTATAGCTGTCACATACCCATCAGTTAGCATATCACTGAAGACATCCGGCGTCTATAACTAAACTAAAGAAATGGTAAAAAGCAAAGGCGTACAGTACTGCTGTATGGAAGACATTCTTAACAAACATTTTTCAACCTGTGAAACAGGAACACACCATCAAGAACACAAAGACAAATAATTGTGCATTGGCTTATAGTAAAGTATATTTCCCTGAGCAAAAGACTCAATGAGCATAGAAATACACTAATATCCCCTTGAGCATCACTCTGAAATCTACTCTGACAGCTCAAAAAGGTGCGCTTATTCAATGTTTTATAGGGAGAGACCATAGCAATTCACAGAACATCAAGACCATGCTGGTGTTCTTGCCAATTTACTATAAACTGCACATATTCTATGTTACTGCTGGCTATTTTTATTTTTTGTGTGCACGTCTTGTACTCTTGGCAGCAAATGGTTTCCATTCACTTTAGTACAGTATTAAAATGTTAATAGTCTACAGCCATGCTAACAGCTCTATAAGGCTGTACTTAAGCACAGCGGTGCTTTGAGCTAAATGCTAATATCAGCAGCATACCAACATGCATGTTGATGTTTCATCACCAGCATGTACCATCTTAGTTTAGCATGTTAGCATGCTAACATTTGTTACAGTAATTAGCACCAAACTCAAACTACAGCTGAGGCTAATTGAAATGTATTCAATAATCGAATGTCATTAATTTTCCAGGTATTTGGTCATGAACTTAAGTACTGGATAATGAACTTTTAGAACTCGTCCTGTGGGGACCATGAATGTATGTACAAAATTTCAATGCAATCCATCAAATAATTCATTATATACAGACAGGGAGATCATCCCTAGAGCCACACTGCTAGTGTGGCTAAAAAACAATTTAAGTGATTGTTGCAAAGAAATGCTCCTGAAAGCATGGATCAATTCATAGTCTACATTCATGTGCTGGTAGAAAACTGACGTTTCAAGACTTCAAAGTTGTTTGTTGAAATTCATGGATTCATGAGCCATGCTGCTTGGAAAACAAGGACACCTTTCAAAGGAGAATGAGAACTTGACTGCTGCTTGCATTTATAATGTTAGGACAATAGTTTAGGTAGTTCCAAGTATAATAACTGTTTCAAAATGGACAATATACAGTAGGTAACACGTTATAATAACCTTTATTGGTATAGCCCTCCAGACTAGCAGACCAGCAGACTTTCAGTCACATCACCACACAACAATATTGTAACCGAGACAAAAAACCGAAAACTTCCTGCTGGTTGATTATGATCTACTTTGAAAAACAGTTAGCAGTAATGCTGAATATTTGTCATGTGTAGTAAATTGGCTAAAATGTCTGGAAACCCTGATGGTCCTCCTTTTAGCTGTATAATGTATGTTATTCATGTGAAGTGTGACAAAAGTTACTATCAGCCAGATAAAATAAGCACAGCATTGGACTAGTTAGTTGCTAGAGAGATATAAAATATTAAAGGGTCAGTTCATCCAAAAACAACAATGCACTGTTAGGCTTCTGCAAAACAATGGAGATGAATTGAAATTTATTTGTGGTGTTCAAACCATTTAAACATTTAGTTTGAAAAACTGAACAGTAGAGTGCCTTCCCATGAACTATATCCCAGTTACTCGGGGCACCCACAGACCTTGAAGTGAGAAGTTTTCAATAAGAACTACTCTACCAAAGCTAAAATATGATGGAAACCACTTTTCAGTTATTCCAAATCAAGTATTTTGATACTTTGAGATACAGCACTACTAAAAAATACGTTTTGTTATAATTTAATTGAACTGATCCTCTAATATATAAAAGGTAAATAACAACCTATTTATTTTTGCAGTTGTTGAGAAACCTTTCACACTGCATAGGACATCCTACCAAACGTCCAAACATTCCCACAAATGGTGCAAAAAAAGTGCATAAAAATATAGTTTGGGCACCAATAAGCAGGAGTTCGTCCTGCCTTGTTTATGTGGTTGGAAACAACGCGCCCCATTAAATGCAAGATAGTCACAGTGCTAAGCAGCCCTGATCATGAGGGCCAGCAAGAGTGTCGGGAAAAATTGCAAGTAAAGTTGTTACTGGAGACATTTTCCTCTTCTTTTTTGAAATTGAAGCTCAGTTATCACATGAGGTACCGTAGTATATGACAAAATAGCATCTTTTGCTCAAGTTGGAAAATCAGTGAGAGCAGCAAAACGAAGAAGAACTGAGGCATCGAAATATTACGTAATGCATCAAAGCTCAGTCACTTGTTTGCTGTTTTATAATCCTTTCTCAACAAGAACAAGATGCATTTCTAATCTTAAAATAAATAGTTTTGCAGCTTTTAGTAAGGAGTTAAATAACTTTGGGTAATTGTTAGAATTTCGGTTTCTTTAAATTAATTAAGATACACATAATCCTGACATGCACAACACACGGAACATGACATTAGCATGTTTTGACAACAATGGGCAAAGAGGAGCAGAAGTGCACCTGCCCTCAGTCACTATCAGACTCGACTCAGCCTCACTCATTTACACTTCACTCCTCTAGTCGTCCACAGTGATGTTGCGGAACAAATAGGCCATGGACTCCCCATTGTGGATACGGCGGATGGCTTCAGCCAGTATCATGCTGACATCCACAGTCTTGATTTTTGGACACTGTAGCTTCTGCACTTCATGGGGGACAGTGTTGGTCACCACCACCTGAAGAGTCAGGGGAAGATCTGTTCAGTGATTCTGTAGCTGGAGCCAGCAGCGGGTTAGCTTAGCATAAAGACTAGAAACGGGGAAACAGCTAGCCTGGCTCTGCCCAAAGGTAACAAAATCCACCTACTAGCACCTCTGAGGCTCACGTGTCAGTTGATGGTAAAATGAAAAAAACATGATTATGACTTGACTTGACTTTTTTTTTTAAAGCTACCAATATCAATATTTGGGGGTTAAGAAATTCTGCTAATGATACATCTAAACAAACATTTTTTTACAAGGATGCTTAAAGTGTTTTTTTAATGAATTGTCATCACATACTGTGTGTACTGAGCAGAACATTTTACAGTTGAAAAATAAACTCTCTGGTTGATGAAGACACTGAGTATATCTTTGGTATTTCTGTGCTGTTACTTCTTGCTACTTCATTTGCCAACATATATGCTGTAACTATATATCTGAGATAAGCCTAACAAAGTTCATATATTGTCTGGACCTATTTATCAGTCAGTCTAGGCAGGCAATGTGTTGTTTAATCCACACTGAGTAAGTTCTGACATGCACTATTCACCTAAAAACCTTCAAAGTCACCCAGGAGAGCTAAATCAGGCTAACCAAGTTCTGCCCAGCACATGACACTAAGATTTAAGTAATATGTTGATAAATATTTTTGAAAATATTATATGCAAGTTTCACCCAAGTTCACTTTGGTGACAATATTCTGTAACATCGATAAATTCATCTAGATTCTGATGCTTCAGCTCTGTCTGACATAAATCAGACAGCATGACATTAACAATATCGTAAACATAAATCACACAAACTAAATTGTACTACACTACATTTTATAAAATAAACATTACATTTCAAATTGACAATACGTTAAGTCTTGTTTTCTGAACACTGGGTACTTTGGAGGAACTGAAAACAGAACCTAACAGTTTACAGAAATGCAACTGGTGGATATTGTATTGATCCTTTCTTTGTTCTAGTTCAGTTAATTTATTGTCACAACAATTCAACAGAAAAACCCTCCACGAGGAGGAAGTATCTATTCTACATTGTGTTTAAAAATAATAGACAAGAGCTAATGAACTGCCACATTTTTGCTGGTTTAAGTTCTCCAGTTTGGCTTTTTTCTTCCCTTTTTTCTACCCTTTAGCTTCCTTGTTAATGTTTAGAGCAGAAAGAAAAAGGTCCACTGATAGGTATGACGCAGGGGATTTTCATTGTGATTTTACTGATTAGCATAGCTTTAATCCTACAAAAAGGACACACATCAGTGATAACAACTAGTTTAGGTTGTTTAAGTCCTCACCTCATCAATGGCAGACTCCTCTATGAGGCGTGGGGCATCAGCAGACAGCAAGCCGTGTGTGGCCATGATGTAAATTTTATAAGCTCCTCTCTCTTTCAGGATCTCAGCAGCTGCAACAAAGTCTCCTACATCATCTACAATGTCATCCTGGAAATAACACAGAGAACCTGTGGTTAAAACAGAACAATTACACCACCGCTCTGTCTCTTTGCTCATTTCTTGATCGTGTCTGGTCAGTTGACCACCCTTACAACATCATTTAGTAGTTTAATGGAAGGAACATATGACAAGACATAAGACAATGTAAAATTCACATGTAACAGTAATAAAGTGTTACTTATATTTTTACAAATTACATCATCTTGCTTTAATGAGGGAAAATTATTCTCACAAAAGCATGCATAGTTAAGGTCACACACTTTTCAGAGCCACACTGTATGTCTTCTGAGGCATTTACACTGGTAGCAGATGATTGAATTTACCACTCATAATGAAAACCACTTGAAATAATTTAAAACACTGTAAATGAGCATGAGGAAAAGAGTAGTGATTAAAATACAGCAGATCAGCTGAAAATGACAGCTCAACAATGTAAGAAATAGAGTGTGTGTAAGTACTTCAACAGTGTCTTTGCAACATCTTACCACAATGATGGCAATTCTTCCTCCCACGTCTCCGACTACAGTAATAGGAGGTTTCTCCTTGGCCATCATCACTGAAAGGGAAAGCAGAGCCAGTTACTTGTAAGAGTCCTTCCAAGGTATTATGAGTACTGCATTTCACCTAATCAGAAATAAATCTCAGTAGATTGGGTAAAATGGGTTGAGAAAATGTTTTGCGTTTCGGGTAAATTTGCATCCCAAATCACTGGGTCATAATTGGACAATAGAAATGATTTGTAGAAATGCTGTTAGAATAATATGATGTGTGTAAATTTGGTGGCACAATTGCTTAGAACTTTTCCCCCCATTCTACCCCACCTACCCCTGTGAGGTTAAACTGCAATGCCAAACTTAGTACAGCACATGCCATGCACAATCAAATGACAGGGTTTTCTTCCCAGGATACCCAATCAGAAGGCAATGTATAACTGTCTGGACACACACAACCTCAGCCTCAGGCTGTGGCAGGCACAATGGCAGCAGTCTGCATATACACCAATATGCACCAGACAATCTTATTTCACACAGGGACAACAATGTCTGACAAGCACTGATGAGGGTTTCTTCATACACACTTGCCAATGTTCTGGGTCTGTCCTCAGTCGAACATTACTGCTGCCAGCGACTATTTTTACATGCACACAATAATCATGTTACATCTCATGTGCCAATCACAGGAGATGCAACAGCTGTATTATCTATCGTCACACTATGGGGTCTATACATCTATTCATTTAATATGGTGAGCAGTGGCAGTTAATTTGCATCTCACAAATGTAGTCATCCTGGTCTCATGTAAATTTGGTTGCTAAAATACCAACTTTTCAACCAGTTGTCCAATGTTGTGACATGAGAGGTGTATAATCTGAAACAACAAAGAGTAAATAGTTACATTTTAACGCACTGAAGACAACAGGACAAAACAAATTAAACCATCCTGTTAAATGAAGCAATAAAATTAGACTTGGGTTTGAATCAAAGTAGCATTAAATGGCTAACCACTAAAAAGACATTTTTGTTTTATATAACTCTGTTGTTTTTTTTTTTTTAAACAGCTGCTTTTTTAGTATTGCTGTGCATGTAAATGTAGTCATTCAAAGTGTACAAGGAAACAATCAACTGATAAACAATCAGCCAGCCAAGCCGATTGTGAAGGAAAAGATATAAAGAAGCAGAGAAAGGAGGAGCATGCCTTGCAGGACACTTTGCTGAATACCGTGAGTCCCACGGTATCAGGAAACCTGGCAGTGTCACATTTAGACTTTTATTCATGAAACTATTAACAAAATCAGTAAAAGTCATGTTGTTAGCAGTATGCACACTTCTCAATAAATACATTGTCTTTAAAACTTGCTGAGATACTGCAACAAGCTACCTGAGACATGTTTGGTCAGATATCTTGAAATTGATTCTTGAAATGTCTTATAAGTGTAATACTTCACTAAATATTACTGCAAATAAAATAAGTTCTGTTTTTAAGCACAGCACTGCCGCTAAAACTTTGATTTAATGCTTAAACATACCAACCAATTCATTCTTCACGTTTCCTCTTCCCATCATTTGATGTTAAGTTTCAAAAGCATGCTTTACTGTTCTCACCACATGCAGTTATGGTGACCAAAATGTTAATCAGGTTTTTAAGAGCAGGTTTAATATGGGTGCAACATGTGTTGATTGGCAAGATGAGTCCAGAAATTTTAGCGAAAAATCAAAAGGAAAAAAATGTTTGGCATGGTTCTGGTTTGATTTATGGATTTCAAAAGAAAATCAGAAACACAACAAAACAAAGAGGGTTTTGGCCATCTTGTAGAAGAAGCTGTCTGGACTCTTTGAATGGTGCAGTAAAAGTGAGAGCTGCTTACTTCAAGTCAAACATGCTAAACAATTAGCATATAGTATCGAGCACACTAGCTCAGAAAAGATGTGCTTTCTGTTACTGGTTTTTGATAAGATAAATTGTCTCTCCACCAACTAAATCCAGACTCTCATTTCACAAGATGCAACACAAACCCTTTTTCTACACATGCAATTGAATTGAGGAACCATTTGAAGAAGAATCATTTCATAGTCAGATGTAGGTTTAGGTTTACGCTCGTACTTGGAAGCTCTATGCCGGGGAACGGAGCTTGTTGTTTGCCTGCTATTACCAACAAATAAACACCACGTTAACACAAATGCACAAATATTTGACATGACAAACACATGATGCCAAGACTTGGAAAATCCTCTCGCTAAGCTGACCAATGACACATGTATAAATAGGTCTCATTGTGTTAAAATGTATAACACAGTCTTATGTTTGAAGCCATTTCTGAGTTATTGTACCAAAAGGAGGATTTTTAAAGTCAAGGGTAAGAATAGAAACACAAGTAAGAATAGAAATATTTTTATCAAATAATATGGATAAAGTGAATACTGGGTGCGGAGTCATTTGCCAATGACACAATCATTTGACATTTTTTCAGACTCAACTGGTAAAAATGGCCTTACCAGGAATTAACACTGCAAATATGTTGGAAAAACTGTGGGCCAGAGTCACATTAGCATTTCTCACGTAAGATAAACATTTTAAAACCAAAGTATTTGCCAAGCAACAGGCAGGGACTATGATTCTATTATTTAGTATTTCATTCTTTTGAAGTTAGGAGCTTGCCGAGGATGCAGCATGAATAGTAGTAGTGTATCTGTGGAATTAAAACATGCAGTAACACAAAACCAATTTCTTGAAGTATGGTTGATGGTATGAGTGAGAAACAGCAGAATCGTCAGCTCGGAACAGGTTAGCACAAATAAAAGCTATATTAGGTTGTAGGCAGGATTTGTATTATGAATGCAACTAAGTGTTAAATTATTAAACTTTGAAGCTGTTAAACTAGCGGAAATGATCATAAAAGAAGATTTCTTGCTGAGTTTGATCATGGTATGACAAATAAAAGGGAACATAACTGAAATAATAAAGCATTATTGTGTTGATAGAACCTACAAATCTGTACTGAAAACCTGAAAAAAACACCTAAAACGATGTGCAAAGATGGGGGGTCTTACAGGGTAGCTCCAGTCCTGTGTGTCCTGTGGTGTTGCGTACACACGGTGGGGAGTGTCTTCCATCAGCCATGTCAGACTCTGAACACTGAGCCTCGCCATGAATCACAGCCAGACCCAAACGCAGGCGCTCTGCATAGGACTGAGCTCTAGAAAAAAGAAGGAAAAAAGGCAGAGTGCAGTGATGAAATGCAAATTCTTCCTCTCATCAATTACATATTTTACAGCCCACCAGAACCCTTTTCTGTACATATATTTAGTCACATACACTGCATCTATATAAGACCACATTTTGTATGATTAGTTGTATGATTGATTAGTTCTGGTATAGAGACGAAATCATTAGTTACCTCTTGGCTGCTGCTGGGGACTTTGCCACAATGATGGCATTTCTGTAATCAGGAATCTGATGGGATGAAGAAAAAAAGAAGCCAATGATTATAGCAGACTGACTGACTGTGTAGTTGCTAACACCTGTACTGTACTTAAACACACATAGCAGACATCGAAATGGGTTTATCACCTCTTCTTGGATGTACTGAATCAAGAAAGGGGAGGCACGCAAGTTGTCCACCGGAAAGCTAAAGAAGCCCTGGATCTCTTTCTGATGTAAGTCCATGGTGATGATGTGTGTTAGCCCTAAAGAGTAAATGACAGATGAGTGGCATGGTCTTTCATAAACAATCAACACAGGTATCTCACTAATGAGATGTCTGTGTGGATGTTAAATTAAATCCATACACACACACACACACAACACCATTGTGTCATCTTTACCTGCTTTAGCCAACATTGAAGCTAACAACTTGCACACTATTGAGCCCCTCTTTCTCATCTTGCACTGCTTGCTGTAGGGGAAGTAAGGAATAACTCCAATGATGTTCTTTGCACAAGAGGTCTTGAGGGCGTAGGCCATAACCAGCAGCTCCATGATGGCTGTGTTGACATCTCTGGTTGAGCCAAAACAAAATAAAAGGAACAGTTCATCATGTGAAGGTTAGTTTTTGATAATCTATGAACTGTATCAGTGCAAATGGCATGTCTCTCTCCACTAACCTTGGTATGGTCTGGATGATGAAGATAGTTTGTCCACGAACAGATTCTTTTACATCCACTCTCGTCTCTACACAGAGAAAAACACAATCGGTTAATTTAGCAAAGCTGCAATATAATTATCGTCAATAACTCCTCATACACGCTTTCAACTTTTAGGTTCTATCAAAAAAATGTTTTAATTTTCACTTAAGTCCTTCCTCAAACCCAATTAGAGCTTCATATTGTATATTCCCTCACTGAAGTGATCAAATAGCACATTTAAACTAAAATAGCCGCATTTTGCATGATCAGATTTGGGTGTGTAAAATGAGGAGTATGCACATCTATGCTTCAAGGCCTGAAAACTCCCTTAATAAATGAATGAGGGGCAGTTTCTTGACGTATCACATTCATCTCCTCAAATCTCATTCATAGTTGTCCATAGCCAACTTCCAAACAAATCGGTGTGTTTATGTAAGCTAAGCAGCCTAAACATCAGTTAACTCAACTTTTTTTCGTCAAGGCTAGCCAAGATAAACGTCTGTCATGTTCATTTAGGATAAAAGGAGGAGAGAGGAGGAAAAGGGATAATAGCCAGTCCCCGTTAACTGGCAACATTAGTACGTTTTTCCTGGTGGGCCGTAATGTTCTCCTCACCTCTGTTAGACTCTTGAAAGACGACAGACTTTCCCAGTTCGACTCCCAGGCGCCTGTGAAACAAGAGCACAACATCGCAGCCACAATGTGACCAGATTTGAGATGTAATGACTCCTACACAAACAAACCTACAACAGGCATTTAGCATATCACTCATTCATTCGTGACCAGACTGATTCACACTGTCCATGAAAAAAATAGCTGCAAGCTCAGTACTCAATGTCAGTGGTGACAGCAGTCAAATAAAACATGAATATGTCTTCTGTTTTCCAATAAGTAACGTTACTCATCTGTGCCACAGCGGTAAATGCAAAATTAAAAAGTTGCTGGTCATATTGTTGTCCAACAGGCTTTAACAACTACAGTTAGATACGTTACTAGAAAAAGCAGAGGCCACTATGTACATACAATTTGAGAATGACACAGTATTTGTTTGTTAAACATTAAACTAACGTTAGCCGTCTGAGAGTGTAGTAATTAGTGAAGAATTACAATGTTATGCTTACTCTGTTATCTTCTTGGCCAATTCTGTGCACGCTACGGAGGAGTTTGCGGAAAAGACACGATAACCACTTTTAGCGACATTCATTCTGGTGTTCCTGGTGGTTTTATTTCGTAGACACTGTCAGCAACTGCACCTTCTTTTTGGTCAACTGACCGCCGCGTTTGTTGCCGATTTTCTTATAATGACGTTGTCGTTAGCTGACTTGCTAGCTAACTGTACACTAGCCTACTAGGTGGGCTAATTACACGAAATGGGCTTCACAGTATGCGACACAAACGTTGCTACAGCATAGCTATGAAGCACATATTCATTATTCTTTCTTTATTCCACTAAACTTTCATATGGTTCGCGGACAAACCACCGATACCTGTCAGTCAGGGAGCACTAGCCTCACTACTGCTAACACTTAGACCTACGGAATCCCGTTTGTGTCAATATTATCAGCTGCGCTTTACGCAATACACGTATGTTTTGATTGAGAGTCCGTCAGTAGTTTAAACAAATAACTGGCTATTAGTTATCTCTGTGAAGTAAGGGCTAGTCAGTTTTTTTACGTTTTGTAAACGTACTCTTAATATCGTACATAGTTTGTAAATCCTGTCTTGATAACAAATAACTTGCTTGATATACTTTTTAATCTAAATTGCAGTTGTGCCAGTGTGAATGAATAGTCCCAGAGTGTAATTATCTCTATAAAGACTGAACGTTTGGAAGCACAGTTTTTCAAATGGCATGAATTGGCTAAGGGGAATGACCTTTTATGTGGAATTATTTATTTATTAATTATTTATTAACTTTTGGCCTGCTGTCATCTGAATAAACAGGATGATTAATAGATAACAAATTAACAGGATTACTGGCATATAATTGTCAGTTATTTAATGAGATAAAATTAAGCAGCTAACTGATGTGCTAGGTAATTATACCAAAGCCCTGTTGTATACTTGATTTTGTCTTTAGTTTTTGACAAAGGGGCCCTTTCTTTTCTAATAGATAATTCATAATTAACTTTTTCTGTAAATAATTTACATAAATTCATCTCAAAAGTGCATTTAAGACAGCACCTGAAGTATTACTCCAACTCTCCACTAGATGTCATTGCTCATTAGCCTTGTATCTACAGAGTTGTGCACATAACATAATCTTTCTTTTCCTGGTGACAGTGGGTTAAAGGTGTACCATTATTTATATGAACTAGACTCTGAATTTGCTAGTGTGAGTGTGGGCAGCATAGATAATCATCAAGCACTTACAAAATATATCTTGGTTCCTCTGTAGAAACATAAACCAGGAAGAGCAGAGCATGGTGATCTGCAATCATTGACCAAGTCTTCTTGATCGATCTGGACACACCTTCCCATCCACTTGAATGAAAAAGTGTGTCCAAACTTTTGACTGGTACTGTACACACTATGATTAGCTGGTATAATAACTGGATATAATTTTTGCTTTGCTGTTGTTGAGGAAGGTGATAACGCTGATTGCAAAAGATTATTTTGCTCAGATATTTGAGACACAGCAATCCCAGAAAACATGAGATGCGGCTACCTCAAGCACAGTTTTTTCACCCACTCGATCGTTGATGGAATACTTTAAAGGAGTCTGTCAATGTTTAACATGAGTCTGTACACTGTTGGCACCTGCTGTACATTTACCTCCCCAGTAACCGCAGTAAATTTCACCTCGGTCTTAGCTTTTTTTTTTTTTACAATATCTGATATCTTTTCACTACTCTTATGTTTCCTATGTTTGCTCTCCTTTGACAGGTAACTCACAGATTCTATGGCTAATTGGCCCTAGTTGCCCAGCCTACAATGAACCTTGAACAAGAACGTTCACAAGTTTTCAGCTGTGACAACACAAACGAGATATGACTTTCCTCTGATAACCCCTGTAACAACGAAGGTAGAAAATATACACATTTTTGTAAAAAGGGTGTGTGCTTATAATGAATAGGAGGGGAAAATGGACTGAAGGCATGCTGATATAATCTGTACCTTAATAGAAGCACAGAACAAATCAAAATGAATAGAAACTTGGCCTATTTTTGATGGACATCATGCCATTTAATTTCCAGTCAGCAAAGTGTTTTCACATTTACATCGGCAGAGCTTTATGAGACATTCAATATGATTACAGATTAATCTCCTGGATAGTCTGGAATAATGACTGTCGAGGAGAGGGTCAGAGTGTGTTCTTTTATCTTATTTTAGTGTCATAATCTTACATTGCATCAATGCTCACACATTGCATGTATTACATATCTGACACGTATTAAGGATTTGGGGGTTTTTCAAACTCCTATCTCATCATGTTTTCATCAAATGCCACCTACAAAGGTGAGGTGGGCAGTGGGAGAAAGAAACAGAGAGAGAGAGGGAAAGGACAGCGTAAAAGAGAGAGTACAGAGGCTCCTCCTCGTTCGCTGTGTGTGTTTCTTGTGTTTTTTTCTCAGCCTGTTCTTCACTCACACTCTCGCTCAGCAGAGACTCAGAGGTGGAGAGCAAAGATTCTCACTGTGAGAAGGCAGAGAAAGGGAAACAGATTTTTTTTTTCTCTCTCTCTTTCACCAAGAAAGATACATAAAAAGGTAGAAATATAGATTTTTATTTTGGGGGAGGGGGACTCATATTAGCCCTGCCTTCTGCACGTGCTCAGCTCTGCACAACTGTGTTCCTAGATGGAGAGGATGCAGGGAGAGGGAGAGGTGGACCACCTGGAGCGACCCAGCCCGCTGACTGACAAGGAGAAGGTGATGATCCAGGACTCCTGGGCAAAAGTCTACCAGAACTGTGATGATGTCGGGGTGGCCATACTAGTCAGGTATTTTATCCATTAGTGTTACTCTCCTATTGTTTGCAGTGTAAACGCAGCTTGAGCGCAGAGTTCGGAAGATATTTATTCTGGTCTGACAGATAATAGTACAAATAATAAACATGACAAATGAGCTATTTTGATATTTATTACCATTTATCATGGTTGTGTATTCATTTATATGCAACTTGTTCTTGCTTTTTGCACCAATAAGCAGCTGCATGCCATATAAAACTATATGCATAGTATCTAATTCCTATTTTAGGGGATTTTGATCAATGTTCTCCTCATCTCTGAAATTTCAATTAGTTCACTACTGATAAGGGCAAATTAGCATTTTGTTTTTGCACCTGCTGGAGCCACAAGGCCTACTGATGCTTCTCTGTCACACAAACACTGCAGATATCTATCCAAATCAGCGTCCAAACTGTGGGATTATCCTATGTCAGAATGTTGATGCTAAACTTGAATGATCTTTCTGGATTTATAAATGTATAGTCCAAAACACAGTCAGCCGTACTTTCACATGTCATATTCTCACATTTCCAACTTCTCTTAGTCCTATTTATGAAATAGTAGAGGCAAAGGATAAACATTATAATCCAGCACTCAGTCACCGTTGGCTCTCAAAGGGCTCCCGCCCTTGGAGCAGGTCATGTTTTGAATGCCTATATAGAGGGCCAGCAACCTACAGCAGCATGACTCCATCACTAGCAGTCAGATCTTCAAAACATCCTTTTTTTAAAAAAAATTCAAACTATGACAGAGTTTTCTTTCACAACATTTCATTATTTCACTGAATATTCTTCAGCAGTCATTTAACATCCACTTCATCTTCTCATAGTGGGCATGCGTGGTTACACTGAAATCAATGGGGAAAAAGCAACTGTTGCAAAGATCAACCATCTGCAAGGAATCATCAAACGCTGATGTAAAGGCTTTGATTGTCTTTCATGTGTGGCAAGAATCACTGCATGACAAAGCATGCCTTTATAATCCTTTATGATTGCAGGAGGTGAAAGTTGAGAGGGAGGTGAGCGGCAATATACTTGGACAGTCACCTTTAGTGGATAAACTATTTTTTTTTTCCCCCTTATTTTATGTCTCCACATTCCTTCACAAAGATCGTGTGACCTTCAGGAATTTGAGGAATGATGGTTGATCGATAAGCATGAACATGGCAAAATTCTCCATTTGGCTCTAAGAGGGAGAGAGTCACTCAACTGAGCCTCAGCGTTCACTTAAAACCTTTAAACTAACTGTCTTTGGGGCAACAGATAACACCCAAAGTAGCAAATTATGGCGCTGTCTCTGAAATTAGAAACTTTCTCTGGATTCAGCTCCTCAGTTCGTCTTGAAGAATAGATAAGGAAGGATTAAGAGTCCAATGACCAAATAAAATACTAATGAGGCTATTTATATGCAACCACAGGTCATGCAATTACAAGAGAGAAAGATTAAACACTACAGTTCCTCATTAGTTTGCAGTGAAACTAGGAATACTTTGTTCCAGCACTTGCAATGGCACTCCACCAAGAGCTAAGAGATGAAGACACCACCTCCTTTCCCTCTCCCTTTTCAGACATTTAAATTCACAAGTGAAACTCTTAATAAAGAGCCAGGTTTTTAATTGTTTTTTTAACAGAAAAATAGTGGCTTCCTTTTTGTGTTGAGGAGAGAGAGGGAGATGGGACACTGGGATTAGATAGCCAGCAACCAGATGCATTGGCCCTCTTCCCAGACTGTGGGAGGGGGTGAGTTTTTAGGCTCCCCTTTGCTAATTCTCTATGATAGCTCTGAGGGTCAAGCGGAGATAAAATTAAAGAAAATGTCTTTGAACTGACTATTTGTTGTCAGGAAGAGCACGGCGTGAGTCAGGGAGTGCAAGGAAATATCAAAATCTTGACAAGGAACTGTAAAGAATATAATATCTATGTCTACTGAAACATATTGTAAAATGTTAGCTGTCTTTGCATTTAATATTTGCAACCTCAAACATAAAGCAAAAGGAAGGTATCAGGTTTGCTCACAGCAGCCTAAAGAGGCAGTGACTTTTTTTTTTTTTTTTCAATTCACCCTCTCTAATTAGCACATTTCACCTTTTGATTGAAATTGTGAAGTCGTGCAGGATCATAGCAGAACCAGTCAGACACCTGAGCCAACAGGTTCACAAGGAAGGAACCGCATATAGCAACAAGGAGGCCAGATTTCTGGTAGATATATATAATTTTTGACCTTGATAGATTGATGACAAAATAACAACATTTAAATAATTAATAAACAGTTATAGTTAATTAATAATTGATGATTCTTCAAAATCCTAATTTAATGAGTCAACTATCACACTGGGTTTACAGGGAAGAATCAATTATACAAACCCTGTACTCATTTGCATAGAATGCCAAGAAAAGATATTATTTTTCTATAACTGCTTAATTTGCTAAAAGGCTTATAATGAGATATTCAGCAATCTAGTAATATAAAGCTAATAAAGTGGGAAGGTCAGAAAAAAACCCCCACTGAGATCATTTAAAACCAATACAAGCATTTATCAAAGTCGAAGCTGAAACAGTTATGAAAGAGAATTCCTCCTGTAGCCTTCAAGAGAAACATCTGTTACGGATGTTTTATCTGATCCTGGGAGATTTATTTCTACATTGCGAAATATTTAATGATTTTGAAGAATATGTGAAAAATTGTGATTTTCAACCTTATTATATAATCCCTTCTGTTATAGATAAAGATTAAATATGTTAATGTTCAAATAAGAAATCAACATTTCAGCAGAGTGGAATGGCTATAGGATCCCTTTACTTGCTAACTACAAAGTATGAGAAAGTCAATTAAGATCCAAGAGGATGTGCTGATAAAATCATCACTGTAACAAATATGCAAACTATAGGGTATCTCGTTATTAGTCATTTAGCTTGATTATTTCTCTACAGCTGGATGTTGTTTCTTCACTTAAAAATTGTTTTTTCAAATATATGGAATACAAACCAAACAGTATCTTAAAAATGGTTTAAAGCAAACATTCATAGAGAAAATATGCAGCACTCTCATGTCAGTACTTTATGTTTACTTATGGTATCTTGCCAGCTCAAAAAAAAAAATGAACGTGGGTTTGCAGGCTGAAGGGCAATGAGATTAATGGAGCCTCACAGCAGCTGCTCATACTCATATCTCTCATTGAACTTTCCTCCTTTGCAGGCTGTTTGTGAACTTCCCCTCATCCAAGCAGTACTTCAGCCAGTTCAAGCACATTGAGGAGCCAGAGGAGCTGGAGCGGAGCGCCCAGCTTAGGAAGCATGCACACAGAGTCATGAATGCCATCAATACACTGGTGGAGAGCCTTGACAACTCAGACAAGGTGGCCTCAGTGCTGAAGCTGGTGGGCAAGGCCCACGCGCTCCGACATAAGGTGGAGCCTGTGTACTTCAAGGTAAAGTGAGTGGGAATAGAAAAGAACTGACACACACACATATTAGGTTAACATTAAGGTTAGGATGTTATAGTTAAAGCGGCAGTAAGGGATTTGTAACTACTGGAGGGCAGAAAGTAGAATCTAAAACATTAGCAGCAGAAATACTTAGCTGTAGTTTTTGTGATTTAACCTGTAAGATACTGTGGTGGAAAATGCCTTCCCATGATCAAATGAATGTGCTATCAAGTGTGCAAAGATAACATTATGTCAATAAGAGGCAGTTCCCAGGAAGTTAGCACGAAGGCTAATCAGTAATGTAGCTTTTTGGTTTTCTGTGTGAGATGATGATTTTATTTTGAGATGAGGTGGAAGTTGCTGAGACAATATTATTTCAAAGATAAACCAAAGCGTCAAGGTCACTAATGAACTCAGCAATAATGACCAAATGGTTTTGAATATGATTAAAATACAAGGTGGAGTCTATGAAATAAGCTCCACAATAGGAGGGGTTATGAGAAGTATATAATATCATGTTTTATGATTTTGCATTAGGTTTTTTATCCCGAGATGAGTTTAATGCTAAGTTGTGGGTGACCTGAAGCTTTATTGGCCCATTTGAAGATTTTTCCACGACAATACCATAAGTGACATTTTGATCGCTGGATTTAGGTTTAAAACTTGCCTCCATCTTTGTCATTTGGTGGAGCCAGACAGTCCAGTGAAATGTCAAGGAAGCCTGGGTGGAGCTAAAGTGGCTGGAATGAAAGAGGCACAGCTTACTGTGATAGGCTGAGATAGCTGTCAAGAAATCACATAAAATGTAATAGTTAATTAAATAATGATTCTCAAAAATTGCTTCAAAAACACAAAACAGTGGAAGCACAATTATAGCTACTGAGATGCTAGATGCAAAATTAGCTAAACTAATGTATTGTTGAAAAAGAAATTTACTGACAATGAGAGAGAAGTTGGAAAATTTTGAGTTCAATACAGTGTGACTTTGGCCTTGGTAGTCTGTTATCTACTCCTAATCAAACTCAAAGTAGTAAATGTTCAAAACGTATTTTGCCCAGATCCTGAGTGGTGTGATACTGGAAGTCCTGGGAGAAGAGTTTCCAGAGGTTGTGACACCGGAAGTGGCCGCGGCATGGACCAAACTCTTGGCTACGATCTACTGCAGTATCACTGCCGTCTATGAGGAAGTGGGCTGGACTAAACTCTCAACCTCAACTGGATGAAGCTTTTAGTCTGTGTTTATTGGACCATGCATACCCAGAGACTTCCAAGTGTTGAGCCACAGCCTCGTAAGAAAGAGATCGATTAACTGGATTGACTTTTGGAGGGAAGCAATTTATCTTTACAGAAATTAAAATCTGTGGAATACAGTTTAATGTAATCTGAGATTACTGAGATTGGCTAGCTGTGTGTGTGTGTGTGTGTGTGTGTGTGTGTGTGTGTGTGTGTGTGTGTGTGTGTGTGTGTGTGTTCATGGATTGGAAGAGAAAACAGAAAGTAAAAAACTGAAAGCTCAACTCCGTGTTTTTGTACTACTGTAAAGGACCAAATCATTTAAAGGAAAGTGCAAAGAGGGAGAAAATGCAAACATTAACCCTGAAGTGGACGAGAGGTCACATTTGACTTGGATGTGCCTTCTAACGAATGTGTATATCTAGAAACTGCCATGTAAATACTATTCTTTCTGAATATCATGTGACGTTTCTCCAATGATTGCTTTAACTAGTCTGTATCCACTTGTGTACACCTTATGAGACATTTTTACATTTTTAACAATTAACTGTAATGATTGTACATTTTGTCATTATGACTCACCTTTGTATCTGTATTTAACAGCATTTTGAAATAAAAAAAGAACAAAGAAAACCCTGTGACACAACGTCTAATCCTTTTAAACTTACAATTGCCTTAGACTAATTCCTCTGCTGTTCTACTCAGCACCGTGTTGACAAAATTAGACCATTTCGTTTCTCTCGCTTGGCCTACTGCTCCCTTATTGTCTGCTTGAGTCAGCAGTGCTAAGTATAAGTGGCTCAGCTGCTGAAAGTCCCTATTTATCCGACTATGCTCTGTCTTTTCATAATATATTGTAGGAACACTGCACTTGGCCTGCAGGGATGTCATTAGAGGGCCTGGTATATTTAGCAGCCGCCCCATGGTGTCTAGAACAATGATCCAACATTTCGTTAAGTAAGTTTGAGCACAACGACAGAGAATTAGTATTGTCTAGATGTACCGTAATTTGAATTGACTGGTGTGTGTTAATCCTTACTGGAAACCCTTGCTGTTGTGCCGCAAAGTGACACTTAAACCCAATTTTAACACGATTCTGCCTTTTCTTAACAAAAACCACAAAATATATCAAGGTCGGTTTGGTCTGCTGTGTTGACGACATGATGCTTGTTTTCAGAATAGAAACAAACAGCATGCTCTGTTTACCTCCTAGTCCTGCCAGCAAGATCTACCCCCCTCCCTGATCCTGGCTAATCCTCTGAGTTAATCTCCCCAATCATGAGAGCCAAGAGGAAAGACAGGAATAGTCTGATTGTTGCACCACAAAATTTGCCTTTCCCATTCAAACCTTTCCAATGGGAGCAGAAGTCTCGGTTCTCTAACCACCAGCAGTCCCAAGGCAGGAGACCCTTGGAATAGGACCATGTGTACCACTATGGCGGTCCTCACCACCATCGCTCTCATCCTGTGGCAGAGATTCTCCAACAAAATTGAACCGTGAGTACTGATTTTTGGATTTTGCCTTTTGATTTTGGATTTCTTGCAACCACTCATGAGTAGAAAAAATCTCTTTTTTGCATGATGAAACTGAAATGAGATCTTTCTACTTTTTGTTGAGACTATGTGTTTATTAATACTTCTCCAGTCGTGGGAAACTAGATTTTCCAATGTTTGCTCTTTTTTTTTTTTACTTCATAAATCACATAAAATACTTTCACTCATGCTTCAAATGTGAACACACACACATGGAAAGAGCATACTTGTTTCATGTGTGGGAGAGACAGAGTGAGGGAGGTAGGGAGAGACTTATCTGCATCATTGATTTGAAACCACCCCAGTGATTATTTTAGAGTTTGCCTTGAGCAACAGTGTGTGGATCAAGTGGCTTGATACATAACAACAGTGTATTCTCGTTTTTTAATGGAGAGATGAATGGAGGGGAAAGCATCAGAGCTTTTCAGTTCATGGCCACTAATTGACTCAAAGTGCAATCTTCTCAGGCCCCCCCGGCCCTGCTTAGCCACTCACAGAGCAATGGCAAACAACGGCACGTGGCTACAGCACCATGGAGCATAGCAACAACTAACTCACACAATTATTTCACTTAACAAACAGCAGTGAGAGTTCACATCCTTTACTAAACTGTTTCCAGATATCTACGTATTTAATTGAATATTAAAAAAGGGAGCGTGAGGATAAAGGTGTTGCATATAATAATGAGTAATATGTTCTTTACAACCCCTCAAAGGCAGGAAGAGACTGCTGAGAAAGAGGTGCCATACAAGAAGAGCAATGGAGCAGCAGAAATCCAAAAATGACAACAGTGAGCATCACGGGGTAAGGAAAAACAAACAGTGAAACAATCGAGCTATGCACTGTAGAGCCACAGAGGCCTTAAAAGGATACTCAAGTGATTTAGTATTGCACTTCTAATCAGCAGAGGTCAAGCTTCCTTGATGTCCTGAAGCTTTTTCTTTTATAAATGTGTAGTCTCCAGGTCTCCAATTTTGTTTTTGCTTTTTTTAAATCCAATGCCAACATTTTTTAAATTCTAGTTTTCTACAGTATCTCCACATGGCAACTATGGTATGATTAGGGATAAGGAAAGATTGCAGTCAGAGCAAATAAAGTATGGTTAATGTAAGGTTTGAGTTAGGCAACTAAAACACTTTAATGTTAGGAAAAGTGGTTGATAAAAAGCAAACATTAATTGCAGGTTAATTGTGGGACCCAAACTTTGATCTGCATTAGAATCTGACGCACTACACACCCATCCACCTCCCAGATATACTGTATATAAAGGGCACACTTCTTTCTGCATCGGCACTGAACGTTGGCATTGGACGTAAGTCATAAGATGCGGAATTGTCCAACATCAATACTGGGCTGAGGTAAGATGAACCAAAGTCCCTCCAGAGCCACAGAAGACGTTATGGATTTGTTTTCACAAAAAATAGGTGAAAAATAGGTGGAGTGCCCCTTTGAGAATATTAAACTATATGACACTTCATCTTGAACAAAACATATACTGTGCTAGCACTGTGTTTGGCAGTATTTCAGCAACAATTTGTGCCAATGCTAAAATTAATAACAGCAGTTGTTTAACTAACCCAAAACTAGAAATGCACATACATAGGAAAGCAATAGCATATAAAAATAGATTGTAAAAAGCTGAACTAAGTCATAAAAAATACTGCCTATAAACATTACCAAAGACTGAAAGCCAAAGCCAACACACCAAAGCTGAGAATTGCAGTGGGAGAAAAGCACTGGAAAGACACAGGAAAACATCCAGATAGACAAAGAGAAATTGACAGTTGTGTGTGTGTGTTGAGTGTACTTGTGTTAGAGGGGGGTTGCAGAAGGGGCTCCAGACAAGGGGAGAAAGTGGAGCAGTGGAGCATGTTACAGAGGCACAGATGCATAAAGAGCTAAGATGCCTGCCCCACATTTAGCTTTTAAGCACTGACTGCCACACTGTTAACACTAAATGATTCAGAGGCAGAACAACAATCCATCATCTCTTTGGAGGGTTATTATAAATACATTACCTCCCCACAACCACACCATTTAACGAAGCTGTTAGGAACCTTAATATGAAGCAATAAACTCACTGACCATTGTACCTGCAGTAACCACCGCACAGAGGTTTCATGCAGGTCATTGGCATTTGACGTGTTATCTTCTTTCACTCTGTTTTATGGAGGCAAGAGTATTCAGTTGGGTCAGGGTGGTTTATTTGTTTATAAATGATTATTTTCCTGAATCATTCATGACTTTGCACCTCAGCTTTCACTTCCTATGTGCTTCTTCTCCCCTATAGATGTGAACTAAGACCAGAATGGGCCATAATCTCAAGTCTGGTGTGCATGAGGTGAGTTCTGTCATTTGTTATATTGTAGAATACACCAGAAAATGAACCAAACGTCCTTGATAACGTGTATTTGTTGTGTGTTCTTTTTTTAAGTGGCCTCTGCTATCAAGACTGTTTCCCCCCGGATACTACAGGAGAGATTTCCTGTCATCTTGTGTTGTTTTCTTTCATTGATCTGATTCTGATTCATCTGCACTTGACAGCTCTCTCCAAGACTCCCACCAGGAGATATATATATGTATAAAAAAAAGTGGGCTACAGAAACAATGAGGCCTGTTTTCATCTGTCCCACAGATGCTCTCATTACTGCAAAAGGAAACAGTATCTGAGTGAACTCTGGGTAAATTGCAGCTTGGAAGATGAACCTGACAAATGTTTTCATCATGACAGCTGGATTTACAATATCGCTATTGTCCGAATGAGAACCAAAGTTTCACTTTGAAGTAAGATATACAGTGAAGGTTTTAAGTAATAAGACATGTTCTGTGCCTCCATATAAATAAAAAAAACATACACAATAATTTCTTTGATTTCACTGTTTTGCTTGCTTTTAGCAAAATATAATAATTTGTGTTTAATGTATGTATAAGGACAGAGTGATTTTTGACTGGATGTTTCTTAAAGAGTAGCTGCTCATATCATCTCATAAGTGACCTGAATTCTTCTGAAATAGGGGCTAAAGGCAAGCGTTTTACTGTACTGTATATGGCAGGTAGGGCTCCTCCTATGAATTCCTTTGTCCTGACAGGGGAAGCCCACTGACTAAATAAAGAAATGACATGCATTTCTGTTCTGTTGAGTACTCTTTTAAAGTATAATAGATTCTGTCTGAGCCTGAGCTTGTCAGTGAGGTTGCTGTGCTGATTTCTGTTGATATGAGTCATGTGTTTCCATCTGAACTTTTGTTTTACAATCAATTTTGATCTCTATAAACATTCAAAGTTAACAATTTGAGCAATTTCTGCCTTTGATCAAATAAAGAGATGACTTTCCTGCTTTTAGATTTTCTGTGCACACACACAAAATTCCTGAATATTGATAAAGGGCATGGAACAGCTAACACTCAGTCATCACAGTTCAAAAGATGATCCCATGGCATACATTACAAAATAATTTACTACAAATTATCACTTGCATGTACATTTACACAACTGAGCAGATATAGTTCAAGACATTTTTATGTTGTTGTATTTAATCTGTCAAGATAATCGTAGAGTTGAAATGCTGTCTCCACAAATGTGGTTTGACAGAGGAGGACTTATTTGCTCAAACATGAAATACAGTGTATTTTGCTTTAACATAAAGACGTTTGTTCACCATAATATGATGAATGGAAAAAAAGAAAATCAAGCAGTGCTGGCATGTCTGTCTGATTCCAACTCTGAAATACTTGAAAAGCCTATTATGAGGTGATGGTGTTGCAGGAGCACAGGAGGGCTGAAGCCTCATGAGGAATGGTGTCATTAAGTCTAACTTTGAGCAATGTGCTCACTGGAGGGTGATTCGCCTAGTTATCATTGTGCTGATTAAGGGTGCAACATCAGGCCTAGACCTCACTGAATTAAATATAGGCTACAGATGATAAATTATTCAGCTCTTCAGTTTTGCTGTAACTGATTTGCTTTGACTCATTTTCTAAGCTCTGATGCCACCTGGTGGTAAACTAGTTTGGTAGAGTTCACAAAATAAGCAAGCAGGTGAAGCTGTCAAAAACAGGCAACTTCACAATTTATACCCCCAAACATACACATTTTTTGTAGATATTTTTAGCCATGTTGGTCTGTCAGTTGGTCCACCACTTTGGTCCAGACTGAAATATCTCAACAACAATTAGATGGATTGCCATGAAATTTTGTAGCCTACAGATGTTCATGGTCCCCAGAGGATAACTTGATATTTCCTCTGGTGCCACCAGCAGGTCAAAGTTTCTACTTATGATATCATACTTATTAAAACTCATCCTTTTTCCTTAACCTACAATTAGTTGCTTTTAATTGATTGGTTCATTACCTTCTACTGTACGGCAGATCAGTTTCTGTCTTAATGAATTTACTAAGCGCTGTTCTGCCAACAACATTATTGATTATTGCAACTGTTCCGATAACCATATCATCTCTCTAACCTTCTGTTTGTTCTACTAGCACATGAGCGTGCCCCTCTCTGTTTTCTCCCGCTCTCCTCTTTTTCTCCTCCTGTCCTCTCTTTTCTCTCAGGCATCTCTTTGCTGGACCAGCACCCATCCTGGAACCACTCTGCTTCCCTGGTTGTTGGTGCCATTTCCTGAGGTTTTGGATCTGGTTCTCAATCCTGCAGGAGTTCAGCCTCACCTCATGCCTCTCTCTCTCTGAATTATGTCTTTACCCTTTTCTCTCTCCTCTGTGAATAATGTCTTTTCTTGTCTCTTCCACCGTGTGTGTGAATGGTATGATATGAGTCTGTCCTCCTCCAAGGTCTCCATGTTGATGGAGATCGCATGGCTCAGGTCTTATTCTGTTTTGGTGGCACCTGGAAGTTGCTCAGTGTCCTTTTCATCACATTCTTTATATACATTATAAATCCATTATAATCTCATCATCCTGTTTTCTTTGCTGTATTTCTGTAATTTGTCTGTCTTTATGCATTTCTGTCTGTTCTGTGAGAGAGATCCCTCCTCTGTTGTTCTTCCTGAGGTTTCTTCCATTTTTTCCCCATTAAAAGGGCTTTTTTCGAATTGAGGGTCCAAGGACAGGGGACGTTGTATTGCTGTACAGATTGTAAAGAAAACTACACTACCCATAATGCTTTGAGAAGTGTAAACAGGAAACGTACGTCTCGCGCCGGTTCGGGGTTGGTACGGTTATGCTATTGCTGCAGTAAATCAAACATTGAAGCTTGAGGTTAATGTTTAGCTTTAAGAAAAACAAAACTTTATATTACCAATCATAAAGTTTGTATTACAGGAATGAATTAGCTTATGTGCGCAATACGGCTAATAAACAACCTTATCTGTTTGTATCAGATGTGTAGCGGCGCTGATTCATTTTAACCTTACTTCAGGTCAACTGGCCAATTTTTAAATGATAAACGTCGATACTAAACACAACTGTGTTAAATCATGAAACGATACGACTTATAGAGATAATGACTAACCACAGTATTGAGTCCTTAACATGAAAGCTTGCCGGTGTAACAGAATGGTTACCAATGGAGACGGGAGACGCCTAATCAGATTTAACTAACCGGCGGCTACCAGCAGAGATTCAACATGGTGAGTCAGTCAGACTGCTGCCATTATCAACATTTTAATGTTTATCAGGGTTAACAGGATTTTTAAAAAATATAAATAAAGTTTCAATCTCTTTTTGTATGTATACAGTGATATTTGCTTCGGGTTACACTGACCAGGTTAATCTATCCTGTAAAATAACTTATTTCATCGATATTTACAGGCTACAAAGCCGAAGGGAAAAGCATCCAAAAGTAAGTTCCTCCAATGTTATATGAATGCTACACTACTGTATCATTATATCTCTGCAGGAGTTTGTATAGTTTATTTATTTAGCCCAAATAAAACACAGCTTTGTCTCAGAGGGCTTCACAATCTGTACAGCATATGACACCATCTATCCTTCCAGGTCAGAGAGGCATGCAATATAGCTGAATGTACAGAGCAGAAAGGAGACTGCAGGAGTAGAATTTTGGTGTAGAAAAACAGAAACACACAATAGAACCAAGGACTACATAATAGCAATGGTATAAGTATCGTTAGTCATACAGGATACAGTATACAATCCAGACATGTCAGAGCTGTCAGCTTGTATAATCAAAATTCAGCATATACACACAAAAAACAAGGTATGCTTAAGTGTAATAACTAAAAGAGTTCCAAGCTTGTGTAAAAGCGTATCCCCTCCCCCATGGTTTTCCCAAAGGTTCCTTCGGAGATGACGATTTGCTTGACAGCTTATTTGATGATAAAAGTAAGTGAGCCCAGTTCTGCGGTTTTGTCTGGTATTATCACTGTAAAAGATTCATGTGTTTTGATATTTTCTCTTAATAATTTACTCATCAGAACACCCGGTGTTGGGGAAATCAACCCGTGGTGGATCAGCAAATCGGTAAGTTGGAAGAATGAAAGAGCTACACACTATAAATGATCAGTTCTCACTCCTGATAGCAAATAGCATTTATTTTTTTCTTCTCCAGCTCATCTGCCACTGATAACATCTTCAGTATGCTAGCGGAGGAGGTAAAGGCTGATGGGGAAGCTGAGGTATGTAGACAGATGTGAAACATAGATGAATATATACTTTTACAGTCTCTTTTATTTTAGAATGGTTTTATTGTCTCCTTGTTATTTTGTTTTTTTTATTTTTGTCCAAGGACTCTGATGTCTCAGCAGCAGATCCTGATGACATACTGAAGAACATGAAGGTTGGTTATTATAAAATGTGGAAAAGCAGAGACAAAGCTCTGTTTTGTTGTGTTTTCATGTCTATCTATCCTTGTACAGGACATGGATGATATGGAGGCTGACCTTTTTGCATCAAAGAAAAAACCAAGTTCAGCTCCCGCACAAACAAAGCCGTCTGTTAACGAAGGGTCAAAGAAAGATTCTGCTGCATTAGAGAGTAATGTAAAACCAGAGGGAGCAGGTAAGTCAGTACAGAGTGTTTTTGCATTAATTATTTTCTCATTATTAGCCTCACCTTATAACTGACTGAACTTTACATTGATAACAGCAATCAAAGAGAGAGTTGTGTCTCCCCCACTTCACTCAGATGAATCCACCAAAAGAGGGAAGAAGCCAAACTCTGCACCTTCGTCCACAGCACGCAACTACAAGAAGTTCACCTTCTCTGGTGAGTGAGCCTCTTGTTTCCATCCACCTCTGAGACCACGCTTCATGTGAGAGAGAAATACCGTGTGTTTACTGATAACTCTGCTCTGTTTATCTCAAATTGCTGCATGAATTCAGACAGCGGTTGTGATGATGAAGGTCTTGGTCAGACACCTTACGCTAAAGGTGCATTGGTACATTAAAAAGTGACACTCAAATTTACAAATCTGATGGTTGATGGACTTTGTTGAAATACTACTGTTGTGAATAATTAGATAGCAGAGCTAATATTGTGCTTTTTTTTTAGCTTCAGCTTTTAAGAAAGCCAACACACAGCCAACAAAAAGCCAACACCCAAAAATAATTATCCAGACCATGTATTAACATGTACTGTTCTCTGAGTTACTCACTTGAGTTACAGTTCCTTAAGTACACCTGTACAATCTATTACAATCCAATACAACAGGTTTGCAATAAATCCTATATTTGTGAAGCTTTTGTCTTACAATAAAAAAGGTATTTCTAATATTTTGTCCACCCTATTTACATGAAGTACAGGAAGGTGACAGAATATAAGAAACACCTCTTAATAAATGCAATCTAATACATCACAGCCACTAATCTGAGCCTCAAAACTTAACATAGATGTAAGTTAACATCTTTCTAATATCAAATGGACCACAAAGAGCTTCACACAATAGGATGTAGCAATGTTATTACATTGGCGTGGTATAAATTGTGCAGGCCTAATAAACTGGCAGCACAATATGTAATGTAATTTAGATATATTTGAACATGTATGTGTTTTTTGTATGTGATATCAGAATAATCCTAAGTATTTATAGTAAGTAATATAAGTCTAGCCATAAACTTACAGCCTTACAGCCTGTTAGCCAAACACAGTATGAAAACAGTAAATAATCTAATTTCCTCTGCAGATCTAGACGACCCTCTGGATGACCTGCTTGATGACTTGCTTCCAGATGAAACCAAACCAGAATCTAAAGCTAGCGTGCAGCCAACCAAACCCGAAAAATCTGTGCCATCTCCTTCAGCATCTCCTATCCTAAAGAGTGAAACAAGTGAGCAGTAAAATTTTCCTTTACTTTCCATTTTTCCATGTAATCACCACACACTGAGGTACTATATATGTGTGTGTGTATGTGTGTTTTTTTCATCAGCTAATGCAGCAAAAAAACGAGGTGATCTTACATTTGAGGATGATAAGGACGACATAATGGATGCACTCGGATTTGACAGTGATAAAAACAAGAAAAAAGAAACTGCGCTTTGGCCCAACAGGGAAAGGTAACAGATTTGTTTTTACTCTCACCGTCTCACTCTTATTGTGGCCCTTATTTATAGTGCTGAAATAATAAATAATTACTGCTTTAGTGCAGCTAAAAGCCAAACTTTGCTCAGAATCTCATCCTGATTGTTCATATGCGATTTGCCGAGACAGTGTTTTTACAAAACATCTCTGCTTTGCTTTCACTTACCTTGTTCTTTCAAAGATGGCAAAGTTTTGTATCTTAACGTGACATACAGTATATCATGTTGTTATGTTTGATCTCAGAAGCGAGCCGCCTCAGAGAGCTCGTACTCGGCTAGATGAGATTCTGGAGAGTTTGACTTCACCTCGTCTTCTGGAGCGACCACCCACAGGTGAGAGGAAGGACCAGCCTCAGTCTCAAGACAAGCAGCAACAGGAGAAGACCTCCAATGTGAAAGGTAATAGAGCACTACTGTCTCCTGCTTAGCACAGCTATGAGCAAGCACTGTTTTAAAAGAAAGACATAATTTAAGCCAATTTCATCTTTTTTTTTTACCATTTATCAGAGACACTTTTAGAAGACGACCTCACATTTGGGTCTTATCAGCCCACATTGGGATCCACCCCTGAAGGGCGCCAGTCCCGCAGACAGTCTGTCAGGTGTGTGTGAAGTCCAACTTGTGTGTGTTACAGTAGGCTTTTTTGCCTGCCAAGATAAACTGCACAAAATAGTTGCATGACATTTTTTTGTATCATCAGATTTTCTACAGAAGATGTCAGTGCCTCCACCCCAGAGAAGAAACCAAAACCCACCGCCACCCCCACCTCCGCTCGATCCCGCAACTCAGCTGACTGGCTAGGCCTCAAGACAAACGACGACTATGTAGAAGATGACGCCAAAGAGAAAAAGACTTCCGCAGAGTCTCCGAAGGTTCCATCCTCTCCTTTGTTAGAGAGAAAGTCGTCGCTGACAGGTGGTCATGCCACATCTGCTGCAAAATTGTCAGCTGACACCTCAGCTCCAACTGAAAACATCACCAAACAAACAAAGCCAGAAGTCTCCAAAAGCCGGAAGACAGAAGAGGAGGAGGACGACTGGTTAGCGGGAGCACTGAGCAGGAAGAAGACTCAATCAGTTTCAAACTCTGAGGCAAAAAGCTCCAAGCAGGAAGACTTTCTAGGACTGGGGGAAGAAGTGGATCTGGAGTCATTTGTTAGGTACTGTGGAAAGCACGCACAACAGCAAAGGCGATAACTTATACAATGATAGAATCCACTCTTGTTCCTCAGTATTAAATTCTTACCTGCTCTTGTTTTCAGTAAGCAGAGCACTTCACAAGCTCCTAGAAGCAGAGACGACACTCTTGCATCCGTCAAGGAAACTGGGTAGGATTTCCATGTGAATTCAATGCAAGTGACAATATATGGGCTTTGATGATTTCCTGTTTTTTTCATTCTTGTTTTATGTTGTGCAGCAACACTTTTCTTGGACAGCCCAGCCCCGCTGCTCACTCCACCCCTGTCAGAGATGAGAGGACCAAACAAGGTATTCACTCAGTCGCACAGTGATTCATCTAAATAACTACTCTTGAGTTACATTTTATGCTAATAGGATGAATACAAAATGCATTACAGTCGTATTTTTTACAGACGTGTCCCTCCGCACATCTACAAGCCTTCCTCTCTTACAAACCACACTAATACTTCATTCATCTTGTATCATGCTCATAATCTCAGCGAATCATTAACTCACATTCTACTGAATCTACCCCTCTCATACAGATATAATTCCCACTTACCCTTCAACTCCACCACGATCCCTATCTATAGTTACCGAGCATACACCCACCGATGAGCATCACCTCCCTCACACCTTAACATCCTCTCCACCGACCACTCTCCTTGCTAAAGTAGACTTAGGACAAACTTTTAGTCCGTCTCATCCTTCAGATTACCCTCCTCAAGTCACCGGTCCCTTATCAATCGCTGCTGCTAGCATTAGCCACCACCAGCCCCACCACTTCCCATCCAATAAAGAATCCAGGGTACGAGGAGGACCCAAGCACGTTGTGGATGAAACCCCACAACCGTTGACATTTTCCAACCTTACATCTACTGTACTGCCTGGCTCAATGGGGTGTAGGTACTCTTAGGGAAATATGAAGAAATTTTAGATACAGCAGCATTTTTTCACCAATGCTTTGGTATCCAATGTGAGCGGTATGATTGTTTGCTTTCTTTCCAGCAGTTCCACCGCAAAACCAAACGCAAAACACACAAACAGCTGTCCAACAACAGGTATTGTTGTTTTCCAGAAATTATTAATCGGGAGAAGCTATAATAAGCCTTTTTTTTAATCCCTTCCATATCTTCATATCTGAACAGGTGACATTTACAACAGACAGTCTGCAGCAGCTGTTACTACAACAGCAGGTAACTAACTTACTTACCTCTGCTTGCAGATTTATTTAAAGATGTAAGAACACATGTATCACCTGGTTTGTTCTCCACTTGGCTGCTCTCCTCCTAAAGATGATGCAGTCTCAGTTGCTTGGTCTCGGGGGTGTTGTGGACACGGGTGCCCTGCAGAGACTCAAGGAGAGAGAGCAGCAACCTGGAGATCATCACGCTTTGCAGGCTCGCATCATCCAGCTGGAGGGACAGGTACATGAATGCTGTTGCTATGATGAGAGGAAAACATAACTATATGTACTGTGTGTCTGCTGTATTTCACTTCACTTCACTGCTGCCTCATCTTCCCTTTCTTTGTTACATCCGTGAATTTTCCTAGCCTGAAACTGCTATGTGTTATTGTCCAGGTGAAGACCCTGCAGCTGGAGCGAGACCAAAGCCAAATGTTGCTAGAGAGTGTCCAGCAGCGACATAAACAGGATATGGAACTCATGGAGAACGCACACAAGTAGTTTATTCCCAGAGCTTGCCAGACTTCACTCTGAAAAATTATAATACACCGTGTGTGTGTGTGTGTGTGTGCAAAATGTGCAGCACCCGTGCACGCTTAACATGCATTATGCATAATTCCCTGCACTTCAAGCAGCTTATGTGTGTCTGTATGCTTAACATGCAAGTATTTCTGTGCATACTCAGGGCGCGCGTGAAGCTGCTCGAGGAATCGGCAGCCCAGAGGGAGACACGAGCTCGGCAGGAGTGTGAAGACCTAATGGAACGCCTGGCCACAGTAACACGATCGGCTGAGCAGGAGCGCTCAGAGCTGCAGGCTCAGTACCAGCGGAAACTGGCCCAGGCCCAGCAAGACAGAGACCGTGAGGTGGAGAGGCTCAGAGACCTTCAGAGGTAAATCTGTCTTTAAATTCTGTATTTGCTATGCTGTAGCTCATTCTCACTGTGATTTAGTGATATACTTAATGAGTAAAACCAATGGAGGTGTTACATGGGTCATGAGAAAAATAATATTTCAATAGACAAAGAAAATACTTTACTGTATTATGACATTTTCTTTGTAATTTACTGATCAAAACATCTAGTTAAATGTAAAATGTCCAGATAACTCATTAAATCTGCCTCTTTGAACATGATGAACAGAATGAGTTTAATACATTCTATGATAAATAAATGACCTCAAAGGTTTATCATATATTTGTTGTATTTTTGCTCCTTTGCCATTAAGGAAATCCATCTTGGAGATGAAGAAAGACCATGAGGACCAGGTCCAGAGACTGAAGAGGTTAAAAGACGAAGAGATCGATGCAGTTACAAGTGCGACATCTCAGACCAGGCAAGTTAATATCAGAGGACAATGTCACTCCCCTTTAAAACTAAAAAAAACTACAGCAAACTATTCTTTAGTCTACTTTGAAAGTGAACCCGGAATTTCTCTTCTTTTATTGTTCATTTTTCTTATCAAAGCAGATCTTTAACAATCAGTCTTTGTCCAGGTCTCTTACAGTGATGATTGAGCAGATGGAGCAGTTCTCCTCTCGGCTGGGAGAGCTCTCTTCTCGAGTGGAGAGCACACATGAACACACAACCCATGGCCTGGAGCAGGGGGCACGGCACAGAGATGAGCAGCTTCGAAGTACTTCATACACAACCCCTCCACATACACACACACTTACATAATTAACAGGATGTACAAATAGGTCAAGATACAAGTAGTCTGAGAGCATAGTTGTATCACACTGCAAGTGGGTTAAGGTCATTCTCTAAATGTACGTTTCAGTAATGCAGGACCGTCTGGCCCAGCAGCAGAAAGCCATGGCTGAGGAGAGAGCTTACCTCAAGGAAATCATTTCCAGGATGGACACGCAGCTCAATGAGCAGCAGAGACAGCTTGAGAAGGTCAGAAATCAATGACACAGACTATTTTTAGGCTACCTGCAGTTGCTTAGAAACGGCAGTATTGCACAAATGTATACATGAACAAGTTTTTATATGCTTCAGGAGCGCTGGAAGATGACCGCAGAGCAGGCCAAGGCAGAGTCGTCCCAAAGAGGCCTGGAAGAAGAACGGCGTTCCCTCAGTATGCAGATCAACATGGAGAGAGAGGAGCTGGAGAGAGCCAAGGTGAGGCTGACATTTATCAGTTTAGATAGTAGACATAAGCTATATCTTGATTCTATGCGTCTCCTCCTCACCTCTCCCTGCCTGTCTCTCTCTGTTTCCATCAGAACGCATTACTGGAGGAGCAGAAGTCAGTGATGCAAATTTGTGCAGAGGAGAGGAGGAAGCTGGCAGCAGAGTGGGCCCGCTTCCACGCCCAGGAGAAGCAGAGGCATGAGAGGGCTGAACGTGAAGTCAGCAGTCTCTTGGAGAAGAGAGAGGGCTCCATCATCAGTCTGGCACAGGCGAGCTTTACAGTAGAGAAGTGCTTGCTGGAACTGGTTTTGACAATCTTGACAGGATAATGTTTACATCACTAAATATAGCGGATATATTTCTGAAGTAAATTTAGTTTTTCTCACTATGATTTACAGGATCCCCAAAACTTTTTGTCAGCCCTTTTCTCAAGTATCCCAAGTATTCAGGGCTTTTTTCTGTTTATGTTGTAGGAACAAGCTGACCTGAAGCTTCGCACTGGAGAGCTGAAACAGAAGGAGATGGCTGTGGCACAGGAGAGAGAGACTGTGGAGAGACTAAGAGAGGAAGTGGACAGGGACAAAGACAGAATAAGCAGCACCGCTGTGAGACTCAAAACACGCGCCCAGGAGGTGGAGGCCTTCAGCAAGGTAAATTAGCCTCACACTGACCTATATGTATTGTAGTAGGACTCTAATGCACTTGTGGAGTATACAGTATTTAACATACTTGGCACATGTTCTTTGCAGCTCGCTGCAGAGAAGTATGAGGAGGGAGAGCGAGCCTTGCAGGAGGCTAAACGTGTGGAGGCTGAGCACGAGGCAAGACTCAGAAATATCCATTCCCAAACAGAGCGGATGAGGCAGCAAGAGCAACGAATCCTTCAGGTGTGTTTGTCAGTTACTCTTCAGATTGTGCTTCTATATTACAAAACTACAAAATATGAACAGCACAGGCATGTTAACTGTGGTAGCACCTAAACACTTTTTGTTACAGGAGCGAATGCGGTTAAGTCATCTGCAAAAGGAGACTGAGAGGCTGAGACAGGACCCTCCTATCACCTCTTTACCACAAATTATTCCACCTGTTTTACCAGGTGACGTAAACTCATGACTAGTTTCTCATATCAGGTAAAAATAAAACCATTCAATATGCAAAATTTCACAGTGTTATGTTATGTTTATCCGTAGACACAGGCTCTGTGATGCCAAACCCTGAGCTGGCATCGACCCTGAATGTTCCCCCTCCCAATTTGTCTTCCAACTCTCAGTCCATGGCGCTTCAGGCGAGTCTGGCTCTGTGGAAGTACACTGCAGACAAGGTAAACAGCGAAGTCTCACTCTTTGCTGAAGATATTACAAAGCCTCAAAGTCACCTTATAAATACTAGTGACAGCAATTTCAACACACAAGCATCACTTGTTTTAAAATGTTTTGACACCTATGTTCCCAAACAGTAGCCACATTTTTATTGGTTCATTGTCATTGTAGATGAACTTTCAAAAAGCTGTTTGCTTTAAGAGAGAATTTACAAATATTAGACAGATAGCACTTTTACAAATGCTTTAGATACATTAAGTTATCTTAGATGTAGCAGCGATTACATATATCCAAATAAATAGTACATAAACAGACCAATAGCTAGCGGTCATTCAAGAACTGCGTTTGGCAACAGTCAGCTACAGTTCGTTTCAAGTATCTATTTAAATAATGACTGTGTAATCAGCTTTGCTGGTGAAAACTTACTTGAGTCCTACACAGTACACCATTTCAAACCAAGATGAAGCCATTGTGACATGTTGCACCACAGACATATTTAGCTGCACAAGAGATGGTTGTTTGAGATGACCGTGCCCCTGTAGCCCACTGTCTAAGACACATGCCACATCAAAGTTTAATCTACTTTCAGGTTTGGTAGCAAATCTTTGTTACTGTACTAGATGCATTAAATTCCCCCATCCAAAAAAACATTCAATGAACACATGTAGGTTGTTACAGTAAAGGCTTTATTCTAAATGTGAAATTGAAAACAGGTTACAATTCCAGTAATGTAATGTGACTCATCCACAATTACACTATCAGCTTTTCAACACATGCACACTTACAGCTTCTGCCAGGAGTTTCATTTCATAAATTTGTTCTGGAAATTTCCTTAAACATTCCAAAATGTTCAAATTTCTGTCCTCAGTAATTCTAGTTTTTCCTGCCCACAGGACCGTGAATACCTCCAGGAAGAGCAGATCTTCCTTGACAATTTGAAGAAGAAATCTTACAGATTATCTTTCAACACAGACTGACCCAGACATGCTGGGCCCTCGCATTGGGATTCATGTTATTTTTAATGTGATAAATACTTGAATTTTATACAGTGCATTTTCTCAAGTTTATTAAATGTTTTTTTTCCATCAAACTTGGGTTGAGATTTCTGTGTGCCATCAAAGATCTGGTTCTAATCCAAACTGCTGTTGTGTTCAATTCCCCGTCAACTTCATCTGAAAGTTACAAAAAGAAAAAAAGGAAGCGTTACAATTCTGACAACAATGTTACAAACCTCTAAAATATAGCAAATACTGTTCATGCTGCATCTCTAGTCAAGCCTCAGGTTACCATGACTCCACACTAAATGTTCAGACAGGGATAACTTGTATCATCACTGACTTGACTTTTACTAACTTTTGAGTGTCAATCTTGCAGCATTTACCTGTTCATGTCATCTCGCTGCCAGCGTGTCTTCTCATAGTCTTGCTTTGCCGTTCATCGGATCAGACCTGTATGGAGACATCATCTGGATCGTCAAGCGTTCAAATCATGCACACCACAGGCAGAAATGTTTGATGATATTTCTCAGAAACAGCTTTTGCCCTCGTCAGTTATCGCATCAGACGGCACTTCCTATGCAGCAGTTTTCGTCACTGAATCAGTGGCAGCAAGGATCACAAGAAACAGCAAGTGTGGTACAAACCTTTTTCACAATGTCTCCCACTTCTTACTGCCATTGCCAAGTAGGACAGAGCAGGGAACCTGTAACAACACATTGCATTAGTGATGGTTTAGCAGCAGCATGCGTCTGCATACATACAGTCTGCAGCAGGTCAGATACCATTGCTTTCCACACATGTTCTTCAGACAGGGATAACAAAATCATCATATGCACTGCAAATATAAAGAAGAATATAACAATAATAAAAAAAACACTCATGGCAACTCTTACCTGATGTTCATGATGAAAAACTTCGCCCTTTTGGGGGGTAGATGAGCCTCATTCGACATCAATCAAAGCTGCCTGTAAAGTTAAAATAAATGAAATTAAGTCATACATTTGATGTGTAATCGGACACTTCGGGACATTAGCTGGCGACCAGAGGAAGGCCACGTTTCTGCCCGTCCCTCTGTTACATTACACGAAAAAAATTAACATTTATAATCTTAAGTAAAAGTGGCTGCGTGCAAGTGAATATAATGCATGTTATTCTGCTTTCCTAGATCAGTTAGCTACTCAATAACACTTATAATTTCTGGCCAGCACGCGCTCTTCTCACACGTGCTTGGTAGTTAACAGTTAGCCGGCTAGCACTATTCATATGAAACCGCCTCCAGACTTCTAAACACTCAAGTCTCATTCATCACTAATCAAATCATTACCTGCTCATGGAGGGTCGTCTGCAGTGCACTTCATTTTTAGACAGAAAAGCATCGACATATATGAAAACTGCATGCTGGTGTTGGAAGTTTCTCTGCTGTCCTCGCACCACGCGCACAACGAGAGTGAGACAGGAACTATCGCGTGGTGACGGTTTTATGTGTTGTAAACGTCACATCCCACGTGATTTCTGACTGGGTGTGGAAAAAGTTTAACTTGTACATTTTTTTTCTGTCTCAAACAGAAAGTTTTAAACTGAGATGGAATTTCTCTTCAGTTTAATGATAAGTGTATACAATATATACGTTATTATGAAAGAAAATCTACAATTGGTCAATTTATAAATTAGTCGATCGACAGAGAATTGATCGTCAACTATTTGATAACTTATTATTCGTTTGAGTCACTTTTCAAGCAGAAATACCAAACATAACCCAGTTTTAGCCTCTCAGTTGTGAGGATTTGTGGTTTTTTACTGCTGTTTTGTGTTTTGTTTTGTCTAATACAATAGTAAATTCATAATTTGGGGGTTTTGGACTGCTGGTTGGACAAAACAAGATATTTGAAACCATCAACTTGGACTTTAGGAAACTGGAATTTTTCACTAATTTCTGACATTCATTATAGTATATATTTTTTGGTGTATTTATCGATGTTTTGTTTTAACAATCTTATTTGATAGGCCTACTGTAGATCTTACATGTTTTGTGATCCTTGATTCTCTTCACATTTTGTCTGATTAATTTTAAGTCCGTATTATATGTTTGGTAACCTCTAAGGTTCACGGTCCATGTGGTGCTGCTATCCTGGCCAAGACACTCACAAAATACTATGTGAAACTCTTGGCTGCCTTGAAATTGCAAGTTGACTTAATTAGTGTTGAACAGCCTTGTTAGGTATTCACTCATCAAATGTCTTGTCATGTCTTACAGAAGCTGGTCAAATCACAAGTCAGTGTCTGCAAACTTTTCTGCAGTTTGATCACAAATATGTCAGCATGCCAATTCATGTCAAATGTCATAAACATGATGTCAGATATGTCAAGAGGAGGAATGGTTCCTAGTAGTTATAGTTATTAATGATACATAATATGTTTATTTCAGTGCCTCAGTAAATCAAAATGAATGAATTACTGTCAGGTCTGCTTTGGTGCAGAGATATGCAAAGTTTACCAGCCTCTAAACTTATTTTCAAGGAAATTAATAACTGAGGCTTGGTTGGGATCTTATTCCACAAATAATTTGAACATATCTGATCTCTCCTGGAGGACATTTAGGGGGCATGAGCCGACAGCGAATCTAAATATTTAATGGATTAATGATGTGATGGAAAATTTTCTGACTTAGATGAAGCAAAATACATTCATGCTTGCTTTCCTGTACTTTTCCTGGTGAAACAAAAGGGCAATAAAAGGTCAAATAAGAATAAGAGATGCCATTACCATAAAGCACATTGATACATCACTTCATTTTCAATCAAAAAGAGAACTGTATGTCCACTTTCCACATCAAAGATGGACAAACTCATAAATATCTCATGCACTAGCCTCCAGAAATTTGGTTTTATGTTATTATGTATAACAAAGCAGCAAGTCAAACACCAGAACTACAATCCCTTATAAAGTTCCTCATAAAAAACAAAAAACAAAGCAAAAACAGTTTTACAAAACAATCCTAGCTTAAGCACCATTTATCCAGAGCTTTCGACTGCATTTCAGTCTCCTGTCGTGGGTGAATGAGCGAACACCATCGGCTGATGAAGACCCTGAGATGTGATTGACAGCCCAAGAAAAAAATCTGGTAAGTGGACCTTGAGTTAAGACTCTTTCCAAGGTCAAGAATGAGCTTTCATGCTCCATAAACCTATGTATTTCAAAAATCTGAAATTAGATGAATCGTAATCATGGCTTTTAAACATGGCTATTTTCAAGTAAACCCTGTGTTCCAAGTCTTAAGCAGATGTCTCATTGTGTTGGTGTCCACTTGATAAAATCTGCATATTTGCAAATAATCATAAGCTTGAAATTGACGTCCTACTGTAGTTGAGTCGCGAACATGTAGATGAGCTGGTTTCAGGTTGCACAGAGAGGCGCAATTACAGACAGGACAGTGCGCTCTCCTCCTCCAGCTCCATCACTGCCATTCCTGTTTCTGTCACTAGGGAGAGACTCTGAACTAGGAAAGCTGTTGTTACCAAGCTCAAAGGGTCCCACAGCAGGCTGGTAGTGTTCAGAGTCTGCACCGCACCGCCATCCGCACACTGGCCTGCGGGACGCGTCGCACTCTCCGTCCGGGATGGAGAAAGACGCCTCTGAACCGGACCCATCCCGCCAGCGGAACGGGTTCGTGGGCGTGCTGTACGGGGAGTTCACCGACATGCTCAACGACAGGGTCCGGTACTCAGTGAGCCTGACGGAGAGCGCCCTGACCATCCAGAAGATCTCCTCGTCACCCGGCCGGACTAAGATGGTTCTTAACTTGACCGACTGTGTCGGCTGCCGGGCGTACCGAGGGCCGGACAGCGCGGACGTCGGCGCCTACTTTACAGCCTATTTCTACCCGTTCAAAAGGCGGTGGATGAGCGCCGGAGTGGCCCGGCAGCGACTGGAGCAGTGCTTTCGGGTCGCGCTGGTCCAGGACCCGCTCGCCAACCTCCAGGAGGCTGAGAGGTGGGCTCATGCCATCAGAGATGCCTCTGTGATGCAGGCACCCCGGAGAGAAGGTGAGCAGTGTGGGGACATGGGTCACATTTTCAAACCCCTTAAATTAATTTAAACACGCAACTTAATATTACAAAAGGCATATAGACTATATCAATCTGAGTGGGCTATCACATATTTTTCTGTGGATATGAAAAATATCACAAAGTAGGCTACAATAAGGTTGGTCACTATAAGCACCACAGTGGTATTTGAATATTTTGATGGTCATCACAGTGA
Organism: Thunnus thynnus; assembly: GCF_963924715.1. Taxonomy (NCBI): domain Eukaryota; kingdom Metazoa; phylum Chordata; class Actinopteri; order Scombriformes; family Scombridae; genus Thunnus; species Thunnus thynnus. The sequence continues at coordinate 19,424,427 of NC_089533.1, forward strand.
TTTCATTTCTTCTTCTATGTCTTTCTCCAACATTCCTTCAGCGAGGTCAACCTGTAACAGTAGGCTAAGTAGACTGACTTCCCTCTCAAAAAGCCCCACATGTTACTTCAACCATAGTGCACCTTCCTTTTTTACCAAAAAAACAGGTTTGGCAGAGAGGCTGCACACATTCCTTCTGCTCTCACTAACCTGCTCTACCTGCCATGAAAGGAGATCCACCTGCCTGCAGCAACTACAGCTGCCTCATTCATCCACACAGACCATGTGAGTGATCATTCTGGATCTGGAGCTTACTGCAAATGCACACGCAAACACGCACACACAAACTCACAAAACTGATCACTTAAGTAGTTAGATTTTCAACTGATCCTCTGTCAGCACAGAGTGTAGCCGCTGCTCAGGCTTCATTATCTCTGCTCCGTAAAATTCCCACTGAGAATTTATTGTTGATGGGTGGAAAATCACATCAAAACAAAGCCCGTTTTTCATCCTGCTGAGCAGCAGCTATGTCTAATTAGGTCTCGTCATGTCTTCCTCTGTTTAAAATGCAAGCTGTCCTCAGGTTCCTTTGTCTTCTGATCTCATTAGCTTCCTCTGTGCTTCACCCTGGTATACAGTGAGAAGTAATTAACATGAATACACTATGAGAAGTGTTTACACAGCTAATTACCCCCATCACTCATTAGGGAGGATGTGGTGATACTTTGTGACGACGAAGTAAAACTGTCACATGGGGGTACAAATTCTGAATCCAGCATGTCAGGTCAGGTAATATCCTTTCCCCCATACAGAAATATTTAACTGTTTGATATATAAAGCAGGCATGCACTCCTGGGCAGCCAGCGCAGTTCAAACGAAAAAAGCGGATATTTGACTTGGCAGTGACTAATTCGGAATGTTGGTTGCCAAAGATGGAGGAAAGTGTTAGCAGAGGGATAAGGAATGAGGTCGCCCTCCTGGTAGCAGCCTCCAGGTGTACACTGCAAACACAGAGAGAGACTGACTGGGCTCTGTGTGATCCCTCTGGTCTGCAGCCAGCAGGAGTTTGGGTTTCAGCCCTGTATGGTGGGCAGGTAGGCAGGCAGATGGTAACCGGAGAGGTAACTGTCACTGTTCTCTTACTGGACTCATCAAAGAGCTCCAGCTTGGGAGGATTTCAAATCACACACTACTAATGAACCATCTAACAGTTTGTAGCGTAGTCCTTTTTTTTTTTTTTTGCCTTTTTCCCTTTTTTTTGCCTCTTCACTCCACTGATGTGATCACATCATTAATGTATAAGCTTGTTTTAGCATTCCAGATCCAGGTCAGCCAATAATACTGTATTTAACAGAATATATTATGTGTTTTAAATGAGTAATGTTGTGTTAATAGATGCGGCAGAACGTGTGGCTTTACTGCCTCGTCGTAGAGGGTGTATGAAAGTCAGTGTGATTCACTAATCCCTCATAGTGCATTTACCCCTAAGTTAATTGCATGTCATCTCATCTGGCATTGCAGATAGAAAGGTTGGATTAAAAGTGCAACTGCGGCGCAAGATTTGTGTTTAGTCAGAGAGCTAAAGTGAAAAGTGTAAAGACAAAATTTAATATGTGAAAGTGTAGTTTGCTCCTTTTCTAGTGGCTTGCAGTGAGGTTGTAACTTAACTAATTCACTCTAATTTAGTTTGTGTGTTGAAATCTGTCACACTAATAGTCTCACTTGGGTTTTTACTCTCTATCGCAGGCTCAGTGGAATGAATGAGCCGTAAATAATGAAGTGCATACACTATGATACAGTCCTGCACACGCTAATGGTCTGCTTAAAGGCTCCACAGTTAGATTGCATGCAAAGGAGCAAAGAATTGAGATGATGGTAACTGTCTTCATTGCTACTGGCTGTATCATTTTCTGCTTATCAAACATCTGGTTGGAGGCCAGTGACAGATTTCACATTTATACATTGTAGAATTATTTTGATTCCATTGGTGCAACACTGTTGCGATAGCATTGTTCATTGTCCTAATTTTTTTTTCCAAACTTCTGCCCCAATACACCCTTACAATGTGCAAATTCCTTCAAGCTACTCCAGTGCCAGTGCGAGCATGATCCTTGCACCAAGTGTGTGTGTGTGTGTGTGTGTGTGTCGGGGTAACAAATTGGAGCGTGCTAAAGAGAAGGAAGGGAGGAAAGAGGGAGCGGTATGTTCAGATCTCACAAAAATCAACGACTGTGTTTTTTTCCGTAGCAGTGGCAGGGTCAGGTGTGTGATATCTCCTCCCTGGGGCTCAGCTGAAGCTGCTGTGGCTTCCTGGGTGAAGGAGACAAGAGCTGACTGCGTCACTAGACAACCTCTCACCCCAACCAGCATCTCGGTCCCCCCGGAGGCTTCGTCTCCTCCTCTGTGACACACGGCTCTGATGGCCTGTCAACGCTTACCCCCACCCCCCATCCCCTCCCTCCCCTCCCAGTCTGGTGATGCCTCAGTGGGCAGTGGTGTTTATGCTCTTTCAACCTCCTCCCCTCCTCTCCAGCAAACACTCACCCAACCTTGGAATGCAGCTTGTTTGCAGTCTGAATATAGCGTCACTCCTCAAGAAGCCAGCTTTCATTGGAAAAGCCCAAATATTTGTCTCTGATCCAAAATGTTTTTTGAAAAGCTTCATATTTTTTAACAAATCCCACCTGTACTACAGCATGGCAAATCTCATCTTTATTTAGCTTTTTTTTAAAAAAAAAAATCTGCACAGCGATACACTTGTGGCAACGAGATGATAAAGTAACTCCTCTCTGTCACCTCAGCACTTGTTAGCACTGACACATTGACACATCCAGTCTATCTGTCGCCTGTCTGCCCGCATGTGTGTTTACACACTTGTAACTGTGAAATACACCCACTGCAGTTTCAAGTTTGCTTGCCAGTGTGACAGGGTAGGATGTGCCCACAGGAATCTGACATCACATCACAGACCTATTTCCAATACACTCAATTTCTCACACTCATATGCTGCATCTATCTTTCTGCCCCTCTCTCTACCACACACACATACACGGCCGAAGAGGAATGTCTGGGAAAAAGGCGTTTTCAAGAGAATTTAGGGCATTCAACAATAATGGAAATCGAAGCATAAATTAATCAATATAATATTGAGCTGCCTTGATTTTTTGAGTCTTTTTGGTTGTAAAGTTTAAAATCTTTTAAATCATTTAAACTATAACCTATATATGAACTTCATAGTTTCATAGTGCATATTCAAGCAGAAACATTTGCTCTCTGATTTTATATGCAGTTTATAACTTGCATATAAAGTATTATGACAGTAAATCAAACATGCCACTGATGTTGAAACCATTCATGCAAAGTGAATGATCATTAACAATCTCCAGATTTTGCTCCTTCTACACTTTACACAGTGAGAGTAATGGCTGCAATTTAATATCGAATAATATTTACTAGATCCACAACAAGTAGTCGATTAATCGGTCAGTCAATTCACAGAAAGAAAATATTTTCATAACTGATTAATCATTTGAGTCATTTTCTAAGAAAACATGTCCAAGTTCTCTGATTCCAGCTTCTCAAATGTGAATATTTTCTGATTTATTTAGTCCTCTATGATAGTAAACCAAATACTTTTGGGTTATGGACTGTTGGTCAGGACAAAAGAAGACATTTGAGGACGTCAGCTTGGGCACTTTGGAAATGGTGATCATCATTTTTCACCATTTTCTAACGTTTTATATAAAAGACTAATCGAAAACAATCATCAGATTAATCAATAATGAAAAAATCATTAGTTGCAGTCTTAATATTTGCACTCAGTTGACAGATTGACCGTCATGAGGGTTATAATGTTCAGTTTTTGTTAAAAGTTTTAGAGTTGATTCAACTTTCTCGTCGTTTTGGAGGTGTGCTGTTGTCAATGTAATAGTAGTGTGTGATTGAGTGTTTCTAACACTTGTTTTCCACCTTATTTTTATGTGTGTGTGAGTAGATTAGAAAAACCTTTCAATCACCTCATGAAGGCAGAAATTATTGCTATACTGTTTTATTAAACTGCACCTATTAAACCGGCAACTGGCTGTTCATAATCAGCAGTTCATAATCAATGAATGCAAATGAATGCAAAAGAGTTACATAAGGCCACATTATGTTATCTTAATGTGGACAGTGTGTAAAGTCAGGTTTTATATTGGGATTATGTTTCCCACCCTTTAAGTTATTTAAAGCTGGGGTAGGCAGTTTTGTTGGGTTTTTTCTTTTGCATGATTGGGCAAAAATTCCATGATAACCTTTCAGCATATTGTAATTCAAGTGGTTTGAGAGAAAACTCCTCTTGTCTCTGCATTCAGGCTTTAGAAAATCTAGCCCATGATGAGAGACTTAAGGGCAATCATGGGTCATTTTGGAGAGAGAGGGCGCTCCTATTGGCTGGTCTACAAATGCAGATGCGCAGTCACTTCCCTTCAAATGGTGCAAGTCTGATTCAATGGCGGAAAATCCTGGAGAAAAAGTTTCTATTCCAGCATTGGCAACAACTGCCTACACTTCTCCGCCTGCCAGAGCTTCTCCTCCAGGGTCAGCCAGGCTGCCTGTTGCCACTGCAGGTTCTCTATAACCGCCTCGAGCTTCATGCCACCGCTGCCAGGCTGGTGTGACTGTGCACCGGGGAACAGGCTGTGAAAAGAGGCGGAGGGAGCCTGGAGTGGAAGGCTGTTGGCGGAATGATACAAGGCAGCAGAGAGAGAAGCGGAAGGTTTTGTATTGTGTTTGTTCAACTTGCCTACTGCAGCTTTAACGCAACTGAGTTAATAAGTAAATTCTATTATGTGACAAGTGCGAGATGAGTGAGAAGCTGCAGCATGATAATTAGACTGAACTGATATTTCATTATTCATTATTCTACTTGAATCGCTTGAATAAATCAGACATGTTGGCAGAGATTTAGAGATCTGGAATCAGGATGCTGAAGATGCAGGACGAGAGAGACGAACATCTGTGTTTTAGGTGTAATGAATTCCAGTGAATGATGCCAGAAGAAGATGCTGTATTTGTTTTGAGAAACAAGGATTTCAGCGTTAGGTAGGGCTGGGCGAAATATCACAATATTTTTGACCAAATACTTTGATATTGATATTGCGACCGTATTGTAGGGATGACTACTAGCGCTTTCACAAAATACACAATGAGATTTCTTATAAATAATCATCAATAATGTGGATATAATGACTAAGTGGGTAAAGGCAAATAATAGAACAGCTGGTAAATAGTCTGGTAAATTCAGAAAATTATATCACTTTACTGTAGTGCAGCTTTTAAAACCAGGAAAAGACAACACTTATGCAATATCACGATATTAAGATATCCAGAACCTGAGACGATATCTAGTCTCATATCACTATATCGATAGAAGCCCTAATTTCAGGTTTGACCTTTTGAGGGGCATCTGTGTTGGTTTATTAAGCCATTCAGCTCGGCACACTTGAGTGCAAAACCTGATTCTAAAGCTCTTTCACTGTCAAAAGCCAGTTTCCACTATTGTAGCTGATATTCTGGAAGTGTGGAGAGGGCCTTTTGTGTCTGAAAGCCACATTGTGCTCTGATACAAAACAACGGTGACCCTGTGTGGGTGAATGGAGGCAGAGTTTGGCATGTGCCTGTGTGTTTTCGCGCTCTCTCCTCACTCTTCCTGCGTGGTTCACACCTCTTTTCTCTTTCATAACTCGTGTCCTATCAACATGAGCCAATTGAGTTAGAGGGAGGCAGCGGCAGCATTACATCACAGGTCTCAGTGTTGGAAATTGAGGCTCCGCACCGTCAGGAAGAAAAACACTTAGAGTAGACAGATGTCAGTGAGTCAATACTGTTTTGTGTATAGTTGCTCTATCAGCACCAAACTGGCGGAAATGACTGCATCTCTGTTGATTCACTGACTTTATAGGAAAGAGGTGATGGAATTTAACCTCCCGTGCGTTTTCTTCTTCTGATCATTTTGTCAGCCAGATGCCAAATGTCAGCAACACCTGCAGCCAAATCATTATGGTGGAAAGACTATACTGATACTGAACTTTCTGTCCTCCTCACCCCAAAATGGAATGTTTTGTTTTTTTTATTATTGTTCTCTGATTCATTTGATATGGTGTCTGGTGAGTCTGTCTCTGCTATAAAGGTCAAGGGCATCTGCTGCAAAATCCACCCTCCAGAGAGGCACAGCTTCTCTCCAAATTCACTTTTAAAAGTTCATTCTTGCTACAGATCCTTGTAGGGCCAGCCAGTGGCTAATCCTGCACATAAATATGGATTGAAAAAGAATCCAGTAACTATTTGTGGTGAAACAAATAACTCATTACAACAGATTTTATTAATAACATGCTTTACTTGCCGTTACTCTTAACAGACACGTTGTGCACAAGCAACATTCTCATCTCTTTTTTCTCTCTTCCTATCTTTGATTTCTTTGATTTCATCCATATATTCCCTTTTTTTTAGCCTAATGTCAGTCTGTCAGTCAATCCATTTGGTCCAGTCTGAAATATCTCAATGACTGATGTCTGATGCACTGCCATGAAAGTTGGTTTGTAAAGACATTCATGTTCCTAAGAGGATGCCTTTTCCTCTGGCACCACCATGAGATTCATGTTTGTGGTTTTGAGGGAAAAATCATCAACCATTGGATGGATTATCATGAACTTTGGTTCAGATATTCATGTGACCCACAGGAGAATTTGTAATGACTTTGGTGATTCTCCTGACTTTTCATCTAGGGCCATCATAAGTTCAAAATTTTAATTTGTCCAATACTTGACAATTCATTTCTAATGACATTTCCATCAGCCACAGCTGTAAACTCTGTGTTTAGTGGTAATTTCCTAATGTTAGCATGCTAACATGTCAAACATTACACCTGCTAAAAATGCTGATGTTAGCATTTAGCTTAAATACAGCCTCACAGAGCTTCAACCATGGTTGTGATCTCTTAGTCTTGTTTTAATAGCACACTTTTCCTCTTTCCTGTCTTTAAATCGTTACTTTTTTCATCCATTACATAATCCATTGTCATATTATATATTATCAATTGAATATTGTCATAAACTGCATTTAATATACCACTATAAACAGCACAGAAGCAGTTTGAAACTGGGTAAGTCAGCAAACATCCATCTTGCAAAAGTGCCCTTGAGCAAGATGCTGAATGCCTACCAACCCCTGGGTAATGAAGTACAGTCACTCCATTACTGTGTTTTCCCTTGAGAGACGCGAGCAACAGGAGGATTACCTCATGGGGATGAATAAAATGTCACGGAACTTCTATTAATAATCGGTACGATCCCGAGTGAGAGTCATCTGCAAGACCTCTCTGAAAAAAAGAAGCACGTCACATTAACATTAAGCATCGTCTATCTGAATGCTGTCACAGCCTATGACTTTACTGTTTCGTGCGCTGTTTTTTTTTCATAGTGCATTTCTGTGCCACAGATAGCCCAAGGGACGAGGCTGTCCTTATACATTCTTTGACATATTTGATCATGCATAAGACCTCTTCTTGTCTTCTTGCTTCATCTCTATCCTTGCCTTCACTCACAACCATCTCTCTCTCTCTCCGTGTCTCTCTCAGGTGTGGTGTACACGGAGGTGCGTCGTCCTTGCAGAGTCATGATACTGGTGAACCCTCACAGCGGACGCGGCCAGGCTCTACAGCTCTTCACTGGCCACGTGCAGGGCATGCTCACCGAGGCCGCTGTCCCCTACACACTCATCATCACAGGTCGGTACCGCTCATATACACACACACACACACACAAACATGTTTCCTCATGCATTTAGATGACACTCTTCTCAAGATCACCTTGATGTGAAATGATGTTGAAGGGATTAAACCTTCAATCTCAGGATAGGACAATTACACTGAGAAGTAGGCCATGCTAGCTGCCTCTAACACACACTCACGCACACTTAAGTTGGCATGAACAAAGTTTAATCTCTGCAGTGATTATGCATCATTTGTGTGATCAAAAATGTACAGGGCACACGCTCAACAAACATGAGTATGTACACACACACGCACACACACACATACATCTGCATGCACTCAAGCACACTGATTCAAGTCATTTCAGTCACCCCAACTGCTTCACATTCTGCATGAGTTGCTGGTGGCTTTTTGTGACCTTAAACTGTGTCGTGTGTTGGTTACTGTCATCTGTGGTTCTGAACTCCAAGTAACCTCTCCCTGAATACCAAGGATCAGCAAGGGAACAGTGGAAGGCTTGAATGCCAATGAAAAAAAAAACGTAAAGGGCATCATTTACCCTTTACCCTCCACTCCAACCCCAGCACTGTTTGACAGGATCAACAATTAGGTAGGCATTAGCTGTCTCCTCCAGCATCAGTTCGGTAGCGCTTCAGCTGAATTTCTGCCACAGCTCAAAGCAAAGTTTAAAATGACAGAGAATATGGAGTAAAAGGAGGGAGAATCTGTGTTTGTTTATTTCAGAAATAGTGCTGATGCGCATGCAGGCTCTGTGTATGGACTCCTGGGGCTTAAAGGAAGGTCATCAGCTGGACGGTGATGAAAAAAGACAGCGTAATTACAGACGTCTACCCAGGCCAAAAGAACAAAGCGCAACAGAAGAGATGGGGGGGAGAATATGGGTCGCTGAGGGCGTTAGTGGTTGGATACGGTGTCCAGTCAGATGTGACTATGAGCGGATTAACTGGCACAACCCACTTACCCTGCACACAGCTCCTTGATGAATGTATCACAGAGCCTTTGCCCGAGGAAGGACAAGTACCAATGGAGGAGCCTCTTGTGTCAGCGTGTACCTTTTACATAGTGTATGAAGCATCCAGTGCACCAAGCTTCTTCTATCTTTACCCTGGTTAACCTCAGAAGAAGGCAGAAGAGTAAGACATGAGGAGGAAATTGCTGCATTTAAAGTAAAACAACTTTAATTTACCCCACCAAAAAAAAAAAAAACTGAGTGTGTATTCATGTATCGCCTTAACAGAGTGTAAATATCAGCCAGCATCTGTGCAGCTCAAAGAAGACTCAACAAAGCAGCAGTGAACATGATGAAAGGTTATTGTATGAAAACTATGCCACCGCTTTCTTCAGGTTGAGGTTGGCGTGTTAGTGTTTGGCAGTGACCCTTGAATAAGGAAGTAGCTGGGAAGTGAAGCATCAGCCTGAGCCCAGGCAGGCTGCAAGTGCTGAGTCAGCTGTGCAGTGCAGTTTACTCCCTCTGCCTCTGTCTGTCAACACAGCACTGCATCACCGTCTCCAGCCTCCCCCAGCACGTACAGTAGCAAACAAACAGCGCCGGCGGGAAAGGGACAGGTAGAGGTTGAGCGAAGGAAAGGAGAGAAGTTTTCATATTTCAGTTCTGTCTTCAATCAATACTTGATCAATACTGAAGCAGGAAAATGTTGCTTTCGTGACGGCTGCATATCAATACTTGCCTTCCTCTTATTCTCTCTCTCTCTAAATCTATCTCTTTTCCTCTTCCATTTACACACACAAACGCGCACCACTACGCTGGGGAGTCTCGGCTGTAGACTTTAATGTTGGCGGGATGAGCCAGCAGAGACCCCCTGCAGAGGGACCAACTCAAGGACGCTGCCAATAAATCTAGGCTGCATAAATAGTTCAGTCCTCTGCCGGCGCATTAACCAACACTCGCATGCATCCAATGAGTGCACACGCACACACTTGCTGATATTTGTCAGTCACAGATGTTTGCAGGGCAGCTTAGCTGCCTCGGAGCTGTTGAGTAGCCACTGGACGGGCTAATGTGATATGTCTGGCCTGATAAGGGGAAATTGAATCTCTTTTCTGCCTAATCTCCCTGATCCTACCCCAGGGGCTGGCGATAAAGGGAGCATGTCTCTCTTTCTCTGTTTTTTTTTTTCTTTCTTTTTTTTGGTTGTCATTTTTTGTGTTTGCCTCTTTTATTTTTCTCTCTTCTACTTGTGTCCTTCAGAGCACCAGAACCACGCACGGGAGCTGGTGAAGAAGGCGGACCTGTCACAATGGGACGCCCTGGTTATCATGTCGGGAGATGGGCTTCTGTTTGAGGTGCTTTGACTATAACCAGCCTACTGCTGTTTCACAGTTACACAACAGTCAATCAATCACTGATGGAAAAGATGTAGACCCTTATGTTTCTATTCTTAGCGTTTTTCAGAATAGGCCTGTAAAAATTTAATTTGCATTCAGATGTGACAAAAGAGCTCAGTGCCAGCACTAAAATGTGTGTCCCATGCTTGACTCACAAGTTGTAGCTATTAAAGAAAAGAAAGTTTTTTGTATGTTTTTTGTCACATAGAGACAATACTTTCTATTTAGGACCATGGTCTGCTTCTGTTTTTGTATTTGTTCTTGTTCATTCAGGTGATAAATGGTCTAATGGATCGAGAGGACTGGCAAGAGGCTATCCAGACCCCTCTGGGGATTCTACCAGGTGGCTCAGGCAACGCCCTGGCTGCCTCCGTCCACCACTACTCTCAGTGAGTCAGTCCATTAATGAGTCATTTAAATGCATGGATTAACGGTGCAAAAGAAGAGCAAAGAAAAACCTTCCTCAGCCCCAAAAAGAATGATTTATCTCCTTTTCTGTGTAATTATGGCAAAGGCTGACTGGGCACATCACTCCTCAGGAGGGGGGAGAGACAGAGGGGCAGACTGGAACTGCTTCACTGTGCAGCGGGAGGTCATTTCAGGCTGCCGATAACTCTCAAAGGAATGATGTAATGGGTTTAGAAACTCGGCACATTATGAGTGATTATAGTCCAGAATGCAGCTGTGGAACCAGTCGGCCCAGCACATACCCAGGGTGTCATCTCCCTCTACTGGCTAGTTGTTAGCACAACAGCGAAGAAAAAACTGGAATTGTTCGAAGGCACAGGTGTGGCATCACCACCAATCCATTTAGATATAAGATTTGAAAGGTTTTAGGCAAAAGATGTCCAAGTTTAGGCATGCGTTAAGACCTAGAAGGGACTAAAACCAGTGGACTAAATGTGCGACCTCTGCACATGCAGCTCGTTCTACCTGGACATACACATACATACACACATATTTCTTATATTTAAAGGATAAAGTTGGTGGTATGTTATATTTTTATTATTGTCAACAAATCTCATAAAAAGACCAAGAGTATTTCCTTGGTTGCCAAAACCTGATATAGCTTATTCCTGTGTGCCATAGAGCTCCATGGTTGTCCAAAAAACATTAAAAACACATAAATGAGACACACCGTTGCACACTTTCCTTTATTACGACAAACATGGGCACTGTATTTTATTTTAAAAATAATCTCAAACACAGCATTCTGTAAATACTCTTGTATTAATGGATTAATCCGCGTCTGAAAATAGTCCCCAACAAATGCTCTATTTTCTCATGTTTGAATAACCTTTGCTAAAAACTACAGTGCCCAGCTGTTTTAGGAAGTTACTGACCCTTTTTTTTAGATTAAACTATGTATTTGTGAGTCTTCAGTAAGAAGGAATAGGCTTGGGCTGAGTGCCACAGAAAGAGGTTAGAGAAGTTGAAAAGTACTGCGTAACGCTTTAATCCATTGTTGGTTTTGGCACTTTTGTGGGATTTGTTGACGGTACTAAAAATATGAAATAACACCAGCTGTATCCTTAAAACTTTAAACAGCTAGAACAATTATTAAAAGAATATTGCACAACTAGTGTAATTTGTTTGGCTCAAAAATTTATCAAAGTAAAAAAAAATATATAAAATTAATATATAGAGATTATTGCATTTATTACACAGATATATTAATCCATAGTACTGTCTTGTGATGATGTGTCATGCTATGTTTGCCTCTCTGACTCTTGATTTGTATAAATCTTCCTCAGGTCGCCCCCAGCATGGAATGAGGAGCTACTATTGAGCTGTGGTTTCATGCTGTGCAAGGGTCTGGTTGGCTCCTTGGACCTGGTGTCGATCCACCTGGCCTCTAGGCAGCGCGTCTTCTCCTTCCTCTCCCTGGCCTGGGGCTTTGTGGCTGACGTCGACATTGAGAGCGAGAAGTACCGCCATGTCGGAGCAATCCGTTTCCTTATGGGAACACTGGTGCGCCTGGCCTCCCTCAGAGTCTATCAAGGCAGGTTAGCGTACCTGCCTTTTAAGGAAGTGCCAAAACTTCCAAAAGGGAACATCAAGACTACCCAGCTGCCCTCCACACCTCAGCACCCCTCACTCTGCTCCTCCCTCCCCTGTCGGCTCATCCCCAACACCTCTCCAAACCAGAACTCTCGCCACAATTGCAACAGCACAAATTCCAACTACAACACCATCACCAACTCCTCCAACAACGCTATCACCACCAAAAGACCTGAAACTCAGAACGATGACAAGACCAGAGCACCAGTGGACTCTCTGCTACCAGGCCTGGACCAGCCAGTCCCTGAGAGCTGGACTGTTGTCAAGGAGGAGGACTTTGTCCTGGTGCTGGCTATTTACCAGTCTCACCTGGCCGAGGACCTGTGGACAGTCCCTGATGCGATGGCAGACGACGGGATGATTCACTTGTTCTATGTGACAGCGGGAATCTCCAGGCCTGCCCTCCTGCGTCTCTTCCTCGCCATGGAGAAAGGAGCCCACTTGGCGTGCGGCTGCCCACACCTGGTGTACGAAAAGGTGAAGGCCCTGCGGCTGGAGCCCATCTCTCCACAAGGCATGATCACTGTTGATGGAGAGATGGTGGAGTATGGGCCTGTTCAGGCTCAAATCCACCCTGGACTGGCCAGACTCATATATGGATGAACTCGGATTATCTTAATCTTTTTCTGGCTGTAGAGCTTTCTGGTTTGGCCTTTTACACTCAGTGTCAGTTTCTTTATGTATGCTGTGTTTTCAGAAGTGCCAAAGACATTTTGTCAGCCTCTGGAAATTCCTCTATTTTTCTACAAAAACAACTTGTCCTATTTTTATGGACCCCCCCCCCCCCCCCCCCTCCCACCCTCACCGTCCTCTCTTTCCCTCAGTGTTCGATTCAGGGTCAAAGCCATGGATTGTTGTTCTTGCTGCTGGCTGGTCCCAGCTTAGAGGAATGGGGAGGGATTGTGTGCATAAGAGAGAGAGAGAGAGAGAGAGATCTTTATGTATGTTTGTGTACATGTGTGAGATTATGCATGGGGAGCTTTGGCACATAGCGGCGCGGCGCGGTTGCTGAGGAGTGCATTGTGCACTCTGCTGTCGGACCTCATAAGCATGACACACGTGAAGACAAGCACATTTACCCGTCCTGGAGGGCTCCAGCGATAAAAACCACGCCCCCTTGTACCATTGTACACCAGGCCGGCAATCTTCCTCCTGGGCAACAGCATCGCCTCCCCCTCGGTCTGATAAAAAAAGAGGAGCTTTCTGACTGAAGAGATATAAATCCTTTGGGGATTTGATGTTGACAAATCTTTAATCTTTTGCATAGTTTATATAAAAATCTCAAACAAAACCAGATCTAGTCACACTAAGCATTAGTACTCCCACCCCTCCCCTTCCTCCTTTCTGTGTAAGAAAACTTCCTCCAGCTGATAATGCATGAAGCGCTGGCCAGGCAAAAAGAAACTTGGCCAGCTGAGGTTACTCCTCCACCACTGATCCATTTCCTGTCCTGTCCTGTACTTTCTCTTAACCCGCTTCATCTGGCTGCAACCATCATCAGACTGTAGGAACCACACACTCAAATACACTCTCTCACTTTCTTTTCCCCATCCCCCCTCCTCTTATGCACAGCTCCTCACATATGCTCACACACACAAACACACACACACACACACAAGTTCCCTTGCATCTCTGCAGCACTTAGTGAGGGGGAGGGGCATGGTCTGCTACTGTGCATATGATACCCTCTCTTCTTGCCATCTTAAGATTGTACTGTCTCTCCCTCCCTTGGTTAATGAGCCATCAGCACCTAATGTGTCCTTAATATTAAGCTTTACATCTGCAAAAGATTGCTACATAGAGTTGTTGTTGTTTTTTTTCCAATCAAACAAAAGCTTGTACTGTAAGTGAGTTTCAGAGCTTACGCATTTTAACATGTATTAGAGTGGTTGAAGCACACGTAAAGCAGAGAGAGCAGGGTCTCACACTGGGTCAGTCAGCGTTGTATATCGAGAATCATGCGATCAATGTGAGCCATGCTTTGCTCCGCTCCGCTGTGGCCTTTTTCCCCTGTTTGTTGGTGCTGTGGTGATGAACATTAGTGCACTGGAGCAGAGGAGAGTGCAAATGTTAGCATTATCATCAGCAACCCCCCCACCCCCCCCCCACCTCCCCAACACCTTCCACTCTCTCACACACACATACACACACACACACACACACTCTCTCTCTCATATCAGTTTATTTCAGGTCATGATGACCACACCAGAACTGTTACACGCACAGGTATGCAGCATCTGAATATCATCATGTAGAGAGTGAGCTGTCTTTGCTGACCTTTAAGACAAATTCTGTTCTCAAAAAAAAAAAAAAAACAGAATGTCAACAGGGTAAACAAAAAAAAAGACCAACAAAATCACCTCTTATGCTGAAACTAAAACGTAGAATGCGGTACAAAGGAATGATGATTATCAGCTTTTCAAGGTTTTGATAAGCAAATCACCGTCATCATCCTGAGTGCGGCGCAGTCGATGCAATGAGCTGATAGCGCACATTATTTTTCTGCTGCTTTTTACGGTGGCCCAGAGGTGCAAAACGCATGGTTTCAGAAAACACATTTACAAAACCAAAGAACGCGTTACAAAATCAGAAAATATAACATTTCAGAAAACATTTGCAAAACTGAAAAACATATCAACAAATCAGAAAACACAACGACATTTCGGAAACACATTTACGGAACCAAAAGACACGTTAAATATCAGAAAACACGACAGCCTTTCAGAAAACACATTTACAAAACTGAAAAACACATTGCCAATGTAAGCATTTTCTGGATCTTGTGAAAAAGTGATTGGCTTCCACTGGAAGGAGCTTAAATACTATAAAGCTGTAATGTACTTGAAGTAGACCTGACTTAATATCTGTACATTTGGGTTTCCATCTTCACTGCAGTGCCGATTTTTGCCTATAACTTGATTTTACATCCTTACATTTACTGTATAATACTCGTAGCTACGATTCATGTACTTCTTCTACTAATACTGTATCCTCAGTGACGTTATCCAGGTGCTTTGAATGCATTCTCATGTTCTACAGGCTGTTTTTTGCAGCTGCCCACATACACTGTTCATTACTAAATGTATAAAATGCATCTCATAAGGGTATAGATAAGCTATGCAAATGCCTCGTCATGGCTGCAGATATCTGGTGTGAGGGATCCCTCTGCTGGACTGCTCATATCACTGAAGGACATAGAATCAAGGTTTTATCCTGAAATATATCCTTATGATATACAACGCAATCTCCTCAAACTGCCACCTCTTTCCTGCTTTTTCGTATTTAATAATGATCATGAGTAGATTAGTCTTACAAGGTAGATTAAGCTCAGCTGCAGGAGACAGTGCATTCTTCATACAAATCTTCATGAATGAAAGCCAACATCCAGCTTATTGTAACTCATCATGAGAGAAATTTACTTGATACTTACATAAACACAGTTGCAAATAATAATCAATGTCAGCATCTTGGCGTAGGGTGTTGTTACACTACTGTTAACTTATGGTACTCTACTGTTAAATTGTTGTATTCCACTGGCTGCTGTAGTATAACAGCAGTTTTAAAGAAAAAAAAACACAAGTATGAATACTTGTCATCACTGTCATGGCATTTTATACATGATTTTTTTTTTTTAAATGTCACAGTATGAACTGAAATGACAAAGCTTCCTGCTAACTTATTCAAAATCTCTTTGAACATTTGTGTCTTGCTATTGTATCCACACTTATCAATAGCCTGAAATAATACGATGATTTACAGTAAGTGAAGTAAAGTAACGGATGTTTTTATTCGTTGTTTTGTTGTTTAATGTAGTGGTATAAACTGGTTTTTAATGCAGTAGTTCAGGGCATCCACGTAGTATGGTTGAATGTGTTTTACTGTCTGTAAAAAAAAGAAAAAAAAATGTTTTGGAAATGGTGTGCAACGTATTTGCAGCATTTCACTTTGAAGTAAGTGAAAATCAAGATTTTTTTTTTTTCAAAAATCTCTAAAAAGTGCCTTAGTCATTGTCCAAGACAGCCGATACAGTATGTGATGCACAGAAAAACACACTGAGAAAAGGAGACAAGAAGTCTTTTAGAAAGAAATTCTTTTCATCAACTTTGTGTTATGATATTATATCACTTGAAATTCTCACGTTTTAGCATTGTGAAAGAAAGTCTGTTGGTATGCATCAGTGTGACACTGAGGCTGCTCCAAGCTCTGATCTGTACAGAGTACATTACCAACACGAACGCTGATTCTCTATTCTTCATGATATGTGAAGCTCTCTGGAAAAAGAGAAGTTTGACTGGTTTTTAAAGGCTGTTACTACCATCATGAAACTGGCTGTCAACAACCAGGTATTCCTCATTTCCTTTTATTTTTCCTGTAATTTGTAGACTTCTTTTTTAAAGATCAATAAACATATTCATACAGTAAACAAGGTCTCTGTGCTTCTCTCTAACCATTTCATTCAATAAGGTGTGTGGCTCATGAGATTATTGCAGTAATAATATGTTCCAAATATATTTGAAGTTTCTCGAGCTAAAAAGCTGACATTTGAAGAACTAATCACAAAAAACAGACTTGCAATAGACTGATGGGGGTAAAAAAAAAATCATAGCGATCATAAATTGACAAATGATTATATAAAAGATAAGTGCTGGAAAATAAAATAATATTCATCATACTTTTTATACTACAAGTGAACTGAACACTGCTTGTTCATCTCATAATGTTATGTAACTGAAATGTTAATGAAAAAACTCAAAAACTAAATTTGTTTAATGTAAGGGATATCGGTGGGCAGATAGGAAAGAGTATGTTGGGTATCTGTGTGTAATTTTCTTCTTTTCTTATAGACACATGTTTTATCATCAAATTTTAATTTCTGGAGAGGAAAAACAGTGGATGAACAACATCTAGATTATAGGTTATGGAAACAAAAATTCTGATAGTGTAGTTATATTAAAAATATCCTTTCAAGGGAAAGTGATTATAGCAGATGGTTATGTATAGTTATGATGGGTTCTGTATCCAGTATGTCAACACGCTTCCCCGGTACAGCAGTTGACCACTAGACTAATTAAGAACTGCTAAATTACAGTAAAACACAAACCTGAGAGACAAGAGACTTTGACACCTCAAATATTTATATGCTATTCTAACAAAACTCTATATCCACAGTAGCACCAGCAAGTAACACGTCAATCTTTTATGTAAATTAAAATTCAAAGCATTATAGCCAGCACTGCTTAGAAACATGTCATTTGTGATGAAAAATGTAATTTGCTGTCTAACACAGCAAATATCTGAACAGGTAGCACCAAAACGCCAAATTACTGCAATAAAGATATTCTGATTTCACTTCAGTTATGTTAAATCCTAAACATATAAATACCTGAAACTGGAGCTAAGGTAGGTAGGGGGGCCGCTGGTTGGGGAGAGAGCGTCCTGGATACAGACAGTTGCGGTCACTGTACTGCACCTCAGCTCTTTCTCCTCTAGGTGGAGACACAGGCTGTGTCTGAAATTACTCCCTGATTATGACCTTGTGCATCATAGTTACTTTATGCCATTTTATTTAAGTGTCCAAATTCAAAGTTTAAAAATGTGTACTATCTCAAATAGTTCACTTAGAAATCACATTCTTCTCACAAGCCTCCATATTGGCCATAAAATTTACTCTCTATAACCTCTCTAAAACAGTTTCACCCAAAACTGAATATTACAACCTTCATGAAGGTGTGATTTACTGCAGAGCTGCTTTATAAACCTGCATTGATTTTAGTCAGATGTAAACTGGCAGCTAATTAAGCTAATTACTGGTCCTACAGTCCATGAAACTTGATGGCCTGCAGATGGCAATGCAGTTTCAGTAGAGGTAGTTTATGAGGTGAGGCTGGGTTAGTAGTGACTTGTTTGTGTGTGTGTTTGTGTGTGTGTGTGTGTGTGTGTGTGGGTGTGTGGAAGTATTTCATTAAGCGTCCCTGGGTGCAGAAGCATTGTTCCACAGGAAGCCGCAAATTGTTGTCGTGTGTCCTGTCTTTGTCTCGGTCGTGCTGCTCTGCAGTCACTGTGACTGACTTCTGACAGCCACAAACACCAGTCACCACCTCTACACTCTCTGTGTCTTATACGTGTGAAGATGTTAACACGCTATGGTATTGACTGTGTCAACTTTTAACACAGATTACACAGAAGTTTAAGCAGCACTGAGTAATCGCTAGAAAAGCTAGAAAGTCCTAGACCCTGATGAGGTAATCGCTGACCTTTTCAGCCTCTGCAGGTATAGTGTTATTGTCATCTTGAGGTACAGAGCAGTAAAAACAGAACTCTCTCGAAAGAAAAGTCTATAATGATAACCTTTATTTAAACAGGGAGGGCCATTGAGAGCAGGTTCTCTTTACAAGGATACAAATCATTTATAAGACCAAGAAAAACAATAAAAGCACACAAAAATTACAGGATCAACAAATTATACAACAAACAAACAGGCCAAAGACATCAACATATGGGACAACATCAGTTCAAAAACACATGCATTCACACTGCTCTATGCCAGTCAAAATGGATTTAAATTGATTTAAAGGGATTAGCTTGTCTAATTTTACAAGCCTCTGCAGATTGTTCCACTTGTGTGGAGCATAGTGTTTACAAGCCAGTTTCCCAATCTCAAAATTAGCATGATCATTTTCGAGGACCAAATAGTCTTGGGACCTAGTGCAGTGTGACATTGATCTATAGTTAAAAGACATGTGAGATACCCAGGGAGATTTTTTTAAGAAGTGCTTTGTAAATAAATAGAATGCAGTTCTCTTCTCACTGCCAACAACTGCCACCCAACTTTCTCATATAGTTTACGACAATGCGTTCTAAAGCCATCTCCAGTTATGAACCTGAGGGTGGAACGATAGACTGCGTGGAGAGGTCTAAGACTAGAGCCAGGAGAGTGCACATAAATTACATCGCCATAGTCCATAACAGATAAAAAGGTCGACTGAACAATTTGCTTTCTGCAATTCTGGGTAATATATGCCTTATATCTATAAAATAATGCCAGTTTTGCTTTTAAGGACTTAGTCAGTTCATTAACATGTTTTTTTGAAGCACAGCTTGTCATCAAGCCAGAAATCAAGGTATCTATAAGAGGTTACTCTTTTCATCGGTGCCCCATTAAGAATATTCACTTTTTTTTTACAACAGGATGCATTTTGTTTTATCAGATCAATTAAAATTTGCTGTACAGCAGAGAAAAGCTTGTGACACATGTTCACACCTGTACAACAAGTCTTCTCCTGCAGGGGTTGACGACCTTGCTCAAGGGCTTTATAATAGTTTCGAAGTGATGCAATTCACATTTACTTTCACTGAGTGAATTTGGATGTGAAGCAGCAACTTCATAACCCACTTAAACCAGAGATACAGAGCAGGAATGCTGTAGCTAAATAATTGTAACGTATATAAGACTTATCAGAAAGCTCATAACATCACCATCACTAACCTTCACCTTTGGCATGCAAACACAATTTAAATCTGGCCAAATAAGTGTTCAAGTGTACTGAATCCAGTGTCTGCAGAGTAGTGAACCTAAACTAATTTGCTTTAGAGAAATTCATTGTTCTTCAGTTGGCAAATGGAGCACCTTACAAAACCTCTCCCTCTGTCTCTTTAATTTTGTTCCCTCCCATCTCTCTTCTTTTTCTTAACCTTTTCTGACAGGATTAATTAACTGCCACTCCAACAGTCAGTTGCATGCCAGAGGAGGGAGTGGGCCAGTGAATGGTGTGTGTGTGTGTGTGTGTGTGTGTGTGTGTGTATATGTGTGTGTAACCTTAAGCTCTTTCTTTTCCAGGACCCTTCCTGCTGTTCTGCCTCAACAGATCCAAAAACATCCCTGTCTGTCTCTTTGTCTCGCTGGTTGGTTGCAGGGCAGCCAGTGTCCCAGCTGTTGTGAGATTGGGATTTAAATATAATCTTACAACATCAAGCTGGCGATAAAACAACAATAAAGACAATCTCATGTGCCTTTCAAAATGTGCCAGTTAGCCTTGAGCTTGTCTCTAGATGTCAGAGATGTCCTCCATCCTCTAAAACCAGGTGGGACCCACTTTAAAATGTGCCAGTATGACATTATCTAGCTGAGGGCTGACATGTCAGTCACCATAACTTTTAGGAATAAATCACGTTTCAGTGATACATTTTACTGCACCAAAGTTTACAACTTGAATTTGTTTTTTTTTTTACACCTCATTATGGTTCTCCAAATTGAGATTTGATCAGAATGAAAGCTTCAAACAAATACTTTCCCATCAAAAATGAACCGAATCGCTCCAAAAAAATGATTTATTTTACATAAATTTGACATTTTTCTTCACTTCGCAACCACAGATCTTATCTCTCTAGACTAATTAGAAAGCCAACATAATAGATCAAATAATACTATGTTTGATTTAGTGGATAAGTATCTAATGTAAAAGCTCACAAGTCCTACATTATGGGCACATCTTGTGATCTTTTCTGAGCTCATTTAGATTTATGTTTACATGGTTTAACAGGGGAAAAAATATGCAGTTACAGAGCTTTTTCTTATTTTCTAATATTCAATAAAAGAGATTATTATTACTCAAATAAATGAAACTGAATGATAGCAGACTGACAATTCCCAGTATTTTGTTGAGGGTATTACATTAATGGAACTCCAATAAATCTAAAATTAATTAATTCAAATTTAGGCTTAAAAAAAACTTGATTGATAAGTTGTTACTATTTATATAGAGTTTTAATACTCTACTGCTATAACAAGTGTTTAAGAGAATTTTCCTGCTCCGATTAATTTACAGTAAAGCAAAAGGTTATGCATCAGATCTGACATTTAAAGCCGAACAACCAAAGTTGGCTCCAAACTTAAGTGTTTAGAGGGCTCAAAACAGTCCCTTGCACCTGACTGCCCTGTGAATTGAGTAAACTGTTCCTCACACTCTCCCTCCCAATGGATCCACATAATTCACCTGGGGGACATGCAGCCCAGTCCCACTGCTTTAAAATCCATTTTTTTCATTACAGGAAGGAATGCACCACATATGCATTCTTTCTCTAAGTTTAGTGGGCATTCTGTCAGCCGAAATTATAACATGTACAACCTCCAGAGCACACGAGACTGTGAGAAAGTCATCAGCATCTGAATCCACGGTGCCTTGTGCACTTTGCTCCCTGAGGAGAGCAGACAAACTGCAGCTACAGCCAGGTGATAAAAATATTGTACAACTGTATAATTGTGTAACAGGGCGAGCCCCGCAGCTCGGCAAGCTGCCACCACAAATTTGAACGTCTTAGTTTTGCATGGTATTAATGCTTCAGTGGCCTCTCTGCAGTCCCATCTTTCTTCCCACCACATCGCTACAACCAAGGACCAGCTGTGACTGCACAGACACCTTGAAAATACCAATTTTGTTTCAAATTCAAAGCTGTTTTGTTGCCATCAACATGTAATTTACATTTTTATTTCACTGTCGATATCATTTATTAAATAACCTTTGTATTAAGTGTGACTCTCTGTGTTATACTGTTTTGTAGAATGCATGACTGCCTCCATTTCCGCTGAACTTTACTCGAACCCCTGATACTATAAATGAACTGTCTTTCTTAATACAATGCCTGATCTGTATACCACATTTACATGCTAAATGATGTAAGGTTGAAATATAGCCTGGCCTGCACATTAACCTTTTTCCTTTTGGTCTGAGACAAGAGTGTGCCTTCATGTGGGAAATGCCTTAATAAATCATTGATGTTTATTCCTTCATTGAATGTAACTATTGAGTCTTTGTTCTTATGTATATAAAAACCCTGGTGAAGATGCATTCGGGATTGATTCCTCGGCGGGCGCTGACTGTCACTTTGTTGGTTTCGATCCTTTTGCGCAAAAGCTAAATAAATATACAAAGACAAATTATCTTTGTTAGTCTCTTTTATTCGGTCAACTTTCACCACACTTTTAAGTCAGTTTAAGGGACGTATCTTCAGGCGGGATTGGTGACATCACAACTAGTTTGGAAGCCAATATTGGTTCAATAGCAAATTTACACAAGTGTGATGTGGAAACTTGAAGCCATTGCATATACACTGAGAATGGACTTGAAGTGAGAGACATCTTGTTTTTGAATGAAATATATTTGCATATTCATAGTTTTTTCTTTATTTTTATTGAGAGAGAAACCGTAGACGTCATTTTAAAAGATTTTAGTATGGCCATTACACTTTTTTTTTTGCAGAAAAACTATATCAGACACACATTATTGTTCCAAGCGAAGTATTTTTATATGTCTTAATACATTTCTGTAGGGGATCTTTAAATTATACTAATAATATAACATCTCATCATCACATTGATAAAGAACATACATTTGAATTTAAGTATGCCAACACCTGCTGTTGCACTTCACTGTCCAGCAACAAGGTAAATTTCAAAAAATGGCAGAAAAAAAATGGCAGAATTAGTAGATCAGTTAGTGATCATCAGCTCCATAATGTACTATTTTCATCCACATTGGATTGATAGTCATAACTTAAACATACTAAATATATATAGTAATATTTCATAAACTAAATTTTGCAGTTTTAGTTCACTTCCTGGTCCTTTGGCTTTGTTGTGCATTTACACAAACATAAATGGTAATGTTCATGGGTGGGAAGCCATAGTAGCACATATCTGCTGATTTACTGCCCAGGTCAACAGTGAGGTTAGCTGTGACAAAGTGGCTCAAAAAAGGAAAAAAAAAAAAGCTAGCTGAGTATAAACTGCTTTCCCAGTAATCAATGACAAAACACACCGAATACTGTAATAAGACATGAAAGTTACATGTTAGTTTGCAAACCTTTCACTGAAATCTGTACCTTGCAGTCAGACAACAACACTAAATGCAGAGCCACCTCAGCAGTAAATTAGGGTACACAACTCAATCAAAAAACTTTTTTTTATTCTCTTTAGATTGCCTGTTCTCCAGCTGTCTACAGGACAGCAGGTTTATATTTCTGCTCTGTCACACTGACGATGCTTCTATGGACACAAAAGTAAAGACACCAGGAAGGACTGAACATGAAACTTCACATCTTCATCTTCTATCGTCACTTAGTGTCACATAAAGGAATTTGAAGTGGTCCAAACAGCCTAACAGGACATTTAATTACCCAGGAGACCAAGTGAGCATGAAAACACGCTAATTAAAGAGTGAATCACGTCATGTGTCAGAAACTGTTGACATCAGAGGATGTCTTGACTAAACCTCCAGTCCACCTTCACCTTCCTACGCACACAAACGCACAGTCATGTTTCCATCACCTAAGAGGACATTACAGTGACATTGATGATTCATTTCCAGGAGACTTATCCTAATCTTAACTATAACCATAACCACCACATGCCAACCTTAACCCTTACCCTAACCTTAACATAACCCTAAACTTATCTTAACTTTAAACCAAGTCTTCAGCCTAAAATGAGTGATTTACATTATGAGGACTTGCTTTTTGTCCCCATAAGGTAGGCGAGTCCCCACAACATAAGGAATACCTGGTACATACACACACACCTGTCTGTATTGTTAATCTCCCTCTCATATCTGTGCATCTGAAAGGCAATCAATGTCTATATTTACGTGCGTGTGTGTGTGTGTTTGTGAGAGAGAGAGAGAGAGAGAGAGAGAGAGAGAGAGAGAGCTGTTGGCAGTTGAAGGACCCAGAGGGCTGTCTTCGAAGTAGAGAGACCCAAAAGAGGGCTGAGTCACTGCTTTGTGTGTGTGTGTGTGTGTGTGTGTGTGTGTGTGTGTGTCCGCCTGGTAACCAAGTCTCTCATCTCCATATAAATGGCCTAAGGGAGAGGGGATGGTTTCTATTTAAATTTGAGTGTGTCTTAATGTGTACGGTGGTCTATTCTGGGAACAGGCCACCACTATCATACAGTCCAATCATCCACAAAAATAAAACCATCATCACAAGCCGTCCATGAGGGCTGTCTGCCTGTGTGTGTGTGTGTGTGTGTGTGTGTGTGCGTTTCACTGGTAAAGAGATTTGCATGATGTTTGAGATGAGTGGAGAGCTAATGAAGCCTTGCAGTGTGTTGCTGTTGAGTACCGTTTAAAGGCTCGCTGACAGTAAGGTTTTACAGAACAAGTTACCTGTGGCTTGCAAACATTCACTCTACAGATAACTTCTTTTTTCTTTTGGGATGCTGCTTGTCTGCCCCACCCAAATACCATCCAGGCTCCATCCTATCAACCAGATAAGAATTTGCTGGTTGCAGACAAGATAACGGCAAGAACTACTCACTAACTCAGACAACACAGCATGTCCTCTTGTCTTTTCTCAGCAGCACATGGATTCGGAACATTTTGTCTGTTTTCTTTGTTGCCACAACTGTTGGTAATGAAATCACTTCTTAAATGGAAGTTGGAAAAATTTAAAGTAGCTTTCAAGGCAGACATGCGTGTTTTCATCCTAAACATGCTTGTTTTGTGTTCACAAGTACCTCAGCTTTATTAAACTGCAGAGCATGTTGAGTCTCATTAAAGCAGCTATAATCAATACTTTTTATAGCAATGTATCAAACCGTATAATATAAATCCAAGTATCAACAGTGTGTGAGAGACATGGCTTGTAATCACAAACATTCAGAGAATTAGCCGCGGCTCTGCAGCTCCCTTCGGCTTTATGGAACTTTAAAGTGAGTTTCAGCTCATTGTTTAGCTGTCCAACTACAACTTTACTGTTTTAGTTCACTCTCACCACTTTCATCGCTTTCATAATGTTGTTTTTGGCCACAGCAGGCAGCTGTAAAAGCTCTAAAAACCCACTGTACACTACCTGCTCAGCACCAAACGGCATACACTTAGTGACTAGCTGGTAAATGTATATGGAACATTTCGCAGCTAAGAGCCAGACAATTCCCCCAGGAGTTGGTAGAGACTAAATACAGGGCTGAAGGAGAGTGAATATTGGGCTCATTAGGTAAACAGAAACACGACTCCCACTGAATGATAATGTTGCTATGTAACTGCTGGATGTGTAAATAAGCAACTGTTTGCTAACAAGTTAGCCATATCAACTTAAAAGTTGATGAAATGTCAGTGTGTTGTGTTCACAACTTGTTTCTGCCGCCACCAAGTGGCCAAAAAATCAATTAATGCAGTGTTTAATTCATTTTTTTCACTTAAAGATCCTCTCCAGACATGTTTTAAGATGTACACAAAATACTCTAGTCCTGCTTTGAGTAATAATCTGTGTCTGCTATGTGTTTTCCACAAAAAAGTTCAATTATCTTGTTAAAATCCTTAAAATTACATCTCCTCTTTCTCCCTCATTAAAAATTTCTGAATCCATGAATATGCAAATATTTTTCATTTCAAAAGTTTAACTGCTGGACACAAGATGTCTCCTACTTCACTGAAAAGTCAGTTCTAAGTGTTTGTGCACTGGAGGTTTTAAGTTTCCACATCACACTTATGTAAGTTGAATTTGAATGATTTGTGATGTCACAAATCATGTTCATTAGCCCATCCCCTTTCAATGAGCTCAGATAAACTTTCAATCTTCAGCAGATGAATGTTAAAACAGCCTTCTAGTGTGAAAGTCTGCATATACATCATTCTGTACAGTGAAGCTCAAACCCTCAATTGTAGGAACAAGAAGAAAAACATATTTTTGAGCAGAGGGGGACTTTAAACAAGAACCTACAGCCGAGCAAGCAGCTCTTTGAGGCTGTTCTTAGTCACAGCTGTGTTTGACAGTGCTAACAACACTGCTGTTGTTTAGCAGGCAACGGTGTTCAGTGTGTAGGCAGCGTAGCATGTTAAACAGGCTTTGGTAATTGGCGCTAAACACAAAGTACAGCTGAGGCTGAGTCATAAACCAAAGTGTTGGGCAAATTCAGAGCAGTCAGTGGGATTCATCCTGTGGGGATCATGAAATGTCTGTAGAAAAGTTCAATCCATCAAATAGACAGACAGGCATTGCCATCCATAGAGCCATGCCCCAAAAACGGAGACATTTTTAAAGACATTTAAACAGAAAAGTTCAAATGAAAACCAATGAGGAAGCCTGTCTGCACTGTTGATGCTGAAGTCACCAGTCTTATTTCGCAGATTTCATATTCCTGCGTCTCCTGCCGTATATCTCTGTCTCTCCATCTCTCTGCCTCTTGCTTTATTCACAGTTTCTCTCTGTTCCCCGCCATTTGCCTCTCAGTCATTTCAGATAACAAGAAGGGATTTTCTGTTTCTCTCTTTCTCTATCACTCTACTCTCTGCATCTCAATCACTGCTCTCCCCTCCCCCACGGGTAGTAAAACAGGTTTAAATTAATATTAGTCCTCAAATGTGTGGAGAAAGCCAATGAGCCAAATCCATGTGTTCTCATGGGGCTGACATCAGAAATAATAAGCAGCGTGTGAAGGTCACTGTGTGTGCATGTACAGTATGTCTGTATGTGCGTGTGTGTGTGTGTTTAACTGTGACTAATTCTAAATCTGGATGTGTGACCCAGAAAATTATTCATAAAGCATATTTTATCTTGTTTCTATATGACTATATGGATTTTTGTACATAATTTAGCTGTGGGCATGGGCGGCTGATAAAAAACATGTACACTTCATTTCTTTGTCGATACACATAGTGTATTATAATTGTTTGGCATATGCCAAATATATGATAAAAATATAACTTTTGCAATTTTTTTGGTCTATTTGGGGTTCTATTTCTTGTTGAGTAGTAAAACAGGTTTAAATTAATATTCAAATGTGTGGAGAAAGTCAATGAGTCACACTGACGTGTTCTCACGGGACTGACAGAAATAATAAGCAGTGTGAGAAGGTCACTGTGTGCATCTACAGTATGTCTGTCTGTGTGTTTATCCTACCCTGCAATAAAGAGATCGCTCTTACCCTTTTGTTACCTTAACACGCAAATGTAGGTGACTCAATCAGCTGTCATGAGATATCACTTGTCACTGCTTGTATGCTGTTATCTTGAACAGTACAGAAAGACAACTTTAAAGAAAACCTGCCTGTTGTTTCGCACAAACTGTGAATGTAAACTATAAATCATCCCACCTCGGCTGCGAATTTCTGAATATTAGGTAACATTTGATAAAAATGTCCTTTGGGATCATCTTGAATGTACTATTTACTGATGGAAATTGTGTGACAATTCACAGCTGCGTCTGACATGGATTACAGCTGATATTTGCAGAATTGCAATGTGCAGTGTAAAAAGAACCAGAGCTTCCAAAAGCACAGAGGCATCATGGGAATGTACAGTGCCTCTGCTCGCTTATTTCTGAGTTTCTTGACAGGACTGAAACTTGAAGAAATACACAGAGATAAAACTATCAGATGTTTAGCGCTTCCTCTCTTCTTCTGCTCTGAGGCTTGCATGATGTCAAGTTGTATATATCTCAGCTGGCGTGCAGAGCAGCCTTTCAGAGCTCCAAAGGGCAGTCATCCATAATCTAGAGTTTATTAAAAAAAAAGCATTGAACTCATCATACTTTGCACTGACAAAAACATTTCTCATCTGATACTTCCCTTAGGAACAGATTGGGAAATCTACCCCAAAACAAAATGTATGCAAGCACTCACAGAAGTCAAATAAAACTGCAAGTAAACACACAAACAAACACTCAGAAAATCCTCAAATTCACAGTCTCCCACAGCAACATGACAGATTGGAACTTTTCTTGTTTGCAACTTTGTAAATCATTTCTTTTTACTGTCTGACAACATATGATTAGGTTCAACTTTTCTGTAATGAATTAGCAGCCATTTCATAGATGTCATCAATGAGTTTATTTGTCCTACAAACAGCAACTCTGCCCACTTTCCCTCTGAGAAATTCAAGGGCATTGTCTTGTACACTGTTTTATAATCTGCAGGACATCTGTATATGTCTTCAGAGTAACAAGTCCGTCCTGTAAGCCGTTTATTGTGCTAGTCTGCAGATAACTTATGCTTTGTTTGGGCACAGCTGCTGTGACTTTGTTTTCCAGGCAGAAGCATTTTGAATGTAAATGGGATTTTGTGTAAACAAAGAATAAATCAATAACCTGACTCCTTTAGTCTTTCAATGTACAGCATAACAGTGGAAGATTACAAAATAGCCAAAATAAAGGTCTGAGAAATCAAAAAACAATCAGTTTTTCATCAGTTTTTTTTTTTTTTTTTTTTACCATATTCCATATTATACACCCTTTTACAATATACAGATGCACAGATGAGAAAAAACGTGTTTTGTTATAATACAAATGTGGAATGAAAACTCCCATTTGTCTCATATAAACACAATATAAACTGTTATCTTTTTATTTGTGTTTACCTGTCATGAGGCTAGCCATTTGAACATGTATATATATTTGTTCACTCTACGAATGTAAAGTGGTGGCAGTAACGAGTAAATTGCTGAAAAAAAACGTTTCATTGTTCAGTTGTCACGAAAAATGCTTCTGTAAATATGTGTGAACATTGCCATGCTATGGCAATAGTGACGGTGATAGTGCCTATTTCAATATTTCTTTTTTAATGTGCATTTTCAGGAATGACAGTCATCCCAGTAAAGTGAAAGAACTGATGAATTATGCTGAATTCAAATGCACATGGCACCACGTTGAGATACAACACTGTGAGAAACTCCCACATCTGTTAGCTTTCTGAGTAAAATGACAAAGAAAGTTAAAACAAACTCCTGCAGAGTAAAGACTGAGGAAAGTCCCAGTGCTGTTAAAACAAGAGGAAGTGGTTGATTTAGTGAAACAGTTCACTAAGAATAAATCACAAGTTAATCCAGGAAACAAATGCTTTTGCTTGATCTACAGTATATGTATATACAGTTAGTATCACCTAATGTAAAAGTTATACATGCTTTACAAAATGTTCTTGGCCACCAAGGCCAAGTGACTTTTGGTGGTGCCTGAGTTTCAATATATAATTCATGAGAGGATGCTATGGTTCAACTCCTAATGTCTTTAGAGAGACTTCAGAGGTCATGACCCCATTAAAGGACAAAACTCAACTACTCAGGCAGCTGAATGCTGAATGTGAAAAGAATTTTAACAGTTTGAGATGCAGCCATTTGAATATAAATCTTTTAAAACCACCTCTAGAAATGAGACGAGAGAGAAAGAACAAAAGAAAAATATCTATCTGATCACACTGAGTCTTATGTGGTTTCCTACAGGACACGACCATATGGAAAACAACGTTAAGTGCTCCCTACATCAGACGAGACGGGAGCAGGTCAAAAGCAAAAGGTCAAACAGAAGTTTAAAGTTCAGACATTCACTGACTCTGTGAGCAAGATGTTCCTCCTGGGAGAAGAAGATGGGGAAAAGCAAAGTCAGATGTCAAACTATTCCTAGTTACAGTAGCATATAAATTGTTTCCAGGACGACTGAAGGTACCAAACTAGCTTGTGCTCTCGCGTCCCTTAACTGGTGAGCTGTTGCTGCTTCTCTTGCTTTGTGCTGGCAGCTTGCTCATCTTGTCCTTCAGGCCTTTGATGTTGTACAACCTGCTGAAGGTGAAGCTAAATGGTGCTTTTCCATCCTCCTGGCCGTGAGCTTCCTGCGCTGATACTGTCTGGTTCTTGGGAAGAGGATCAATCTGCTGCTGCATGGTTGACTGTGTTTGGCGAAGGGAGGCATGGGATTTTGGGTGAGGATGTTGGTTCTGCGCCCTGTCCTGCACTGCTGGAGGCTGTTGAGAAAGGGGGTCTGTTAACTGTGGGAGGCCTTGGCCTGCTTCAGGGCAGCTGCCAGAGGAGGGGGTGGTCTGGATGGTGGTCTGCTAGGAGATGAGGTATCATCTATGACCTGTAAACTACCGTTGACCGCGTTACTTTTTGCCTGGTTCAGTGGACGGCTTGCCCTAGGACGACGCCCCGAAGCCTGGGTGGCTGAGAGGCGTCTGGATGGCTGAGCTGGTCGGGGAGAGGAGGATGCTCCGCTGTCCTGCTGCTGCTGGTGCGCTCGAAGAGGCTTGACAGGAGTATGCAAAGGCTGGGAGAGGAGAAGAGAAGAGGAGGAGAGGAGAGGAGAGGAGAGGAGAGGAGAGGAGAGGAGAAGAGAGGAGAGGAGAGGAGAGAAGAGGAGAGGAGAGGAGAGAAGAGAAGAGAAGAGAAGAGAAGAGAAGAGAAGAGAAGAGAAGAGAAGAGAAGAGAAGAGAATGCAGTGTAAAATTTTTACACTCACAAATGCAGTGCCGAGGGACATAACAGCATTGTTGCAAATGGAAAAGAGTGGTACTTCAGTGCAAATGCGAGATCTGCTTTATTGTCCCTTTTGTTAATATTACATGACTGAACTGAGGTAAAACACGCCAACAACACCTCACTGACTTGAACAGACTATTGTTAGATAAAAAGCAACGGACTCAGGTCAACAGTGAGTGAGTTAAACTGCGGCAATAAATGTGAAACTATCAATCTTTAAACCGATTCATTAATATTGTATCAGTGTGCACTTCATTAAAAGTATGTCATTTCAATTCACACACAGTCGCCTTGTTCAATAATGAACAAGTGTCGTGTGTTTCAACTTAGTGATGCTCGGCTGGTGCATACTCAACAGACCTAGACGCACACACGCACACACACAGATAGATAATCACACTGCACACACTTCATTTACCTCTGAGCTGCATGTACAAAAGCACATTTAAAGACACACAAACTGACTTTGACACAAATTTAAAGAGTAACACCTCAGTGAGACTTCAGCATCTGAAATCTTGCAGCAAGGTAATTTAATTTTGTACCAACCCTCTGCTAATATTGTATTGTTAATATATGTGTTGCATTAGTCTGTCACACAGCTAATTTGGGGTTAACACAGTGAAGCAAAGTGTAGTAGGGTCTAAGGACAGGGGATGTTGTATTGCTGTACAGATTGTAAAGCCCCCTGAGGTAAATTTGTGATTTGTGATATTGGGCTCCACAATTAAATTGATTTGACTTGAGCTTTAAGAGGTTTAAAAGACATACAACATGCATCAAACTTGTCGCTTGTGTCATGTAAACTTTTATAGTTCATTTTACTAAAACATGTGCAAATTAGAAAAAGTTCCATTAAAGCTAAAGTCCATCATTTTTAAAACTAAAATGAATATTATAACACCCTTTGGGTTTGGTAGAGTGTGGTGAAATACCAGAATTAATTATGAACTGAAATTCATTTTCCGCTATGCAGTTTGTCAGAACTAATTTCATCGTTCCAGTAAATTTTACATTCACGTTCATTTTCACTGCCAGCAACAAGATAAATCATATTTACAATGTCTGTAGGTTTAATGTGGAAAATGTTTAAGCTTCAGTTTAAAAAATGCTGAATGATGAAACTTTTAACATAACCAACATTAATATTAATATTAACTAAAACACAATTTCTCCCTTTAACTCAGTTTGATATTACTTTTCATGAAATGAGGTTGTAATGGTCTTTCAAGAAGTGGATAAACTCACTTATGTACCCTGAACAGAATACTGCAAAGTGGTTGGAAAATTAAAAAGTAGAAATTATTTTGGTTTGATTATCCTACATTATGGTTTTAACTGTCAATCATTTTGTGCCATGTGAGGAGTAATTTTGGATATAAAGATGAAAACATCTGCTGTCTTACTGTTCATACCTTCTGCCCCTCAGCCTCTTTGGTTGACTGGGGCCTGTCTTTCCTCTCCACGCTGCTGAGTCCTGGAGCCACTTTGTCAGATCCCTCTCCCTCGGAGGAGACTTTCTCTGGTTTAAGGTCATGTGTGGACAATCGCTTTGGCTCTGTTCCCTCATTGGTTGATTCTCCTGCAGTCAGTCCTCTGTCGACCACTGTCTCTGCTGCTGATTTGTTCAGCGTCCTCTTTTTCTTCAGGGCTTGGAGTTGAGCCTCCTTCTCTTTTTCTACTGTCTGTGTCGAATCTTTACTTTGTTTCAAACGGCCTGCTGTTTTCTTAGCTTCCCCGCTGGCTCTCCTCTCTGTCACTTGAGAATCTTGCTCTGTCCTGTTACTCCTCTCTGCCAGACTCCCCTTTTCATCCTGCTTTCTGATGTTTTCATCATTTGCAGTTCCCTCCTCCCCCCTCAATGTAACATTTTTCTGAGGTGAAGAAGAAGAAGGGGAGACACTAGCAACCCCAGATAAACTCTCTGTTTCACTGCGACAAGTATTCCTGTCTGTAGGGCCTGGCGTAGAAGCACGATCGGTATAATTTATGGATGCAGGACTATTGGCAGAGGTGATAGCATTTGTTTGTTTGCTATTAACAAGATCCTCTGTCGCCCCATGGCTGTGAATAGGTGCTCGGTCAAAAACAGGGTCATGGAAGGGAGAGTCGCTACATTCGTAATACTCTTCCGAGGTGGGGGAGGGAGTGGAGTCCTCCCTCAATGAGAAATACCCGTCAGGTGTAGGTGTTCGCAAGTCTGGAGTGTAGGGCCGCAAATCCTGAGTGTTCGTTAGTGAGTCTGAGGTGGGCGTGCATGGCAGATATCCGTCAGGGGTTGGAGAACGTACGAGAGTAGTGGGTGACCGCAAGTCTGGCACAGACCTGTCGTACAGACGTAATTGCAGGGATTTCTCAGGTGTGTGTGTGCTTCCCCGTACTATGGATGTTTCTTGGGGTTCTTGAGAGGTGCCCGGTGTATTATTCATTGTGGTACCTGGCATACCGTCTGCAAAAGGTTCTAGTGTGACATTTGGATTACCTTGCTGACTGTGTGTGTCTGCAGCAGATCTGCTATCCGTGTTGTCTTCGGATACATGTGTGTTATGTGTGGTGGAAACAGGACTGTCTGTTGGAGCTTTTAAAGAGTCCACAATCTCCAATACACCCACATCCAGTGGGTTCAATTCACAATGTGATATTCTCTGAGGTTCATTTGCTCTTGCAAGGTATGTTTTACATTGTGTCACATTCTCACTTTTTTCATTTGGCATGTTAGCAAGCTCACAGCCAGTCAGGGGTTTTGCCATAGCCTTGATTTCTGTCTGTGCTGTGGCTACACAGTCTGTCTCTGGCTTCTCTGAGGTTATATTGCAGTCTGTTGACATCAAAGTCTTGGGCTCGACTTCTCTTGGAATCATTTCTTGAATATTCACACTGTCTGCCTTTGGTGCACCAATAATCAAAACATCTGACTGGGTTTGTAGTTTGGTTCCAGCCACTGTTTGGGTTTCTGCTCTGTCATTATTTAATCCAACTGCTTCCTCAACTTTTTTTTCTGGAGAAGTTTCACATTGTTTCTGCTGTTCAGTTTCTCTGGGATTTCCCGCTTTCTCATCATCTTTGTATGCTCCTGTTGTGCTACCACTGTTTTTCTGCATTTCCAGGACAGTCTCTGGCTCTTTTTCTGCTGGTGTCTGCACCACAGTCTCTTCTGCGGGCTCACTGTGGGCCACTTGCGGCCCTATGCTTGCCAGGCTTTCAGGCCTCTTAACAATACTGATCTTTGGCAGGTCCAGGCCATTACTGCCATCTTTGATAACCAGCTGGACAGTGCGAGGTTTGGGGATAGGAGGGAAAGAAGAAGAAAGGGGAGGAAGGGGAGTTGTAGAAGAAGAGGTAAGAGGAGGAAGAAGGGACGAAGTGGAGTTGATGGAGGGCAAAGGAGTGCAGGGATTGGTAGCCATGCTTGAGTGCACTGTAGTAATGGGGATGTGGTTATTTTCAGAAATGGAGGTGGAACTGACAGACTGAGAGTGCACGGCAGCAGCTGAGGAAGAAGAAATATGGCCGTGGACGGCGGGAGTTTGCCTGTGAGGAGCAATTTCAGAGGAGCTTTGTGACTGTGTGTGATAAGCTTGTGTGTGTGAATCTGTATGTGGCAGCACTGCCTTTGTTTGTGTGTGTTCCTTTGCATTTGAGTTCAAGTCAGTGGGGCTACTCAGTTTAGAGGTTTGTGTACATTCTGACTCCTGGGTGTGAGTCCTGTCTACAACAGTGCTCTGTGTGTTTAAACTAGTTTGTGCTTCTTTATTGGTGTTTGATTCAGGTAGGGAGTCTGGCTTAGGACTGTTTGTGGTAACAGTTTGTGAAGGCCTCTCAGTGTTAGGAGTGGGCTCCTTGTTGCTGGATTGAGGTGTGTGTGTGTTGATGTGAGGTGTACTGAGGTGTTCTGCATCTTGGCTGGGGGGTGTGTTTGAATGCAGACTGTGTGTCTCAGTGTTGAGAGACTCACCTTTGACAGGTTCAGACTTTAGTTCAGATGCAGTAGATTTCTGTTCAGATTCCTCTGCTTTAGTTTTGAGCTTTGTTGCCTGCGGTCCATCTATTACAGGCTCCTCAACTTTGTTTGTTTCTGGTGTTGGCTGGGGTTTATTCATCTCCTCATGTTTAGTAGGCTGCCTCAGCTTGGCGACCTCTGGCAGGGTTTCCTTGGGCATACTGAGCGGACTGCTAAACCTGATCGCTTGACTGGTTTCAAACATCTGTGAGCGCTGCAGGCCGGCTTGAATCGGTTTGCTGGTATCCCGAATGTTAATGAACCCAATTACGTCACTGGGGGGGTCAGGCTCTGGCCAGGTTGGCAAGTATGAGATCAAACATGCCTTCTCGAGATCGGTAAGTCCAGGGTGGAGGGGAGGAGCTTCCTGTATAGCTTCTTTAATAGCCCCCCTCTGCCCCTTCTTCTTGGTTTCTTGGGACTCTTTAGGGCTGTTGTGGCCAGTAGAAGGGGTAGGGCTGGAGCTGGGGTTGCCTAAAGCAACCAGGGCATATTTGGGGTTGTACAGTTTCCTAGCAATCTCAGCAGAAGGAGGGGCGGCAGTGACTGGCTGAGGGACGGGCTCCGGCTCAGGTTCAGGCTCCGTGGCAACCTGCCGAAGGTCAACAGAGCTAGAGCTCATGTAAAGGAAGCGAAACAGTCGGTCAAAGGCCTCCACCGCCTGGCCTGTAATCACAGTGATAAGATTTCTGTCCAACCGTGATGACATCCAGGTGAAACTACAGAAAACAAAGAAAGTAAAAAAGTTAGACTGCTTTAAATTAGATGTTACAAAATAAACACTGCCAAGTAAACTGAACCATGACGTTAAAGCGCTGACTATTAGCTTCATGGGTTTTTGAAATGCCAAGATCGTAGACTTCAGCCAGTCACTGACCGCAAAGGTTTTGCAACCCAATATGAAACATGATAACTTTATTTTTTGATTTAATATTTATTTGTCCAATTACTTTCTGTCTAAAATTGGACATTGGACAAAAGGTATGTCTGATGTCGATGTAAACACCCTCAAACTAAAGCTTTAACCTGAAGTGCAGAGCCAAAAGTATGTGCGTCATTGTTCAGCTACTCTGGGACTATACTGTAACTGCATTTATTTCTCTTGTACATGATACATTTGCAACCTGTTTGTCAAGTACGTAGAGAAGGCCACTGAACATTTATAGACACAGTGCATTCTTTATTCATATCTCTACATGCCACACTCGTAAAAACAAAGAGAGGTGGAGCAGACAGAGATAATCTGTCTCTTTCAGTCACTGTCTTTCTTACTTTATCCCTTCCTCACACTCTTACTGACAAACACACGCATAAAGTACACTGACCTGTACGAGCCAGACACAGCTTTGTCTCCGTCGATGAACATGAACCTGTGTCCCATTCGCCCTCTGACCTTAGTGCAGGATCGAGTGTAGAACTCTGCTCCATCTGTGCAGCGTACACGAAGGTGCTGTGACACAAACACACACACAAAGAGTATAGGTACATACCTCATCCAGATTCAGAACTACATTCCTAACCTCTTCTACTTCCATGTATCATTGTGGCATTCAATATTTTAAGTCAAGAAGAGAGCAAAATAAACATGAAATTATGATCAACAAATATTTATAGCATCTGCTGTCAAGTAGAAAAAGAATGAAAATAATTTTTAATTATTTTATGAGATGATCTTCCTCTTTGAATATTTATTGGCTGATTGATGGTCAAGGTGTATGTATATAAGGCAGGGACACTCCATGGGCCTGTGTATGCCCTTATCAGCACTACTGAGAGGCCACAGCTAGCAATGCATGGTTAACGGCATGATCTAAATAATGTGTGTTAGGCATGTCTAACTGAATAACATGAAAGTTGAAACAAACTCTAGTCTGAACATGTAAATCCCAACTGCATGTTAGGACGTTTTTTGATCAAAGCCCTATAGCCATCCATAGGCTATAGCAGTGTTCCACTTGCTGCCCTTAATCTAAGCAGTTCACTGCACATTTTCAAACTGCCGAGCAATTACACACACCACAGCCAACTCAATTTTGCACAACCAATAACATGGATACTGATTTAATCTCGTCTTGCTGTGACTTGCTTTAAGTGCTGTATTTCACATAGTAGGCCACATAGGCGCTTGCCTGTTCTGCTCATGTTTGTCTGATAGATCACACAATGTGGTATAATGTAAAATAATTAAGAATTTAGATATACTTTGTGATAATTCTTTGCCATTTGAGATATATATTAGGAGTGTTTGCTATTTCTTTGTTTGTATATCTGTGTGTGTCATTCTCTGACAGTTGTGAGTATATAGCTGTACAGCACTATATAATAGGTGGCATTGTTAAAACTGAACTAAAACTGAAAACATCCATGATAATAAAAAGGAGGTGCAGTATGTGGTTTTGTAGTCATAAAACACTGTAATAACATTTCAGATAAGAGATTACACATGACCGGTACCTTGAGCTGAACACTTCCTCTGGAAACACTATGTGATGATTGTGTTTTGTGTTTGGATTATGTTGCTGGCACACAGAGCAGCCCTGTATGCGGTAAATAATGGCCATAAACTCCACCGTTTATTCTCAGTAGCAGTCTGGTTGCAGTAATTAAAGAGTGTTACAGATAAATCATATTTATATGGCTTTATTTACAATCAACCTGGTACATTGTTTGGCAGTTGCCTCACTATTTGGGGATAAACTACAAAGGTTTCACTTAATGACTTGACTAGGGGCCATGTAGACACAAAATCATATTGGTTTTGTGAGTTTACACCAAAACCATTTATTGTGGGGAGGAGCACAGGTTCAACCTGGTCTTCAGCTCCTCTGACGGACACAACTTGGTGGGCCCTCTGTTGGGTAGCTCAGCTCCTATACTGGGATGCAGCCAAAGAATTTTAGAACCAGTTATCTTGATGCAGCAGATTATTCCTGGCAAGCATGGTTTGTCTCATAGTAGAAACACTTGTTTTCCTCCCTCTACGGTCCCACCCTTCACTTTCTTGTTCCCTGAGTGCATTCCTTTGGTTTACTGGCAGATTAAATCAGCAAACTGCATTTCTCTGTGTGTGCTTTCAGTCCTTAAGGTGTGGATGATGAGCCCCTAGCTGTTCCAATAGTGTATAAACACAACCATCTTACGAGCTGTAATCACAATGAAGCTATCACAGTGAAGAACATCCAAATAACTGAGACATTTCTCAAATATACTTAACCAAGCTCTGAGTGCACGTCTAACAGTGTGAAGGGTCATTGTAATAGGGCTGTTACATATCCAGCAACCTCCCTAGACAACTAAAGAGTAAGAAGAATTTGGCACCTCTTTGCCTACGTCAACTCATCTCACCACTCATCTGCTTCTCCTCCCATCCTGTCTTTTCACTCCTCCACCTACTCCCTCTTGTCACTTACAAGAAAAAAAAACCCTGTCATCAAGCTGTCACACCTGTCTTTTCCTCTTTCTGCCAGCAGTCCTCTCATTCTGCAGCCCAGGCTCTGCTCCAGGACAGACCTGTCACTTTTGGAGATTATCCCGCTCCTCACTGTTTCTGGTCATAACTGCCACTCGTATAGTCGTCCCCTGAGCTATCACACTCACTGGGGATGCCATGTAGAAACCACAGCGATAAGTTTCTTTCAGAGACTTACATTGAAGGATACAGGACCATCTATACTTTAAATGGTTAAACACTTTTCTTGAGTAGAACAGGCTCTGCTCCTGAGGGCTGTTCGCTAATGAAATGGAGCAGCAGCGTAGGATTCAGCAGAGACACATACAATATATGACTGAGATATGAATACATAAAATTATACCAAGAGCGTCAGCAAGCGATGCAAGCAGAGCCACTTTGGGTGAAAAAATCCCTGGCTACTTTGTATTTTTCTAACATTTGTCAGGTGTGCTATGCCTGAGTGGTACACCTGTGATGCTGTTGACGCTAAAACCTTTCTGTGACAACACATCTGCACTCAGTGGCAAACATTGTAGCATACTGCACAAAATAGGAAACTATGCAGAGCTGTTCTGCCATTAAAAATTTGACAAATTTAAATGTAGGCCAACCTCAGGCTTAATGTGCACCATGCAGCTGTATTTCTGTAGGCAGGAATGCACTTTGTGTGATAAAAACTTGCACTGGAGGGGAAAAAAAGGATCGAGACATCCTTAAGAATGTCAGTAAAAAGCAACAAAATGTAGACAGACACCCTGAGAATATATCATGTATAAGAAACAGCCAACTTGCTAAACTAAAACAGCCTTGTTCACTTGTCATGTGTAACTCTCATGTGCCATATAAACATATGTTTATGTTTTTGAAGCACAAACAGCCACATGAGACTGTGGCATTTTCTGCTGTTTTGCTTATAATCCAGATCCAGATGGTACTGAAACTCTGTCAGACTGCTACTGCTTTTGTGTTTCCCTTTAGTTCCTCCAAGGCATAAGCTGGCAGAGGGGAGTTTGTGTGCATGTTACACGAAAATGCGTGTGTGCCTGTGCTGTGTTTGTGTTTCTATACCTATGTACAGTATCTGTTTCCATACAGATACAGATTCTGTATT
Organism: Thunnus thynnus; assembly: GCF_963924715.1. Lineage (NCBI taxonomy): Eukaryota > Metazoa > Chordata > Actinopteri > Scombriformes > Scombridae > Thunnus > Thunnus thynnus. The sequence continues at coordinate 19,463,382 of NC_089533.1, forward strand.
CATGTGTGTGTTTCTATCAAGATCTTTTGAAACCGATCCTTTTCTACTAAATGCTGCATCTTCAGTGTGCCTTCCAAATACCGGCCTTTATATATCTATAAAGTAAATACTACTTTGATCACATACGCACATACGGAGCCTTTGTGGAAATTCTCCAACCCTGTTTCTAAGCCATGCACGATTTTCTAAATCTCCCCAGAGCAAAGAGAAAAAACTCACAGAAGCAAGTAAGTGGTAGTATAATGTGCTAACCATTTGTGGTCTTCTGCTGTTATTGGGAAATAATCACACCTCATCTAAGTATGTTCACTTTGGCTGACTTGAATCAAAACAATCATGTTGTATGAATTGGCAGCTCGATTGAAAGAATTATCGTCTCAACAATACAATTCACTGGAGTCAAAGTAGATTTTGCCTGTAACTCATTTTCACATGTCCAAACAAGAACAATCTGTTTTTTAGCTTCTGTTTTTCATGGGCACCAGCCAATTGTGAACTAAAACACCCAAGGTAGACTCAACAAGGTGAAAGAATCATCAGTGGTACAGTGCCAACTAGACAGGTTTGCTGGTTGTTTGAACTACGGTGTGTGTGTGTGAGCGTGTGTGTGTGCACGTCTGTGTGTGTGTGTGTGTGTAAGAGAGCCAGAGAAAGGTGGGGTTGGCATGCGCTTTCACTTATTGTGAAAGTAATCTCTTGACAAATTCAATTGCTTGTCACACTTTCAAAAGATAATGTGTAAACACCTTGATATGTTTCAATCTGGCCATTTCTGAACATCTAGGAATTCCCCAACTACAACAATTGATCCTTACAAAGTTGATAATGAATAATCTGTCTTGCTTATTATTCTGGTTAACATGAACTATTATTGCAATGGTGGCAATATTGGTTGGTCAGTCTGTCCAACAGTTTGGTCTAAAGCAAAATGTCTGAGCAATCATTGACCAGATTGCCATGATATTTAGGATGATCCCCAGAGGATGACTGTTGTTATGAATGTTTTTAGACCCCTTGACCCTTTCTTTATTGTAACCATCAGGTCGCAGTTTTTTACTTGTACAAAATAAACATAGAAATTACCTTGAGGTGTCCGGGGTGCAAGTTGGCCCTCTGACACATGGACAGGAAATGAGGTAGCGTTGTGCGTTCCAACAGGATGTAGACAGAAACCCTCCTCCTGAAACCAGCATCTATCAAATCTCTGAAGATGTCAATATCAGTGAAGACATCCATCACCACTGCTATGACCTGAAAAAAACACACACACACACAAACACAGATACACACAACTTAGATCACACATATGGGAAATACAGATGCACACACACTTCATTTAAGCATGCACAGCAGTGCACACAGCCACCTCATTACAATGCAGCAGGATCAAGCCTCAGGCTTTAGGTCTCTGTCAGTATACTTGCACATGTAAACATTAGAGTGTTTACCCTCTTCTTCCAAAACAAAGAAGATTCAAGTTGTTCTACGGGTTTCAGTAAAATATGATCACACAAGTTTTCCATTGCAAAGGAAAATGCTGAAGACATGATATGGATATGAATGATTGGACAGGAATGACACATATATCTGCTGAGAAATAAAACATGTTATAAACTTTTGGGAGATGAGCTGCATGAACAGACACACACATATGCACTCTGGCAGTAATGCAAATGTCCAGCATAACGCACACGTTGCTGCCGGTTAGTGTGAGGCGCTTCCTTTAGTCACTGATAAAGCAGTTTAATCACGTTGTACTTTACTCTTGATTGTCTCATTTGGTCAGCAGTCTGTACTCTGACCTCATACTGACAGAGCCATGCCTGTTCTTGGTAATGCTCTGTCAATATTATACAGTTAATCTTTTGAATGGGCACAGAAGGACAGAAAGAAAAAGAAAAAAAAAAACAAGGACCTGGCAAAATGTAGAGGCAAGTTTGATTTTTAATATGATGGGAAACCAACATTCCTAACATTTATTCAGCTCCTCATAAGGCCTATAATTAGTTCGGCCTATCATCTGTATGGCTGTATGCTTTATGTGGGGAGATAATAGTGATGACATTTCAATTTAGGTTAAATTCTGGCTTAAACAGGCAGACTGGATAATGCTTTAAAAACCTGTAAAATGCATTTAAAGGTTTGGTATTTTCCAATAACACCTGTAGGGCAAACATAGCCTACCTTTTGCGCCTGCGCAATCATTTTCCTGACAACCTCTTTAATGTGCGCCTGACCATCCAGCGGTGGCTGCGCGTACACGGTAGTGCGTGTCACCCCCCGGTAAGCCTCGCTGTCCGGCCAGCCCAGGTCCATCTGTGGGATGGACGTGTCCGACAAGTCCGGCCAGTAGTGCTGTGACAGCGGGGTTTCATTGTCCTCTGCACCCTCCGAGAAGAGCTCTGAGCCCGGGTCATAGGGCTCCACCGAACCGACCAGATTTTCCTGCTCCGGGTCTGAGAGAAAGCCCCGCAGGTCGCGAGCCTCCAGGTACTTAACGAAAGCCGTGCGACCATCCCGAAGGAGAGCCTCCAGCGCGAGCCGCTGGTCTTCACTGTAGAAGAACTCCGGTTTGGACTCGTGCGTCCGTGGGTTCACATGGTTATCGTCCAGACACTGTATCTGGGACAAAGCCATGGCTGTAGCCCCCCCCCCAAAAAACTTAACACTTAACTTTTAAAAATCCAAGTTTCACTGGACAGCTCGTCTCCTAAACTTCCCCTGACTTTGTGTAAAGAAAGTTGCAGAAAAGCGCTCTAATTCCTCCTCTGTGGTTAAAACAGCGGTGAAGTTTGGCTCGAGACTTCGTACACATTACTTCACGTTGTCCCCTACTTCGGTCAGCCTTGTAATTCCTGTGACCGGCCATGGCGCATTAACAGCTGGCCATTATCATTCCCGCTACCAAATAAAGGACTTGCAAGAGAGCGCGAGGGAGTATGAATAACATCCCGCCGCCGGCACAGCCAGACAGGTGTGACCCTGGCAAAACACACCCACTCACCTACACACACACACATAGAAACATGCACACCTTTTGTCACATGGCCATCTGAACATATCCTATATGTGTGTGTGAGCGTGTGAAGGGAGAAATGCTTTGTGTGTTTAAAAACCTCATTAAATCATTAGCGTGCGGAGACGACAGCTGAAAACCATCAGTTGAACCGCGCAGTGCTGTTTTACCTGTTCTGTCGTGTTTCTTCACTCTCGTGCCAGGATGGGAAAGTCCAGGCCTGTGCTGTAAAAAGATAAAGATGATGCACGTAATTGCTTTTTAGAGAGGCAAAAAAAACCCAGATGGAGAGATTAGGGCGCGATTAATAGGATGTAATAAACATTAACTGGAGTTGACAGACCATAACATGTACAAGATTTTAGATCACACCATGACTCTAATATTTTAACTCTTTAGTGTTTGTTTTGATGAGCTGATGTGATGCTCATTATGGGTAAGAGCTTTAATCAAATTGCCAAATGGTTAAATTTGTGCAACACTTCACAATGAAAGGAAACTAAACAAGTCTTCGCAAGGACATCAGCCAAATCAAACACATGGCTTCGGGTCATAAGGCAGTTATATACCTTTCATGTTTTAACAACCTTATTTGAACTTGGAAAGAGCCTAGACCTCTGCACCTCACTTTATCTGTTGATTACAGTCACGTGGTGCAACCTGGTTTGATCTTTGCAGTTGTGGGTGATGCAATTACATGTCATTAGATGATCCATAAGACCAGAGAAAAAATCATTACAAGATTACAGTCAAGACTAAAGGCTGTGAGTTGTTCTGCTCATTTAGTGTGTCTACATCTTTTTTGAATATATTGATTTGCATTAAGTTCACTGGACCTGTTACATACAGATAGTAATTGGAAAGAATTACATATAGCCCATTGTTCTTAATCGTGTTTTGCGTATCAAAGGATCATTGTAATGTGACCTTTAACCTTTTAAAGGGGCAGGTTCTAATCAAATAATTAGAAGGCATATCACTGTTGTGTGTGTGTGTGTGTGTGTGTGTGTGAGGGAACAGGGGTTAAATGAGCTATTCTGTTTAGGTTGGCGTGAGGAACTCTGGTGTTAGAATTTAACATGACAGGTGCAGATTTACTGTCTAGAAAGATTTCCTAGAAGGGTTACAGCAGTGACTTGTGTTCAGACAGACAAAAAAACAGCACTGCATCAAAAACCCTGTCTCCTCATTTCAATGTGACACTGTTGACAGAACCATAAAGGCAAAAATGTTGATCCCGGCTCGACTTCTGCCTCAACTTAATGAAGTGTCATTTGGCAAATATTTAAATACTCGCAAGGGCACATTGATGAGTCAGGTGACAGGAAATGAGGGGAGATAGAGTGGGATTTGCATACAACACAGATCCCTGTCTGGGAATCTAACCATAGACGTTGTAGTTGCAATACAGTATATGGTACACGTCTTAACCACCAGGCCACCATTATGCCCTCCAGTAACTATGTTTTAATGGTGTAACTCCACAGTTTACCCTGTGGTTATTGAGACACAGGATAAAATGATTGTGGCTGTGATAACTTCACAGACATCCTATGCTGTAAAAAGTGTAGTACAGTGTTTTAGCGTCTTATAAACCCTCAAACTCATTGATATATTACTCAAACTGGCCTTCATACATACAATTTTGGTGTGAATGGTTGGGCTCCTTCATGACCAGCGTTATCTGAGGAACCCTTAAATACTTCCACCTTTCCGTCTGGCTGGCTGTCAGTGGCGGTTACCCGTTTAGTGACTTATGGGTGAGTCTCTAGCTGGTATCCTGCTGACTCATGACATCAACTAGAGTAGACTAAACTTTATTGTCTCCAAGGAGAAATTTGTCGCCACGGTCCATTGCATTGCTCACAAAAACATGAGAAGCATTTGACACGATGCCACAGAGTTGCTTCACATAAAAAAAAACATCTTAAAAACATAAAAGAGACTTTTGACTATATGTTTGACATTGACAACACCACGGCTGCCCATTTCACCTTTGATTTATAGACTTGTTTATTGGCAATGCATAACTAAACATCTGATAAAGTCTTTGGCTGGTTTGCACGTTGTCACTGTGAGGACCTAAACAGCCAGAAGCTATCAGTCAGTCAAACTGGTTCAACTGTAATTGCTTCTAACGCGTGTGAATGTCAGTGATATCACAGCTCGCACACCTTCCCCTCGCCGCTTGCTCTTTCACTATCACTCTCATTTTTACAGTTGACACCCCGCCTTCCCCATCTTTCATCAGTATTCAGCTTCTTCCTTTGTTTTTTGGTTTTTTTTGGTCTCTCACTGTTACACCTGCACTCTTCACCGTTCTGTCCTCTATCCTGTCTCTTTGCTCTGCTATCCTTTAACTCCACTCCAGTTATCCTCCCGTTTGTCTCTGTCTATCTCACTTTCTCGATGTCATCTGTTACATTTCACTATGCGTTTCACTATGTTTTTGCTTTGTGGCGGCATCAGTGATGTTGAATATTCTTATACTGTCTCATTTCTATGACACAAATATGTCAACATGAATGTTGTCGGTCTGTCTCACACATAACAAACCACACACACACTTTCATCTATCACACACACATGCTTCAAAGTGACTCAGGAGTTTTAAAAAACAGCAGAACTATTCCTGGTACACCTTTTAGTCCTCACCATGTCCTTTCTTCTTCTCCCCTGCTGGATGCTGTTGGTTTATTTACTGTCATGTGCAAGCCAGAGGTGACTCTGTCAGGAGGAATGAAAAAAGTGGTTTGTTAAAAAAAAAAAAAAATAAGAGGAGACAAAAGAGAGAAAGAAAACAGAAGAGAAGTGATGCAGTCTGGAGGAGTTATAAGATGTCACCCTGTTTCCTGCTCCATTTCAAACATGACATCCTGGTGAGAGAAGCAGCGCTGCATTCCTCACATAGCACCATTCGACTGACAGAGCACACAGTGTTATCATTCATAATGACATGTATTGTGTACGCGGGTGTCGTTCAGCTGCACATGCTTAAACACTCTCAGACCTAAATGCCTCTTATGACCACAAGAATTACATGATAGGGAGATCCATCTCTCCTGGCATATAAATGAGATACAAGAGATATTTAAAATTAGTGTAGTGTCACACGCTAATTGAAATGTTATCACCGTAATTATTTTATAACATGAAATGCCCTTCAGTGACGTTTGGTCGTCTAATGATTATTTTATCATAGATTTTCATTTAATTAGTCTATAAAATGTCTGAAAACTCAGAGCCAAAGGTGATGTCTGCAAATGGCTTGTTTAATCCAAACAACAATACAAAATGCAAAGACATTTTTGCTTGATAGATGACTTTAACGATAAATTGATTATTGTATAGTTGTTGATTCATTTTTTTCTCAATTGCCTCATCAGTTAATTTACAATGATTTCTAATCGTTTTAGCGTTTCAAAAATGCATTTCATGCAGTAAAGGCACAGTTAAGAAACTTGGTGGGCACCTTGTGCATGCAGAAATGCACAAAATGCACTAATTAACTTTTAGTGGCAAAAGTGTCAAATATAGAAAATGCCATGAAATTGCCTTTTCAACATGCGATGTAGTTGCATTTTGTGCATGAATTGCATTCTGTGATGTGAAATGCAAGAAATGGACAAAATTGATTACATGATGCCACAAACTGGGTCACAAAATGTAACTTTGTGTATGAGATACATTAAATGTGTCAAACTAGAGATGCAGCAGTAAAAAAAAAACAACCTACAAATTTGTCAAATAAAAGAAGAATATAGTACCCATATGCCAGACACAAACTTTAAAGGGGGTAACTTGTAACAGTTTGATAATGTAAGAATATGATGGACATAGAGTAGAGGCTACAGTATATGTATATACAGTATATATATGTATATGTATAAGGCTAACAATTACTACTAAGTAAAACCTGATATGACCCACCTTTATATCAGTGTTAGCAATGGTTCATTTTTTAATTTCACAGTTGACGTCCCTTTACACAAAGTGTTCATGTTATTTTATGAGCCCCAGTCATTCATATTGTCATTCAGGCTAATTAAATGAACTGTTATTGTATAGTAATTTCCAAGCTTCAAGTTCAAAGAGGTAAATTTTTCACTTTATTTATATGATTTGTCATTACAGGTTAAGGAAGACCTGTCCAAGTTCTTACTGTTAATCACATAAAATGTGGTTTTCTTAGTCTATTTGTTGAAACAGAAACAAAACCTTTATACAATGTTTAATCTTACTTACTTGTAATATATGTATTCTAAGATTACACATGAATAAGAATAAATACATAGAAAGAAACAAATGATCCATAAATTTAAATGGGCAATTGAGTTGAGCATTACATTTTAAGCAGTGTCTGGGCAGTGTTCATTTCACGGTCCACAGAGCACAGGGCTGTATACACAAACACACACACACACACACACACACACACACACACACACAGTCACAACCAACACCTCCAAACTCATACATACATGCATTCACTTTCTCATTAGCACACAACAAACATACACATATGTTTGCATGTGTTCAGACCCACATTTTACACATCAACCCCTCCACACACACACACTCACACACACACACACACACACACACACACACACGCACACACACACACACACCAGCCCAGAGAGAGGAATCTGCTGTGTCAGTGTCCTCAGAGTGTCTGACCCAAATATTCACACAATGACTCTGTCTGTGTCTCTCTCTGCTCAGCTGACCGGATCTCCTCGTCGGAGCGGTGGCAAAGTACTGGAGCAAATCCTGACTCATCTGCAGCGGAGAAAACCCAAGCTCCCATGGGCCACACACTCTTTTTGTCATCAGGTTGGTGTGTGTGCGCGGTGCCTTATTTAGTCTGCACCAGTGCTGATAAGCTGTAATAAATGATTATGCCTGGGAGTGTCTGTCTGTCTTTGGTGTGTGTGTGTGTGTGTGTGTGTGTGTGTGTGTGTGTTTGTGTGTGTGTGTATGTGTGTGTGTGTGTGTGTGTATGAGTTCTCCACAGTGTATAGGTCCATATCTGGAGTATTTTGTGTTATGCTGTTTTGTTTTATGTTTGAAGAGAAGTGGAGTTGTGAAATCAGTTGGAAGCGATTGATGAGCCCGTAGCAGCTAATCAGGTGAGGCTTGTGATTGACAGGTGGCATCACAGGGAAAGGGGAGTAGTCAGTCACATAATGAGCAGTTCAGTGGCGGCTCGTCAGTCATCCGCTCCAAAAATTAACGGGCAAGTGAAGAGCAGGGGAGCAGTGTAAGGAAGACGGTGGGGAGGGGGCAGGGGGGGGGGTCAAGACGGCTCACTGATGAGGCTGCGGTAAGGGCTGTGTGTTTGATTGACGCATCAGGTCATTATTGATATATGGGCTGGACGTAATCCGGGGGGAAGGAGCCCACGCGTCCATGGCAACGGCCCCTCCAGCGCAGAGAATCGGAGCAGTCAATGAGTTCGATGATGTCACCGCGCATGAAGCGTAGCTGGGAGGGGTGGTGAGGGTTGAAGTCGAAGAGAGCGTGGGCGTGCTGTAGAGGAGAGAGAGAGGAAAGAGGGATGGGGGGAGTGGGATGCTAGGGGAGGGATGGAGGGAGAGGTAAAGATCATCATCAGTCAGTCATCACATTGAAAACAACAAGAGCTTGAGAGTTTCTTCAGTGGATATAGGAGAAACAGATGCCCTAATGTATGAACTTTTCACTTTTTTGTAATAATAACAAACTTAATTCATTGTTTTTGTGGAATTTATTAATGGTTACGGTCTCAAGCTCATCCTTAATGTGTATTTTAAAGGATATATTCAGGTTTTTTCCAGTCTGTCTTAATACAATACTGACATGCCAGTATGTACGTGGACATGGGTGTTGCTTGCTGTAACAATTCCTACTCTCCATACCTACCCTCAAGCTATTCTCTCAGAATGAAACTACACCGAAGAACTGGGTGTAGTTCACCAACAGTTTGGCTTAAGCTAAAATGAGGCTTCAGTAGTCTGAGTTAGCATAAATGAGTTGGCATCATCCAAAATTACATGTTGTTTAGTATGAAATCCTCTATTTTTGTGTAGTAGCATTCCAAGAGAATAGCTTCAAGGCCAGTATGGACAGTAGGAATTGTCACAGCGATCAAGAACCCTTTCCACGTACATAATGGCACGTCAGTATTGTATTAAGACAGACTTGAAAAAACCCGAACCCATTCCTTTAAGTCCTGAGAATTTAGTTATTGTTTTTTTTTCCAAATAGAAAAATACATGACTATACTTAAAATTAAAGGAATAGTTTGACATGCCTAGCAAACTCATAGCATCGACAAGACTCAAGGAAGTGCGAAATAATCAAGCACATAACCCACACATGTTTTACACTTTGGTTTTTGCATAAATTAAACAGAAATATAAAGTGTTAATTAGTGAAGTTAAGAGGAACTGGTAGGTGGATTCTGTTATCTTTGGACAAAGCCAGGTTTGCTGTTTCCCTGTTTCCAGTCTTTGTGCTAAGCTAAGCTAACCAGAAGCTAGCTGTAGCTTCATATTTATTATACAGACATGAGAGTGGTATCAATCTTCTCATCTAACTCTCCTCCAGAAAGTTAAAACTATTTCTTTGAACAAACACATTTTTTTACCTTGAAGCAATATCTCTGTATGCTGACATTTTATTCTGTATAGTAAATGTTTTAAATAAGATTATATCAATCTATCTATATATCAATATTCTTAATACAATAATAATTGTTTGAACGGGTTCTGTCAACATGGATTAAAAATAAGAATTCCAAACATTCCTTTTTTATCTCTCTATTGAAGGATTGCACAGTTTTCTGTTGGTTTGTAAAATTCCCCATTGAATGAATTCTTAAATTCATGTCGGTCAACATGTTTGTTTTTCTTATCTCCTGGAAAGATATATTGTTTCTTTCAGCAGCCACGGTGCGGCACATAAGTGCAAAAGCAGCCTGTGTACTCAGATTAAGGGACAAGCTGACTTTGTGTCCATTTAATAAACATTGTATTCATCATTCTCTCTAAGTGCAAATATATTTTATTCATCTTTTCCATTTAACATTTATTGCACCAGACCACGGTCAGTCTGACCATTCATATTAAATATTAATCCAAGAGTGGTGGTCTGACCTAGACAACAGCAGCTAGGACACAGAACAAGAAAAGACATGAGAGCAAATATTCGGTGATGACTAATAATCTGATTAATCAGCGTGATAAATATCATTGCTTATGAGTCTGTGTGGTTGGAGAACAGGTCTGAACAAGCTGCTGAATGTGAACGCTGTTCTGTAGACAAGATTGACAAGAACAAGTGACAGCTTGGTTATGTATGGTTCTGGTAGCAGAAGATAGATTTCATTACCTGCTGTTGATCTGACACAATTCAGACTCATTTAGAATTGGAAAGAAAATTTTTCTGTGGATAGTGTTGCTTCAGGGAGAATTGATATGATAATACCTAAAAGGCTGATGCACGGAATTACGTACTGTATAAAGCTCTGTATTGCTGAGTAGAGTTTGAATATGTAAATTACTGACACATAGACAAGACGGTGACAGACAGACAGAGTGAGTTAGCTGAACAGGTAAGTGACAGCTGTGTCCTATTTACATTTGACACCTTTAAAGCTACAGTTTGCATTTGGACATGTTGTCTACGCCCACAGCCAACATGAATAAGCAGAAAATGTCATTAAACTGCCACCATTATGTACCCATGATGTTCAAGTCTGAGACAAAGGACGTGACATCGTCTAACCTTTATTTTCAGTGTGTCTGTACCTGACAACAGAAGTTTATTTCGTTCAAATAGGGCAAATCTCAAACAGGCTGCACTTTGTGGTTTAAACTGGTACATAGGGTGTGTATTTTTAAAATAATCTCAACACATGGAGTTTGAAATATGAGAATGAGGCCTTGCGGCTCTTCCCCTCATAAACTTTGTTCGTTATTTGGCTACATGTGGCTTTTATCAGGGCAGAGCAGCTTCACACAGAACAAACGACGAATAAGTCATTTGTCGAAGTCATGAAAGAGGAAAAGAGAAATAGTGTAAGACACTGAAAGAGACAGGCAGACAGAGACAGAGAGGTGTTATAAGTCCAGGATGATGTGTTTTAGGTTGAGATAAGAGTGCGTCATTACGCACACAAAAACAACACACACTGTTAAACTAAAATGATGTTTGACAGCGATCCGTGGCAAGGTGAACTGCTTTTGATTCAGTCTGCAGATGCTGTGCTTTCTCTGTCTTACTGTGTTTTTCTTTCAAGTTCACAACGTTTCTTTTTCTTCTCTCCTGATAGCTGGCCTCCGCTGCTCTCTGTTGACTCGTGAAGTAAAAGCAGTTTAAGAGTAGCAGAACAAAAGCGGTTATTTTAAGGAGGGCGTCTTGAACTTAACTAACCTCTTTGCTGTCAGCTGCACTCCCACAGAGAAAAGTGAATGTGATACCAACTGGGAGAGAGATAAGAGACTGGAAGAAATACTAAAATTGTATTTTTTGTATGTGTGTGTGTGTGTGTGTGTGTGTGTGTGTAGGTATATGTTGCAATGCTGGCCTTTATTGCTGTGGATTGGCCCAATATAGTGGCAACCAGGCAGAGGCGGGCACACAAACAAACAAGTACACACTAGCCAGACAGCAGGATTAGGATCAACAGACTCAGACACGATCTATCAATCCCACAAATCTATCAAATCCTAACATATCCTTTATTGTTTGGTTGATCTAGTCTAGACTTCTTGCAAGTGTGTGTATACATGCACCTACGCAATGTACCTGTGTGTATGGGTGTGAGCGAGCATGTGTGTGCAGGCCTGAATGTTATGTGTGGGTGACAGTGCAGTACAGGAAAAAAAAAACAAACAATAAAACTTCCATTTTCCCATGCCAGCTTGTGAGGAGCAACGATTTGGAAGAAGAAATATGCTCCATCCATATCAGCGGAGCTCGGCTGCCCTGTGATCAACGTCCCCTCAAGGCGCACGCTCCCACCCAAAGTGAGCACTGACAGTGGAACAAATTACTCAGTAGCATCAATGGACCACAGCATTGTACTGTGCCAATAGAGAGTTGTCTCTGCACACACACTCACACACATATATACACACACACACGGGGCATTTAAGGCTATTTAAAATAGCCTCTGACACTGTGTTTGCACTTGACAAGGTGTCAAAAAGAGGTGGGGGTGTTGCATGAACAGGCTTTTTGTGTGAAGAGATACGAGAACAGTGGGGAGATGTAAGGAGGAAGAAAAAAACAGAATTATTTGCTATGCTGCCATGGCGAGATAAGAAGCAATCGAGGGCCTTATAATGAGCCGATGTGGAATTAGTTTGGAAAGGAGAGGGACAACAACTCACAGTCACACTGGACTTAGTTTACGTATAAGTGAAACTGACCCATATTGTCACAAACACAAAGAATCTGTGATCACGGGGTGGCATCAGAGACAGTGAAGAAGAGAAAGATAAATTAAAAGGCAGTAAAACAGCAAGTAATCAGCTTAAGGCAATATTTCCATGAAACATTTACTCTACATGGGTTGAAGTTAACATGATTTCTCTTTAACCCTGTTTTCATGCATTCGTTTAATAATCTGAAGGTCTAAAGGGAACGATGTAAGAACTAGTTTTTCATTGTGTTTTTGTGCTTTTAGAGTTTACTTTTGTGAAAGGAGAAGATGCAGCGGTGTGTTGGTAACTAAAGAAGAGGGTATACTATTAATATTTTAGATGCACGTAGCGCATACACAGCGAGGTTACAAAGGCAGGGGAAGGGAGCTGAATTAATAGCAGGGAAGTTAGGTATAATGTACGAGGCGAGAGATTGTTTACTGCAACTTGCCGTAAAGCTGTCTTGTTGTCTGGTCCTCGGCACAAAGGAGGAACAGGTCTTTCATTTCGGTGTTCGACCAGTTTCTAGCTGTTTTATTGTTTTCTTTTTAATACAAAAGTGGTGTAGCTCTTGTAGCCCAGAAAATCAGCTCAGCTCAACTTAGAGATGCTTCAAGAATATTTCTGCGATCAGATTTAAGAGTGTAATGTAATGTTAGGTATGTCTTTACTGTAAATGTGGCTGCTTTTACACATTCTCAAGACCTGAATTACTACATATGATAATCTTTATTAAAATGCACTATTTTTTGAAAATAAATAAAACAATAATGGTGTTTCCACGCCCCCTTAAATCAAAATATTATGACTTTACTCCTATTAGCACAGTCAAACTAAGAAACTGACATTATAATTTCTGTAAATGGAGTGAAGAATGTGTTGTAAGGGTGTGTGGAAACATGCATACAGAGACATGCAGTGGGAGTGGGGGCTTTGTTGATGCCGAAGGCCACAGATACATAGACCAGCTGACCGTGATTTTATATAAAGTTACAGAATAAGCCAGTAGGGACTCGAGCTAAATTTAATGTTTTCAATGTGCTTTTAATCTGCAGATTTACCTACAGCACTGGCTTGAATTACATGTTGACCGCAATACGCCAGAAAAATGTTAGAAGCCAACAAAGAAAAAGTAGGATGAGTTTTATATGATCTCTTTTTTCTACTTAAGAGTCTGTCAGACTAAAGCTAAAAATAAAAACGAGCTTCGATTCAAGGGTGACTGTAGAAATAAAATTAAATGCCATTTCCTTTAAGTCAAAGATTAAAAAGGTGCATTTTTTAAAATAACTCAGATGATAGAAGCAAGATTTGTCCAGTTGTTTTGAGATGTTTATATGTCTACATTTATAGCACAAGATTTAGATTTAGAGCTACAAATCGATATGTCCTCACATAATCAAATATGACCTCCCTTTATACATGGAGAGCATATGTTCAGTTAAGGCAGACAGTGGGATGGCGCTTGCAAAATGCTTGAGATGCTTGCTTTGTTGCTAAATCATTGCCTATTTGTAGATTATAGATATGTACTATACAATTTGCCCCTTAAGATTCTCATTAAAACAATTACAAATAGTTAAGTAAATAAGGCCACAGACATAAAAGTATGACTAAGCTGATGTGGAGTGTCTGATATTTCTCTAAGGCTACAAAGTCATGTAGGTAAACACAGCACCTTCAGCACGCTACCCTCATGGGCATGTTGTGGTGCAGATACATATTATTATCTCCAGGCCATGACAGAGCAACAGGGTGAGCTACAGTAAAAGTCACAGACAGTGCGCTAATGCTGGAATGATACAAGGACACAGTATATGACCAACGAAGTAAACAGAGAAAGCTGCTGTGCTTGGTGGAGACGTAGCTCCTTTTCTATAGTGACACTTGCATATCTTTACCCAAACTACCTAAAAGTTACATTTTTGCCTTTACTGTTAAATAAATAAGTAAATAAGTTAAGAGTATGTTAAGGTACGTAGCCTAACAGTGATAAAACATGACGGTTGATCTGTTGTCTTTTGATACTTTTTGGAAACACTTCCATCTCTCCTGCCTCCTCTCTATCATTTATATGACTAAGTCGTTTGGGGGAACGTGTCATGGCGTACAGTACCATCCTAACAGGATCTCAATGATGGATATGCCATTTTTAGGACTGTATAGTCATGCATGTAAACAAGGCCCACATGGCACGCAACCCTTATTAGATCTTAGCATTAATACATCGCAGCAAGATGACCTATGACCACATCTTTCAGACCTGAGGCAGAATATCATAGAATTGGTACTGTATATACTGCGTGATGAAGCATGTTCCTGATGTGATAGCATTAATGCTGACCTTGGACAAATTACATGATATAAAGACTGAGAGTGATGTAGTATATGCAGTAGACTTATCACATTGGAGTATATATTATAGGAAATAAAATAACATTAAATGGGAATGAGCTCACTGTTTGATTCATTGGTTAAGTTGTTCAGTAAATTGCACAGCAGTATAAGACATTTATATTAAAGCCTTCTTTTGAGTGTTGATAATAGAACAGTAGCAGCGTGAAGATAAATGCTTAGAGGCTTGTGAACGGATGCTGGAGAAGCTGGGATGATATCTGCAGCAGAAATGAATACTGCTCTCCCTTCTTTAAAGAGGGAAGCCAGCCATTTCATATTTTTATATAAAAATAGCTGCATACAACTGCCAATACTTCATTCATCAAGAATGTAGAGCAAATTAACTAACCGGGAACATCATCACAGTAAAATGAATAAATTAAGTATAAAATAGCAATGAAATTAACATGCATAAACATCCTGTTGCAGTCCTAAATCTGTTTTATACCTGAAATAAATGCCTATAAAAGAGTAAGAGGATGCAGCATCTGTATGCGTGTCAAGGGAAGCAGATCAATTGCCAGTTTTACTGTAATTGTGAGTTTGTCAGAGGTCATGGCAGACCAGTGGAGGCAGTGATAACAGTGAAGATGATTTTGATTGCGACAGAATCATATTTTTGAACAAGCTGTTTGAGCAGATGGAGAGGGCAACTAATGCGAGCAGAGATCACGGCAGCAGCTCAGCTGAGAACGGAAGGAAACTGGTGGTGGTGGCTCACTAACACAAACTATTTATGCTAGAAAATATAAATCAGAATGCTCAGAAGGACCTGCTGTTGTTTTCCTATTAGTAGCCCACATTAAAGAGAATTTAGTTTGTGGCAGTATTTAGGTCATACAGTGTTTTTCGGTCTTCCATGGGACGGCGGTCGTTATCTTCCATGTAATAGCCATCATAACGGCCTTGAGCAAAAATTCTTACTGTGCACCATCTCCTCTGCATTTCTGATGATTTAAGTATGTAGCATCCCCGGTGATTTAGAACATGCATGAAACTGTTTAAGTGAGAGGGAGGATGTTATGAAACAAGAACAAAATTTGTGAGAAGCTGCTCCCCTCTGAGTTAGAAAAATCAATTTTAGAAAGAATAAAAGTGAATGAAAGGCCCAAATCCTGCTGGCTTTAGCACCACACTGTACTCCATTACACTTACACAAGAGCAATATTAAGAAGAAAGAGGTAAAAAAAAAAAAAGCTCCCTCCGTCTGAAGGATCAGACTTATTGAAGTAAAGCTCACACATCACAAAGATCAATAAATGTGGATCATCTTCAAAAGAGCGTATGATTCAGACAGGCTTACATACTCATTTCAGCCAGTCAGACTTTCTTCAATTGCTGGATAATGTGGGCATGGGCCTATTTAACTATATTGATATTTTTCTTTCATTATTTTTTAAATTAGGAATTTATATTAATCTACGTGTTCATTCATTTATTTCATCTGTTCTCCAAGCTTTTGGTTAGAAGCAGAATACAAATTAGATGGGGAAAAAAGTGAAAGAAATGCAACGTGCAGCCTCCCCAATAATATCAATACCTGCTCGAAATAAAAAAGAAATACCTTCTGGATATTGTCACGAACAAAAGAAACTATATATGAATGTGTTTTTAT
Source organism: Thunnus thynnus (assembly GCF_963924715.1). NCBI lineage: Eukaryota > Metazoa > Chordata > Actinopteri > Scombriformes > Scombridae > Thunnus > Thunnus thynnus. Next base: position 19,479,823 of record NC_089533.1, read on the forward strand.
GTGTTACTTCCTCTGACTCATAGGCTACCAACCCCCCGACTTCCTATCTGATCACCTCCAAAATACCACAGAGCAGCAAGGGGTAGCTGCATGCCAGCACTGTAGATGCCAATGCCTCTCCACTAGTTTGTCTTTACTGCGTGCAGTGCAGTGAGCTGGTAGTTAAGTGCAAGCTTCAATTTTCTAGCTAAATGAACCACAGTAGTCAAAGTACTGGTCACAATTTTTGAAAATGCAGCATTGCTTTTTTTTCCTTTGTGTAAAATGGAAAAACCTTTATTTTTGCTCTTATGAATAAAGTTTATATGTTGACATAATCAAAACTGATATGAAATAGATACAATGGGAGGAGTGCTGAAGAACCAGTGACCATGTGATACTCTAGACCTCAGAGGCAATGTGAGATTTTGACATTCAATAATTAATTCCATTAATCTTGTTTAGTAATGTAAGAGAGCAATGGGCTAGTCACCACAAGTGATGAAATGCATCTCTATTGAGTAATGTGACCTTAATATAACTTGTCACATCCTGTTAATCCTTGACTTGAGTACGCTGGGAAGCACAAAATGAGATGAAGATACATCTAAGTGAAATACGTTCATGTCAATTACTTATGAGGAATTCCATTTGGAATACGTATTGCTGGGCAAATTTCAAAAATTCCCAGGGCATGATGTTGATATTACTCTACAGTTCTCGTGTGGGAATGTGCACGAATGAATGTCTCTGTAGAAGAGCCCGAAGCTAATTAAGCAGTAGACTGCTCAACTTCATATGATTGAATGTCTATTTGCACTCTTTTGTAAAGTAAAATAAAATTGTTATCTATAAGCAGCTCCTGAAAGTGTCATGGACATACATGGAAGGAACATAAGCTAACAAGACTACAGCCATGCTAATAGCTCTGTGTATATTTTGGCATAGTGGTGCTTTGAGCTAAATGCTAACGTCCCCATGCACATGCTCACAATGACAAGCCAAACAGCTTAGGTTGATGGAAATGTCACTAGTTTTGCAGGTATTTGGTCATAAATCAAGCTAGCATGGCTAAAAACAAAGTCAACTGTCTCTAAAGCTCTACTGACATGGTCTTTGTGAAATGAACTGTGCTAAAAGATGAAAAAAGGATGTTGTGCATAAAAAAAATATTTATCTGGATATTACCATAGAGAAAGAAATCAACCAAGCTGAAATTGATGCATTCCAACACCAGCAAACCCTAAGTCTCATGTTTAGATTTTACAAAACTATGAGCGTACCCTGCACCTTCAAGTTCCCTAATGAATGTCGCTCTATTTTCATGTGTCAAGCTTCAGTAGTGAACATGATGTGATAAGTATTAGCACGCAGTTGGTGTAACAGTGATACGAACATGCTGTCATGTCAGGATCGCTATGGATCAAATCCCTCCTTAGCGACTGGATTGGCCTACGGGCTAGGCTTTCCTGCCACTCCCAGGAATACTTAGCATGCAACGTGATCCTCTCTGCATAAACACTTCACAACAATAACAACAACAACAACAAGAACAGCATCTCCCATGGTGGCGCCATCATGGGAACTGCCTGTCATTTATATTCTCTCTCACTAAACCTGACTGAAAGTATTGTGAATATGCTGAAATTTGGGATACGCCTTGGGGTAACAGACAAGTACTTGTCCTACCATAGCATTCTTGTGTACTTCTGATGTTTTTTAGGTGGTTATAATCTACATGCCACTTTAGTAATATAGCAAAATATGTTGTTAACTATGAACTTGTAGCATGGAATAGCTTATAAATTGTCAACCAGACTCATTAGATGTCTGAATTTTAGAGGGAAGGTGGACCAAACACAACAAACCAAAGAAATGTTCCGTCCAAACTTGATACAAGGGAACTGAATCATGACTGATGTAAATAATTGCCTTTAAAATCAGTTTTCTTGCGAGCCGCAGTGCTCATTCCCTCTGGCTCGGCGCCTAAGATGACTGATTTGGTTCTGCTCCAAACCGTTGGCTGTCCTGTGATCTTTCATTACAAGCTGCACCTCTACTGCAAACCCTGCTGCCACAGTCACAGGAATGTTCCCATAGCTGTCAGCTCCATTTAAAAAAAAGCAGTGGTTATGCCTTGATGTCAAAGCAAAATGAAATATGAACACCTGGGTAGCTTGTTATATTTGTCCCAACACTGATGTGACAGAAGACTGCAAAGTGCAATTTTTGTCAAGTCTCATCAGCTACTTCACTAAGTCTCTGGTGGCTTAGATATGTAGAGGGAGACAGATGACAGCAAGAACAGATGTGTTTTAATTGGCTGAAAATGACATTGCAAAATAAATAGTGCTACGCAATTAGTATGGATTGAAGAGATTTCTTTGAATGTGAGACAAAAAGACAGTTTTCAGAGATGGAAACAGAGCAGCACTGCATGCCCATCAGTAATATGAACAAGAGGAAGTAGGAAACAACAAAAAACATTGTCCTAAATTTAAAAGAGTAATAATTTTAAAAATATTTCCTCAAAATAAAAGACTACAGTGTATTTTTGGGGGAAATGTATACAAAATGTCTAAGAGGAGTTTGGTACAGATGATCTCGAGAAAATGAATTGGTGATGTCAAAATAACTTTTTTAAAGATAGGGAAATTATTATTTTCCCTTCACAAGACACTGTTTTATTTTGTTGCTATTATATTATCATTCTGTGATCTCAACATCAGCTTTCCAAATTTTTGTGAAAAATTTTTAAAATGATAATCACACATACAGTATGTCCTCTCCAGTGTTGCTGTGTTATAATTGCAAATAGCATACGCACAGTATGAGACAGTCAGGTTTCACTTTGTCTGTTGCTAAGAGATAATTGATTAACATGACATTTAATTATTAGTTGTTAATGTTATAATTTAATTTTTTTTTTAACAATTTGTTAAAATTGTGTCTAATGCTATGGTTAAAAAAAAAAAAATTAAAAAAAGTGCTAGGTGTGGGTAGTAATAAAGTGTCAAAATAATTTAAATTGCAAAAACAACAAGAGTCACAAGCTCACCCTGCATGCATTGCTCAGAAAGACGGTCCTCTCCTTAGCGATGCTGTTGCTATGGTAGAAATCCACCAGCTCGTTCAGAGAGGAGAAGAGCTCGTCCCACACGTAGTACTGACCACAGCGATCCTGCAGCACCTTGAAGTGCTGAACATGGTCCCCATAACTGCAAAATAAACAGAAATGTTTAAATTTATCTCTCATTTGAAAGGACAATTAATGACGATATTTGCTGTCTCGTGTATCTTCACTGGGTTGACAGAAATGACCATCAGTACCAAGCACTAAATGATTATTGATGCTAAAATTGGACCTTCCTTGTTGGTAGCATCCAATCAGCATCACCACTTCTCCAAACTGCTAAGTCATTAAAACTTTTAATATCCGGTGTCATTCATATAAATTGAAATCCAACTGCATGGGCCATTTTCTCTCAAAATCAATTCAGAAACATATGGGCGGATCGTTTATGAGAAACTGTCCAGTATAGTCATCATGTTTTTCAAATAATAAACTCAGTGATGCCTTTGCCCAATCAAATGTTAGGATATTACTTGGTTTAACAACTGTGGAGGTCGACAAACAGTCAGACATCAGCTGGTCTTCCCTGAGTCCTGTCTCGCAGCATCTTCACAAATTGCATATTGCATACAATACATTTGGTACAGCTTTGGGTTGATACCAGCAGTCTTGGCCTTCAGTCCTCACAGGCCCCCCTTTAACTCCACAGCTGTCAGCTGTTGAATCTGGCATACACTAGCTGCTGTAATTTTCACTTTTCTCCTTAAAAAACACTGCAATAAACCGTATTTCTTTTTTTTTTTTTAAATTTTGATTCTATTTTTATTCTCGTTTAGCTTTTTTAACCAGGTACAGTTAGTCCCAAGTGCAACCCGACCAGGACAGGTGACAACACTACACGACAACACAACAGACAACACTAAAACAGTACAATAGCTCATATAAGCAGTACATTTATTTAGAGAAACCAACATTACCACAAAAGCTAAATCAATATCATTACCAGAGAGCAGAGGGAATTACTAATGGAGTCTTTTTGGTGTGTGAGTCATTTTTTTGTAATTAAAAAGAGCCGACAATGGCATTTACGTGGGCTGCTCTGTGTTTCTGGGGGATTCCGTGCAAAGCAGATGATGTGAAACAGACGTGATGCCCATTTTAATGTGTATTACTTTTAAAAACGTAATTTTTCATAGTGTGTAATGTATCAGAAAAATAGCTGTGTCACAAGTTGTCGATTTAGTAACATTTCACATCATATTTTGATGAATAGTGTTGATAGAAGAACTAAATAATTCAGTGTAGCTAAAAAAAAAATTAAAAATCCTTTAAAAAAGCAAATGGCACGAACAAAAATAGCCACAGTGTTGGAGTGCATGCCTTGTTGTTGTGATTAGAAAGAGTTTGGCCAGTTTTCATTGGCAATCATACCTGCTCCCCTGTCCTGCTCTGTTGTGGTTGCTTAGTAACTTGCCAGCTTATCTTTAGAAATCTGGACATCTCACCATGATCGTCCTGTTATATAACAGCATCTAATATGCAGCGGAAGTCAATACAACACCCCCATATTTCTAAACACATCACAGAGTAGGTGTGTGTTAGCTTATGTTAATGATTGTTAATATCTCATTTCCCTTGCTTGGAAAAGATAATGCAGAGAAAATGGTGCTTTAAGAGTCGTCACATCCTCTTTGTCCTTCTTTTCGTAATTTGGCGTCTATTAAAACATAGAAGATTCGTCCTATAAGTGATAGCGTACATCCTTGCCCTAGCATAATATGGCATCTGTGGTTTAACCTCTCCAAACCCCTCCTCTATCTTGTCTGATTGGCACCACTCCAAGCTCAGCGAGAGTAAATGAGTGCCAGCCTGTTTCACCCAGAATTCCTTTCTCTACCCAGGCGCTGAGCTCTGTGAACAAGCAGGGCTGACTCCCTGATGATTGGATGGCATTCAGCTATACCTCCACCCTGCCCTTCTTTCTCTGCCTTCTCTGTTTCACCCTTTCTCTCCTCTCAGTCTCCCAAAAATGATGAAACTATAGTGCAGTATAAGAAAAAACCAGGGTGCTTTAAATGTAAAGTTTTTTCCCTTATTTTTGGATTGACATAGTACTAGCCTTTGTAGTCTTTGAATGTTAACACATTCTGTGTGAGTAGCAGTGCTGTCTGTCAGTGTTTTTCTCATCTGCTTTTCCTGTGGGTCTGCTGCTCTCTTCTCTATCATCTGACTTCTGTCTAACTTTTGCCTCCCTATCACAGTTCCTCGTTATCTGCTCCACCACATCTCCATAGGCTCTCTTGATTCAGCCTTATCCCCCCATTGACTCACACACGCAACACAAAGTTGTGATCGTCTCTGTAAATTATATCTATCAGCCCCACCAATGTCCCTACTTGTCTGGCGCCCTCTGCTGCACCCCACTGGTGGGGCTCTATTACTGCCGCCAGCTGTGCATCTGTGCAGCTGTTTGTCAGTGTGACACAAAGAATTGTTACCTTGGCCAAAGTGCCCTCACCAAACAAATGACAAACAGAAAATAAGTAAGGCTTTAGGAAGACGGATACTGTGAAAGGTGAAGAGAGGTGTGGAGATTAAAGATGGGATGTGGAGTGAGCAAGGACTTTCTCTGCAATAATGTAGACTGAAACACATCAAATACTTAGAGGGAAGGAAAAGGGAAATGAGTTGGTGCGTGTTAACTATAGTAGTTCTGGTTTTCTGGAACTGTTATGCAACACATGCCATATCTAGTTTACCTTTTTATTTGTTTGGGGTAATTTTTAGAATACAAACAATTTGTGTCCCAATTAAAATTATCAGATGTCCACACCAACAAAAATGAGTTTTTTAGAGAAACACTGATATGAGGACTCTAAACAATAAAGACAAAATAAAAACTATTTGGAATACTGTGATGGATTAGCTGGGCTAGTTTATGCATAAGTATTTGTTTTTATGAAATCACAAATTGCATTAACAGAGCAAAGACAATTTTAGGCCTTATATCATAATAATGACATACTATCTCATAATCACGAGATCCAGATCTCATAAATTCAATAAAACTATGTCATACTTACGAGAGGAGATCTCAACATCATGAGAAGACTATCTCAAAATGATTGTTAATTTTAGTAATTACGAAACCCTGAGCTTATAGTTTTGAGAACAGTTTAAGGTGGTTATTAGTCATCACTATCGAGAAGACAGACGCATGCCAGCACTACTTAATTTAGATTGCTCTTATTTCATCCCTAGTTTGAGACACTGAGGTATTAATGTCACTTGGTAATGTGGATGGTATTATCGTTAGTGTGAGAACATTATCCAGTCAACACACTTTGACCTGCTCAAAGTCGCTGTTCCCTCAGGAGCAGCTAAACCTGTACGGGATGCTTCATGGATACAATTCATATGTTTGAAATGCATCCAATCTATCAAAATTTGTGACCATATTTAAATACTATGGCAGCCATCAAAATAAAGCATTCAATAAAGTATGATAAAGACATTTGCAGTGGAAATATCGCTGAAATTCTGCTCTGTTAACTACTACGGCTCACAAACGGTGAAGTGCAGTTTTATATGGCTGGTGTGGCTAGCTACTAGCCCAAAGTCACATTTAATTGGATGAACTTTTGTAAACGCCCCTGAGTGCAGGATGAGTCATCAAACATTTAAACCTGTTTTACAGGAAGAGAAAAGACAGGGATTTTGATGTAAAAATACTGATACTGATTTTTTTTTTTTTTTTTTTTTTTTACATATTTGGCATATAACAAGAGATAAATGAACAATTAACACAGGGAGACAGGATTAAAACTGGGAAAATGTCAATTTCATTTTGTGGGGGCTTTAAGTCTATGAGAGCAGTTTTTTTACATATGAGCAGACAAAAATGACCTGTGGAGTTCCCCAAAGCTCCATTCTTGGCCCTCTTCTATTCAACATCTACATGCTTCAGCTAGCTCCGATCATGGAAAACAACAAAACATGTTACCATAATTATGCAGACAACACACAAATTTACATAACTATATCACCAGAGGACTATGGTCCAATACAAGTGCTGAGTACATGCATTAAACAAATTAATGATTGGATGTGCAAGAATTTTCTTCAATTGAACAAAGACAAAAATGAAGTAATTGTTTTTGGAGGACTTATGTCTCAGCAGGATTTGGAAAAACTTGTCCATGCATTTATCTTCAGCAGATTCGACTATTGTAACACTGTCTTTACAGGTCTCCCTAAAAAATCAATCAGACAGCCGCAGCTGATTCAGAACACTGCTGCTTGAGTCCTCGCTAAGACCAAGAAAGTGGATCACATCACTCCAGTTCTCAGATCTTTACACTGGCTTCCTATCTGTCAAAGAATTGATTTTAAAATACTGCAATTCTTGGTTCATAGAGCACTGAATGGTTTAGGTTTCTGATCTTCTGCTACATTGTGAAACATCCAGACCTCTCAGGTCATCTGGGACAGGTCTGCTTTCTGTTCCCAGAATCAAAACTAAACATGGAGAAGCGGCGTTCAGTTTTTATGCTCCACATATCTGGAACAAACTCCCAGAAAACTGCAGGTCTGCTGCAACTCTCAGTTCTTTTAAATCAAGGCTGAAGACTTTTCTGTTTGTCACTGCCATTTATTAAATCAAATAATTATTCATTTCTTACACTGCACTGTAACCTTTATTCTTGTATTTTATACCTGTCTTATTCTATTTTAGCTTGTTTTTATTTTCTATCCTCTGAGCTCTTTAATGACTATTTTGAAATTGTATTTAAATGTCCTTTCATAGTTTATTTATTTTGCACTTTATCTCGATGCTTTTAATATTTTATGTAAAGCACCTTGAATTGCGTCATTTCTGAAATGTGCTATATGAATAAACTTGCCTTGCCTTGCCCTTACCCTGCTAATGGTAGTGAAGCATGGGTCCCTATTTGTTATCCACAGCTTGAGACATTAGACAAAAAATATTCTGAAATGTTTCATCTAGAATTTTTCAAAACAGTTCTACACATTATGTCAGTAGAGACACCTCCAGTGCTGTACCCATCGAAAAAATCTAACCAAAGCTGCCAGCTGACCAGTATCCTGTTAAATATTTATTGAGTAACACTTAAACCACAACATCACATCTTTACACTCAGTTACACTCAAAACTCCATTTAGGTACCACTAAGGTGGTAAAACACAAAAAAGGGAAGCATTCTGAGACCAAATTTAAATCTAAACTAGAAGAGTGCACTCAGTAGAGTGCAGACCTCCACCAGGTGTGTACAGTCAGGATAGCAGCAAAGATGACATAAACAGGAATTTATTCATCTCGTATCGTGCCTAACTTTATCACCGGGTATGGAATTAATCTGCAGATGCTCCAGTTTAAGATGAGACCAAACTTTTCTATGGATGTCAGTTTTTCAGCCACGACAAAGGCCAAAATGTGGCCTGCAACAGACTAGGTAAGCCTTGTTTTTAGCCTAGCTGACTGCCGGAAATGCTCTTTTGCTATGTCATAACTCTGCTGAAAAGACGAAGGTCTAAGTTTTACAATAGGCTCATAAGGAATCTTATCAATATTTATTTGAATTCAAAACACAACCTGCTCTCAAGGTACCAAAATTTGGCAGCGACTAACATGGCAACAAGGCATGATTGGTTGTCCCTAGCAGAAACAAGGTTCCAAAATGAAGCAGTTGTTGATCACTTGCGGCACCTTCCGGCCAGTTAAGAGGAGTGAGGAGTCAGCATTCAATGGTGGTATAAAAACAAAGCAGTCAATGGTGTTACAAAATAGGCTTTTCAAAAATTGTGAATCACCACAACCACGAGAGGTCCTTGAGCATACAGTCATAAATGTGCACAAAAAATATTAGGCTGATGGGTCCAGTAGTATGCACATCATGTATCACTTCCTACATACTATAAGGTCATTTGAACAATGGAATTTTATGAACCATATTTGACCATCACATTGTAGTGAATGGAAACTCTAACTCAGTCCAGCAAAGGTTCAAAAGTTCAAAAGCAAAAGAAAAAAAAGGTGATTTACAGAGGAAGCAGGGGGAGGGAGAGAGAAAGCAGATGTAATGTAGCTATATCTGTGTTAGGTGATGTCATATTGACGATTTTATTAATTATTACCCAGAGACATTAGAGAACTAGTGTGCATAACACAGACAGCATCTGTCTCAGTTTGATCTCTCTCACTCACACACACACACACACACACACACACACACACACACACACACACACACACACACAAAGCACACTCACAAGTGCCCTCTCATCTCCCTGATCCAGTGTAATTAAGGCCCACAGCGATAGAGAGATTATGTTCTTTTTCCTAGTAAAAGGAAACGAGAGAGAGATTAAGAGAGAATGCGAATGAGAGACTGAGAGATTGAAAAGGAGAAAATGAAATAGATGTAGAGATATAACACAGTGTGATATATTGTAGATGAGAACATAAGTTATTTTTAAAACTTTTACTCTGTGCCAGCACAATTCAAGATGCATGAAGGTCATCCGTCCGTCTTTCTCTCGACTTCCTCCATCAATCTATTCTCACTTCCCTGTTCTCTCTGTCTCTCATTCTGCCAACCCCCCTTCTCTAATCTCCTGTTCAGTTTCTAAACCGCTGCAGATGTCTGGAATACTTCACACAGCCACACTGACACCTCCAGCTGTCAATTTAACTGTGACTTGGGGTGTGTCTGCGTGTGTGTGCATGTGTGTGTGTGTGTGTGTGTGTGTGTGTGTATGTGTGTGACTACACGTCCATAGGTCGTATCTCATGTGTCACAGGCTGAGTGTACATAGTAGTGAGTGTGTGTGTGTGTGCACAAATGTGATTTTCTAAGTGTGTGCCCTTGCATGTCAGCCAAGCATGTAAGTGAGTGAGTGAGTTAAAGGTCTAGTTCCTCCTGGAGCATTAATAAAGCATCTCCATCACCTGTTTTGATAAATGGAGAGGGAGGAAGTGTGTGTGCTTTGAGGGCGCAGGGAGGGAGAGGTGATGAAGGGAATGAGGGGAAGAACGAAAAAAAGATGTTTGATGGAGGCAATTTAGTCGAAAGAGTGTTGACGGTTCAATAAGGAGCCTTTCAGACAGAAATGATGTGAGCTGGAAAGCCAGAGTTTCTTCTCAAGTCAGCCATCATCATAATGAAAACAACCACCTATCTAAACAAGCCCTGATTATACTTTGGGAGGTAGAGAGTTGTTTTTCGCCTTTTTAAAGGGAGAGTACTTTTTTTTGTGAGTTTTTTTTATATCATTCTGTAGTTTCACATTAGTGTTCCATATGTATTCAAATCCGAAAATTCAAATTTTGGTCAAAGTATGTATGTTTTAGCATCAAAATACTATTTTCTGAAGACCTTCTAAAAACTTTTTCCCACATGACCTGACGTAGGTTTCTGCATTGCTGCTTTCTACTTGCTATTTGCTTTATTTCCTAGCTTGACAAGAAGACTTGAAACGAGCGATTGAGACCATTAAGTCATTAGGAAAGTGTTTACTGAGGTAATAAATCAGGTGAGAAGTATATTTTCTCTGACTTCTATACAATCGGACTTCTTTTTGGCGTCAATTGCCCCCTGCTGGCCATTAGAAAGAATGTAGGTTTGAAGTACTAGCGTCGGCTTCACTTTTCAAACCGGGAACTAGCCGCTTGTAAATTCCCAGTGATTGTCCCTGTGTGTAAGAGACAGAGAGAAGAGGTATATACTAGATTCTGGACTGCTCACATGTACCACCTGATGGTTGTGGGTGCAGACTGCAGCTAGAGGTGGTAAAAGTTGGTTACAATTGCCTCTGTTTGCTCCCCTACCTCCCTCCCTCTCTCACTGTGGGAGAAATACCATGGTGCAGAACCATTAATACTACAGCAATTGCACCATTGGCATCTGAATGCTATGATTTCCTTACCTATATTTAATAAAAACTAAATACTTATTTATTTTGGAAATATCTTTAATATAATCATATCTCCATTTGTGTGTTCAGGTGCGTCCAAGAAGATGATGCCCTCGGAAAAGAATGGCACTGCAAGGCCGTGGTTGCATGGTGACCATCAATCATAAACCACTTGTTCTGGGCGGCAGCCTCATCACAGTCAAGTGACGAAATGGTTGCCAAGTGGAGCTCAGTGGTCAATCATGTCCATGAGAGCAACGAGTTTCCCACTAGCCTGCACCCAACCCTCACTGGCGAGGAGGCAAATGACTGGCTGAAGCCAAGTAAGTTTTTAAAAGAAGCATAACATTTCTATGACACTGTGTCCTTGTTGTTGAATATATAATATATTTGTATGTCAAATCAACTTCCCTTGTCAGCTGTGACCATAGCATATAAACAGGACTTACATTAACTCAAATAACTGTGATTTACAAACCCCTTTAAATGCATTACTAATGTATTGGAAATTTGTTGTCCTTGATGGATATCTTATATAAGATGGAGATTGCGGCGGGTATAGCCAGTTTACACCAGTGCAATTTTATCCACTACACTGCAAAAGATTAAATAATATGCTTGTCCTTTCACAAGGCTCAAAGGCATGCAAGTTCTCCCGTATCATCCTCCAGAAAAGCACATCGGTAAAGTGAGCCCAAAGTATCAAACCTCTTCTCTGTAGTTAGATTTATATTCAGAGAATCCTTGACCTCCATTAACTTCAATTAAATATTTCATTGGCATTTTGGTTTCAGACTTCTTCTCACTGCCATCCATTAAAATGAGGATGTTGACAGGCCCCGGGCAACTAATGCAGATGGAAATCCGCGCTTCCAGATTAGCTACCCCAAGCGGAAGAGAGGCGACTACAGTGTAAAGGCCAGTCTACCTGCCGTGAGTCAGCAAATTTTACGCTCAAAGGCATTGTTGTTATTAGTAATATAACACACTGCATCATTTATAAACCCTAAGACTACATCAACAGCTTCTTAGACCTGCTGTTCAAGGAGGTCATGATAGCACCTGAGAAGTACCAGGACCTACTGGCCAGCGTTCCTGTCCCTCCCCTTGGTAATCTACATAATTGTGTTCCACAATATCTACTTGGAACAAGGAAGAAAAAGGAATTTCTTCCTCTTATGGTGATGAGATGCCAAGTTGATTCTGACAACATGAAAAGTATGGTGGAGGCTCAGTCTACATATAATTGTTTAACGAGCCTCCTGATTGAATAACATCATTGGGTTATTTTATGGTAAATAAAATAAGGGCTGAATTTACTGTCCTTGTCTGGTGAGGAGATGGCCATCCGTAATTTTAATCATTTTTTTCAATTTTTATTGATAATCTTGTCTGTTAAGGTGACAGTGACACATGATGATGCATTAATACCATTTTGTCCCTCTGTCTCTCTCCTCCTTTAAAAAAGTGGGCAGAATGCGTTCGCTTTGTCTCCTTCTCGGTGGCTGTGTGTATAATCTTCTCCATTATGGCGTGTTTCTACACCTTCACGGACCCTGCTGAAATTGAGACCCAGTTCAAGAAGAAGGTTCATGAAGATGATGAGGATGATAGAAGCCAGTAACAGAAGACAGAGCTCGAGATGATCAAGAAAGACTTGATTAAATGTCATGATGAAGATGATACAGCCAAACAAACCAAAATGTGAAGTAACGCAGATTAGATTAGATGTCAATAATTGGTTTATATCCAAACTTTAATATTGAAGTAGAATGTACAGTAAGTCTGCCAGTAATTCATGTGTGTGTGTGTGTATGTGTGTGTGTGCGTTTTTAATATTTTATTGGCAAAAGACAAACATGTAGTCCTCTAACATTATATTCAGGATAACAAATTAATATACTAGTGGCTGTAGAATCATAAAACAATCAATAAATGCTATTTTCCATTTACTTATTGTTAGGTGTAATTTCTATTTTATATTTATGTGTAAATTGCGTTCAAGTAAGCAATCAAAATAAATAAGCCTGCATGTTTCTTCATTTGCAATTTAAGTCTTAAGAACCAGGGAGAATGTAATTCTTGTTCATAGCTCTGTCTCCAACTAATATCAAACCCTCAGATTTAAATATGTATGGCAAGTACTGAATGTCCTATTAGATTAGATGAAACTTTATTGTCAATGAACAAGTTTAACAATGAAATGCAGTTTGGATCTAACCAAAAGTACAAATTAGGCATAAATTAGTGCAATATTATGGTAGTAATTATAAGCCTATGTATAAATATGTATGAATGTGATATACATGTATGTACAGGTTATAAAATAAACTGTGAGTGCTTATTGGTAAGCTATGTTTTATCTGTGTGTTTCTGCCTCTCGGCCAGGAATCAACTGAAAAAGAGATTCTCTGAATCAGAAATACTTTATTGATCCTCGAGGGAAAATTGGATCATGTTACAGTTGTTTACAATCTAGAGTAGAAATATATGTAAGCATAGAGAAGTTATAATACCAATAGAAAATAAGAAATGTGTGCATTATACAAATATATAACAATATATAGAGACATGTAAAAATAGGCATCATATTATAATAACAGTGTAAATAATACTGAGAAATGGGATCTATAAATGTGTTAAAATAAAAGAATTGTATAAGAAATAGTTGAAATATACAGTATAAATGCAGTATCATATTGAATCTCAATGTGTCTTCACCTGTTAAATACGGTGAATCTTATCGGATGGGGGACCCTGGGACAAACTCTTATCAGATGGGGGTCTGTGAGCTTATTTGTGTCAGTTTAGTGGCCACTGATGTGAAAAAGTTTGAGAACCACTGCTTTAAAGACACCATCCCCGTATAATGTGTATCCTTATACTATGTATTTAAATTATTCATGATTTCTCTGTTTTCTCATACTGACAGTGAAGCTGAAATAAAACCAGCCGGTCCTCAGGGAGATATGGAGGGAGACAGAGTGAAGGAACAAACAGCGACTGCAGATAAAATAGACAAGGGAAGGAAAAGCTTATGGCGGGTATGCAACCCCCTTCTACCCACCATAAGCTTTTCATCTCTCTTTATATTTTCTCCCTCTTCTCTCTAGTTCTCTCTGTATTTATGTCTCTGTCTCTCTCAAGTCTCCCTCAATTGTGTTTTGGTCAGTGAACTGTAGTATTAAATTGTGCCTCTGGGGTAAGCTGTGGAAAGCCTCACTGGATAATTGAAAAAAAAGACCAGTGCAGTTTTCTTTTGAGACCATAAGTAGTAATGAAAACAGAATAAAATCGTTCTTAAACATTTTGGCAAATATGTCTTCATTAGGGATATTTCTACACCCTCTTGGTTTATTCATTTATCCCGTGCAAACCAATTTGAATGCATAAAGCGAGTGTAAGCCTATTCCAAAATGGTGATGCGCAACTCACTGACTCACTCTGTCATGCAATTCTTTGACACATTTTCTCCACATGCATTACTGTAGCTTGTCGAACTAAACCAAGCTAATGTACTTTTATCTGAGGGTTATCAAGAGTCACTTAGTGTGAAATTGCCCCCCAACTGACGACATTCATGGGACGCTGAATCCGTAGTGTGCCGCTTAAAGCTCAGCCAAAATTATGTAGCTGTAAAAAAAAAAAAATAGGCATAGCCCAAAGGGTCAGTTCCCTTTAATGGTTTCTCTTTGGAGTAATGACCCTGATAAGAGACTAATGGTGAGTGATGACAAGGAATCAAAATGAACGGCCTGATTCAGCATTTGCTGTATGAGCCATCAGCCACTAGGAGCATGAATCAGTGATGTCTGAGGCCATGTCCATTCAAAGTGGCGTCCACGCTGAGAAGCCAAAACAATAGACAAACATCTCAGTCTCTTTTAATGTACAAGTGAGAGCTGTTTCAGCCAGCAGGTTTATGTCACCAGGCAACATTATGCACTCTTTTCAAAGTGTTTGTTGTTCACAGTGCAATCATTGAGCTCTGTGAGGATTTGAATCTTTCCACTTTTCAGAGAACTTCCAGTTCAGAGTGGCAATAATGTCATATCATTAAAACAATGATACACACTTAGTGGAATTGTTTCAGAATTAATGGAAGGAAAGGCGTTTGGATTGAACCCCCCCGAGGAGCAAGACAGGACAATGGTGCTTGTGACCCAATACACACACACACATACACACACAAAGCTCTAGATCAGGCTGTTACAGCAAAGAAAATGTCTTTTGTTCTACGTGACCTTCTCTTGGTATGAGACAAAGGCCACAGGAAAACCAATTGTTAGCACTTTGTGTGTGTGTGTGTATGCATGCGTAGGCTCACTGAGATATGGTTCAAATCAAAATGTGTCAAAAGCAAAACTGAGCTGGTGAAACAACCCTGAGCTCTACACATCACGCAACAAGACATCCACAATCAAAAAAAAAAAAGTGACAGTTTGACCGACCGGAAAAATATGCTGTTACATATTCGAAGAGTAAAGCTTATCTCGGCCCTTGCTAAACAAAATAATGCTGCTGTATAACTGCAAACAAATCATTAAAGGTGGTTTGCACCCTCAGATATTATTGTAATTCTTTGGGGTACCCACTCTCCCTCATCATGCATGATTTAATAATGAATTACATTTCTATCTCGCTTTATCTTGATACCCAAAGCGCTTCACAGTGAAAGGGAGGGGGACACACCTCAACCACCACCACTGTGCAACACCCACCTGGGTGATGCATTTGCTTTTGCTACAGTTACTAATGTCCTAGAGTGCCTTTCGATGTCTCACAGAAACCGTGTGCTGTGTTGTTAAAGTTGTTAAATTCATGATATTTTACATGCAGCTGGATGCAGTGATATTGATAGTGATGTCGGCACAGTGTGAACAAGGAAGTGAGCTTTTCCATTTGATAAAGTGAAAAGTCCCTTCCCTGCGAGACAAATACCCTGCCAACAACAAAATAGGACCAGAAATAAAACATGTGGCCATCTATCAAAAATAATGTTTAGGTGCCTCAGCTCTAACTTCAGATAAGTTTTCTATTTTTTTCAAAACAGATCTACTATAGTATAGCATTGTAGAAAACTTAGAGAGAATAGAATGTATCCTTTGGTTGCATCTGCTGCTACCAATTTAAAGAGAAGTGTGAAAGCCCAGCTAAGAAAAATGGATTCCTCATCTCTCTCTCTCTCTATAAAAGTCTAGGTTTGCATCGTTTTGCTCCACTTTCCAAAAATAAGCTATTAAATAACCCATGGGACAGTTTCATATATGGTATAGTCTGAAGCCAGTCCCCAGCCACATATTCTTTCATAACCACCTTTCAAAAAGTATTCAGAACAAAAACAAGCCTGCGATTGTGATGATAACCACAAGGTCAATATGTTCAATAAGCCAGTGCTGTAACTGTGTTCTGGTGGTTTATTGCGTTTTTTCAGGGACTTCTTTCTTCTTCTTTTTTCGCTGGAGTGCAAATGCAACACCATAACAAATTAAAGTACAAAAGGGAAATATATTTTTGTCTTTTTTTTTTTTTTAAATATTATTTTGTAGAGGTATTTGGGATAGGGTTAAACCCTCATTGACTACTGACATATCCTAACATCTTTAAACATAGACCTTAAAACACTATGAAATACTTTCATGATACAAAAAGGTCATTTAAGGCTAGAGTGACAACTAAGACTTTCACTTTCAGAAGTCAGCGGTCTCATCTGTTGTATCTCTTCTCCAAAAGAAGGAAAACTGCAGCAAAAGCTGTTCATTACTGTGAAGATTTCCCAAATTATGATTTGAACCTCATGCCGCATTCACAGTGTTGCAGGATTTCTAACTTCACCAGCAGTTTTCCAACAAATCAAGACACAAACTTTCATTTTCGGCTCCGTTCATGGCTGTGAAAAGTGGATCCGATTTTCATGGACTAATGTCAAAGTCGGACCGAGCTGAGACTGAGACTGAAGGCTCCGCAGTTACTGCTGTCAGGACGTCTCCGCTGACAGGAGAGCTGTCAACACACACACGGACCACACACACTCACACAAACACCTGACCCAATTTTCAGGCTGCCACACCATCCAGCAACACCAGCCAGAGAGACATCAGCAAACATCCCAAAAAAAAAAAAAGGAAGTAGCATCAAAATCCTCTCTGTCCCTTCTTGGCAAACCCATTTTACACCTCTCTTCTCCATCTGCTAATTCTCCCTTTCCATTCCTTTAATGCAGGTAACCTATTTTCCTTTCCTGTCTTTTCTTTTCCTCTCCCCATAGTAGTCACCAAAAGCTGCCAGATGAGGGAATTAAGCAACAAATTGTATTAATGTTTCAAAAATACACTGGGAGAGAGGTATGATGCCCAGACAACATTACAGCCAGCCACAAAACAACCCCCAGATCCAACTCTTAACTCCTGACTTGAGCCAGTTCGTAGCAGTTCAGCGAAGAGCCAACCCTCAGTTCCAGGCCTGACTCCCCACTCCCAAAATCTACAGCCCCTCAGGATCCACAGCACCAAGCCTCAGCTGCATCCATGACCGTCACCCCCCGACAAGACAACCGATCGGCCCCATCAGCAGCACCAGATGCCTCGGCGTGCCAGACAGGATTAGCTCACATTGGGCCAGAGGGGCTGCAGATCCTCCCTCTTACCCTCCGCCCCACACCTTATCCTCTTACCCTCCTCCTCCTCCTCCTCCTCCGCCTGCTCCTCTGATCCCATGCCACCATCACACAATTGCCGGCTGAACACTACATGCACCTACTCATGCATCCAAAATGTATTAATGAACAAACAAGGGACAATCATGTGTATGTGTAGGGATGTGTGCATATGTTAAGATGGAGATTGCTTAAGATGAGACAATGTGGAATTTCTGTGTGTGTGTGTGTGTGTGTGTGTGTGTGTGAGTGATTTTCTCCTACCTGACAGACATGGAAAACTCCCCAGGAGCGCTCTCACTCTCTCTGACCAAAAAAGCTCCACACTCCCTGTGTCTGAGTCGACTTTCTGCCACACCGCGAGATATTCGACCGGCAAACCAGCTGTAGGCAGGAAAGAAATTTTTTAAAAACACAAAGGTTCAAGATTCAAGATTCAAGATTCATTTATTATCATTTTACAACACAACGCTGTATAACGAAACAAAGTTTGTAGTCCCTTAATGCTACTCACAAAAACAGAAATGACATACATGGATTAATAAATAATAAGTCATAAAAATAAGGTAGAGGTGATGTTACTTCTTTATGCACGTAAAGTGCTTTGTTCAGAGGTCTGAGCAGCAACAATACAATATTACACAACTAAATCAACTTTAGATGTTTATTAACTTGTATTTTCAGTGGTAAAGATGAGAATTAAAAGGAAGAGCAGGATCTTGCAACAGCGCACATCAGTGCTGACGGAGAAAAAAGAAAGAGAGGTCGAGGTTAAAAGAAACATGTAAAATTAGCACATTTGTGAAGTTATTTTTAAACACACTGCTAAATATGCACATAAAACAACTCCCAAAATGCTGGATTTCAGTTGTCAGCTGTGGAGTGGAAGTAATAGCATCATTACTCTTTCTTTTTTTTCTTTTTTTTTTTGCTCATTAGTCTTGCTTAGGAGAGCAGTTTGTTTGGAGGCAAGGCTTGCATTAATGGCGGTCTGCTCTCATGAACCTGAGCTCTGCAACAAGAGTGGGTTTGATGACTAAAACGGAGCGAGAGCACATCTACTATGGTGGTAAGATTATAGGGCCTTCTTGATTAAGGTCATGGGGTCATTTTATTTTATTTTTCTCAGTAGACCTCGCTCAGAATCCTTTGCTTTTATTTCATGGCTCTGTAAAGAAATGCGGAGGATGCACATCCCAACAGACGCATCTCCCTACGGTGCGCACAAACTTAACAAGGCAACTCCAACTGGACCGTACATCAGCGTTCATTAATGAGCTGGAGCCGTTATAATGGCTGTGTTGTCAGTTTAGTGTTTGTCACAGCGAAAGTAGAACCCAGCTGGTGTATGACCATCTGATGTGAGATACAGGGTGTACCAGCAGCTTCACTATAAACACACACACACACACACACACACACACACACACACAGACACGGCAGTATCGTGTGCATGTGATTACATAAGCCAGCGAATGAGTGTGTCCCTTTGGGTAGGCTGCCTTATGCTAGAGTGCAGATGTCCAAAGCGGAGCAGAAAACGCTCGGAGCTGCACACACACTCACTGATGAGCTGTTTAGATAGACCAGTGCTGGACGTGTGAAATATATTCATCTGCTTTGATGTGCTGAAGATATGTGGATGTGTGTGTGTGTGTGTGTGTGTGTACTTACGCATGTGGTCGCAGGTTGATGTAGTTTTTTGGCACAAAGCCTTTTCTGTTGTTAAGCTCAGCTGTGTACCAGTTCGGATCATCCTCCATGTTGGTGATCTAGGAGCAAGAACACACACACACACACACACACACACACACACACACACACACACACACAGATGAAATATTGCCCATTATGATGTTGACGCAGGCTATTACTATCAGGTGAAAGGCCACTATCATTCCTCCCTCCCTCTCCCTCTCTCTCTCTCTCTCTCTCTCTATCTGGCTGTATATCAATCTCTCTTTTTCTATTATCCAGTACAGCGACTTTCATCCATCGTTGTGTGAAGCGAGGCCCTCAAATTTCAAGCACACAGGATTACTGGCAAGTTCAAAATGCCACATTAAGCCCCTCATGATTACACACATGGGGGCGAGCAAAAAGGTCTGGCTGGAACTGCATGAACCCAGAAATGTCATCAAAATGTCACAATTTAAGTTTCTTTTTTTGGGGAGTATTTTACAGATATTACAGTATCGGTTTATGCAGAACCTTTAAGTATTTCATTTAACGGCAGAAACTCATAACTGCCTGAACTATGGCTCCCACATTGACATTACATCAGATTAAGTGCAGATAAAAAGAGCTGCTGACAGGAGAGAAGTATTCATATCAAGCTTGTGGTGTTACAGTAGTAGGGTGTGTAATCTGATAAAACAAAAGATAGTTAGTACTTGTGTGTTGACTTAGATGGCAAATATGGTGCCGCTGATTATGGTCGATTTGTTTCCACGTCTTCAAATAAAATCCTCTTGGTGCTCGTAACAGAGCAGAAGTGTTTACATTGCTGCAAGAATGAGGAAGTGACTGAAGCAAGTGACATCTGTTCATTCCTATACTGATTGTTGTGCTGTACTCCTCAGTCTCATTTTAAATACAGCCCTAGACCGGTATTGGGCTTTTACTTTTCTTGATGGACAGTTTAGATCATTTTAGATGTAATTGTGAGACATATTGTTGCCTGACATGCTCCAGTTTAACTGCTTTAATGTTTGCCTGTTTTTCTTCTCTGGTTTTCTTGGGTCTCGTCTCTCTGTTTGCCACGCTGTTGTGTTTCTGTTGACATCTTCTATTTAGTGTCCTAATCCAGCTGTGACATTCCTGTCATTTTGAGAATTTAAGCTGTTGTTTTGTGTGCTTTGCCTGGTTTGCAGTGCCATTCTTTATCTCCCCAACAGAGCTAAGCTTCAACATGTTTTTAAAGCTTTTTAGCACATTGCCTCTACGTTAATCAGTGAAACTGGAATGTTTCCTTCCAGTACAGTTCTTATGAAGTCAATGCAATTCATGGGAAACTCCCTGGGCGATGTTTGCCAACACTTTGCCGCTTATAGCATCAATCATCATTGAATCACAGAACTGAATTATTTATCTTTCAATCAGTTGGTGGTTTCCGTGCCGACTCTGTGACCCACAGACATGAACCTTTTTTCAACAACAAAAAAAATTTGACTAGAAAAGTACCGTTTTACTCTCAGTTCCTTTTGCCACTTCACCTGCAACTCCCCCTATGAGTCCTTTTTGATTTTGCTGCTTACTTCCACTTTGTCGGCAGGTACATTACAGTTACATCTAGCTCTCTTGACTTAGCAATAAAATCAGCTTTTCTTCTTTTACTTTACTTCTTGCAGACAAAACACTGCGTCATCTGTATGAGTTAAACAATAAACAGCAGAGTCCTAAATCTTGAAGTCCTGTATCATGGAGAAAAAAAAATCCCAAACTGTCCTTGTTATATTTATATTGCTTCTTGGGAGAGAACACGGTTGGTCTAAGCTCTGTCAAATCCATAAATAATTTCTTCCTCTTCTCTTTATATCTCCTGAAGCTTTCCATGCTTTATAACTACTACTACTCTACTTTCACATTGAAAATACTGCTTCTGCTACTTCATTAGTCAGCCCTGCACTCTGCCTATTAAAGTTTATAGATTGTCAACTGAATTTGAGTCATTATCAGGTCTAGTTGAAGCTTTTCTAACCTCCAATAATACTGTGCTGTTGCTGAGTCTATAACAGGAGCTAACAGACCTATTACTAATAGGATCCCAAAACCTATATAAAACCTATATTTAGGACGTTTATCCATGACCACCACCACTGATTTAGATGTGACTTATTCAACTCGTTCTATAGCAATAGATTAAACAATTACTTAATTAACCCTAAAAATAACAACCCTACCTCACGACGCATCAAGGAAAAATGCAAATGATTCATCATGAATGTTGGAGCTAGATTGTAAAAATCTGAGTAAAACTCTTAATGAAGCTGAAAAACAGGTCAGGTGTGGTTGTAAATAATAGATGAATAACTCAGGTGTTTACATGCTTCTCATTTAGTGATGGGGATGAATGATATACAGTAGCTCAGGAGACGGCTGATTGTAAGATTGTTTTAAAAACGTACAATAAAGAACTTTATCATACTACCTGACTACTAATCCAAATCCCAATTTTAATCCCAAATTGTCAAATTCATGTTTTGAGGTTTGAGGAACAAAAAAAAAAACATGTTTTCTACTCCACTTTGGTGTCCCTTGAGTTAGATTTGGCCACACAGACATCCCGCTTTCAACAGAATATCAGAACTGCTACTTTTTTTATTTAACTATGAAGCTATTTTTTTATCATTTCTCTATGAGTCTACACTCCACTTAGCCTGATTGATCTGTTGCCTCATGGCTACCACACAACGGGACATGGACAAAACAATGTAGCACAATAGAACCATACACAAAATCTGTCTACTTTTATCTGCAGCTCTACCAAAAATGCTTTTTAACACGACAGGCTTTTTTTTTTTTTTTGACACAGTAAAAGGACAACAACTGAGCACCAGAAGCACACACAGAGTGACAGTGACAGTCAGTTTAGTAATTCTTAAATGGTAGACAACTCAGATGAACTTATCTGAATTGAAACAATATTGTAAAGCTCAGGCCATCTGGTGCTGCAAGCAGGAACGAGCAAATGTGAAGAATTATTTAAAAGTACTCCTTGACCTAGGTCTGAACCAGAGCTGTTTGGGCTGTCCCAGTGGGAGGAAAGAAAGCATGGCACATAAGCTGAACAGTGTTTTAAGTGTTGGTCCCATTTTAGTTACAGTAAACGAGTCACAGTGGCCATAAAACATTAGTTAACTTTGATGCTGTTGACCCAGCCGTCAATATAAGTACAGTATTTCACGGTGACATAGGGCAGAGGGTTGGAGTTGACATCCCAAGGCCTAGAACTAATCAGGATTTGCAGGTAGGCGATTCAGAGTTGTGTCTGCACACAAATACTACTGGGAATAGAGAATCACATTTATTTAACCACACGTTGACATAGCATCGAAACTAAATGCCACCTTATATTGGCTGCAACATGCAATGACACTCAGCTCCAAAAAAAAAAAAAAACCAACAACTTTACAGACAGCAGAAATGAGAAGCGAAGCGGCTCCTGTCATCTAATATTGGAACAGAGTCTGTCTGGGATTAATAATATACCAGCCTGCAGCATACAATTAAAGGTACATTCCACCCTCAGGTGTTCTTACCATGTTAAACATGATCAAATCCATGTCATGGCTTATTTTGTGGTGAGGTGTTGGGATTTATTCTTCTGTTGTGTCATCTACCTCTACCTCAAGTGATTTCCTGCATTTCCCCAAATGCCATTTGGAAACCCCTAAGAGACCAGTGGCATACTAGTAATACAGTACGATATGTGCAAGTGGACATATCAATATCATAATGAGAGCAATATAATAATGGTCAAGAAAAAGTGAGAGGAGCCCCTTAACACAAAACTTCTGCAGCAGCAGCAGCAGCACTGCACTCTGGTCTGCTGAGGCTTTAAAATCCAGTGGAGAAATTGATCTTGCTGTGTCTTTTTACGATGGATTTGTCCATGGATGACTGATGAACAGCTGGTGCCACATTGCAAGTCTACAAAGAAGCTTTTGCTCCTTAATTCTGCGGTTTACTGCTGATGTCTTAGAGGGACGATTTTCTACTACAGTAATTTCCAGCTGTGCAGGAACTGTCTCAGCAGCACACTTACACTTGGTCTTTTATCCATTAGAAAACTACATCAAACAATATATAGTTTAGGACGTATCACTGAATGAATGATTCCAGGAGAAGTTTATGGTATTTTGCTGTAAGTAAACCTGAATGCACTAGCCTTTGTGGCAAGTTTTAGAACTTTTGCTACGGGATTCAAACGTTTTTTTTTTTTTTTCAAACTACAGCAGCTTAAATAAAACACATGTGATGTGTTCAGTTGCCAGCCACATCAGAGGGAAAATTCAATATTTTTAACATTCAATACACCTTCAAGCATCACAGTTTATCATAATCTGTCTTTAGTCGACAACAGCAGCACCTGAATACAGACTGTACTGTAAAGGCTGTAGACACTTAAGTTATAATTACTGTAATTATTATATTGTGGGCAGAGAGAGAGAGAGGTAGAGAGAGGCGGGTAATCTGTTGGTCCACTACTCTGTTCTGAAGTACAGTAAGAGACGTGTGCTGTATATTTGTGTGTGTATAGATAGATAGATAGTTTGAAGTATTTGTTGCCTTACCTTGAGCAAGTCTCCTTTGTTGAAACTGAGTTCATCGCCCTCAGTGGCACGAAACGTATACAGTGCCACTGCTTCCATGCCAGAACCCCCCCCCAGCACACACTCACTCACACACACACACACACACACACTCAAACACACACTCCGGGACCCCCACTAATGCTCCTGGCACAAGGGGGTAGAGGAGAAAGAGGGAGAAATGAAAAAAAAATCAACAGATAAAAGGAAGAGGATGCGATAAAATAACAGACAGGAAGAGAAGAGGAGCAGGAGAGAAGGTCTCGTCTGTCCGCTGAGCCAGAGAGCGTGCAATAGAGTCAGAGCAGAGGAGAGAGAGTGAGCTTGGCGAGGGGAAAAACACGACTGGCTGCTGCTCAGCAACACACTGCCATGAGTAACGTTCAGAGAGAGAGAGGATAGAGAGAGAGAGAGAGAGACAGCAAGCAGGGGCAATAGAGTGGGAGGCACTTCCTGTGTATATATTTGTCTCACACAATCGATGTGGCCTCTGTGGATTCTGTGCATGTGTTTCTTCAATCACTTGTCTGCATGTGTGTGTTGTGTTCTTGTGTGGTTTGTCGTTACACTTCTGTCACCGTGTGAACCAACTTGAGTTTCACACCTTAGAAGTGAAAAGTGAGCTCATGCTCGCTTTTCCTCATTTATCACCTTTTAAAGATAGAAAGTAAGACTCAGGACGAGGTGAGAGGTGAGGGAATGATGAAAGATAAAAAAAAACATTTAAATTATTTACTGGCAGTTGTGAAGTGCAGATCATAGATATCTGTTTTAGTTCTGCGGTTGATAGGCTAGCTAGCTAGACTTCCCATTTTTTGCAAAACTGCCAACTTTGCAGCAGCTTCGGGTGCATTCGAGATTTGCACAGCATCCAGGGTTGCACCTCGATGACTGAAAGTGAAGGAACATCTGTTATTTAGCAATCACTAATCTTCGAACACTCAAAGATGGCCAAAAATGACAATCTTTGCAAGTTTTTAAAGAAAATAATAAATGACAGAGGACAATGGACATCTATCTCAACTTGTGAAGATAAATAAGCAAGAAGTTCAAAAATTGTAGGCAGTAAATTGGGTTTGCTGAGGAAGAGCTCTTCATTTCAGTATTGAAGAGACACACTCACAATCAAAGCAAATCACACTGACATACTGTGGGTATTACAGAAGTCTACAGATTTGAGAGACAGTAGTTATTGTTCTACAGGAAATTAATGTTTATTATAAAGGGTAAATGTGGAACAAACAACAAGCTGAGGCAGCCTAGATGCCTGTGTTTGACCAATCAGTGACCATAGCCCTGCAACCCCTGTCCTATTTTAGCACCTGGAATTATCATACAGGAAATAAATTTAGTTCCTTTTTCCTCCAGTCAAAAAACAGGTTTAGTGCTTGAGTTCCTCAAAAGGTTCTTGGTCTGCTGGGGAAGTTCCTGCTGTGAAAACACCTTATAACGAAGCCATTTGAACTGCAGACCTTCTGCTCACTGCGACCCGCTGCTCTATCACAGTGAATCACAGAACATAATAACAGTGAGGGTGCAGATGAGTCTCATATGCATTAATGAAACCACACATCCCGCCCTCGCTCATTACACAAAAGGAATGAATGTTAATACGGTTACAGGGGATTTTAATATAACTGGATATAATTGAAGCATGACGCTGCCTGATCATGTGGGACTCCAGTTATCCAGTTGCGTCAAAAATAAATCAGGGTTTCATTTTACTTTGGTCCACTTATTTTTCTCAGATGTTGTGAATTAGCCCAAAAATACAGTGATGCCTGCTCAGGAAACTGCAGTGAGAATAATACTTTACAAGGTTTGTTATTCTCTTTTTTCCAGATGGTGTAAGATACATCACACAAAAGTCCAGCTCTTATTCATAAGGTCTAAATTTTCCAAACTGCACATTGAGGCCTCAAGCTGCCACTGAATGAGAAAGAATTAACCCTTTTTGCCTCATCAAAGTATGTAATGAAAGACATTGCTGTCTGTATCTTTTCAAAATTATTATTAATGTGTTTAAGTGTATTGATCGTGAAATTGTCGTACAGTAAGTTATACAAAACCAAAAAACATGGACTCAGGAGCTACTTCCAAGTAACTTCAATTGTTTCACAACTGTACTTACTAATGTGTTATATGAGAAAAACATTGTTTTTTGTGGATAAACCATATGACTTATAGTATGTGAGAGACTGGTTTTAAGTTTGGATTAGATTTGAGCATGTAGCAAAGTAAAAGCTCTAGGTCTTCATAAGCACAGAAGAGTGTGTATGCCTCTGTTCAATTGATACTAGATGTGTGTGGGTGTCTAGGTTTGTATGGTTACCTGCATGGGCAACAGGAGGGGTCTGGAAACTCTGAACATTTTGAGAACAAACACAATAAGTTGCCAATCAAATGAATTACCACAATACCCATCAAAGCCAGATGATATCCGCTGGGGTGATGTGTGTGAGAGAGAGAGAGAGATGTGAGAGAAGAGAAGAGAAGATGTCTGAGCAGAACTCGACAAAGCAGAACAGCAGGAAAGTATGGACAGACTGCAGTTTCAGTTGCATGACCTGTCCAGGAAATCCCCGGTCAGCTGATCACTTGACTCAGCCATGAGAAGAGGGATAACAGGAGGAAGAGAGGAGGGCTGGATGTGGTGGAAGAATAGAAGAGGAAGAGGAGGAGAGGAAGTTGAACTTCCTTTCAGTTCAAGGGCCAAAACAAAATCTTGTCCTTAACTCTGACAGAATGATTTTGATTTTTTTCCCCCCCTTCATGTGCGTATGACGATTTCCAATGAGTTCCTACACAGGACATGTATGGCATCTCAAATAGGAGACAAGCCACTGTAGATACAAAAAAAAAAAACAACAACAATGTGGGTGGTACTTTTCTTTATTCCTCTGGATTTTCTGAAGTTGTTGTAGGTGGTTCTGTTCTTTGTCTGCTCAGCCATTGTGGTGATCACTGTTCATCCATTTTCTTCTGTTCAATCAACTCATCTGACGCAATTACGTCACTTCCTGTGTCCTTTTCTAGTAAAGACAGCTTTCATGTATTATTATTACATCCATAAAGTGTCATATGCACTTAAAATATTGTGGATTTTCCAATTCAAGTCACATAAACTCCTGTATATATGTACATTTTCATAACTGACCCCCTTTAGTCAATAACAACATTCATTACAGTTGCAGCGCATATGTGTTACCCACAACAGACACATTTAGTATGCATGAAGCCAGCGCTTTTCTGCATGAGTGACGTTAACATTTCATCCTGTCAGGGGGCACTGATGCAGAGGACATGAAATAGTCTATGAACAGGTTTGTGTGTGTTTGTCAGCGGAAGCAAGTGGGCAACAGCGGAAAAGCAGGTGTGTACACAGACTTTCAACATCCTTCAAAAACAATTACGACACTGCCTTTCTCCATCTGTTTAGTCTGAGTCCCAGTTTCCCATAAATTTGTTGTCAGTCTTTCTTTTACTTCTTGCTCTGACAAAATGTTTGTGGATTCTGTCCACTGCTCCTCTGCCCCTCTGTTTGCCTTATGTTAAATGTCCCCATGACACATTTTTTCCCCATTTCTCTCTTCCGCTCTCTTTCTTCCTTTCCCGCTCCTGTTCTCGCATTGGTTTTACAAGGAATTCACATTTAAAAACATCCGCACCTCCTCTCCACTCTCACTCACTGAGCCAAAAAAGCTCACATTTCTGTTGCCTGTGTTGAGGTTTGTTTCTTTCAGTGATATATTCCGTTATTTAGTCGAGGAACCAAAACCCTCTGTAATAGAGAAACCACTAAGACAATCAGAGAGAGCAACTAAATAACTGTCTAAACTTTACCAAGGTTTGATAGAGGCTTATCCAGATGATACTCTTTCTATCAAGAAAAAATGGGAAGTTGATCTTGAGGAAAAGTGGTTACAGATTTGTTCAAATGTACATTCTGGCTCATACAATTGGAGGTACAAGCTATTACAATTCAAGACTCTGCATAGAACATAATAAACTCCAGTAAAACTGAATGCATGCATTCATAAATGTCCTTTTTCTGTTGGAGGTACAAAAGACAAAAGGGGACCTTTTTGCATACGCTGTGGACTTGTTGTGAATTTACCCCCTATTGGGAGGAAATATGTTCTGTTATTTCATTATCCTTAGAATTCAATCTAATACCCACTCCTCATCTCTGTCTACTTGGTAACTTTAATGTTGGGAATTGCCACCAAATGAAATTGCTGTAATAAAAAAAAAGTATTGCTGTTAGCTGGAAAGCCCCTCCACCTCCAACACTGTCACAGAGGAAGGCAGAGTTGTCAAGCTATATCCCGCTTGACTACTTGTGTTACAAAACGAAATTTGACTTTTAACTTTCATTTACTTTTGTAATTATTTGTATCTGTAGCTGCACCCCTTGCAGTGTTTTGTCTGTCCTGTTTGTCTTGTCCAGCCTGTCTGAGAGTACCCCACATACACATAAACACCATACTTATGATACTGATTCTCACTCTGCGGGGGTGGGTTTTGGAGAGGATGCTGTCCTCACAGTGACCCAACCCCACCTCTGTCAAAGAGAACACTTTTCCAAATCTAGGGAAGAGTTATAATGTGATGTATTGTACTATATTGTATTGTAATGTGTTTTGCACAGTCTAAAAAATAAAAAACTATTATATATTTTTTTTTAAAAACTGAATAAGGAGTAAAGGAGTGAGTCACTTATACCAGAAACTGTTGTTCCCGTCTTTGCAAACATATGTGGCCAAGTTAAAAAACAAATTATTCACTGCCTGTCTGTAATTATAGTGTGTGTCACATTCAATTCACCATCATTTTGTGGAAACATAAATTGACCTCTATCAGCATCAGCACAATCAAAAGGAAAGAGTGATGCTGAAACCATGGTGGGGGCAAAACTGTGGGGAATCATGGAGCTGAAAAACAGTTTCCAATCTGTCAATTAAACAACGTTGTGTTTTTACTTTAGGTATTTATAGAGTATTAAACATAAGAATCTCAGATTTGGGATTAATTTGAGCAGCAACATAAGTTAGAGCCTCTTTGCAGCCGAGTAAGATTAACAGTGTGTATTATTAATGTTTTCCCTGTAACTGTTGGTTCAAATCACATCAGTTAGATTTGTGGTGTATGGGATATCCACCAGAGGGTCTGTTAACAACACTGATATGCTGAAAAACCACAGTGTGTGCAGACAAAGAGGCAGGCTGATTCTCTGAGTGTCACTGAATTATAGATTTCAAGATGTAATTTTGTCTGCTTTTAATTATTAGCTATGAGAGATGGAAACTGGAAATACAGTACCAAAGCCTTGTTGTCAATGGTTGTTGTTAACCAAAAAGCCCAAGTTATACTCACAGAGGTGAACTCGCATCAGAAATCTGTGCTAAAAATGTGTGAAAGTCAAATGTTAAAGACTTTCTTTTCCTTCTTGCTCACCTTCCTCAGGTAGAATTTACACCAGCAGCCCCATAGCAAGCATAATACCATTTTCAGGTATAAGAAGATTGTGCTAATAAGCTGGCAGGAGTGGCAGGTATTATCCTGTTTCATGCTCTCTGTTTTCTTCTGTCTTTCTGCTGATTTCAGCTCCGTCTGGAACCCCATGTGCCACTGCAGGCAAAAGACTGAATTCTGCCAGTCTTTCCCCCTAGAGGTAGAAGATTAAGGTGTGTCACACATCCTCTCCCATGTCCCAGGTCCTCTTTTTAAATAGTGGCTTAACAAATGCATATGTAAAATAGTCTGGCTGCTCAACCAAACCTGTGCTGGAGGCTGTATTACTCAATGATTATATTGCTGTGTGACCAGGAATAGCCCCAAAGAATACATTAGACCTAAGGGTGCAGAGGAAGCTAAGGGCCCAATAAGGTCTAATAGGAAATGAGTGCTGTGAAAGGGTGTAATTATATGAAAGCAGGCAGTGCTGTGGCGTTTAATGTTAATTAGCTTTAATGACTTTGAAAATGAAGGGTCACCAGTGCTAACCACACACACATGAAAGGACACACATGGGTGCACACATGTCTGTCAGAAAGATCTTCCAAAGTTACCTTTTATTACCAGAAAACCCTCTGATCATAAGTCTTGTAATAAAAAGTAGAACACTCCTGACCTCTATTGGCTGAAACTGAAACTGCAGGAGAGTAATGACATGTCTCACCTTCATTGCATGCACTGATCCTTTAAAATAGTTTAGTTTAGTAGAATGGCACAGTCCAGGTTTGCACAAGCGGATGCAGGCTTGATAATGCACTGAGGCAAACATGATAACAACTGGACAGATGTGATAAGAAAGAACTGTTTAATATATGAAACAATGTGGTTACAGGAATCTACAATTGTGTCAGGCCAAGGTGACATTTTTTTAATGTTAATGTGTGTTTGTTTTACATTTGTTGTTTACAAAATCATTTCCTCCATCAGAAATCTGACATGCCCTTGAACTGCACCTTCAGGGTTATCGTTGATGGGGGCATAAAATATTTATTGTTGTTCGGCCAATTCCAGATGTTTTTTTTTTTAATGTTTTGCAGCATTCTAGAGTAATATATTTTGCATATGTAATAGCACAAAGACAGCATGCCCTTCTCCTGTCATCTCTGGTGTTGTTGGACAAACCTACTGTTCTTTTGCACATAATCCTCTTGTGAATAGGATCATATCTGGGCTAAATATTGACTGTTCTCGTGTGTTTCGGGTTATGATTGTTCTTCTAATGTGGATGTTTTTGAAGTTTTGTGAGATTAGTCACCAGCTCAGTTTCCTAGATAAAAAAAGTAAACTGAAATGACACACACAAAAAATTATGATGTACCGCATCATTTAGTGCAATCAGTAGCCAGGTCTGGATTACTACTGTGTATTTATAAAATAATGCTAAATCATTTTTGGTAAAAGTCACAAGTTAATTAATAATCCAAAACAAATAGTTCTACTGTTTTTTGCAAGCAATTTGTTGTCCTTTTAATGCAAGATATCTTCTGAAATTACATGTAAAACAAGTCAGTATTGGTCATTTGATTTAACTCTCATCAACTTTATACTCACACTGAGTGAAAGAGTCACAGAGTCACAAAGACAAAGAAATGTTATCTAAACTATTTTACTTGCACCTTGATTTTCAAATGTCAGGTCCGTTCTCCCTAAAGTGATAGAGCTAATTTTGATAATAACAAGGTGCTGTTCACACCTATTCACACCATCAACACCAAGTCTGTCTTCCTGTTTGTCACTCTCTCTCACAGCCTGACAAACATACCTAAATCAGCTTTGCTTAGGCTTGCTTTGGCTTATCCTGTGCTCCTAACATAGCAGAGAGTGAGCAAAAGCCCCAGTGAGACACTGTATATAACGACAGAGAGGATTCAAGAAGAGAGAGACCAAAATAAAATGTCACTGCCAGCCAGGAGGTACAGAATATTAATAGTAAGCCAAAAACAAAACAAACAAACAAAAAAAACAACCCCCCAAAACCCAACTTACACAATATTGTCCATCTACATACTGTAGCTCAGGTGTTTGCAACTTTTCTGTGTACTGGCAGCGATGTAAAACTGTGACGTTCACATTTTTGTCACATTTTTGGTCACTAACTATTTTTAAGCATCACACTCTCCAACTACAACAGCTATGGATGAAGACGTCTATTCATAGCTCACTGTACAATTTCAGGGAACCTTTCGTGTCTATTCATAGAACCTGATTTGAATAAACGACAGTGTGTTATGCATGTTTGTCTGAAACATGTGACGGCTGTGTCCCTCCCTCTATTTAAAGCTCTGCTGATGGTTACACAGGGACAGTTGGAAGGCCTGAGTGATGGAATGCTGTCCTGCAATGTTTGTCAGGCCTGTACTGACACACCTGTAACACACACACAGCAGACTATCGCTGCCAGTGACAAATCATGTCATGCACTTACTAGTAGTAGTAGTTTCCTGAGTAGAACTTGATATATACTGGAGAGGTGTAATCACTAAACAAGTCAAACAAAAGAGACAGGAACGTTTTTAAATAGGATTATCTTTGTAATTAACCAGTACTGTGACACAATTTGTAGATCCACTCTCCCACCACTATGGTCCACCGTGTTGCATGTAATTCCTGTGAAAACCTAAATGAAATATGCATTATCATGATAATGACTATATGGCACTCTGAAAGAGACCAACCCTGATGCTGTAATGTTACAATTAAGAGTTGCCGGGTGACATGACTATAATTTTTCAGCAGGGAAGGAAGGGGCTTTTGTGCCCCTAGCAAGCCAAGCCGCCTTGGTCACACCCTTCCCGGCTTCCCCCCTCCCACCCTGCCCGCCATGTTCTGGAGGAGGAGATACGTGTAGCCTGGCTTTAGCTTGCTTAGCATTAGCAACATACAGCTAGGCGGAGGCGCAACAAGCTCCTTGAACGCCGAAATAAGTACACTATCTTGGTTTTTTCCTTGGAATTGGCGAAACTCATTTATGGGTTTATAGCCCAGGACTATCATTTGAACCTCACGTAGCTCTAAAGATATGGTAAGTTGACGTCGGCTTTGAAGACAGTCGACTTGTTTTGTTTTTCCAGGGTGTCCTGTAATCCTGATCGCTCCGGTGATGTCTCCACCGAGCTCCCGTCTTGGCTATTAGCTGAAGAATTGCTAACTAGCTTAGCATGCTAGGTGGCTGTCTTGGCACAGAAAATACGTTTGGGAGCTGACAGGAATGGTTGTGTATTTAGGCGTAGGACTGGCTGTGAATCCAGTAAATGGTGAGAATAGTCTTACATTTAGATGCTGGGTGATCAACAGTTGAGTTTTTTAGTCAAGCTGCAGGGGGAGAGAAGTTATGCGGCTGGCTAACCTAACATACGCGCTGCTAGCTTTGATCCAACTTTTTTCAAAGCCAAGTGTTGATCGCGTATCAGAAAATAGTCAATGGCTGGATTTCCCAACGTACTATCAGAATCAGTAGCAAAACTGAGCAGTACAGAATATACCATAAAACAGACTTTAGTCGGGTTATACATCTCCCAACGAGCTGAGTTAACGAACTAAATCAACATAAGTAAGTTAACATTGTTCGCTAGCTAACGATAACTAGCTACTAAGTTTGCTCTCAACTTGCTAACGTTAGCGGTACGTTCACCGTCAGTAGCAAGTGAGCTAGTTGTTATTCCGCCTGCTGCATTAAAGTGACGTTGCACAAACTTAGATCTTTGCTACACCCAACGTTATTTCGCAATTCAAACAGGTCATTTGACTAAAATGATTACCTCAGAAACTAATGTTAGCTACTATAGCGTATGTGCTACCAATCACATCAGTTCAAGGAAACGCAGTGATTTGTTTTTTTTTTTTTTTAGAGCGGCATAACATTAATTCTCTGATTTTCCTAAAAGCTACTGATGCACCATGCGTTGAGAGAGAGGACTGGCTAGTTAGCCAAGGCAGATGTGTGTTAACATGGCAAAACTTGACGTTTTTATACTAATTAAGATTTTTTTAGGTAAATTATTTACGGTGTATGGGCGCTGTCTGTTCACTTGCTCCGTTTCCAATCGGCTAACCCTGCCTGTAGATAGTTAGGCAGGCAGCCATAAATGTTTACTGGAAGACTCTGAATTGTGGCAGAGGTTTTTATTCAATGTTGCATTGACCGTAGTTGGAGATGCTAGTGTTTTGGATTTGAGCTTTCTTTTTAGAGCTCGATTGAACCCATCTAAACGTGGTCTGAGAGAGGGGCAGGGCTTTGTCTATTGTCAGGATGATCGGTCAGTCACAGTGGGTGACAGATGCATCATCACCGTCCTCCTCCCGTCCATGACTTGGCTTTGTCTCTCTCGGGCCGGCCAGGGAGGACAAAAGACTGGGTGACATGCTGATCAGAAGGTGGCTTCTTGTCCTGTCTTTTCCTCAGGGCTTCAGGCATGATTATCACACCTCACTGTTACTTCAGAGCTTTTGCAACATGCGTTAGTGGCCTGATTGTCTTAAGGTTAGATTTGACACGATTCTTAGTTTGGCATGTATGAACTTAATCTCTGTGTTGCCAAGTGGTTGAGGATTAATCACTAGTATGTTACTTCAGGTTACACTTGAATGAAACTGAAAAGAAAAAAAAAACGGATGGTGAAGGAACCGGCTGGATAACTTGATGTCACTTTGTTTTACACTCCCCCTCTCTCTCTTTCTCAACACACATGAAGATACTCTCACTCACTCAAACGCACACACACACAGTGACAGAAGTACAAAGGTTGTGCAAGCCTTCTATCTCCAGATCAGCTTTACCCTTGCTGTGTAGGCCTGGCAAGGTAAACTTGTTCTCAGTATACTAATCACAGTCAACCTAGGTTTTGCCAAGACACACTGACGCACATACACAAGATAGGTTTAACTTGATGTGTTCTCGCATAGCTCACTTGTCTCCAGAGTTTGCTGTCTTCTAGATGGACCATTACAGTCAGTATTGACTGTCTCACTTATTGCCCGAAGGTTGAATTGGACTAGGGAAACTTGTTTTAATAGGTTGTTGTGTTGTCTGTCTCTGATACATCTTGTCTACACTGACTGCACAGCAGCACATCAACAACCGCTGTGAGTCCTCAGGCAAGCCAGATGTATCCTTGTCCATCGATGCGGTTCTGTTGTAGACATCAGTGTTTCAACCACATTTTTCTGACCCCAGTCCGTGTCCTTGAATATTTGTCGATATAATACTGGGTTCTTTTTTTCATTGTGTTGTATTTGACATTGTCATTTCATCAAAGAGCTCTGCAATCAACTGGCAGGACGTTCACGCCGTTGGTTCCTGTGTTTTAACTGAGTGCCGCCGGGCATTTTTGATGGCTGGCACACTGGTTGCAAGCAAACAGGATCTGCAGTTGATCTGGCTTTTATATTGTTGATGTGAACCATCCCAAAATGCTGAGATCAGCCCCAACTATGTCCCTGCAGCTTGGGTGTTGACATACCCGGTTGTAGATGCCTCTGCATCTGTCGGTTGTCGAAGCACCACCGCAACACTAGATGGATATGTTGTCAGTTTGTGTCGTGAGTTCATTATGTACTTGAAATAATTGTGTTTGGATTTTTTTTTCTAGGTCACTTTATGATAAAGAGTGATAACTGCTGCTAGAAGGTTTGCAATGGAAAAGGATTTGCTAGACGAATTTTATTGGTTTTTATGTCAAGTTAAATTTACAGCAATAAGTTTGGAATGATCTGTCCCATGCAGTTTTTTGGCAGCTACTTTTGAACATCAACTCAAAAATGTAGACATTAAATATCATACCATGGTGTAGTTATTTTTATCCAGGCTAAAAGCCATTCCTCATAAGACATAGACCAGACAGGAATGTAAGCTGTTAGTTCACAAGTATCTCATTTGGTTAAATCGGGATTCCACAGTCAGGCTTCATTTGAATTTTTCTGACTTTGCATGTAACTGTTCACACTACTGTGTTGTCATAGTTCACTCTCTGGTTGGTTGTGTTACTTTTTTTGCTATGTAGTGTATTTGCTAGGGCATTTATTTTCTCTTACCCATTCAAAAACTGGCTGAGTTTGGATGAAGCCCAACTCTTAGGTCACAATAGATACACGTGTGGCCTGTTATGTAGTTTCAGTTTTCTGCTAATGTTACCATTCTGTCCATCTCTAAGCATTATAGTCATGAATTTGACAGCCTGATGGTAGAGAAGACAGGTGAAAATGTTGGGGGGGGGATACACTGTGTAGGTGGGGAAAGGCAATATAGCAAAAGCTATCATCATATCACCAAACCACAGATTTAGTTCACTAACAACAAAGCAAATATATGGTTTGTGTAAGTCCGCAGAAAGAGAAAAGCTGGTTTAATTATATACTGTGTTATTATAAATGAGAGAGCAGGGCTCAACCGACTAATTGTCCTTATTTGTTTCCTCATTCTTGATGTGTGTTAGTCAGAGACAGTCAGGCACAGAGAGGAAGAGACTGGAAGGGTGGCACCAGACGATGGGTGTGCGAGTTTATCTGGAGCTGCAAGAAGCAGACCTCGGACTCAGTGATTTTTTTATTTTTATGGTTATCCTCCCATTCTGGTAACGAGGAGGCATGCTGGCAGTTAGACAAGAACGATGACAGGCTCAGTCATTGGGACATAACGAAACCTGCATTGACACATGAATATGTATTTCTGCACACACACAAGTCCTGTGTGCCGTCTCTTCTGGGGCTCGAGTGATCTCAGCACAAGAAGGGGTGAAGTAAGGCGGGCCGGCTGTGTCTTGTGGTGGGGGTTGTTCCGGGGTGTGGAGTGGGGGGTGGAGGGGGTGGGGGGGTGTAGAGGGGGGGTGGGATGGACGAGACAGACTCTCCTCTCTTCCTCCTGTCTGCCGTGGGTGAATAGGTGATTATAGCAGCAGATGTGTCATTAGGTCTGAGCTGTATTCATGCGGATGCAGGGTGACGAGGGAACGTTTTGGAGGGGGGGGTGGGGGAGAAGGGAGGGGGCACGCTCCACAGGAATCACATTTCATTGGCGTTTAGTGAATTTACGGGATATGCCAAGTTGTTTTCTTACCCCTAAGCGCATACACTCACACTCCTCGTTTCCTCACCCTCGTCCCCCTCCCTCCCTCCTCCTTCTCCTCCTCCTCAGCTGTCTTTCCATGGGATTGCGAGGCAGGAAGCTCCTTGCGTCAAACACATACACACGAGTAACTGTACTTGTACCACTCGCTACTTTTTGGAAAATTGAAAAAATTCAGACCATCGCGTTCAACGCAGAGACTGCACCAACAGCTAATCACTTTCAGCACTCTTCCTCCGTTTCGTGAAAGCACTTGCTGGCGGGGCATGTCGGTGCACGCTTGGTGCATGGATCAGATTACTGAATAGGATAAGTCATCATGGGCCTCCCTAGATGGTAGGTAGAGGTAAAGCGGGTATAAAATGATCTCAGAAAGCCCAAAGATGCTGTTTATTACTGAGAACAACGGTTTGAAATAGATGTGATGAGTTTGCAGCTTATGAGTGTAACACTCTTGCATGACAGCAGTGGGGGGGGTGAAAGCTTGTGTCCGCTCAGCAAATTTTCTCTGGATAAATTAAAGCAGACCAGCCTACGTACTAATCTGGCTAAGTGATCAAACCAAGGAGAACCTGCTGCTCAAACCGTTACAATATCGGATTTCACTGAAATCATTAATTTCCTCTCCAAGCAGCTCATACCTCAAACATAAGGACTCTACGAGGTAAACAGAAGACACATAAACAAGTAAATGTGTGTTGTTGTTTTTTTTGCATGATAAGGAGTGTGCATGATTTATACGTGTAGGTTTCACAGCTGTGAGTCTTCACACAGTTTCCATTCTTGTCTTGTGTGTGTCAGTCCGGAAGTGATCAGAAGCAGGGCTGCTGATTTGTTAGAAACAGGACAGTGGAGTCATCAGTCTCTCTTCTAGTCATCTTCAGACTGGAAATGGTTTATCTCCTTTGCCACGCAGCAAAGGGTGGAAACACTTTTTTACTCACTGATTGCACTGGTGTCTGTCATAGCAGTTTACTGAATGTTAATACTGTGGTGTGTGTGGAAAGATCAAAGATAAAGGCCCATTAGGGTCTAAAAATGTCTGAGAATAAGGCTCGAATTTATCGGAAATTAGATTAGTGAATCCATTTCTGCTTAAATCCGCAATGTCCTCGGGCTAAACGTATATTAAAACAAATCATCTCCACATGATGTTAATTTTTTTGAAGGATACTTTATCTCTGGAAAATCTTCCTTTTATTTGGTGAAACTTATTTAGTACTAGGGGTGTAACGGTTTGTGTGTTTGTCCGGATGTTCGGTTCGGTAAGTGACGCGTCTCTGAGTGAAGGTGTTCAGAATAACTATAACCACATTTGATTTGAGACGTGGTAGGACTACACGTCACAACAACCACTTCTGAACAACCATAAATCAGCATAAAGCAGCTGTCAGCAGGTGTCCTGACTCCTTTCAGGAAACACAAGGGTTGATTTTTCTTTTCCACTGCAGCACAGCTAAACTGTTTCAGAAATAGTTTTGGCCAATGAGCCGCTGTTGGATGTCATTTTTCAAAATGACAGACCAAAATATTATTTTCTTCTTTTTTTTTTTTCTTGCTGTACTGAAATCGTACTGAAACATGACCCCAAAACTGAGGTACATACTGAACCATGAATTTTGTGTACCTTTATACCCCTACTAAGTTCACTTTTAGATACAGGATGTTTTTTCCGCTCACATTTACATCAGTGTCACCAAAAACTGAACATTATGTCCTAAGGTACAGGTGCACATAATAGACTCAAAATTGGCAAGCACTTTGTAATATATATATAGACATTATGGCGTTTATCTACAAGTATATTTTTCCTACATTAAGAAATAGATTTTTAAAGTAAGATTTGGTGGAATTGTCAGTCCTTCTCTTATTCAACCAAAATACAGCATAAAGTCAAGACAATGTTATATATATATATATAGCACATGTCATTAGAGGTAAACTCACTGTGCTTACCATTAAAGTGCATACAACAACAAGTGACATGATAATATCTGGAATTTAATATAATTAATTGATACCATAGTGCCGTAAAGGATGGCTGAGATCCAGTCACCCCCCACTTCATCCCCCTGTGTCATCTCAGCTCTTGTCTGCTAACGTGGCTGCTAATATTCTGTTATACAAGCTGCAATCACTCAAAGAGAAAGTGAACTTGCAAGCCTATAAAAACAACAAAATAATTGCATCCCTAATTGTATCTTAAATAAACAGTATTTCAATACCTCAAAATTAGACACCGGTGTTACTTGAAATAAAATTTTTCTGTTATAGCTGTTCAGTGATGGATGGTTGGTTAATGCATATTTTTACATGTTTCATATTTTAAAACCATTATAATTACATGATATGAATTTTCTCTGTAATTGTTGACATTTTTGTTACAATGAAAGCTTATGACTAGAACATTATTAACCTGTGACACACTGGGTGTGTAGGTCTCTTTAAGATTGTTTGTGCAATTCTGATTGTTATTTTTTCAGTTTTTCATCTCGCGGACCCTCTGATTGGTTCCCAGTAATCTTGCGTTTGCTTTTGAATGTTATTGTTTTTTATCCTCCCATGTCTTGCTCACAAAGCCCACCCAATGAGTAACTTCACCTGCTAAGGCTTTCGAAAAGCGGCAAAGAAACAGCATAACCACACACAGACACACACACACACACACTCACTCGCCTGCCCTTACATCATTCATTTCAACACACACTGCCTTTTAATTCGCAGGCGAGTCAGATTACTGTAAACTCAAGTAAAATTACAAAAGTGGAAACACAGTTTTTGGTCACACCGCCCTGGCCTTGTTTAAATGCTAAGGAGGCAGGCTCTCTCTCTCTTCAGAGTATGGAAATTGCTTGTCTAAGTGTGAAAATATGAAAGCTGTTGGTTTGTCTAGTTTCAAAAAGGAAGGACTACACTCGACACTATAAATAAGAATTATCTTCATGACATCTCTTATTGTTGTGGTGTGGATTAGGATTACAACAGACAGCATTAAACTCAGATCAGACCCATAACTCCACCAGATATTTTGGTGTCTGTTTTAGGCTTCAGTTTTTCAATGGTTCTGTAATGAAAGGTAGGTTAAATAAAATACTGCATGCGTCGATGGTGATTACTTAGGCTACTAGTTTGATACATTGTGAGTGCTGGCACATTAAAAGTTTCAGTGCTAAAATGAATACCTATCTGTTGGTAAATGCAGATGTTGGCATTTACTCAGAAATTGATTAGAAGGAGGAAGTCTTGTTATGTGTGTGTCTTTAGTTTGGCTGTAATTTAGCATTTCCTTCTCCTTTTTTATTGTTTTACCTCTACTAAGTATCTTTTTTTAATTCCTTTTTCTCCTTTCACTAACTTGTTATCTGTCTGTCTGTCTTAGGTGATGGCGTGGTCATGTGTGCAGCCAGCACTGTGTGTGTGGAGATGGTTTTAACAGACGCTGTTCTGGAGGACTCAGGAACACTGCACTGGCCTGGAGAAGCCTCTTAAACAAACACGTACACAACACACACACACACACACACACTTGTACAAGAGAAGATTTACACACCTACACACTCCGCCGACGTGCCGTGAGAGAGGACACATACGCACGGACGCTTGAAACAAGCTTCCTCTGAAGCATACAAACATTTACACACTCTGTGCGTGTTAGCCTCTCTATTCAAAAGTTTTTAGTGTCCAAGCTCCTCTCCTGTGCGAGAGCGTACGTTTTATTTCTTCTTCTGCTCGTCCCATCTCCACCGCCACAATGCCAAGCTCCACCATCCGCCGGCAGATGAAGAACATGGTGAACAACTACTCTGACGCAGAGAAGAAAGTCAGAGAGGCCACCTCCAACGACCCCTGGGGCCCGTCGTCCTCGCTCATGTCCGAGATCGCCGACCTCACCTACAACGTGGTGGCCTTCAGCGAGATCATGAGCATGATCTGGAAACGGCTCAACGACCACGGCAAGAACTGGCGCCACGTCTACAAGGCGCTCACCCTGCTCGACTACCTGATCAAGACGGGCTCGGAGCGAGTGGCGCTGCAATGTAAAGAGAACATCTTCGCCATCCAGACTCTGAAGGACTTCCAGTACATCGACAGAGACGGCAAAGACCAGGGAATCAACGTGAGGGAGAAGAGCAAGCAGCTAGTGGTGCTACTCAAAGACGAGGACCGCCTCAAAGGAGAGAGGTGAGAGCTTTATATAAATCTAATCAGAACAAACACAGAAGATAAAAAGAAAACTTTGGAGTCAACATGTGTTTACGTAGGCTGATTTTGTGATTAACATTTAATGCTGACCACACTATCTTGTCCTTGAATTTTATATCGTGTTTCAAGTCAGAGATGCTCCACAGTGCATTGGGGTTCTTTTAATGTGCCCAATTTATTACAGCTGACCAAGAGGACACAAAGGGAGCTGACTCTGCTCCCTGCTCGGCCTCACATATACTGTAAATCTGTCAGCTATTTGTTTTTTAATGCTTTTTGCTGCTTTTGTTGGTGTATTTTTAAGAGTAACCTTTTATAATTTCTATAAACTAGATTGCGCCAGTATTTTAATAATTGTCTGGCTGACGGTGACCTACAACAATTGTAAGCAAATTGAAACAACAATCACATTATCAGAGCTGGGGTTTTCCCTTAAAGTGTAGTTTTGTGGCTATCCCACCGGGAGACGGGGTTCTTTGCTCATTGTGTTTCTCCACCTGTTGGTTGTAAACACAGATCCTTATCCAGTCATACACCATATCGCTTCTTTTGTTTAGTTACGAGGGATCTCGTATCGGCAAGAAGTCCAAACAAATTAACTGCACTTGAAAAAATGGGTGCAGAGTTAATGTCTTTCCCAGATTAACAGTCTTAAACAAACACCACTCTGGAAACGAGTTGTCTACTTCTCTGTTCCTGCAATTTGAAGATGTTGCTCAATAACTAAATTTAGTAAAATTCAGATTAAGGTGACACCTGTGTTGGTCTCCTATTCTAATTTTAGTGAACTTGTTTGTTCATCCACCTGTCTTTTAGAACGACACACAGTATCTCAAACAGTGTTGGAATTTTGAGAAGAATGAGGACGTTGCAACATTTCCTGAACTATATGAATTGCTTCATCATTTGTTTGGCAGCTTGTTTGAATTCTCATTAATGATTTTGCTGTGGCATTTTAGAATTGAAACAATTTTGAAAGCCTGATTCTCAAGGTTGTTTTGGTAATGTGCTTTGCTTTGGTCTCAGACTCTAAAGACCAATTTAGCATCATTTCACCCTCCTGTATCTCATGCTTATTTGTCCCTTGGGGCCTTGCGCTAAAGACTATAAGAATCATGAATTTTTCAGTTAAGATGATTGAACATGCATTTTTTTTTTTTGTGTGTGTGCTCTGATAGGTCTCAGGCTTTGAAGACCAAAGAGCGTATGGCTCAGGTGTCGACAGGGAGCAGTCAGATGGGCTTTGGCCGAGGCTCATCTCAGCCCAACCTCTCCACTTCCTACAGCGAAGAGTACGGCAGGTCAGAGGGCTCACCCGCCTCCTACCATGGCTGTAAGTACTAGCTTAATATGACCACATAAGCTGTACCCACACACACAAATAAACACATTCCATATATTTTAGCAGCACATGTAATACAGAATACTCCATTATACTGTATTGTGTCCCAGTTGGTGTAACTTTGGCCTACATCCTGAAACCTGCTC
This sequence comes from Thunnus thynnus, assembly GCF_963924715.1. Lineage (NCBI taxonomy): Eukaryota > Metazoa > Chordata > Actinopteri > Scombriformes > Scombridae > Thunnus > Thunnus thynnus. The sequence continues at coordinate 19,522,047 of NC_089533.1, forward strand.
CTCCCCCTGTTCTGTGTCTGGTTTGCAATCCTGCAGTAGGGCTGCATTCCTCAGCGCACATACACACACACACACACACACACACACACACACACACACAGAAGAGGAAGCAGAGTTCACCCCCCAACCTTCTATCATCCACATGACAGAGAAATCTGCTCCACTTTTCAATGATACACTCATTTCTCCAGAGACGGGGAGTTGGGGAGAGAGATGTAGAAACAGTGACAGTTCAAGGAAACCAGTCTTACGACATGGAGAAGTGGCTAGAGAAGAAATATCAGTGTACGCTCTTCATTAATAGAAACTATTTCATACATATATAAGTAAAATGGGAATGTAGTATGTGTGATTTAATGATTAATCAATCTGATATCTTGTGAACCACAGATTACTTGAAAAATTGAATGTCTCATTTAAGACAAACTAGCCAGCGTGTCGCTAGCAGGGCTAGCTCATTTAAGACCATGGGCAAAAGTTCCTTGCTTTAAGTGTTTTAAAGTAATACAATAAATGGAAAGTTATATTCGTCTCCTTTTTTTATTTATTTATTTTTGTGCTCATCTGAAAAATGATCCGATCCGTGACTCAGAACCGTGATACGATCCGAACCTTGACTTGTGTGATCCGTCGCACCCCTTATGAAAGGGCTCCTTATACTTATTAGGTGATAAGTGGTCAGTGCTGTTGGGTTTCTGCTCTAGTTTCTATTAGCACCCAGTTCCATTACTTACTCCAACAGAGAATGAGCCATTGGAAATGTGACATAAAAGCAGAGTTCAAATCGACTGAAAGAAAGAGAGAGAGATGAAAAGAAACAGAAATCACAGTCAGGAAGTGGGGTAACACAGAAAGGGACAGAGGGGAAGACTGGAGAAATGAAAGAGTGAACCTTGGCCTCTTTTTCTCTCACCCTCTGACCCTCAGCCCTTTGTACACAGCAGGATGGCTGCGTGTGTGTGTGTGTGTGTGTGTGTGTGTGCACGTTCTGTCTATTCCCATTCATGTGGTTTCAGCCTACGTGGATCTTACGTGTTGCATGGAGCGTGCATTCATCTTTTACTTTGTGTGTGTGGCCCACATTCCTGCATGTAAGTAATGTTTGAGTGTGTGGCTCAGAGGCGGAAGCTGCTGCAGCTGAGTCATCAGTTGAGAAAACTGAAGGAGAGGCCGGCCAATGGGAGTAAAGCTGGGCTGTCGATGTGGGCGTTGCCAGGGGAGATTTTTGGGATTCCAGACGAACTTTCCGGTTATTGTTGCTCAGACAGGGTGTGAATGAACGGCCATGCAAGCATATTCCCCATAGTGTCCGAAAGGGTCTGAAATTTGCTTGATCTAAGGCATTAAAATGTCTTTTAATATAGTGCAAAGGTCTCATTTTTCCTTTAAAATTCCTTTCAATAATTTTTAAGTGTTTTTTTTTTTCTTCTTCCGCTCACTGCATTCTTTACTAAACACACAACACACATTTATGTTGTGTGTTCATATTGAAATAGACTGATTTTAATACATCTTTTTATCTAAATGTTTTGATTAAAGAAACAGTTTGAAGGGGAGGCAATCCTGTCCCAGTGTCAGACCCGTGATCTAGACAGACAAGAGACAGAGCGCCTGCAGATGTGGGGGTTAGTTAGCGGTTGTCACCCTGAGATAGAAATCCTGTGCGCTGTTATCACCACATAAATATACTACAGATGACACAAGCGGCCATCAGACCATTTCACACTCTGTTCATAGCTTGAATCGGATGCTGCTGGTAGAGTCTTAACTTTATTCGAAGGATTTTGTAAGCTTACATTTTGGTTAATAGTCATGAAACATAGCAGTATAGAAAATTTAAGGTGAAGATATAAGAAACAAATGGATTTAAACAGCCGACACAACAGTGGGAAAACAGTGTAAGAATAATGCAGAAAACTCAGCTTTTTCTGCTTGCAGGCAGAGCAGCGTCTGTGAGGAATGCCAGGAAATTGTGACTATCCATATATGGCCCATTCCCACAGTGGTGGGCAAGAAACTGGTGTGTGTTTTACTTGGCTTTGAGTTGTGTTTATTTGTCTTCCTGACTCACTACTATCTAGTGTTGCACGGTTTTATACTGCGTTGCCAGTTAAGTCTCTCTTTTGGTTTCACTGTTAATAGACTTCTGTTAACTTCTGTTCTGTTAATTCTTTTGCTTTTGCAGTTGTATCGGGAGAGATTTAAGGAGAATATTCCTTTTGATCGAACATGTAATGCATCTGTCCAGCTTGTTATAAAAGCTGTTAGCAAATATATAAGAGCATCAGTGATGAAATATACCATACACACAGCTACGCTTTCACTCTGTCTGCTTTGAAAATAGAGTTTATGAGTTATTTACATTATACTGTAAATTATATCTGATCATTCCAACGTATTCTATAGTTATTGTCGATTTCAACTGTGTTCACTGTCAATTTAAGGCGGCCTCGTAGCTGATGTTGAAGCAATGGCCCGAGTCCCACCAGCTAACAAAACACACCTCTACCCCTGGTACTTCTGGTTACTTTCCCTTGAGAGACACAGCCTGAAACAGCAAGCGAGACGTGGGTTTGACAAGGAGCAAGTAAGCTAGGACCAGAGAAGAGCAGCAAAGGGTCAGAGGGAGGAGAAAAGACAAAGATCCAGATCAGGCCGGAGTTTCAAGACAGACACAGCAAGTTAATTTTAAGAGTGTGTGTGTTGATATTGTTGGTCATTTTTATGTGTCATGCAGAATTTTGGCTGTTATACTTAATTAGCACTCAGCAGACGAGGTATGTTTTTTGTTATTTATTATATTATTATACAAGAATTAAGTTGGCAACAGTTTGTTTCAGATATTTACTAATTTCAAGGTAAATTCAGAGGCCGCGCCTTTTACTGTTCCAATTTAAATGGAAATGCAATTACAAAAAATGCAATTACATAAATACAATTGGGGGGTTTTTTGTACTTTTTTTGTGTAATTTTGTACCACTAGTGTTTCCTCATCATGGAAACGTTTGAAGTGGCAAATTCACTGTAATGTTTATCAAAGATCTGCTGATGACACTTAATGACGTCTTGACAGAGCGGGAGGATGTTAGTCAAAGTGTGGGGTTTCAAAGTTAGCCGTGTTTAATTGTGAAAGTAACCATCATTGTTTCCCCACGTCATATTTGTGTCACTGTTATGTTGTCTCTTGTTTTTACTCGTTGTTGTTTTTTTTCGACTTAACCGTTGCGTTCTGAGTACTTATCAACACACATAATGTAATGTAATACACAAGATCATCACAATGTGATGAATATTGAGAAGTTTGGGAGTGTACACTTCATCAGCAGAGCATGTCATGACTGGTCTTTGTTGTTTGGAGCAGAGACAGGCGTACTGAAGGAGAGAATGGAGAACATTTCCATGCTTACATTGACATTTTTTCGATTCATAGCATTTATAATGGATAAAATGGCTTTGTGTGTGAAACATTGCACAGAAAATCAAATTAAGCCCAAGAAAACAGTTTATTCAATGTACAAACACCTTTGTATTTGCTGGACTGCATGATGAAGCAGAAAGAGTGTCATTATTCACAGAGAAAAGACAACTGTAGAAGGGACGAGAACGGTGATGCGGTGATGTCACTGTGTCTCGTCATCCCATCCCACGCCACGGTTCCCAAGGAAACTGAGAAGTTACTGTTTCCAAACTGAAAGACACACACAGTCACACTTTGAATTAAAGAATACACTCTGAGATTACTTAATGAGTGTCTTTTTAGTGTCGCAGCTCCTTACTCTCGGCCAGATAGCGCGCGTGCGTGCGTGTGCATGCGTGTGTGTTTACCACGTGCAGCGCCTGTGTGATTTTTGTGCTGCCACATGGCCTCATCTAATCCAATAAGCTGAATGGACCTGTCCTGACTTCTGCCTCACAGACTCACTGAAGGGCTATAATCACACACACACACACACACACACACACACGTCACACTGTGTGATGATATGTGGTTGCATTTTTTTATACCTGCGGTTGGCTTTGGAGGATTAACACAAAGAATTTCCATAGCCAACAACACTGCTTTTCAGTACAGCTACATTTACGGTATGTGATGAGATGTTAAAATACACTCTGCATGTGTCTGTTAGCCACGTCTCCCAATGCGGGTTCAGAGCTGGAGCAGGCCAGACCTCAGACCAGCGGAGAGGAGGAACTACAGCTTCAACTGGCTCTGGCCATGAGCAGAGAGGCTGCAGAGCAGGTACACACATGTGCTAACACGGCAGAGCATGAATCCATACATGTCATTAACTTTTCTTACTGTGTATATTTCTTTGAAATTAGCAGACAGTTTGCATTAATCTTTTGAAATGAGTTCATTTAAGAAATAAATGTTTTTTACAGGAAGATTATAACAGTTTTGTTCATTTGATGTCAACTGAATTTAATTATCTTGGATCCAGCAGTAAAACTATGAGTAATCGTCTTTTATTGCATTCTGCTACACATCAATACTTCTTTTCATCCAAGGTCATTCGCCCGCAATCGCACGTACATAAAAACCTTTTTTGAAAGCCTGTTAAACATTAGCATGACAAATGAATCATTTTTTCTTATCAGCATCTAAATGTCTAAACCTGAGAAAGAAAATTGAGTTTCCCACTTACAGGAACATCTCTGAAATCACATTACTGCCAAAATTGAGAATCATTTGATTACCATAGTGCACATGAACACGCTGTAAATACTCAGAAAGAAATCAAAACATGGTGATAGTAAGACAGACAGTGAGATGATTTTTATCAAACAGGCAGATAAGTACTACTACTTGATATCAGCACACAACCCACTAAAGTGTTTCCCACAAATGTGGTGTAATGTTTGTAAATAAGATCAGACAGTGAAAATAATATGAGCAACTGCACCCAAGATGTATGAATATGTCCAAGGTACATGTATTCTTGAACTCTAACTGTGTGGCACTCTGCTCCTATATCCATATCAGCTATTGGAAAGCTAAACTGATTTTTTTTTTAAAAACTGTTGCTCTTTTTCTGCCCCATGTGCCTGGTAAACAAACCGTGACGCCAATGAATATACCTTATTTGGATAAATCAGGATAGAAAATATGGCACAAAAGCATATCTTATTTGCATAATTTTTGCATAATTCCTGGTCAGCTATTTGGGAGTTTGTACCACAGCGTCACGTCACCGTCCTCTAACGCTTGATTGTCTTGTCTTGCTTGTAAGTGGCTTTAGATAAAAGCATCTGCCAAATGACAAAATATGAATGTAAATCATTCTGCAAATATCGTCCCGTCTACAATAGCAAGACTTAGGTCTAATTTCTGATATAAATTAGAAAAATTGCACATGTGCTGCCTGTGCTCACTGGGTTCTGGGTGTGTGTGTCTGTGTGTGTTCAGGAGGAGCGCATACGCAGAGGAGACGACCTGAGACTACAGATGGCCTTGGAGGAGAGTAAGAAAGAAGGTCCAGGCTCGGCAAAACTGGCCAAGAAGAAGAAGGAGGTAAAATACACAAAAGCACGGAGACTAGAATGACTCAGTTGTCCCATTACCATGCTTCTGAAATAATCTCGTCTCTCCCTGTCCCCTTATTCTGCCTGACCCTGTCTGCTCCCTCAGTAGCAGTAATGAAGCCTCTAACTGGCAGCAGACTGCCTAGTTTACTCATCATTATTCTGCCTGAATAGCTGGCTGACTGGAGTTGAGGGCACGCAGAGCACAAGTAATGAAGAAGTGGGGCTGCACGATTATAGCTCATGTTATTTTTTTCTCAACACATAATGACATGACCACCATCAGTATGTTTGAATATTATTTGTGCTGTTGAGAATAATGGCTGACAGACAGATGGATTTTCCTCCTCTATTCCCTCTCTGTCTTTACTGGTCCCATTCTCCCTCGTTCCCCCTCTTTCTTACCCACTTTCTCTCTCTCCCTAGCCACAGTCGTCTTTGATGGATCTGATGGATGTCCCAGAGCCCGGTGCCAGTGCTGACCCCTGGGGTGCCGGGGCCGGTGCCGGTGCTGCGGCCGGGGCCGGTGCTGCGGCTGGAGCCGGAGCCGAATCAGCAGACCCCTGGCAGCCTTACGGTATACACACATACACACTCTGGAAATGGGTTGCGATTATCTACACACAGGCTGTCGCTGTGGGGAAGTATTTGTATTTTTGTGCAGTTTTCTCTCTGTGTGTGTGTGTGTGTGTGTGTGTGTGTGTGTGTGTGTGTGTGTGTGTGTGTGTGTGTGTCATCTCTCTTTTCCACCTGCAGCTCTTAGAACTGAGACTCTTTGTTAATAGGAATGCTGCTCCGCTGGCCCAGCAGCATTACTGCACAGAGAGGAGGGGAGGGAGGAGGCTGTAAGAGGAAGATATTGTGAAGGAGAGAATTGTAGAGGGACGGCGACACCTGGACGGAGGCTGTGGGGAGTTAGATTTGTAAATGTCAGATGCTTGAAGAGGGAGAGTTGATTGGCAGTTTTAGGTCAGATCAGATACGTGCCTGTTACCAGAACCTGCATGAAACCACTTTGCTTTTGTATATTATGCCACCTTCCTCCTGCTCTTTTTCCTCTGTCCCTCCTCCTGCTCCTCCTTTCCAATCTGGTCTTTCACTTTGCATGCATCTCCCTCCCCCCACACTGAACCTTTCCCCCCGCCTCTCCCCAGGGTCTGCCCCTAAGCCAGCAGCCCCAGTGGACCCATGGGGCGCTCCTCCCTCTGTTCCACCCATGAAGAGCCATGATCCCTGGGCACCAAACTCCACTCCTGCCTCTGACCCCTGGGGCTCCGCTGCCACTCGTCCCAAGGCTTCCAACACAGGTGACCATCAGGGAAAAATAGCTTTTTTTTTTTCCAACAACTTTACCTCAACCAAGGGTGACATGTTTTTGCTAGTTAGTGAGTCTGTTTGAGAATGATGCGTGTACATGTACAAAGAGGCACATACAGTACACAGTAACAAACACTGTTGCGTATATGGATGCACATCTGCATGCTTTCATATGCTTATTGCATTCACTTGTCGAATAATTTACCAAAATGTCCATACTCATTCATATTTGTGTTGTCTGTTTCCATCTATGTGTGTGTGTGTGTGTGTCTGCCGTCTGTTCATGTGCATTTGTGTACTCTTGTGTATTGTTGTCTGTGTGTGTGTGTGTGTGTGTATGTGTATGTATGTGTTTTCCCCCTCCAGGTAGCTTTGACCTGTTCAATGCATCCAACGGTACGTCCAAAGAGGACTTCTCAGAGTTTGACAGCCTGCGCTCCTCCTCCTCTGTCCCCACCGGTACTCACCCTGTCTTCGTCTCTCTATTGACAAACGGAGTCTGTGTTCTTCTTCCTCAGTGTCTGAAAAGTTAACCTGTCCGCAGATACAATCTCTCTGCAGGACACAGACACAAACATGTCCTGTCTTTGTATGTAATTATCACCAGACCCGAGCAAAGAGAGTGTTAGAACCGCTGCAGTCATGTGTTTGTGGCTGATACTTCTCCACTGAAAATGCAGTGAAATACCGCATTAACCATATCTAATGGTGGAAAAACAGCTGTTTGCGCTGGTCTGGTCCCATATCAGTGTGGTGTAATCTGATGCAGCTTTTATGTGCGTTTTGCTAAATACATTATTAAACCTGAGCCATCAAGTCTGCAGAACCTCTTTCAGATCTGCTCTCTTGCACTTTTTAAAAAAAATCTCATCTGACTTCTGTTGATCTGAAACAACAGCAAATGTTTCACAAAGTTTCAACTTTGACAGCTCATTCAGGTGGGTCTGCGAGAAGGTTCCAGCGAACAGCTTGGCACAGGTCTCAGTGTTTTTCTCATGTGGTTTGGCAGCCTGTGTGTGTGGGAGGGTGACATTGATGTCAGACTTTTGCTTCAACTTAACACAAACACCTCTGATACAGTCAAGGACAAAGTGAAAAGAACACAAACACAGGCCTATAAAGTTGTTTTTCCCATAAAGAGAAAGCCTCTGTTGAAATGCTAAAGCCACCTTGTCATCCCACGGTGCTTAGAGGACAAGAACTTGACGTTACTACAGTGCCGATTTTTTTTTATTTATTTATTTCTCATGCAGATTACTATCTAATTGACATTTGTATAATATGCCAGCAATCAGACTGATTAAAGCTGTAACCCTGCCATGAGGGAGGACAAAAACATTACTAGAAAGAGTGGAGGACATTTCTCTCATTTGCTGTCGGCTACCCGACTCATTTTAAAAAAAAAAAAAAAAAAAAAGATGAGAGGAGAGAAAGAGAGAGAGATAAGCAGTGGTCGAGCGAGCTAGAGAGTGTATGAGGGAATAAAATGTTATCTTCTGATTGTTTCACGACGGTTACAAATTAACACGCCCACACACCTTAACCACCGCAACGCCTGATAATGGTGCCTTCAAGTGGTTTCCATTGTATTTGACTGGGCTCTGGCTGAAATGTACAGGATTCATGTGGCGTTATTGCTCACTGGTCCTGTCTGATCTTATCATGAGTGTTATATTTTGGCTCTGCCACATCTCAGTTCCTGTTCTGAGAAGACTGTTACCATCTTTGACCTTTCCTTTTGTTTGTCTGTGTGTGTGTGTGTGTGTGTGTGTGTGGCAGCTGGCTTGCTAGATTCGTGCGTGTTCATGTGTGAGTACATTAATGAATGTCTCCACTGCTGTCTGACTGCTGCCGCAAAAAACAAACAGCCAGGCTGTCTGCCTCTGATGTCCTCTCATAATAGCATCCTCTGATCATTTTATTGCATCAACTCAATTTTCTTTCCCGGTAAATGTGAGTGTTTACATGCAGGTAGGTACTCATGTTTGTGTGCACAAGGGTAGTGACGAGTGAGATATTTTGCATAACTGTTTTGAAGAGAAAAATAAAGTTAAACATCTATGAGCCCTTTGTAACTAGTTTTAGTGGCCACTGCAGTGCAAGACTCAATAAGGAAATATTATTTTCCTGATTTCATGATGTATAAATCTTTTGTTATGCTTTTGTTCCCTTAAAAGGTAAAGTAAGGTCCAGGTTGCAATGTATTTTTAATGTCTTTTTAATCAGCGAAATACAACTGGTATTTCTGCTCTTTGTTGCTCAGGTGATGGGGGCGTAGCATCCTCTGTTCCCTCCCAAGCCAGCCTCGCTAGCAGCAGCAGCCTGGATCTCTTCGACCCTCTTCCCACATCCGCTTCTGCCACCACAAACCCAACTAGAAAGACTCCGGAGTCCTTCCTGGGTCCTAATGCTGCCCTGGTCAATCTGGATTCTCTGGTGACCAAACCAGCTCAGCCCCCACCAGTCATCAACCCATTCTTGGCCTCAACAGGTGGGAAGATAAAGAGAAGACATAAAAATAGAAAGGAGTTGTCCTTACACTTACCGCTTTTTAGCATTTTTATACACTAAAGACATGGGTTTTAATCAGGTAAACATACTGGATAAGTTGTGCTGATTAGATAAGAGTTGGCTAGCTCGGCAGTGAAGTCAGTAAGCCGAGAGATGTGGACATACATGTGCAAGTCTGAACACACACACACACAGGGAGACACACCCATCTGCACAGTCTAATGTTTAATCATTGACCCTGCCCTGTCTATACTAACTAAACTCAGCAGGAAGAGAGATGAATCATAGCTATTTCCTGTAATGACAGCAGCACATTGTAGTTGGCAATCTTTTTGCCAGTTTGTCTTATTATTTGCCTGCCGCTCAAGCTGGTTATAGTTAATCTATTCTAAGTACTAGATAATATGGATTACCATTCACCACAATAATATTTACCTTACTTTAGGAGTCAAATCTACGTGTACTGTACACAATACTGGATCTCTGTGAGATTAGTATCATTGACTTTCTTCGTTTGTCTGTTATGTTGTCTTTATTTAGGTGGCTCTGCTCCGGCTCCAGCAGCCCACGCCAACCCCTTCCAAGTGAGCCAGCCAGTTCCCCCGACACTCAACCAGATGCGTGTCAGCCCCATGCCCTCCGGTTTCGGCGGCATGGCTGAACCCATGGCTCTTACTTCCCTTCCCGCTCAGCCCATCGCCATGGTCCCCCTGGCAGGAATGGCCCCCATGGGCCGCATGATGCCCGCAATGGGCGCAGGCGCCGTTGGAGGGGTCGGTACTAGCGCGGGGATCCCGGCCTCCATGTCCATGCCCCAGCCCCTCATGAGCATGCCCCCCCAGGCTGGGACACAGCCCACCGGAACCACCAACCCTTTCCTTTTGTGAGAGAATGACCGGGGAGACGACTTCCACCCAGAGTAACCCCTCCTCTCTCTCTCTCCCTCTCTCTCTCTCTTTCTCTCTTCCACTTTGGCTCCTTATGAAGCTTCAACATGAACAAGGAGATGTCTTATCCCATGTATCCGTTTTATAACCAACTCCCAGCCAGGTCGTAGTCAAAACCTGGCTTCCTCCTATCTTACCAGACTCCCTTCCGCCTCTCTCTTTTACTCTCAATGCTACAAGCTGCCTAGTCCTGTGTGTTCCATACTGATCTGACGATGATGTTGATGACCATAAAGCATTTGCATCTGTCTACAGACTTACAGTAGTAGCAGGGGTGTTTACAGTTTTTCCACAGAGGCAGGACAGGACTCAGTATCTCCTCTCTTGTCCTCTCATTCACTCGCCTCCTCTCCCTTAGGACTGCTTTTTTCCTCTTCTTCTGTGGTGGAGTGACAGGAGAGTCTGACTGTACTAACGCCAGGATCTTATCTCTTCAGTAGAGCTAATCTTTTATAAGCCCTGTCAGCTGAAAGTGTGTGTGTCTGTGTGTGTGTATGTGTGTGTGTGTGTGTGTATGTGTGTGTGTGTGCGCACATCTTACTACTTTTACACTGTGTATATTCCAGTGGGTTTTACTTGACACACTGGAGTATGGATGAGAGAGACAGTCAGATGTGTTTATACTCTATGTGTGTATGTGTGTGCGTGTGTGTGTGTGCGTGCGTGTGTGTTACTAAGCAGGGATTTTGCACAATTTTTTGCTTTTTTAAAATTTTCTTTCCGCGACTGTTGGGCTCACCGTTACACCTTAGCTTAGGGAGAGAGGCTAGCCGCTAAAAAAAAAAAAAAGGACGAGACGACACACACTGCCTCGGCTCTCGGTACCACTCGGTCACAACTCTCGTCTGGTCACTTCCCTTCACCGCTGACCTTTCCCCTGACCCTCCACATGAACTTTGACCCTCAGGGGGGGTCACGGGATTAACACTGAACGCTTATCAAAGGAGATGATGAATCCCTTGTCCTTGAGGAGTTGAAAAGATGCGTTAACGCAATTTTTTTTGTTGGTGTGCGTGTGTGCTTGCAGGTGTACTGTTAATGCTCAGATACTAACAGCCACATGTCAATGTATGTGTCCCTGAGTCTCCCCACCTCCCACCCCCGGTGCGTGTTTAGAGAAAAAGACACGGAACTGTGATGGCATCAGTATTTTGCCATCTGAATTCACGGAGAGGCATCGTGGGAAATGTAGTTTTTGTTTGTTTGTTTTTAGGGTCAAAGGGAAGAGGGGAGGTGTGTGCGTGCGTGCGTGAGTGTGTGTGTGCGCAGTTTGCATGAGAGATACGTTTAGCTTCCAAGTGTACTTTAATGAGCAAGTTTTTCCATTTCTCATTTAGTCAAGTGGAAGAGAGAGCTGACTTCAAGTTTAGATACTAAAGCGCAAGTCAAAACAAGTGGTAATATAGACATCTGCAGCCTTAAGTGTGTGTGTGTGTATGTGTGCGTGTGCATGGGAACAACCATATATCAACGACTGTTACTATAGTGACAGGGTTGCCAAGAAAGCACCAGGTTTAAAGGGCACGTCAGCCACTCAGCATCGTTAAGAGAGTTTTACCTCCGAGTGGATTTACCGTGGCTAATCTATCTACAAGAACTTTATCTGGTGGTCACACACACACACACACACTCACAGGGTTGTTCCTGTACTGGTCTATTGATAGCACAGGGAATCCCGCCGCAAAACAGCGAGACAGGTTATGTAAACAAGCAGTTGTTAATTTTGTTGGTTACTTTTTGTTGTTATTTACTCGTTAGATGTAAATCCATAGCTAAGCCTTTCTGAGTTTTGGAGCTGTGTACTAGCTAAGCCATGTATCATCTTCATTCTCTTTTGTCTATTTTCTGTCATTCTAGTTTTTTCACCCTATGGGTAGGCTATGTAATTATCTTCTCTTAGAAGCACAACTGTTACCAAAGTCATAGCGACTGTGATTTCTGAGGATGTCGTACTTTTGAGTAGTTTGAACAGTAGGGTCACACTTCACTGACATTTTTTTTTTTTTTTTTTCTGTTTATGGATTTTCATGATATCAGACTCCCATTGTTTTTTTTTTGTTTTTTTTTAATATTTCAGAGCTATTTTTCAGTTTGTTAAGAAGTTTGTGTAAGAAAGTGTTACTGTTGGCTAAATATCGGCACATTTACTGACAGCAAACAGAGCGTCTGTCTTCTATTGATTGAGTTAAGTGGGTTGATGAATTACAGCTAAAGACGATGAACTGCGCTTGATGTTTAGACCCCTTACTCTCTTTATGTCACTGTACTCCCATCTCTTCAGTTCTGTTGATCACTGCCAATGTTTTTACTGTTGAAGGGTGTTTATTTCTCTTTTGGTTTGAGTTGGCGCCCTCTCCTGGTCTGCTGCGGTATGATAGCTACACCGCAGGACCCCGTTATATTTCCACTAAACGCAGACCTTTATTTCTCTCAGGCAAAAAGGAGTGGCGGCTCCAACTGTGTGTATGATTTTTTTTTTTTTTTTTGATGATGATGATGATGCTGAGGGTGGTGATGAAGATTTTTTTTTTTTTTTTTTTTTGCTTGGGATCCTGAATGAATGGGTGCGACACTTACTTGCAGACCAGCAAACATTTTTAATCTCAACTAAATATATGCAAAAATTGGAGTCGGAAAAGTAAAAAGATAATAAGACAATACCGCTTGACGTGTTTTGCAAACTTATTTTATACTTTATCGAAAGGCTACTATGATATTCTAGCTAAGACGTGTCACTTTCTCACTGGCCTTGATTTCACTGCGGCCTGACCTTTAAACTTTACTCCAGCGATTGTGGAAAAGTTTGTGTTATCAATGCATTGAAGAAGAAAAAAAAAAAAGAAAAAAAATCAACCTTTACTGTCTTGAACAAATTCAGCACTCCCAAACAGTCAGTTGACACTGCAGATGAACACTTTTTCTTGATCCCTGGCAGCAGTTTCGCAGTCGTGGCTATGGTGCAGTGAAAATGTGGCCTGTGTGTAGCGAGCTCCTCTGTGTGTTACTATGTATTCACTATGCTTTTATCAAGAGGACTAACCGACCTTATGGACTGTCTGTCTTTATATGCATAAACAGCCTCTATTCTTTTCCATGTCTGTCTATTTACCCTTCTCATAGTACTGGGAGCAGGCTGCTTTTTTTTTTTTTTTTTTTTTTTTTTTTATTGGATACGTGCTCAACCCGTTGGCATTATAACTGTATAATATAATTTATCATTTGTACTATTGTAACATACTGTTCTTCTGTATACCTTATTATTCTGTGTAATGGGTTTTTGTAGGAAAAAGTCACCGTGGTATTTTAACGGCATCTAAACAAACGAACGCAGCAGGCCGCACCGTGTTGGATGAGGACAACTGTAGCTGCATTGGTTCAAAATAAAATGTGTATCACTTCAGCTGTGTAACTCAAGTGTCTGTGTGTGTGTGTGTCTTTGTATTTTTTTTTAACTAAATATCCAAGGTAAGTAGAAATTTGACATTCACGTTAGCTTCAACTTATCTCTAAATATGTATAGTAGTCTTTACAAATACTACATTCAACCATTATTTCTGTTAAGTCCACATTTATTTAAAAAAGTATAAAATGTAGTAAAACAGAAAAATTCAAGACAATACAAATATATATGCTAAAATGTCATAATTTCAATTCTACACATTTTTACTATAAAACACTTGAGTATGGCAGCATGTGTGTGTATGTGACTGAGTGTACATAACAGGAAGTAAACATGGTCATATTGAATGTGAGTGTTGTGGTTTTGTGGGGGGAACAAACATCCTTGAGGGAAGAACGAGTAGAAAAACCCACCCGGCTGGTTGTCCCTTAAACAGTCTCTTATGTTACTACATGGTGTGCGGCTGTTCCTCTGTCGACCAGCCAGATGTGGTTGAGTATGACTGTGTGCTTGAAGGGTTTGACGGCCCCGTGTCGTAGCCCAGTTTCTTCATGTCTTTGGTCATTATGTGAAAGGAGACGGTAACGAAGCCTTGGGAACGAACCCGCGTCACTGCGGCACAGAAATAATACAAACAGGATACATAAAACAAACCCAGAAAGAATACTGTTATGAATACTCATTTTTAACCTGAAAACATAATAACATTAAATGGAGACCTAATAATGAGGATATTTGGCAGTTCAATGAAACATTTTCCACTTATTTAGAGGTTAATCATATTACATTTTCAGTGGTTAAAATTTGAATTACACTATCCATATCTGGGAGCTTTTTGTTTCACTAAAGTGTGTTTCTGCACTGACTGAAATGGTACAGTGCTACTGACATGTCGCTATTTACACAATAAAGAAATAAATCCACACAAACCTTCTCTCCCTTCACCCTGGGCTACTACTTTAGGGTCTGCATACTCAGGCCGCCGTCCCAACAGCCAACTACACATGAGAGGAAAAAACATGTTAAAACGAGAGAGAGAGAGAGAGGCATTGAACCTTTGTGTGAACTGTACAGTATATATTATACATAGCAGGGTTAATCTAATGAGTGAGTCACTGATACATGAGATTATGGACATTGTTATGACAGTATCATCCCACTCTATGACTTTTTAAAATTAGGTGTCTAACTTTTTTCCCCCCTTGAATATGAATCTTTAACATTAAAAACAAATTCAAGCAAACATGAAGTATTTTTAAATTGCTATACAAATCATTCCCATGAAAAGCCCTCTATAGCCCACAGGAAGTGATGGGTAAATGTATCTAGCTTAAACAGCACTGGTTTGTCTTGGCGTGTGGGGAAGAAAGAGCACCACCTACAGAAACTTTTCCCAGACCAAGTGGAAAAACAAATACTTCCAGTGTTGCTGTTTAAATTGCAAAAACCGAAAGATCCAGATGCTCACCCGTGCATCTTATATAGCCTAGTGGGTTGGTGGGAGTTGAAGGGAACTGTGATGGATACCTCGATGAGTGTGTGTCTATGACGCACTAATAACAGCAGCTGGTAAACTGATGTGGGGTATTCTCACCACAGAGGTCTAAGACTGCATCCTCAGTAGGACACACACAAACGCACAAAGAGGTGCATTAAATATTTGATAACGTTCAGAGATCTGCTGCTTCCCCTAACGACTCACCAGCTGCAACATCACAGCTGCAGAGAAAGACAACAAAACACTGTTCACACATCTCACCTTGTGAATTTCTGAAGTCTCCATGTGGGTTCAGGCACAAACATGGGGATGGTTCGTGTATGTCTGGGAAAGAAAACAGATTTTTTTTCTCCCTTTTTTTGTTCATGCTCTTCATTGACAAGTTTTGGTGAGATGATGGGATATAAAGACTTGGTTATTATGTGAGATACATTACTATGTAACACCATGCCCTTAGAAAACACACTAGTACAACTAAGATTGGTGACTTGGGTGGATGTTGCATGAATAAAGAAGAGGAAGTTGATGGTTGAGGTAATACTGACTGTCCAGGTGTAAAGGGGATGTGAGTCGCTCCGTAGCCCCTCACCACATCGTTGCCAAACACATCTGGACCGTACACACTCACCACAAGCTGAGGCCCTGGAAAATGAAGAGGAAATCATAATTATACTCTGTATTAGATACATTTTTTTTTTATCTTCCAGGTCCAAAATGCTCTGTTGGAACCTCAGTAATATTACTCAAAGCCTGAATGAAAGCAACAGCTACCAATATTGAACTATGAGATGTGTGTGTGTGTAATGCTCACATCCAGAAGGATTTGTGCTCTTAAACGTTGTTTCCAAAGGGAAGTTCCATATTAATTTGTGTGAAGACTGACTGCCTTTACAGGTTATTTGAGTGATGCCTTCCTCCAACCCCTAGAGAGAGAAAAAAACAGACACACACACACACACAGAAAGAGACTTACTGGTAAGATTATGACTCGTGGTATAGTACTAACAGTATGCTGAGTAGTTTAGATTACATCATAATTCATATCTAGCTACTCACCGAGGTGGGAGCCCAGTCATGGCCGTAAACAAAACAGTATTTGCAGTACAAGTTGTCGTACTCTGGAAACTGAAGAACAACAAAAATATAACTTGATACTCGCTAGTAATGAAACACAAACTCATAGTTGACACAAATTCACGCCAGGGTTTGAATGTGAGGGTAGTGTTCGCTGAAATTAGCTGCTAGGCTAGGCTAACTGAGAAGAATTACTCACATTCGCTCCCTCAATCTGCCCGTTCACCGTGAGAAGAAACACGGACGGGTTGCTTGTAGCCATCACAGCTTCAGTCATTAAATAAGAAATTGCAGGCGTCTTTGTTTCACGAAAAATTCAACCCAATTTATAAGATTCCCGTTGTTCAACCATTTAACGCCTGTCCGTTGCTAGGGCGACGCTCGCTCATCCCTCTGTATGGCAACCAGCTAGGTCCAAACTGAGCGGAAGCGCCGGAGCGAATCTGAAACAATAGTTATGCCCATTAGATGGCGGCAGTGTGCCGGAAGAAAACGCTGCCTTCACCTGAGGTTTTTTACAGTGGGTAAAGCGTTGTCAAAGACTGGGAAATCAAATACAACTTGGTGTCAATGAGAAAGGTCACGCCTGCCTTTTCATTAGCTCTTTTGGATAATAACTGAGCAACTCCATCTGCTGAGGAAGGCAGCGAGATGTGGTTGAAATGTTTGGAGACGCAAAGTAAGTTTTGTCAAGCAAATGGCACATGGCAAAGAGTCCTCTGCTAATATGGAGAGGAGAAAATTGGAAATGTGTGAGTTTTTCTAGGCAATTGTATGTCGACATTTAGCAAAAAACACACAAGCTACATCATTTTTTATTTAGCAGAGGTTATTAGCCTATAGCAAATTATGTCTACCCATAAGTTGTCCACATTATCTCTTGTGCTGTAAAGAAAATGTAGCTAACCTCGTCATTTTCATTGAAGCTTCTGAAGTTAATAACTTATCCCTTTACAACTGCACTTAAACACAGTATAACACTCAAAGATACAAATATTATGAGTTCCCTAAATGTGACCAGTAGTCAGTTATTAGAGCTAGATTTTTCCTTCAAGCACACCCAAAATAGCAATTTTCCAGTAAATAACTGTTTTCAGTGCTGTGTCCCTTTGAGGATAACCAAGGACATGGGAGGGCGATTCTGATGTCTCTTGAGTCAATATACTTGAATTTGACAACAGATTTGATTAAAAAGTATTCAAAGTTTCTCCACTAAAATAATCTGGCATTGCAGAGAGGGCTGTGACACAGCTTGTTTACCATCAAATCTACAGAGACTATAGTTTAACAGTTAAATGAATATATAAATTGTGAAAAAAAGAAAATACATTTTATAGGCTTGTTTTTAAAGCTAGTCAACAAAGTCTTATGGGGGCAGGGGGTTCACTCAGTACACAGCACAACGTTGTTATTGTTCCTATGTAATCAAAGCCTTGGCATCTCCTAAATAAATCTGTATGACAGCATTTATGCACGTCTGGATGACATGACATGTCGTGCTGTAGCAAACAGTAATTACAGTGGGCTTGTGTCAAGTATCCCACAACACCCTATTGCTGTGAGGAGCGCCGCCTATTATAAAGGCTCAAAATAGCATATACGTTAGGGTAATTTTAAAGCTATGTAGCCATTAGCTGCCTTTGTTAAGATAATTAGCTTGGTTTTAATTTGAGTGTGGAGAATCAACTGTTTCTATCAGCTCTGTCACACAGAGCAAAGACAGACTATAATTTTCCCCCTCTGTCTATCTCTATCTGTACACTCCCCCCCCTCCTGTTTTTCTTTCTGTCTGTCTGAGAGGTTGCTGTGTGTCCTGCTGTCAGACGGCAGCGAGCCCCCTGAGTTTTTGACCTTTATCACTGCCCAAACAGAAGCGCTCTTTCCATCCTCCATCCTTTTACCCCTCTGTTCATCTGCTCTCCTCAATGCTTGTCCGTCTGTCCTCACCCCCCCAATTACTCTCCGTCTCCCTCCATAATGAAGTCAGGGAAGCTATAACTCGCCATTAGTAAACAGGCCCCCATTATACAGTCAGCAGACAGCTATCAGCCATCCCGAAAGTCCCTAGATACCCACATGACGACATTGTAGCTTTATCTGTCTATATTAATTCTCTTCATCCTCTGTACACCTGACCTTCCTTCTCTCCTTCCTTTCCTCCTCTGATTCATTACTCTCTTCCTCCTTGTATCATCCCTCTCTCCCTTCTTGACTTCCCTAAGTTTCCTTTCCCGTCTTTCTCCTCATTCCTGCTCTATCTTTCCTCCACCTTTGACCCCCACCCCCGTCCTCCACCCCTTTCCATCTGCATACTTTCTACCTCCCACCACCTCTTATATCACTTTTCATCTCCTTCCCAGCATTTCCCTAACCCTCCTTCTCTTCATCCCACCACTTCACTGGGCCTCCTCCTCCTCCTCAACCTGCCAAATTTGTGTCTCTTTCTTTTTCTCCACCTCCTGCAATCCCTCAGTTCCATTTTCACCTCCCATCATCTCCCTGTTCTCTCCTCTTGCCAACATTCCTGCTCCTCTCTCCCCAATGTCCTCTCTGTTTTCTCTTCTTATCCTCCTCCTCCTCCTCCTCACAACTGCCTCCCTGTCTCTCTCTCTCTTCCTCTGAAGGAGGAGAAGAGAGGAATATTGTATGTGATCAATTTTCTTATTCACCTCATGTCTCTGTTCCTTCATGTCCTCCACCTTTCTGTCCCTCTTTCTCCTCAACACTCCCCCCCCCCACACCCCACACCCCACACCCCAATCTCACTGACCTCGTTTTGTTCCTCTTCCATCTCAGTGGTCCTCCTCCTTCCTGCCAAATGCCTGATTTAGTGTCCGACGGCCTCATGATTTGCGGCCCATTTAAAATTGCTGTGGAGTGGTCCGTCCAAAGGGGTCATGTGGCCCATATGGGTTCTCATTTTCTCTGGACTTTTTTACCTGAAAACCAAATGTTGCAAATGTGCATTTCAAAACATAAGAATACAAATCTGGCTTTGTCCCTTGGTACTGTCCACTTCAGATGTAGTTTCACTGAAAATTTGCCTGGAAACAGCTATGGGAGGTAATAACACATAATAGTGCTCACTGAACATGAGAACACACTTTGCTGGCTACCTAGAGGCTACAGCGGTGTTCTGCATGTCCCTACATGATTGGAAATGACACCACAGTACATGTTTCTTTATGTATTCCTCATGGAGATTTGTTTTTACCTCACAGAGTACACAATGATCTCATGCCCGGAGGCTGAAGCATCTCAGAGAAAATGTCTGGCTGAAGTGCCCTTCACAGGTATCTACTAGGTGAGTGTGATTCATCCAGTGCAGGGATGGAAAATAAAAAAAATAAAAAAGGAGGGAGGAATGGAGTGAGAGAGAAATAGATAGGTATACCAAGAGACACAACTTTGCTATTTTAGCTTAAACACGCAGGGAGCATACAGATATTCTTTGCTCACTGTCACAAAATATTATATATAACAAGCATAATTCAGTGAGTCGTACTATCTCATTTTCAAGCGGGTACATGCGCACACACAAACACGAGGGGGCTTATAGAAGTGAGAGATACTGATGGGGGTTAATGTCTCAAACTGTGTGTGACTAATGGTCCATGACCACTGGTTCATGACTTTACTCCTAAGAGAAGGCCTGGCACTTATCCTGCTGTCCAAGTGTATGCGCACACACACACACACACACACACACACACACACACACACACACACACATAGAGGAGGACAAAAAACAAATGTGGGTAGTAAAGAAAGTAGGAAGAGGCAACAGAGGAGCTGTGGAAGTGAGAGTAACGGCGTTAAAGGAATGAAAGAGGAAAAAATAAAGTATGGGAAGGGAGTTGGAAAAAAAGGAGGAGAGAAGGATAATGATTAATAAAGGAAGAAGGGAACGGGAGGTGGGGGAGATGCGAGGGTGCAAGAGGGAGGAGGAGGTAAGACGGTGAGAAAATAATGAGAGAATGAGAAGTAACAAAGGTGAGAGGTGAAGAGAAGGAATCAATGCTGAAGCCATTTTTAATTGATAACTTATAAAAGGCCGTGGTCCACCCGCACAGGTGTTTTTACTCATTGTTCCTGATAAGACCTCTTCTCAAGACTCAGCCGACATGTAAAAACCCTGCTTGAATGACATCTCCCTCACTCTCCTGTTAGCTTTGTTGCACCTGCTGGACTGAGACAATACCCACACTCACAGTCTTGAGCACTTAAAGTGTGTCACATGTCTGATGTATACCAACACACACTACACTTAACCTACACTTGATGCACACTTCTCCTAACACAGCTTTGATATTCAGAGCCAAGTGTATCCCACGATTCACCACAGTATATTGTGCAACACAAGACCAGAGGTTGGCAGTTTTACGTGACATAAACTGACAAGAAGAAGTTTCTAAGTTGGATTGAGCGTGAATATTATTATTCTTATCCAAACACTAAATTATGTCAGAACCTCCGGATGGTTATCATCTGATGTTAACAATTAATTTGTTCTTCTTGATGAGATTGATAAGACTAGTATTGTTATATATCACTGTCAAGATAAATATGACAGTGAGTTTAATGTGAGTGAGCTTAATGTGAGTTTTTTACTGTCATCTGATTGTAACTGTAATACTGTTTGGTTGAGCCTACTTTACTCTCACTTCAACAAATCATAGAAGCTTGATTGAAGAAATGCAGAAAAGACAGTTGTCTAAAATTCACCCCTTATTCTGCCAGTTTAACGCTTTCAGTATGAAACAGCAGGAAATAAGTGAACAGTTAGGCTGTTATTAATAAGATGAAGCTGCGCTGCTTTACATACATGCATCTTTTCCTGTGAATCTCTCGTGCTTAGGTAGACATTCTCAATCCAGTACTGGTATGGCGGACTCCGTCATTACCAGTAGAAACCACTATAGAGAAAGGTTATTACGGAAAGCAAATGCACTGAATGGCTATTGCGGAAAAGTATGTTAACTATAAATTGTATCAAAAAAAGATTTGAATGAGTTTGAATTCATGAAAAGTTTTACTTTAAATGTCTTCATACCTTAGCTATTTATCTACCTAACTAACTAACTAACCAGGCAGATTGTATTGCACTATCCAAAGAAGTATTGGGTAACTCCACTCCAGCTGCTTTATGAAGACAACTGTGTGTGTAATGATACCTGCGACAGTCGATACTTTCTGCCTGTCCAACAAAAAAAAAAAAAACTGTCTGTTGCTGCCCTTCACATTCAGTTTAATGAGCTCTTCTCTTGGCTCTCTCCTCCTCTCACTCAGCCTCTCTGTCTTTTTCTCTCCCTCTGTTTATGGCTAAACTGTCTGCAGACATTTCTTTTCTAAGTCATCTTCTTGTCTGCCTAACCTGGTCTGCTTTCTAGTGTGGCTGAATCCTACAGTTTGGTGGTGGTGGTGGTGGGTGTGCACATGTGTTTTGTGTGGTGCATGCATGTAGGTGAGTGTGTGTGTGTGTGTGTGTGTGGTCTGTCTTTAGCCCAGTTTGAATCTTTTATGCCCTCTGGGAGAGGGACCAAAACTCCACACCATGTTGTTAAACTGCTCCCCTCCTCTCCTCTCCCACATGCTGTCCCCCCACTCTCTGCCTCTTCCCAAACATCTTTCTGCCTCAGAGTCCTCTTGGATCTCAAGGGCCCATCTGTCCAGTCAGATTGGCCTGTGTAGGCTGAAGGCTGCTTTTCAACTGTTGTGAACATAAACCAAGCAGGTTTTCCAATAAAGGACACACTCTGCTGACACTCAAGCCATCAATTTTAGCTTAAAAGGGGACAGATAATTGTTTTTCCTGATAATGAAGTAAAACTTCAGGTATTTCCCTGACAATCCACTCCACATTGACAGCAACTTGCAACGATATATGTGGAATGATAGTCAGCATTGCTTTGTGTGTGGATAAAACCTGCCAAATTTCTAACCAGGAGGCTGTCCTGCTCTCCCACAATAGCTCATTATGCATGACGGTGACAGTAAAATTAGCCATGTCTACATGACCGGTGAGAAAAGCACCTAAATTTCGAAGCAGCATCAACCTCATGTTCTCTTTTGTGAGAGCCTGTCTTGCCCGCTGGCTACCACACAGCTCAGTAACCTCTTCTGTCCTTCACTGAAGAGGTGACATAGAGAGGGAGAGTAGGCGGGGGTGGGGGGGGGGTGTTAGGGAAAAAACGAGGAAGCCATTGGTTTGAAAAGACAGCTGTTTTAAAGTACCAGCCGTGAGGGATTGGGGTGATGGGGAAATCAAGCAGCTGATGAGGGAGAATAAGGAGAGGAGAGATAGATTCAAAGAACTCAGGGGGGAGGTTATTTTGATATTCATCATGGGTGTGAGTCTTTAAGGTCAGCCTGGTCTACTGAGCTCCCCAGAGGTAGAGTAATAAGTCATGATGCTGTTGGCTCTGGTTGGAAAAAAGGGCGACCAAGAAGAGCTTTTTATTTATTTGAGCCTGTCAGATAGGAGCAGCTTCACCAGAACTGCTACTTATTCATTCCAGCTTATTTTGTGCATCTGTTGTCAAATTAGGACAAATTAATGTGGAATAACAAGGAATTCGATTGTGCTGTTTATCTCTATAGTGTATAACCTAAATGGCTGTGATGTACAGTGAGTGTAAAATAAGGGATCAGGGCTGCAAAGAGTGGTGTCACAGTATCATCTGCTATAGATGAGTTATTGATTATACTGCTAGTGCAGCATGTTCAGTGTTCAGAGTAAAAGCAAAACAGAACTATAAATCTGAACTAGAGAACAAAATGGCTGCAAAAAAAAAAACTTTGGCTCAGCCTGGTCAAGCATGAGAACTATAGCAGGCCTCAGGAATCCAGAGAACAGCCTGTCATGTCACTTTGGATGAAATTCAGGAAATGAGTCACAAACTTGAAGACAATCAGCACTTTGACATAGACCAAAAGCATGTTGAAAAGGTCTTCCTTTCAAGTAAGAGTAAAGAAGAGTCATGGACCTGGCTACATTTGCGGTCGCTTACTTAAATCTTGTGCAAAAGAACTGAGTCTTGTATTCCACTACATTTTTAATAAGTGTTTACAGGAGCAGCATGTACCTAAGGTCTGGAAGGATGCTGTGGTAGTCCCTGTTACCAGATCTAGTTGCCCCAAAACGCTTCATAAATTTAGACTGGTTGCTCTCATGTCAATTTTAATGAAAACCTTTGAAAAACTGGTTCTTGTCTTAAGGTTAAATCTTAGGGAAAACTTAGCATGCACTTGCTTATAGGCCACACAGAGGAGTAGAACACTTTGAGGGAAATGGGTTTCATGCTAGACTTTATTTGTTGACTTCTCCTGTGCTTTTAACATATTCAACTGCATTTTTTAACCAGCAGGCTTTTAGAACAATTTGACTTAAGTAACAATCTTGTGGGCTGAATTCTCGACTTTTTAACTAATAGGACACAAAGAGTGAAGGTAAATGGAATTCTGTCTGACCAAGTTTGCTCCTCCACTGGCTCCCCACAGGGATGTGTTGCTGTCGGCCTACTATTTATCCTCTACCCAAATATGTGTCAGAGCAGGTGTGAAAACAGGACCATTTTAAAGTACGCAAATTACTCTGCTATTGTTAGTCGGCTCCAGGACAATGAGACCGGCCACAGCCTGCTCATCCACGTATGTATCTATAGCCAAAGACATGATAATTGATTTTAGAAGTCAAATCCATTGAGGATCAGACAGTGGAATGTGTGCAATCCTACAAATATCTTGGGACGATTATTATATTTTTGACCTTGTATTTTACCTTATTTATTCTAGTGGTTATGCATTTTAGTGTTTTTATTGTTATTTTTCTCTTTTTAAGTCCTAATTATTGGAGCCTTGAGCACTTTATCATGTTTGTCTATTGTCTGTGCTATTTGTAAAATGTGTGTCAAGATAGATGCCTGTTTTCTCCTGCTGCAAACCAAATCTACTTACAGGCACAAATAAAGTAACCTGAACGTGAACCCTCAGTTTGCTGCATCAGCACTAAAATCTGTTAAAATTTGCAACTCTAATCTTGTTATAATCACCATTAGCAATCACTGGCAATCACATGGTCAAACAATAACAAATTACAGTGTGTGATTTAGACATGACATTTGAAGATGTTACCTTGGATTTAGGGAAACTGAAATCAGTGTTTTTTTATTACTTTTTGACATTTCATAGACTAAATGATCCGATTAACCAAGATAATAATCGTCAGATTTATCAATAATAAAAATAATCGTTAGATGCAGCCTTAGTGTAATTCAAATGTTTGTTATTTACAAGATAGAACACTTTTCAATGGGTTGTTAACAGCTCATTTAGCACTGAAGTGACATGTTGATCAGGTTGGTTGCGGTCTCAACACACAAACAGTGCGATCATCAATATAAGTTCATAACTGGTGTACACAGAGGCATTATTGCATGTATATAAAGACTATCTTTTATTTCTTAAAAACAGCTCAGCAGACCAGAGCAGTTTGTGGAAAAATGAGAAAAAAAACAACAAACCACTAAGCACCCGCTTCTAGTCTCTCAATTTTCAGCTATTTAATTTCAGTCAGAGGGAGAGAGGGGAGTCCAGGGAGGGGCTGTGATATACATTTCCACCTGCTAATCTTCCACATCTGGTGCAACAGCTGGTATTTCTGAGACACATCTGAATTTCTGATTGAACAAAGGTACACCTGGTGCAGTGCAGTGGACAAAATAAAGCTGTAATTAAAGAGCAACTGAACACCATCTCTTGTTTTTGCGGACCTCCATCGGTTTAACCTCTGCAGTGATGTAGTGTGCTTCACACTGAGGTCAGTGGACTTTAACATCACTCTAGGGTGTGGTTACAGGTGCAACAGAGCACACCTCTGATCTCAGCCGAGGCACAACAGAGAAGGCGGTGCTTTTCAGTTCAATTATTACAGTTTTTTTTTACAATTGGTTACATGTAAGGTTCAATAATAGGTCCACATCTTCAAAACTCTTCACATAGTTAACCAGTCCCTCCAGGAAATTGCGATTTTACAGTTGCAATAATCAGCACAAATTTAAGAAATCTCTGCAATGTTTGCAATAGCTTGTAATTTTGTTAAATTATTGCAACTTTTGTGCATGAAATTGCCAAATCAACTGTGATTTGGGCTAATTGCCACATTTCGTGTTGCAGTGACTTACGTCATCGCAGCGCACTTCCAGCAAGGATTCAGGTGAAGATGGAAAAATCTCACCTGCCAACAAAAATAACTACCATAGAACGAGCAAAACAATTCCCAAATGTTCCCACATGAGGTTTGCATTCAGTTAGTCAGAAGAATACAAGTTGATGTTTTGTTCATTCAGACAGGAAAGATGGACATAATCTACCTCAAACATAAAAACAGGAACTTTGGAAATGAAACCATATTTTTATGTTAATGTGTTTATTTTAATGGCATTGTTGATTGGTTTTATTTGGTGCTAATGTTGAAGTGAAAGTTTATTTAATAAAGGCTTATAAATGGAACTCAAGTACAATATTTTCTTTTTTTATATAACTATGAGCACATGGTTCTCACGTTCAGAAAATAAATTAAAAAACTAACACTGAAATATAGTTGTTCCTGTGATATGCAGTATGCTTTTTATCGAAGGAAGTGATTACATATTACTCTCTATTGGAATTAGTTTAGTTAATAATTCCCACAATTTTACCGCAAAAAGAGCACATAAAACATTGCAAGTAGTATAGCAATTTTTGAGAGAAGCCGCTGCAAAATCAAGCATTTTTGGCCGCAATAATCACAAAATAACTCTGATTAACTTCACC
The DNA here is from genome assembly GCF_963924715.1 of Thunnus thynnus. Taxonomy (NCBI): domain Eukaryota; kingdom Metazoa; phylum Chordata; class Actinopteri; order Scombriformes; family Scombridae; genus Thunnus; species Thunnus thynnus. The sequence goes on from NC_089533.1 coordinate 19,548,130, forward strand.
AACACACTGCTGGGCACAGCAGTTCATTTTACTCACAAAAACAAATAACTAACACTTGATTACAACTGACAACAACTTGTGTCAAGCAGAACACATTGAGATAAAAAAACGAAAACAAAAAAAACACTAACAACAGGCAGCACATGATATATCTTTTTATGGCAGTCTTTGAAGTAGTCAATCACTTTGTGATCTCTATTTTTTTGTAGAACAATAATGAACACATCAGAACTATAAAATAACACATATGGCATCCAGTGGCAGCTGTTGTTTTTTTGTTTTTTTTTGGACGAGGGAGGGGACTTTTTTAAATTATATTAAAATTTATAATGGAAAGTCTATGAGAAGATATCTCTATGAGAAGTGCTCATGTATTCCTACTTCATGGACAGTTGTCCCATGTGGAAATGCATAACATATGAAAACATGGTACCAATAGCGCCACCATGTGGTCACTTAACAAACAAGTAATGTCAGTAATACAGGAACACAAGACTGAATGTACAGTAATTGTAAAAAGCCATTTGACATGTATGCTATTACCATGTATCACCAGCAGGGTGTGCTGAAGCACTACTGCTTGGCTCAGCAAAAATGGACAATTCAATACTGTTAAAGCAGAAATAATAATTCTATGTGGGGTTATTATCAACATTATTAAAATGTGAACACCAACAAACCCACACAAAGCTATATTTAAACAAAAAGCTAACATAATGACACAATTTCCAGTAAGAAAGGGCAGCTAGTAGCAGTGATGACGCTAACACACACTACACAAAGTTTACAGGTAGTGAAAAAGTAGCTGCATGTGTCCCAAACCATCAACCAGCAGCACGGGTTATTTGCACAGAAGCTCCCTGTCACACAAACAATGTTAGCATGAAAACAATAAAGTAATGTTAGCGTATACATAATTCCTGCTGTTTGATTGCTGTACAGGATAGATTTTCGTAACATTTGGAACATTAACTCTCTGAAAAACTGAAACCTGCTTGTGCGCACATCTCACTGATGACGTTGCGGGGAAATTCCACCAATAAAAATAGGACTGTACGGGGTGCAGAGAGCTGTGTCCCGTGACAAATCTGAAGCAATCAATTATAGCGCAGCCTCAGGTCACCTGCTTGCCAAAAGTTGAAGGACCTACAAACACACTCATTTGGCCGGCGCCCTTCAAACAGGAAGTGTATGTATTCACACCAAATGAACCAAATACAATTTGTAAACCAATTTTTAATAAATGCTGGCATGACTATAAGACACAGAGTAACAATAAATATGTTTTATTTCGTGACATATAATTAGTTTATATTTAGCATGTTTGAATTTAATTCTTCTCTGGATAATTGGATTGGGGGCGGCACCACAGTGTTCTACATTGACCAGCCACCAATGATGGAATCATGTAGTAAACAAAAAACTCTTAAACAAACCAAATTATGTTTCATATTTTAGATTCCTCAAAGTAGCCACCGTTTGCCTTGATGATGATGATGATGCTCTTGGCATTCTCTAAACCAGCTTCATGAGGTAGTCACCTGGAATGCTTTTCAGTGAACAATGTACTTTGTCAAAAGTTAATTGGTGGAATTTCTTGCTTTCTTAATGCATTTGAGACCATCCTTTGCATTGTGCTGAGGTACTATTGGTATACAGCAAATAGCCCTATTCAACTACTGTAGTAATTCATATTATGGCAAAAACCACTCAACTAAGTAAATAGAAACAACAATCTATCATTACTTTAAGACATGAAGGTCATTCAAACTGGAAAAGAACCTGAACTTTGAAAGTTTGAAAATTTCTTCAAGTGCAATCGCAAAAGCCATGAAAAGCTATGATGAAACTGGATGTCATCATGAGGACCGCCCCAGGAAAGGAAGACCAAGAGTTACCTCTGCTGCAGAGGAGGAGTTAATTAGAGTTACCAGCCTCAGAAAAATAACAGCACCTCAGATTAGAGCCCACATCAATGCGTCCTGGAGTTCAAGTAGCAGACACATCTCAACATAAACTGTTAGAAGGAGACTCCGTGAATCAGGCCTTCATGGTCGAATTGCTGCAAAGAAACCACTACTGAGTCAGAGTAATAATAAGAAGAGAATTGCTTGGGGCAAGAAACAGAAGGAATGGACATTAGACCAGTGGAAATCTATACTTTGATCTGATGAGTCCATATTTGAGATTTTTGGTCCCCACCGCTGTGCCTTTGTGAGACGCAGAAAAGGTGAATGGATGGTATGTGCATGTGTAGTCTTGCAATACCGCAATCTCCACCTACCACATTCTGGGGATTTTCAAATGCACGGTAGTTGTGGCGAGAACGGCCACTAACAAACCTACACCCCTTACATTTTTGTCAAGGACACGCCTTACCAGAAATTATGCTCTCCCCTCGTTCTCCTCCATCTGCACTGCCCCAATATGATGGGCTGCCGTAAAGACTTTGGATTGGTTCTGCAATGCATGTTTTTTTTAAACTCTAATTATTTCCACCCAGTTCTAACAACAAAACCTGGGGGACTGTCTTCAGTTTCTATGAACGAAGTGTTTCAAGACTGATCTGTGAGTCTACTGCATGTGCGGCTCCCACCGTGAAGCATGGAGGAGGAGGTGTGATGGTGTGGGGCGGCTTTGCTGGTGACACTGTTTGTGATTTATTCAGAATTCAAGGCGCATTTAACCAGCTTGGCTACCACAACATTCTGCAGCGACACACCATCCCATCTGGTTTACACTTAGTGGGACCGTCATTTGTTTCTCAACAGGACAGTGACCCAAAACACACCTCCAGTCTCTGTAAGGGCTATTTGACCAAGAAAGAGAGTGATAGAGTGCTGCATCAGATGACCTGGCCTCCAAAATCACCCAACCTAAACCCAGTTGAGAGGGTTTGAGATGAGTTGGACTGCAGAGTGATGGAAAAGCAGCCAACAAGTGCTAAGCATGTGTGGGAACTCCTTCAAGACTGTTGGAGAAGCATTCCAGGTGACCACTTCATGAAGCTAGCCTAGAGAGGGCTGATTGTGCAAAGCTGTCATCAAAGCAAAAGGTTTGAGGAATCTAAATTATGAAAGACATTTTGGTTTAACATTTTTGTTTACTACATGATTGTAGTAAACAATGTGTTATGTGTGTATGTGTTACTTCATAGTTTTGATGTCTTTAATATTGTTCTATAATGTAGAAAATAGAAATAAAGAAAAACCCTTGAATGAGTAGGTGTGTCCAAATGTTCTTTTTTTTAATTGATGATGAATTGTGTATATTGTATAAACAAACTTTTCATTACACAATAAAAAAACAAAATTTGTAACTACAATGTATTCTACAAGAACAAGTCATAGAAATGCAGCAGGGAAGGTTTCAGTGGGCTTTTGGTTGAACATAGATGTATTTCAGTGTGGTTATGATTTGGCAAATGGCCGTCCACATGAATTTGTGTTAGTTTTTGAACATAAACTGAAGAGTTTTGAAGTGAGTATGTAAGCATTTGCAAAATGCAGATCCACAGAGTTTTGTTGGTTGTTTGTGTTTGAGTGAGAGAAGTATTCAGGAAATTTGAAGGCTTTAGTCACTTTCTGTGTGAAAGCCATGCAAATGTTCTCACAGCTTGGTCCATAATTGTTGCTGTTGTGTTTTGTCAAGTGTTTTGAGTTGTGAATGAGACAGTGTAGACGCTTACAACAATTAATATTTTTGGATTAACTTAGAGAAATCTCTCCAATAAGCTGAGAAAGGAGATTGCAAAGCATCTAACAAAATAATTGCTAAACATTAAAAATTGATGAATTCAAAAAGTAATCTAGTGATGGAATTGTAGAACTGTCACTGATGAACCCTCTGTGTCAAAACCCAGTGCATAATCATATAACACCCAGTTTTAGAATAACAAAAACTGTGTGATAAGAAAACAATAAGACTGGCTGCTCACCCTCAGAGTGTCCCTGCTTTTGGTCCTGTTAACGCTATAGGCTCCGACCCCCCTGTGACCCTGAATGTAAGCAGGTTTAGAAAATAAATGGTTGAATGAATGGTCTAAAGGATCATTTATAACCATTTTCCAATATCTGGACAGATGGAAGAAGCCCCAGAATGCTTTCAGCCATGTGCTCCCAGCTGTTAGGTATGATCTATAGTGGTTTGGATGAGGTCATTAGATTATATCATTGCCCTGCATAGTTCTGAAGAACTGCATGGCCATTTTACAGTACGGGGTGCATCATACAGTTACCTCTTGACGGTCTAATCAAATACAATAACCCTTCCCAGAAACACAGCTAAACAAATTCAAGAGTGGTTTCAAATGACTTGAGGTGCTTCCCCAGTCACCTAATCTAAACATCATTGAAACTTAAAGGGGAATGATGGAGCCTAGAGTGCTTTTGTTGTGTAATTTTTCCATTCCCCTGTATCACCACTCCACTCTTGATATTGGAAGCCTGTGTACGATTTTTAACCTCCATTTAACCAGGGCAAACTGTTTAAGAACCCATTCTTATTTACAGCAACAGCCTGGGGGAGTAGTACACACATTCAAACAGTAACAAGAACTACTGCTGTTTCACAGTTAGGGGTTCTGCAATCTCAATGACAAAAGTCAGCAGAAATGCTTATTTGATAATTTAGGAGACTTATCTTAACCTGAATGTCCTCAAGGTTGAGCATTCTTTACACTAAATGGTTCTTTGTCCAACCATGTCTAAAGGCAAAAATCTTCATAGCTGTTCTGAATGGCCACACTAAAAGGTGGGAAAGACATTTCTAGCAGCTAATTTCATTTCATACCATTCCGTCTTTATTTCTGTCACACTACAAACTGCTCTGATGGCATGTTGTTTGAAGCTTATTAATATTTCTTAATTGTTTTGGGTCCCCTATTACTGACACTTCTAAAAAGTTATGTTTTTGTCTGTTGATTACTGAAAGCAGGACTTAAAACTCTGCAGTGTGAAATTCTTGTTTTTTGCTCTTTGAGAACATTTTTGTAAATGAAACTTGCCCACAAACTGAGCACAACATGTAGCCTTATATGGCAACTTTAGGGCCGTTGATTATGCTAATGATTAAATCTCACAAACATGAACAGGTGATATTCGTCATGCTGAAACAAGCGATTTACGGCAAGTTCAGGGAGTAAAGACAGTTTGTTGAATCTGGCTTGGAACACTCGTGTGAGCAAACCTCACAAAATAAAGGCAGACAGTTTTAGGATAAGAATACAAAAATGTGCTTGCATGAGGCCCATTGTGTTGCACTCGAAAAGTGACAAGTGGTTGTATGAAGAATGTAAAATAGAGCTTGAGAGAGAATTTCAAATCCTGCTTACTGTACTTTCTCACCTTTGCAAATCTGCCACTTTTCATATTTAACAGAGTATTTACTAAGACTCACGATGTAAATGAGCACAGCTGCAGTCCAATGGATTTTCCACAAATCCTTTGTTACTATCCCCAACAGTGTTATTTCGTCACTTCATAGTATTTTAACTCTCACTTTCCAACTCTGCAATCTAATAACTGTTCTGACTTGTCTGATGATCTGAATGCTTGCAAGTTGTAAACATCACTAAAATCTGATTAGTTGCCAGCTGTCCATCCATTCATCCAACCTCCAACCCATCTACCTGTGCATGGTTGCAGGTGGCTGGAGTTTATCCCAACATACACTGGGCGAGAAGTGGGGTGAGGCTTTTAATACGTGACGTCAGTCCATCACAGGTCACATCAATCGTGTATATTATATATTTTTTATAACTTTTTGATGGTGTATTTACAGTTAATTTAGTAACATGCTGTGTATTATACGTTCATCCAGTGCTCCATTTTCTAATCCACTGTTCAGGGTCACCAATCTATCACACATTCACACTCACATTCACACCTATAGGCAAGTTAGTGTGAGAGTGTCCAGTTCACTTAACCTCTGTCTTTGGACTCTAGGAGATAGATGGGTAAAAGTAATATAGTTGCTGAGGAAAATATTTTACCTGGGTTTAAAATATACATGTATGTGTGTATGTATATATATATATATATATATATATATATATATGTCAGGACACTACTTGCTAACTAGCTGAATCCATCCATCATCCCTCTATCTGCCTCTCAGTGAAGTTTCCTTTCACTGACATTTCTTTCATTATCAGTAGGACCAGCTAACCAATACTCAGCAAGAAAATGCACTCAGGCACCACATATAGAAAAACACACACATGCTCAGCTGCTAGACAGAATCAAACACAGGCATGTACACTCGCATAGTTGAGGGTCAAAAACTGATGCCCACACACAGGCACATAATAAGTGAGCACACACACACACACACACACACATATGCAATACTCTCTACTGTCAGCGGATAGCTTTTTAGCATGCATCCCTGGTAGCAACCTCTTGAAAGGAAGAAAATCATGATATGACTCATAATGATTTCCATCTGCTCTATGTACAGTATGTTTGCCAGGGACACATCATGTCTATTAAAACTGCGGACAGCTGCATCTTTTTGCTTACAGACAATAACTGGCCTCTATAAAACTTTAATCAATGGATGAAATGACTAGGTAAACAGAGCCGCTGTGTCTCCGTCCGTGTGATTGTGTCTGAGTGCGCTTCAGCAAATGAGTAAAAGAAAGCAGGTCAGGTAAAAGTGTCATCGATTTATGGCTGGCGTCTGAGGAATGAAGAAGCCATTTATTATGGAAGAGCATTAGTAATGTATGCATATCTGAACGTGTGTGTGAGGAAAGGAGAGAGAAAGAGGGTGGGGGGGACAGAGCATCATCATTAATACGGCTCCTCCATTAGCCTGAGTGCTTCCGTGACAACATAATGGCTGTCGCCCAGACAACAGGGTCACCATAGTTATGAACACACCCGGCAACTGCTGATGTCAATGTAGTAAAGTAGGTCCCGAAGTCCCACTTGGCTGAAGCTCTTCCACAGATGCACACACACACACACACACACACACATACAAACACTCAGCTTGGGCGGGGCAACTCTTTGGGATTTGAGAGGTTTTTGAACTAATCAATAATGAAAGAAGGAATGATGGGAAATGAGAGGAAGACCCGAACAAGTGAGCGAACGAGGAAGACCGGAGGGAAACTGCGAGTGGCTGAAAATGAGAGAGACAGAGAGCAATGGAGAACCCTCCCTTGAGAGTTGTTTCCAATACAGAGCAGTTACAATGGAGTTACAGCCCATTTTCACAAAAAAGCATCTCAGTGGTAAGATTGCTGTTCCATTATCAACCGATGGACCGAGAAGTGCTCAAGATGTTTTTGTGATCTAGCTTGTATTTACTGTAACTCGGGTCGAATGGGTTCTAGAGTAATGCAAGGCTGATGAGAGGGGCAGCGGAAGACAAACAGATGAAGAAAAAGAAGAAAATCGAGTAGTGAAGGGAAGAAAAAACAAGAAAGAGTTGGCACACTTGACGCTTTTTTGGTGTGTATTTAGATTTTCCAGACCAACAGCTGTATGGCCTCCCCCGCCCAAAAAAGAGACAACGTGATTGACTTTCTCAGGATAAATGAGAACAAATGAATCACACAATACTGATGAAGAGCAGAGAATTTGGTGTAAAATTATCATCCTAACGATTTAAAGTCACCCGTCTGTGGTTTTAAAATTTGAGCATTTCCAAATCATGTTGGATTAAATCAAAACGAAATCGGAAGAAATTGGAGCCGTCCACTGTTTAACGACTCTATTCCCAACTTCATTAAGAGAAGTTGTCTGTCTTTCACCGACTTTGCTTGAATCTGTGATGTCTATTGATTTATTTTTGTGTTTACTCCTCATGCAGGGCATACATATCCTCCACTAATTAGTAAAAAGGTCAATTTTGTGTTTTTGTTGACAGGTTGAGTCAAATTGACTTTGGCTTATTCGGCTTTCTTTGCTGTCAGCGGGCTGTAAATGCTAAGAGGGGATAAGTTTGAAAAAGTGTCTTAGGGAGCAAACACAAGTGATAGTGCAGTAGACCATACAGAGAAGAGTGAAGGAGGTGAGAAAGACGTTAGTAAAGGTTGCGGTTCATTCTGTACTAATCAGATCATAACATCGAACCACTGCAAGAGTACAAAGTTTATTATACAAGGACATACTAAGGAATGAAAGATGTGCCTGTGTGTACATAACACCCCCGAGAAATTGAAAGTGTTTGTGTGAGTGAAACCACGTGCATGGCAACACATACAGCTGTATCTGTGTGTGTGTGTGTGTTTTTTTGTGTTAGAAATGTACAGAGCAGCAGGCAGGGTCCCACAGGCAATAAAATCTATATTTCAAGAGCTGCAGAGCTGCTGTAGACTTCTGCCTGCTGCTTTGAAGACCAATACTAGAGGGGAAGGGTGGAGGAGAGAGAGAGAGAGAGAGAGGGGGGGGATGAGTGTGGTGGTGGGTGGAGGGGAGGGGGTTGGAGGTATACTAGGCCAAGGACTGGAGGGAAAGCAAAGGACTGGATGAGGAGACGGGGGGGAATGTGACACATTTATTAAATGGAGAAGGATGGGAGAGAAGGCATGAAAAACTGATAATAATCACCAGATGCACTCAGTAAGAACAAGTGCTGGTGAAGCAATCGTGCCAGATCCTACGCTGGAAAATAACACTCCACATGATAGCTGGCATTAGACAGTGCTGCTCAGCAAATTAGAGAAGAGATTAAATGGAAATGATGACTCACTTATCTACCGTCCCTTCATTGTCATTGTCTACAAATACCCCCTTGACGCACTTGTGCATTTGTTAGGGTGTACATTACAGACATGGTATGCAAAGATCATTTCCTACATACATATGTGACTCTTTTTTTTCCAGAATGTTGTCGAATAAAATGCTGAAAGAATAATAAAAAAAAAATAGACGTTCAGATATCTGACTTCCAACGTCTCACCATGTGACTCATTCAAACAGCACAAATAATCAAATAAAAGCTTATCGTGTGATGAGAATAAACAAAATATTGGGATTAGTGTGTGCTTTGATGTGGTGTTGTGGAAGCTAATTCCTTCCTTTTATGGTTAACCTAATGTCTGGTGCCTTAGTCATAAAATTAAATGGCGTGCAGGATATAGTAAGTTGTGTTTCTCCATCCTTTGCAGTAAGTCGAAGTTAAGAGAATGTACCTCACAAATGTTTAAAATGCCAGCGTTGATTTTTGGAAGCCAACCATTAACTTCACTTTATCATTCAATATCTTCACATCAACTTTCCACACATCACCTTCTAGACTTAAAATTATATTTTTGAGATGTCTACTGTTTATTATTTTTATTTTAGGTTTTAATATATCTTCAAACTGTGCATCAGTGTTCATTACACACTGATTCATAAGTTGGATCAGTGTGTAATGAAACTGTTGTACCTGATGTCAAAGTGATTATTGTTGAGATTGTTGAGTCTTATCGTAGTTTCACGGTGTTGATGTGAGTTTGTCTGTTGTCTCTGTGTTCTTCTGTGTTAACATTAATGTTCTTATTGATTGCTTTGGTAGAAGTGTTAAAGTATTGTCAGAGTGCAAAGGCTGACATAAAATACTCACTGACTGAATCACTCTTTATAGAATTACTCATACTGATACTGTATCAGATTAGAAGTCTGCATGGTTCAGTGCAGGACACTGACCACAAACAACATTACTACATGAATCTGAAGCTTAAAGCAGTGAGATTTATACTAGATAACCTTTTTATTTTGTGATTTTGGTAACATCGATCCATATTTAGCTGTATCTGATGTAAAAACATTTCATAATACTATGTAAATGATAAACATCATGATACTAAAACAAGCAGGAGCAGTGGCCAGTAGAAATGATAGCGAGTTAGCTATGCTCATGCATGAGGATGTATGAGAGAATGTATGAGGGATGTTCAGATGATCTCCCCACTGACAATGAGGCTCTTTGAAACATGCAAATGCAATGTATTGCTATGCCTGAGAGATGACACCATGGGACAGGATGCTAATATAGAAATGAATAATGAGAGCTATTCATGCTTTTTTATGATTTGTCCTGGTGGGTCACATGAGAGCAGACTGACGCTCTCGCTGAATTTACAATACGCTTTGGGTCATTTTTTGTCTGACTCAAACTGCTATCTCAGGAGGGAATTTCTATCATGCCGAGGAAAGGGGCATTGTTCTGACCGTTTTCAGAACGGTCTGAATCTCTGATAACCAATCAGCAAACCAGCCATTGAATGCATGATGGATCAGAGAAAGAAACGAACATATGATGTGAAGATACACGTCAGATATTTAAATGCTTTTGAGCACTTTGTGGAAATCAATCATGGGAATGTTTGTGTCTGTGCAGATTCCCACAGTTTCTGCATATGCGTGGGTGCACGTATGTGTGTGTGCGTACTTGCATGTGTGCGCATGCACGTGTTAACTCATTGCAGAGTGGATGGTTATGCTCTCAAACAGCACAGTCTGGTTGCATAGCAACAAACTCACCCCACTCCCCTCCATCCCCTCTTCTTCTTCTCTTCTGTGTGAGCGTTTGAACTACAGTCTAACCTGAAAACATTCTTAACGCGTTCACACACTCACCTCGGAGTGCGCTGCTTTGCTTATACGACACCACAGCATGCGTGTGTGTGTGTGTGTATGTGTGTTTCTGTGTCTGTGTGTGTGTTACATATGCCTGTTATCTATGGATTCCACAGAGCTGAACACATGAAAGACGAAGAGAGAGAGAGGAAGAAGTCCTCCTCCCAGCTCTGCAGTATCATCAACAGAGAGAGACGGGGAACTCAAATCAAGCCTGCAGTTCAGCTTTATACTGTGCGTGAATATTGATGTTTTTACTCAGAATATCAGGGCTTTTAAGTCTACCCTGCTCTTATACAGTTGCTTACTTTTTCATCTCTCGCTTTCTTCCTCTTCCTTTATCCTCTCTCTTTCTCTCTTTTTCCTCTTTCCCTCTCTCTTACACACACACACAGCCTCAGCTCACACAGAAAAGTGGGAATTCTTTATGTCTTGACAATCACATAACCCCCACCAACTGCCCCCCCCCCTCCTCCTCGCTCCCTCACCACCTCCCCTGTGGCCTAGTTAGAGAAATATGCATAACTTCTTCATTTACCCCTGCAGCTAAAGTAGTATGATAGATAATTCACTGTACTAACAGATGCGGCAAAACTGAGTTTTATCATCCACTTGACTCCTGATGTTGCGCTATTGCCGCTGTCACCGGATAAGATGCCGCTCTCATGTATTGATTTGTGAGTGACACGTGCCGCCTAGAGGCATCATCTCCATGTTTAACAGTTATCGTGATCTGGAGCTGTAGTTGTGTGGATTCACACAACTACAGCTCCAGATTAGGCTTATAGCGTATATCTGTGGTGTAATTGTGTGTTGTACAGATGTGGTGCTGCGTGCGTCTGCTCGGTGTCTTTAAGTGAGGGATTGCCCTGAGTTGGCTGTGGCGGGATGTGCGCATTTTTGTGCATCGGCAATATGAGAAGATTGGATTTGGATAAACACAATTGTGATGTGGTATCTCACTGCGGAGCCAGCAGAGAGGTTGTTATGACCCAGTAATCCAAACACTGATAAAAAGTTAAATCCTGCCAGAGGAAGGCAAAACAAAGAAAGATTGGTGAAATGCTAATACTGTCAGCTACATTGATCTGCATAAAGGCAAGCTTTCTAGATAAAAAAGGCAGTTCATAACGTCAATAATAACCCGAATGCAGTTGGTTTAATGACTCAACATATTGCCTGTTGTACCCAAGATGGGTTGTTGCTTTAAAGCTTTTGCCAAGGTTACATTTGATATTTAGCCTTTCCTATCCTAGGAAACATAATGACGTAATAACATGATGACAAGTGGCAGTTGCAATGTCTCCAATGAGTTTAATTTACCTGATGACCAGTGCCTAAAAAAGACCCAAACAATAAATTAGCAATGATATGAGATGAAGAAAAACAAGTGATTGTTAACATTTTGTGAACCTGAGAGCAGCAAATGATTTTTTCACCATGTGGGGAAATCCCAACATTGACATATGATCACCTTATCAAGTGGAAATGGTGAACGTTATGCGAGCAGTTGCTTATTTATACATCCAGCAACCACAGAGCAACATTCGCATCCATTTGGAGTCGTGTTTCTGTCCACTTGATGAAAGTAAGTCCACTATTCACTCCTCCTTTTTCTATCTGCCTCTCCACTAACTCCTGAGAGAATGATCTGGCTCTTTAGCTGCTAAGTGCACCACTATTCTCACCAGCTTGGTGGTAGGTAGCATGCAGTTGGTTTATCAGAGCATTTTCACCAAAAACAGCTTCCTGCTGCAGTTTAATCCACTGCAAATATAAAAATTTTGACCAGAGCAGCTTTATGGAATGACAGATTTAATCAATTTTTTAAATTGCTATTAATTTTCTGTCAATCCACTAATTGATTGATATAGTCAGGCCTAATTTCACAGTTCCTCATTTCATTGTTATTGTCCTTTTTTATTTCCATGTATTGTTCAGTTGGATCTTTAGCTAGAGTCAGTCCTATAGTTTGTTTTCAAGTTGCAGTTTGCTCACAGCTGCTGTGGATAAGTCATCTTTGCTCAGGTTCACACTGCACAATCACAAAGGCAGCTCTGCTTGGTTAGAGATTTCTAAAGTGGTCCAGAATTACTGATCCAGTAACTGCAGGTTTACAGCAAACGATGAAGAAGCTGCCTGCCTGTCTTTGTGATTTTTCAGTTTATCTTCCCTGCTGTTCGTACCAATTAAGAGCACATGATCAACGACTGCTGTTTGTGCCAGTTAAGAACAGAGGAAGAAAGGAATTGAGAATCAGTCCAATTGGCAATATAACTTCTGTTCATTTTTTTATTCCAGGCTTTCTACGCATGAGGGTAGAGGCCAGACCTTGTACGTACTGTAGAGGCTGTGTCCAGTAGGTGGATACAATTACTCTTCCACAGTTAACAGACCGCATCACAGTTTGATTCGAAGAGGAGAGTGAGAAGGTACCATTCACTACTGGTGCCATCCTTGCTGGGTTAATGGTGCTCTACACAACCCTGTGGAGCTGGAGCTTTATGAGGTGAAGCAGGCCTGTCTGCAGTGATTTCAGCATGTTTGGTCAGATCTGATGTTATATGGCTCATATATCCAGGATACAACCGCTATTAGCCTGAACACACATCACTTGCTCTCATTCATTTCTTGTTCTTCATAGCTGTAAATCTGAGTGGGATTTAAATTGATGTTGAAGACTCCTGTTATACACTTTATATGACCTGAATTTTATCACTGGAACAACGCCTCACTTCACTGCTCTGAGAAGGGAGGTCGGAGGTGGGCAGGGGAAAAGGAGAGAAGTGAAGGAATTGGGAGGGACAGAGGTAAGAAAGGGAAGCAAGGAAGTGAGGATGATGTAACGAGAAGAGGAGGATGGGTCACATCAGCGTCTAAACTTCTCTTAAACTTTTGTGACCTGGCTGACAGGATCGACTGTCTCTCTGTGTCCTCTCATTGTCCGCAGCCACTCGCGCTGTCACAGAGCCACCTTGCAAGCCATCCGCACTAAAATTACAAGACAGTTTTGGGGCTGGAGTGTTTCTAGGCTGCACTTTCCTGCACTGTTACTTGAATTTCTGAAGACAGCAATGTTTCCTATGTCTGTTCAGCTACTAATGCTATTTACCCAGTTTTCTTATTTATTGCCACTGTAGCCATGTCTTGGACGATGGAGTCAAACTGTATTCATGAAAGTTTATGTTCTCTCATTGGAGGCTAAGGCTGTGATTACACTTTTTTTTCGGTTTGAAGCAAGTTGCTGAAGTTAATGTGTTGACATTACCTGTACCGTGATGACATGCTGTTAGAAGCTTTTGAGAGAAAAAGCCACAGGGTAGTCTGAAAACTTACAAACTCTAATAAGGTGACCAATTTGGCCACAAGGGGGTGCCCTTCTCAGTTGGTAGCACACCTATAAAGTTGTAGTTGTGAACAAGAGTGTGGGCGTTAAGGAGGGTCTTTTGCAAATAGCATACAGGTAGACATTCACATCAATGTTACACTGAGCTGACAGTCTATGAAAAATAAAATATGACTTAGAAGATTATGAAAAGATAAAAGCCATCAGTGATGCAGCGAAGCAAGTGGAAGGAAGATGAGCCGGAAAGGAGAGTTGATGACAGGTAATAAGTCTACTGACTGCACCGTTGGTGTCTGGGAAAAAAAAAAAAAAAGAGTCAGAAACAGCCCTCGGAGCTGCTGCCAGAAGTACAAACTGTCTAGTTTTTATTGATGACTAGACCTGAACTAGAACTAGACGGGAACACCCACCCGACAGGCAAAAAAACAGGTAAATGTAGTATTGAAAAGTCACTCAATGGAGCAGTTAGTGTCAGAAAAGTTTCTAAAACCCGGAGTTATTGCTTGGTTTCAGTGTGGGTGTATGTGTATAGAAAGCGCCTCGATCCATATTCATCAGACACTGTCTAATCCAGACGTTGTGGATGGCGCCTCATGAATTAAACATAACCAAACCAGGGGCTCATTGAAGACAAGCAAGTGTTAGCCAGTGTGTTAGCACTGATAATGCACATTAACCACTTTAACTAATTGATATTCAGTCGTCAATGAAATTACCATGGAAAAATTCAAGGATACAAGGAGGCTCGGGCTGCACCGTTAATCTCAACGTTTGGCTCAGTTTACAGATGTAGAACTGAATTCTCACATGTGAATGCCAGTAAAAACAAAAGTCATTCCTTCCACACCAGTCAGCCAGAGAGGAACAATCCCACTAGTTTTTATCAGTGTCTGCAAATCTTGCAGACCCTACATCACATATTATTATTATTATTATTATTATTATTATTATTATTATTATGCAGCAATATATGTATAAGTGTTTTCACATGTGTTCTTTATAATCAAAACTGTATACTGGCTTATTTTTAGCCAACAGAAGCCTGTTATTGGATACATGGCTGGCTGATGAGATTAACACTAGATTCCCTTATGATTTTTTAAAAAATTTTGTGCTTCACTAATTACATACTGTAAATACTGTGAAAATTTAGGTTTTTGTTTTCAAATGTGCACACCAACGCTTTGATGAAAACAATGTAGGAGATTGAAAACCTGCCGCTCAACTGGTTATGGGTTAATTACCCTGCCAGTTGTATTGATTCTTACTGCCCTTTAGCTACTTGTTGGCGCAGACACTTGCAATCATTCAGTTCTGCTGTAGCGTGTGTGTGTGTGTTTGCGCGCAAAGCCCCGATTTATTCCGTTCAAAATTTGAGGCGACACCACGTTTCAGTCTTTATTGATTTTGCAGTTATTCTAAATGATTCAATTCAAGATGGATTTACGTTAAGAAGGTTTTAGACATTCACATTTTAGAGTAGACCTTGGCAGAGTTGAAAATCCCGACCCTGGTGTGAGCATAATGTGAGTGTATGTGTAAGAGTGTCTCAGACAGCCTGTGTACATTATTAAGTTCAAGTGCCTGCATGTTTATGTGTGTGTGTGTGTGTGTGTGTGTGTGTGTGTGTGTGTGTGTGTGTGTGTGTGTGTGTGTGTGTGTGTGTGTGTGTGTGTGTGTGTGTGTGTGTGTGTGTTGCTGGGTAAGGGATCATAGCATTCGCAGCTGTTAGACTGAAGAATTCAGGACTGGTCATAGGACAGAGGGATGGATGCGGGGGTGAATGAGTGTCCATTACATCGGAGAAGCAGGCAGATTCAACCACAACACTGCAAACCTGTGATGCAAGTGTCTGTATATTTATGTGTTCAAGGTTATGTTACAGACCTTTTGTCTAGTTTAGGGCTGGGATTTGGGTTAAGGTTGAAGAATAGAGTTGGAAAAAGTCTGCATGGACTGTATCCATGTGTTTGCCTCAGCATCAGGTCTCTGCAGCTATTCCGTTCAACACGTGAGCAACAGAGCTGCAGAAATGTCGACAAACAAATATACAGAAGGAAAGCTACAAAGACAGGTTTTGTATTCACCAGGACTGCTCATTTTTCTTTCTCCCCCACCCCCCTTCCAGTCCTACTGCCTCTCCATTTTACTTTCTTATTATCCACCACACTCAATTATTGAATGCAGCATACATTTGACATAACAGCTGGTTATTTGCTTTAAAGACGTCACCCTCACCATGTCAGCAAACATATGTGTATGAGAGGCAGACGGGAGTGAATAGGTAGCTTCATAGCAAACAGAGAAATATAAAATGATGATTTCCTCTCCCAGCGTATTTTTAATGGGTCAAATGATGATGAGCTTTTATGTATGTATGTCTGTCTCGGATACTTAAGATAGTCATTCATCTTGTTATTATTTTCCCCAAGTAAAGCACAATAGCATGAAATGTAATACACGGTCACATGCTGCTGGGTTTATATGGAGGGATATGCTGACCCATATTGCGAGGGATTGGTGCATGATGGCAGGGCTGAGCAGGCTCTCTCTCTCTCTTTGTCTCTCTCTCTCTCTCTCTCTCTCTCTCACAAACTCACACACGCTGTTATCTTCACTCTCGTTCAAACCAAAGAGAATGTTCTATTCTTTTCTTCTGCTTTACACCAACATGTTGTTTTCTCCTCCCTCTCCACCATCACCTCATCACACCCTTCCTCCCTGCATCAGCCCCCCCTTCCTCTCTCCAGCATCCCCTCCATCCATCCATCCATCCTTCCCTCGCCCCGCTGCCCATCTCACTTAAACTCTTTAACTTGACTCAGTGACTTTGCAAAGCACTAAGTGCAAATCAGCATATATTGCTTTTAAGGCTTTTGTATTCCATCAGTGTTGATGATGACATAAATAGTGTTAATTAACACAAACGAGCAATCATAATACACTTAAACTTAATTGTGAACGCCCTCATTGCTCTCCTCCTCACATGACCACATCTCCTCCCCCTCCGTCAATGCACTCAAGTGTTATTCTGTTATTCAAGTGTGTCTGTTTATCTGCTCTCCACCTGAGAGTCACCTGTGCTCTTTCTCGCTCAAAATATGCAACACACTGATACTATGAAACAAAAGAATTTCTACATTTGGCATTCAAAGGAGAATATGGGAAACAATAAATTGTCCGTTATGTTTATGTTTTGACTGATAAATTGACGATGTCAGACACCATTTCCCTTTTAAAGTCATCCTTTAAACTTGATTTTCTTTTCATGTGTGAATTTTTGGGGTGTGTTCAGCAGAGTAAGGTCAGATTGAAAGAAGGAAAGAAAAACAACATAATCTGAACCCAGAAGTGATGAAGCAGATGTTCTTTTTTTTGTATTTGTACCATTTCCGCTTAACGCATGAACCTCCTGTTAAAGCTGGAAAGAGAGAGCGGAACAGTCTGAAGCTACTGGAATAATACTGTCTCTCTGACACTCTCCCTCAATTGTTCCTCTCTTTTTGACTCGGAGGTTATGAGAAGACACAGCCAGGCTGTTCTGTTCCCCACTTGCCACTTTGCTCACATCAGATGAGGCCTCGATGCTCCAGTAAAGACAAAAAAAGTATTGAACATGTCAGAATCTTGGCTTTCAGTTGGCACGATTGTCTGGAGTGCAACAATGAAAGATGGTTGGCCCGATAATATCGATGTGGTCCCAGGATGGTCGTGCAAAGAAGAAGTACTACAAAAAGAAGAGAAGATACTTTTTCAGTGAGATATACAGAGGAAGAGATTGACAGCGTGAGAAAGATTCATAAACTCACAAATCCCCACTGTGACAGCCCCTCAGAAGGGATTTTTGCCAGAGAATTGAGTCTAAGAACTCCCAAACCTGAACAAAATTAGAGCAGAAAGCAGATTATTGGGGCTACAGTGACAGATGTTTTCTTTTTCTTTTTTCCCCTGAGAATTGTAACACGCTATTGCAATTGAAGAAACTGTGTGTTACTGAAGGGATACATTAAACGTGCGTGCCAATTGGTTCTTATAGATTGTTCAGCTTGAAATTGAAAGATGAAACCATCTTGTCCATCTTGTACATTAACATAGATGTTTGGCTTGCCTTGACTTCATAAATAAGATTCAAAGTTTGTCTTTGTTCATTTGGTAAAGTTCTCTGTATTTATGTGACGTGGGTAGAAATCTGAACATTAATATTTGATGGAAGAAAAAAGATAAAGAGCAGTAGAAATACAGCTGTTCCCTAAATCACTTTACATTCCATCTGTTTGAATTAATAGCCATCTGTATGCCAGTCCTGCCTGGTTTATAGAACTGTGGCTTTAATTGTAATTGTTATCACTTTATAGAGTTAGTGCACTTTGGGGAGCAAAATTAAATAATTTGACATGCAAATTGGCCACAGGATTTTGGCCATAATGTTCTCTGTACCAGCTGGTCATTTCTAAGCCTTGGCAGTGTTGCTGAGAAGTGACTACTGACTTGTCCTGACATGTGGTGTGAAGCTGCACAATTTGATTTCCTCAGTCATTGTCCTCACAGAACTATGTAGTCGGCACTGTCAATGAATTATAGTAATACCCATTGGAGTTAAAGAAGTAGCAATGCTTAATATCATTTTATGGCATGCAGAAAAAACATGTGTCTCCAAAAAGCCAAACTAATCCAAACTTTTCCTTATAAACTGATGTATTTACAGCACTTTTCAATCTTCCTCCAGCTTTATCGCAGTCACATCAAATCATATTTTACACTATATGTGACATTCTGTCAACAAAAAAATAAAATAAATGCTGTTTCCTACTTTGCTCTGGCCTGTCCTGCCGTGCAAAGGTGGTCTCTAGGATTACAATTTATCACTAGAAACAAAAGTATTATATTAGAAATGAATCTAGGCCACCGGGAGTGTCGGCCCGAAAGCTTTTCAAATGTATTTTAACGGTTTGAAATTTACAGCTGACTAATTGACACTTATGTAAGAAGGGGCAAGGTTATGTAACAACTGTCACAGACTGCAGGAAGAACAAAGAACAGATTTCCTGGTCTGTTTGGTCCTAACCTGGTGCCTGACAGTTAAATATAGAAGAGTAGTGTCATAAAGTGGCTATGTATAGGACTAATGACAGATCAACAGCTAGAACACTCAGACACTCAGCTTAAATAAATAAAAATCATGCACAATTACCTTAGGATGGTTGGATCGTGACATTCATTCGGATGGACCTCATATGATTTCATGTTGTAATCAGTGCTAAGTACAGTACTGTATGTTGTTCTGTACACTGAGCACAGACAAACTGTACATGGCACTGTCTGAATCAAAGTTTCACTAGCTAATTATAGTTTAAATTTAGGCTTTACCCCATTCAGTTTTAGTTCAGGTTTCCAATTTGGATCCTCTGTGCAAGCTTTTATCTTTTTACTCAAAAGCTCTCCCAAGCAAAATGTCAAACCATTACAGGTAGACCACTTAAAATTTCACCATTATCTACATTTATGTTTTCTGTCAGCATCACAGGATCATGTCAGCATGGTCTTGCAGCGTTTAAGATAATTTATAAACCCTATGAACACACAAATGGCCTCGGCACTGACTCACACACCAGAAAAACCTGTTAATGTTATTAGATACACCTGTGTTTAACAAATCAAAATGTCGCAGTGAGAAAGCTCTGTTTCCATAGATCACACTACTTTGTTATTTTATTCATCCATAATTTGTCCACCTCAGTACTTTGAAATCATTTTTTTTCTCTTTACAGAGGACGTCACTGCAGCTAAAGGCAAGAAATCTGAAAGTAAGGGAGTAGCTTGGCTCCACATCATGCAGAGAATATAATTTTTTCCTGTTCATCTGGGGGTCCACTGATGAGGTTAAGCAGGGTGCTGGAGTCACCCTTCCTGTGAGTCCAGCATGTGCACATACATACACAAAGACATGCGAGAACTTACACTTCAGTAGGAAACACTGACTTGGGGCACATCCAGCCTGTTGGATGAGGTGGCAACACCGACTGCTGTTTATGAGACCTTAGCTTGTCAGCCTACAGACTTAAAATTGAAAAAGCAGTTATGTGCTTTGAGCATTGTCCTATCTGAAAGTTGAGATTGTGAATAGGTGAGAGGCAAAAAAATGGCAGAGACCTTGGCATCTGATGAAGTAATCACTGCAGACTCGTGGCCTTATTTTGTGTTTCCATTAAGCTGACTCTGTGGGTTTATCCTAAAACTAAACCATTCGAACACCTCTATGACACCCCAATTTACAAGTAATTACACCCCGATCAGAGGGCATCACACTGTCAGAGTTTATCCCCAGTGTTCTTGTTCCCTCTGTGGTTTTTTTTCTTAGTGTAGTTTATTTCACAGACACAGAGTAGATTCAGGCACTTGTTATAGAGCACGGGTAAAGATGGTTCCCCTGGAAACCACACTCGGAGAATGGCAACACAGGAAATTTGTGTGTACTTAGTGGTGGAGAGTGTCCATGAATGACAAAAACCTGAGATAGAGTGGGGCGTGTTTGGCATGCTATATCAAGCAGAAGGGTTGCCATGTGGCCTAAAATACAATACAAAATCAGAATTAATATGTCTGTACCCTTCAAATTCATGATAATGTCAATAATATTTACTCTACCTGTCTATATTTGAGTCGAGATACTCTTATCCAGCATATTGTCTTAATAAGATTAATACAGGAATATTGTCATCCATATATTCATAATGATTGAGTCACTGGTATTAATTAATAACCCCATCAACCGTGCAAATACAGTATATTATGCTTATTTTATGCTATTGGACAGCAAAAATGCCTGCCAGAGTCACAGCACTGAATGCTTCTTTAGATTTCTGTACGTGAAACGTTCACCACCAGATTAATGAGAACTCACACACGCTTTCAAACCCCACTGCGCACACACACACTTCCATTAAAGAGATTTAAGCAATCTAGGGAGTGATGTGTCGAGGCAAGGTAAACTGTTTCTGAGAGATTTTACTGTCCCGCTGTGCTGAGGACTGTTTTACACACACACAATAAACCTCTCGGTTTAATTACCCCAAGCCTGTAAAACTCACACACACACACACACACACACACATTTGCAATCACGCGCACAGCTTCCCAGAATTCCCCTTCCTGTTGTGTTCTTTACTGTATGTAACCTGTTTACACACCAACACACACCCCATTAGTTACAGTTCATTTATTATTGACAGCTGAGTGACCACATCTTTCCAGCTCTACTGTAACCAGAGGCCCGAGGGTTCAATGACAGGTCGCCTAGAAACTGTAATGACATCACCCACCTCTGTTTCTTGAGTGTATGTGCTGTGTGTGTGTGTGTTTATTTGCAGTCATGCCTGTAGGTGTGTGTGTGTGTGTGTGCTTGTGTAAGAGAGAGGGAGGAGAAAGAGAGAGCGAGTAAGTGAGTGGTTGATTTTTTTTGACACTCTGTAAGAAGCATAAATAAAAAGACTGCAGGCGGGGAGGCCTGTCAGTGAGAGCAGGATAGCTGTCAGAACTATTAACAGCCCCTAACTCTGGTGACCTCACTGTCACTCTTTAAATCCCCTAAATCCTGACTCACAATGCACAACTTTTAAGCTTCAATTTACTACTGAGTCTTCCAGATGTCATGAGGCTAATTCAATGAAAATTCAGTGATGGATGTGCCCACTTAATAACATACCTGCACCAACGCTTGTTTTTTTATAGACCCAAACCAGGTTTCTGTGGGCGTGCTCACGCTTACTGTCACTCTTTGTCCAGCACAGCTTGGAGCTTGACTCACCTTTTCACTCACATTTATTAAGCATCTTCAGTGGCTTCCTGTAGTGTCAATTGTTGTTTTGCTTAATTCTAATGGTCTAGTTAGTAGTCACTGAATTATTGAGTTGAATATAAAGGCTATGAAGGCTTGCTTACCACTGTAGGAAAGGAGATTCAGCTCCCAGCACCAGTGCCTCAGGCCTGGATGGGGGTTCCAGCAAGCTCAGCTAGCTGTATTTATGATATGAAGAAGGCACGCAATCCTTTCCCTGTTGCTGCACCACTCATTTCTAATGGTTGGTTAGTCTGTCCAGTGGTGGGGTAGGATGGGATAGAGGGCCTGAGGGAGATAGTGTGAACTTGAATATCGTGTCCTGAAGAGGTGAAAGTTGTTGCTGTTGCGAGTTTATATCACTGCACTAGTGTCTTGCTACACACCAGAGAGGACACTGAAGACACGCATGTCCTCAGTTTGTTTTTTCTGTTTTGTAAGTGTGGACACATTAATTTAGGAAGGGAATTTATGGTCTTTATAAACAAATATTTACAGCTTTTACAACCTAAAATGCCAGGTCATTGATTAAATGAAAAAAAAAAATCTCCAACCAGAAACAGTCCTGTGGGAGACCTACCTCAAACCTGATGTGCATAAATTCACTCTCAAGAAAGAGAAACCTGATCCTGATAGATACGAGAATAATTAGATTCGATCCAAAATGCGGTCGACCCAAACACAACCTAATAGAGAGAGAACATCAACACCTGCAGCCACACGATGATTTATCAGTCAACAGCAGCCTTGATTGAACAGAGCAGCAATAATAATCTCCTCACAACAAATAATTTGTTTATATGCTTTAAAGATCGATTTATGAAAATAGCTGGTGATAGATAGACAGAAAGTAATAATTTTCTAACCAATTTAATGTATGTGAATCTTTTTTTTTTAAATCTGCCATTTAACAGCATACATTTTTACATAAGTTACACATTTCCTAAAAATCCTGTGGCGATTATGACTGATTATCAATGATTATCAAAGCTGATACTGAGAATGCTCTGATCCTTTCAGATTCACTCAGGTATTAGATTACTGACACACAGGCCCCGATACATAATACTTGTGGCAGTGAAACAAGAGTCTATCTGACCCCATTAGACTTGGTTTGGGTCTTGGTTCCTCAGAACCAAGTGGACCCATGAAGACCTCTAGCTGAAATCTCAACACGTCACTTCAACTTAGTACTGCAGTCTCCTGACTTCTGTATGTCCTTTGTTTGTTTGTCATTGCAAAAATATAGATTTCACTCTTGTCTACACCATACCTCTTTGTTAATGCTACCACGCTTAATATTGATACAAGCGTAACTATGTATACACAGGGGATGGCACAGTACTGATTGCAAAGTGTAATTATAAAACAATTAGCCTATAGAAGCAATGAAAGTCCCAAAGCAATTAGCCAAGCAATACTAGCAATGAGACAAACCTTTTGGCATCAACACCATATGTTTTGTGGAATTCATTCCACCGCCCAGATCCTGTTTTTAAGATTGAGAACTACTATGCAGTTGATTGTAACAGGGTTGGATCTGTGTGTTTCCAGCTCTGCCATAATTCTCTCTCTCTGTTGGAAAAATACAATCCTGCGCTGTGCTCTGAATCACAAACACTTTATTTAACAGAGTACATTTATATGTCGGAAGAAATTGTGCAAACAGTTTGGTGCCAGACAGAAAGAACATGAGCAATAAATTAAAACCACAAGCAATATATGAAAGCACAGTTTCTGCTCCCTGAATGGCACCACCTACCCACCTACACATACTCACAAACACATGTCTTACTCTTTCAGTCTGTTTTTAACCTTCTCTCTCACTGACACACACACACCTGTCAGAAAGCAGTGATTTTTCCTGGTAATTGGACCATCAGTTGTCCTACAGTCTTGTTTCTGTCTATGTAGCCACCCATGACAGTTTCTGTTCCTCTCATTTGGTTGCTGTCTCACACGTTATATGACTCAGACTCCTTTGATGTTTCACAGGTTTATAAATTAGATACATCTCATCTAATTTCAGTAAGTATTTTGTCTTTAATGTCTTGCTCCCACTGCTGCACTTCCCTTATGTTTTCCTATAATGCTTATTCCTAGATCCTTGTGCTTGAATATCTAACCCTAACACTAACCCTAACCCTAATCCTAACCTTAACCCTAATCCTAACCATAATCCTAACCTTAACCCTAATCCTAACACTAACCCTAACCCTAATCCTAACCTTAACCCTAATCCTAACCATAATCCTAACCTTAACCCTAATCCTAACCATAACCCTAACCCTAATGCTAACCCTAATCCTAACCCTAATCCTAACCTTAACCCTAATCCTAACCATAACCATAACCCTAACCCTAATGCTAACCCTAATCCTAACCCTAACCCTAACCCTAACCCTAATCCTAACCCTAACCCTAACCCTAACCATAACCCTAACCCTAATCCTAACCCTAACGCTAACCCTAACGCTAACCCTAACCCTAACCTTAACCCTAATCCTAACCCTAACCCTAATCCTAAGGACCACAATGGACTAAATGACTGTCAAAAACTTAACACCCTTGACTGTAATCATTGGCTTAAATTGCATAGAATCTAAAGCGTCTGATGCAGTAAACTCCACCCGTCTGGTATTTGTAAATGACTGCCAGGAATGATTTCCTCTCAATATCTCTGTAAACCTTTTTTTACCCTCTACTTCTCCTCATTCCCCTCCTCCTCTGACTCATCCTCTTTTCGCTGACCGAAAGTTATCCCACAGTCCCACTTCTGTCTCCACAGTCCTCTTGTCAGTTGGCACACGCCTGTCTCTCCCTTGTCTCCTCCTCCCCCTCCTTTCCTTCTTATTTTCACTCCTCCTCTTCCTTATCTCTCGTTCCTGGATCATCAGTTGTCAAGTCTTGCACTGACACATACTCTCTCATTTCTCCCCTGTCTTGTCCTCTCTACACCATCACTTCCTCTGATATGATTTAACTCTGTGTTCTTGCTTTTTTTCATCAGCACATTTATATAGATCCTGTATAACATGGTCACAAAGTTATGGTTCTGCAGGATTAGACATATCTGCTGTTGGACACTATTGTTCCTCATTACACAAAGGAAACAATTGCACTGCTGAATATTAAAACAAATTGCAGATGGACGGCTCCAGGTCTTTTTAAATCAACAACAATAAGAACTAGTAATTAATTTCTTCCTCTTTGTGAAGTTTAATTGGAAGTGTGATTTCAAAGTTGCAGTTGGATTAACATCCTTTGACACAATGGGCCTCATGCAAGAATGACTCACACGAACAAATTCGTTAATAAAATGCACGTACGAGTGATTTAAGAGCATTTATGGCATTCATCAATTTTCTCACACTTAGAATTTACTCTTAGGTATGGAGAAAATGTATGAGTGGTCCAGAACCGTCATACATGTCATGAATAGATAATCTCTGCCTTTCTTCACTGGGGAGTAGCACTTGTTTGACTTACAATTATGATGAGTTTAAATATGACACTGAAATTAACAGAAAAAAATTATATATAAGTAAACAAACTTAGTTTGAAATTTATATTCTGTCTACCATGTTTTCATCATCGTAGCTGCCAGTTTATTTGAAAGGTTTTTTTAGATTTTATGATTTTGATGGTCATATTTTGGCGCAGCAACTTCTACATTTCAGTAGTTGCCAGGAAACTTTTCTCACTCTGACAGCTGCCTCTGTGTCTCTCCACATGTCTCTGTCCAGTATCATCTTTTGTCGCAGCTGACAGTGTAACATCACCTGTAGACTATAATATTCTCCTCTAATATCTCTGTGACTGTCACATCCCACCGCCTCCCATCACGGAGCGCTTTGCTTTAGAGAGATGTTTTTTTAGCATCTGACATCACGTCAAAGCATTTCCTCTTTCCTTCTGTCACAGCACAGAGCTGCTCTGATGACACGTTAGCCGGATTCATATTTTCTAATTGCTTCGCGTCTCCTACTGTCACTCCTAAATTTGTTATGTGTTTGTCTTCTGATTTCTGAAAGCAGGACTTGAAGTCGCGCAGTGTTTTTTACTCTTCTGGGAACATTTTGTGAATGAAACTCGCCGACAAATGGAGCGGAACACAGAGCTTTATTTGACAATTTTAGTGGCGTGGATTATGCTAATGATCACGTCTCATGAATGCGCACCTCCTCATGAACAGGTGGCTTTCATCAGGCTGAAACAATGACTTATGACAAGTTCAGGCAGTTCAGAGAGTTTGTTGAATCCCACGTAGGATTTTATCATTTTCTTCTTATTGCTTTGTGCAAGAATAGATATAAGAGAAAAATATGAAAACATACATGCATGAAGCCTATTGTCTTGTATCATTCCTGTTTGAACAAAATGTAAGAACATTGGTTATTTTTCCTAACTTTAGAACAATACTGTAGTGCATTCTGTATACAATTAGTAATTGGGACACTATTAAGATTAACGTCAAATTTCACAGTTTTTACAGAAGACATTTTTACACAGCTGGAAATGACATGAATGATGGTTAAACTCCATTTAGCTGCTTCAGTTTCAGGAATCAAACCATGAATGTTACAGGTATGTGCCTCAACCATTATGCCACCAGGCCGTCTCAAGCAGCTCTTTTCAAAGTCATCAGTGTTTTATCTCCTCAAACAAATGCATACAAAGTGACATGAACCTTCAGCTCGGTTTGATCGCTAGGGTTGTTTCTCCCTGAGACTGATGCTTGTTGCAACCACAAGCCGCGACAGTGTGTGTGTGTGTGTAGGTGTGTGTGTGACAGCTCAGACAGACTGATATCCAGACATAGCTTTATTTTTCTTCAGTTACTCTCCTTTTCTGCTTTTTTGTCTCTCTACATATAAAATGGATTGCTGCAAATGTTCACTCAAGTTCAACTCAAGCAAACTTTTCTTCACCTCCATTGACAGCACCTTGAGCAAATCTGCTTCTTTTTGGCTCTGTTCACATCTTTCCTTGAACTTTGTTTGCATTCATGCCACTTCTGCACTTTGCTTGATAAAATGTAAAGGAACTGCCTTTACCACATTGACTTTGAAAATTGGTGTTTGCGGTCAACTAAGGTATTTGGAGAGTTTTAGTGCAGTCATTTTCATCAGAAATTCTCATCTTGGCTTTTTTTTCTTCAGTTTGATGTTGATAAGGATGGGTTTGTCAAACAATGTTTTACTTA
The DNA here is from genome assembly GCF_963924715.1 of Thunnus thynnus. NCBI lineage: Eukaryota > Metazoa > Chordata > Actinopteri > Scombriformes > Scombridae > Thunnus > Thunnus thynnus. Next base: position 19,575,093 of record NC_089533.1, read on the forward strand.
CTATTTAACAGTGTATTATTGTTATTTGGCACCAAAATATTCAAGAAACTTTAAAAGAACATTGGAAATAAAAGAAGAAGCAGACATGCAACAAGTTCAACAGCTGGAGTTGAACTAGGGATGCTGCAGATATTAGTAGTGTGAGCTGTAACCATTCAGCTACCGGGGTGCTCCCTAAACATATTTGATGCCTCAGGAGGAAACTTAATAGCATCATGAGCGAAATGTGAACCTGTATCAGAGAGTTGTAAGCAGACTGTTAAACAATTGTTAAATACCTTACTGCTTGTAATTGTTAAATGTCTATGCTAAGTTATATATAAAAAAATATTTGTTACATAATTAAATGTCTAATTTTGATGCTTTGATAAAAAAACACTATCTGTGACACTTTTGGTATTACAAGAAGAAGTTTTGTTATTTTTACCTCTTGACAAAATAAATTCACTGTCTAAACAACAATAATTTCTATTGCAGTAAACAGCTGAAATTATTTACTGTGAGTGAATTAACTGCAGTGTCCTGGAGTGATTTTTTAATGCCATCTGGATCGACGTCTGCTGTTTGGCAGAATTAGCAACCGACGCACCAATTGGATTACAAGGGCTACATAACCAGCAGCAGGGTAGAGCAGCATCACTCTGTAGATTAGATGAGATTTATAATCATCATGAGAATAATGGGCTGCTGCAGCAAACATAACGCAACTCGGGGAGGAAAACTGTGGAATGTACAGTACCAGCAAAGGTTTGAACACACTTTCTCAATCAAGGTAAATGGGAAGGTGTGTCCAAACGTTTGACTTGTACCGTACAGTAAATACACACACAAATTTAATATACACTCAGTTACCAACATATTAGATACACCCAGCTAATGAAGTCTAATACAACAACTGGAATATTTAGTCTGAACTCATTGATATAAATGGTGTGTACAGAATATTAGAAACACCTCAGAGTATCACACAATACAATTAACTACAGTCTCCAAAATTACTGTAAAATTGAATCACACAAACACATTTTCCACTTAAACTGAACATCAAAACCTTCAGGAACAACAATGTCACTGCTCCGGATGTTTTAATCTTCCATCATTCACAGAGATGTGAGTGCAAATCCAGTGCGTTTGTGGTTCTTTTTTATTGATCACATGGCTGCTCCCAGTTGAAAGCCCACTAATCCCTTTCTGTGTTGTTGTAATTCTGAGCTGCTTCGTTTTTTTTTTCTGACTTCCATCTCTGAGAGCAAGTTGTGGTCACAAACTGATCAGCTAAAGACTGCAAGATCTGAAGGGTCTAACATCATCATCACACTCTCCCAGAGCGGACGCATCTCCTGAAGTTCAGAGCTTCAAACCAGCTGACATCAGTGCAGCAGGCTTCATTAAGTTCTCCTCGCTGCGCCAACCTCTCCCCTCCATCCAACATGTCCTCTTTACCTCCTCCCGTCCTCCTTCCATCCTGTCTAGGAATCCCCTTTGATCTGTGGTATGACAGCAGCTGCACTGTGCAGCTTCCCAGAAGCCCATAAATCAACTGACAAGTGCTCTTTCTCTCTCGCTACACACACAAACACACATTGGTTACAGACCTCAAAGGAATGCACCACGTTTTAGGTAGACCGGCCTGTTAGTCAATTTACAGTCGAAGCGATAAGAACATAAATAAAACCGCAAATGCATACAAAGTCAAGGAAAGCCTCGGACGGACGTGGATTGGCACAATGTTGAAGAGCGGCGTTGTCAGGGAGATTTATTACTCGTTTACTTTTATCCGGCTCCAGCTTACATTTCCCCAATCACTCTGCGATGCGTGTAATGGCTGTGGCTCAGGTGGTAGAGCGAGGTGTCCAATAATAGTTGGGTCGGTGGATCAAAGCGTCCTTGAGCAAGATGCTGAAACACAGACACAGTAAAAAAATGCTTGTGTGCTCTCAGGTTAAAAGTTTTAATGCTTAACCAAGTTTTCACCACAAGTAGTTTTTGATAATGCACATAAAATAACGTTAGGAATTGATACATCCATGCATCAGCAACATTTTTTGCAAACATCACACAGCAGAGAGAAGCAACCTAGATGATTGACACAAACTTCAAAAAAAAGGGAGGCAACATATCAAAGCTCAAGACAAAATCATACACCCAGATTAACAAGTCAATGCCATCTGTTCTTAGAGCCAGTCCTCTGATTGGTTAGCTGGATGGGACAGTGATTATCATTTGGCAATGTGTAGGTTCAGTGACCCAGCACAACTAACCTCACAACCTCTGTAGGTCACGGCTGTGAGTGTGTGTGTGTTTGTGTGTGTGTGTGTGTGTGTGTGTGTGTGTAAGATCAGTATGAGCAGGTTGTTCTCCTGTGAAGGCTGTATTCAGATTAGATCACACCACTGGACAGTAATCCTTCTTTGATGAACATATGTTTTAATCCTACACCAGCCCACCCAACCAGTCACACACACACACACACACCACAGCATACAACGAAAACAAAAAATTAATGGAAAAGGAAAAAAATTAAGGCTTTCTCTCTAGAAGATGGAGAAAGAAGGAAGCATTGAGAGAGCAAAAGAGAGAAATAGATAAAGAGTGTGAGGTGCCACAGGGAGCGAGAGAGAGATGGGGGGATTAACCATGAGAAGCTGCCAGGACAAGGACCTTTTGGCCTCACACACACACACACACACACGCTTGCAGGCCAGGGAACGGATTAGTGAGTGGGGTTGTTTGGAGGCAGATCGGATGAAATGGTGTTTCACCGTGTCTGTTCAGAGACTTTTCGAGCACTGCTCCTGTATGCGTGTGTGTGTGTGTGTGTGTGTCACTGTCTCATTAGTGAGAGCAGTCAAGCCAACTCCGTGGAGACGATGCCGCCGCAGACCTCATTAGGAATCCTCTTCTTTAACCTCATGATCCTCGGAGTACACAAACTCACATACACACATGCGGACGTGCACCCTCCTCCTCACATGCACATGTGCGTTGTAACAGAGGGTGATACTGTAGTACTCAGATCTAAAAAGCCATATTTACTGGGTTTTAGGTCTGTCACATGTGTATTTGCTGCTTCTTCTGTGTGTGTGTGTGTGTGTGTGTGTGTGTGCTGCTCTTTGTGAGCAGAAACGGGGATGATGAAACTAAGCTGAAAGTTTAGTGAAGACAGAGCAACAGAAGCAGAAAGACAATGGCAAATGAGAATAAACTGTGGGTGGATCATTTCCTGTTAGTACACAGTAACTTCCACCTCTTTGTTCAGCATTAACTTATTAATTGTCTTCTATTATACTGTTGATAATATTAATATTTATGGTATTTTGTTCAGAATGGACAGAATAGATTTCAAACCAATCACCCAGGTTCAGTTGTCAGTTCATAAAATTTTCTCTCTGTGAGTGAAGAACATTTTCATATTTAGGCTTGTTCAGGACCAAAATTTCAGTGTTATCTTAAGTTGGTTTAATTGTCAAGTCTTCATCAAAGCTCACGGTCAAAGTATTTTTAGTGCACAACTTGAGTTTATGCAGCAAGTCTAGTATGAATCCTAACTAGTTAATGCTGCGCTACTCCTCTACACATTTCTGTGCTGTACAAGATGACGCTGTATAGCTGATATAGTTGATGATGCAGTTGTGGGTAGTTTTGCTTTCCTCTCTAAATCTGATTCTGTAAATATCGGGCAATGTACTTAGGCACTCTGCATTATGAATTCTGCTGCACAGAGTGATATTTATCCGTCTCAGTAAAAAGTCATTGAGAACCTCTGGGAAATGAATATGCTGGAAAAAATGATGTCATCATTAGAAGTTTATGCTTTGGTTCTAAGTGAAAAAAAATAAGTTATTAAAAAAGAGAAATATTTTAGGGAGTTAAAGGTTCTTTCATTTTCAATTGTTGCTGCCGTGAAAGTTGGACAAAACAGATGCACACAACAGTCATTTTTTGGCTAAGTAACAGCTACAGTACGGTCATCAGGATGAGATTCAGCCAGTTAAGATAATGGTGCCTCGTGAGAAAATTCTGTAAACTGACAACACCTGCAAATCATGGCAACAATTTTCTTTGCAGTGGTAAACTGGTATATTTATTCCTCTGCAATTATCAATTAGATGTGTCCCTGCAGGTATACAGTACGTCACGAAACACAGTTTGGCAGCAGTAAGTCATGCGAACCAAACGCAGCATCCGTGAACATCGTTTTGAGTGAAAATCCAGCTGGATTCTTTGAGTTCAGGTTTATGTTAAGATAGCAGAGGGAAACCTAAACCAGCTAATTTGTCTTTCTGTGAATCTGAGGCTTGAGTCTGGAGACACACACACACACACACACACACACATACTGTATATACTGACTGGTAGCAGCGACCAGTCCAGATGGCAGGAAAGCAGAGGGTATTAGTGGATAATGTGACAAGATGGTGGAGGGGGTGGGGCCCTCAGCGGGGGCGAGAGGGTTAAATCTCTCTGATTGGAATGCACAGCTGCATCAGCACTCAGACATAAATGCACACGCATGTCGTCACACAGCTGAGTATGCGAGGACTGCGCAGAAGTTTCTGGAAGCGTAGTGACATGTCAGAGAGCTGTATGACTCAGCACTGGAAGTTCTGCTCTTTTTTTTTTTTTTTTTTTTTAATCTTTGTGTCATCTCTATTCCCTCACTCCATCTCTGTTTCACCATCTCCTCTTTCCTGTCTCACTTTTATTAGTGTGTCTCTGTTCAGCTCACGCTCACTCTCAACACATATTTACTGTCTCTGTCTGACTTTATGTCTGTCTCTCTCTGCAGGAGCTCATAATGTGACAGACAGTGCAGACTCTTCTGACAACTGTTTCAGACGCATGGAGTGGAACGTCGAGCAGAAACACACGGTGATGGTTTAAAAGACAGGTGGTAAGTGGTAGACAGGGAAGAAGTGAAGGAGGGGAAACCCACCTGAAACAAGTTATCTGCACATCTTAACATGTCGTTTAATAGCATTTACTCCCCAGCAATAGCATTATTCCCTAATTATATAACCCTATTAATATCAAAGTTTGACTGTTCACAATGTAGCCGAGTGTCCCAATTTAAAAAAAAACCCTCCGCTAAGCAGTATGAGTAGCAAACAGAAAATGATTCAAAATTGCATCATAAGGGAGACAACTTACAGGTGAATTTCAGCAGTGAAAAGTAAGTTGTTGACCTGATGCAGCTGACTGATATAAGTGTCATTTCAAAAGTTTAACAAGATGTCTCCTACTTCAATGAAAAGTCTATTCTCAGTGTGTGCGCACTGTACGCTGTTTCCGCATCGCACATCACACAATACCGTCTCTCGATTGGTTCCAAACTAGTCGTGATGTCACAAATCACGCTCGTAGGTACGCCCCTCAAACTCAGATTTAAGGTGAGTGCGGAGAAACTTTCCGTCTTCAGCAGATGAATGTGAAAACAGCCTTCTAGTGTCCAACTGTGCACATGCATCATTCTGAAAGCTCAAACATCCAACTGAAGGAGCAAGAAGAAAAACACATTTTTTTCTACTGGAGGGGACTTTTAAGTTATGCACATCAATTTTGGGTTTGTTTTCCACAGGTACAACTCCAGACCACGTCCTAAATTTTGGGCCCTTGAAGGAGCTCTTAAAGGAAGCGAAACTGCTGACTTGACTGAGATTTATGGATTTGCTCAATTTAAGTCACAATTTGTCAATTGTCTAAACACATACCATAACTGAAATATGGTGGCAGAAAAAAAGTGATGTTTTGTTATTGTTATCATGCACAATTTGACTACTGTTTGAAGAAAACCTGATGCAGGGACAAATTCATAACTGAGCTCAAGCTTTTGCAGGAAAAGTTTAACATGTTTCACTGACATTACCAGTATTATATGTAGGTTTGGGGAGGGTCGGTTGCTCTGTTTGTGGTTTTTTATATATATGTGTTAATATAATGTCATGCAGAAGGCTCCCAGATGTTGTTATACAACACCAGATTATAATCCAGATGTTACTGTCATTACATGACAAATCATTCTCTCTCCCTGTATCCGTGCAGCACTCTCTTTTTCTGTCTCACTCTCTTTTTACCTTTGCTCTCCCTCCATCTAACTTTCCCTTTGTATACCTTTATTCCTCTCTATTTACACATCCCTCTCTCCCCTGTTTTGGTCCCAGCCTCTCTGTCTCTCTCTGAACTGGTTTGAAGTCTACCAGTAGGGGTGTATGTGGGTGAGGACGCCCTGCAACCTGCAGGTCTTTGTATTTAAAATGAGTTTCATATTTTTCAAGAGACCAGCAGGCAGCCACCTCCCGTGTGTGTGTGTATGCCTTTTTATTTTCAACAGATGAAAGCAGACAGACGGACACAAGATAATTTGGTGTTCCAATAAACAACCTAAATTATTTATTAATGGGAAAGATACACTCAGGATGCAGGATTGCGTAAGAGAGACATATTTTATTTAATTATTATTGATGTATTTATTTAACTGGGACAAAACAGATAAAGATTTTAAAGGGCATCTAGCTGAAGATGATGATTTTAAAAGCCCTGGGTGGGCATTAAACAAATAAATGGATACAACAGATTCAGGATAGAAACAACAGAACAGACTGTGTGTGTGTGTGTGTGTGTGTGTGTGTGTGTGTGTGTGTGTGTGTGTATATACAGTATATGCATTGTTCTTTGTGTGTATGTATTGTGCATGGCTGTGTAATCATTTACTGTTAGTGTGTGAGTGAATGTGTATATATACAGTACCAGTCAAAGGTTTGGACACCTTCCTATTCACTGGACTGAAACAGTGTGTCCAAACCTTTGACTGGTATTGGAGGTGTGAATGTATGTGAGAAGTAAATTCATTTAAAACTCATTTAGTTTTCACATGTTTGTTGTTGTTTAAACCCTTTTTCATTTGTGTATTAATTGTGTAGTACTGTGTTTTGTTTGTTTTTTTTTACGATTGGTTACATGCAAGGTTCAATACTGATACATTTTAATCCTCTTCACACAGTCGACTTTACCAACACACCACTGGGCACAGCAGCTCTTTTTACACACAAAAGCAAATCTTCCAGCAGACACTAACACAACAACTCACCTGTCAATCAGAGCACACTGAGATAAAAAAAACATTGACAACAGGCAACACATGATGCATCTATTCATGACAGTGTTTGAAGTTAAATCACTTTGTCATCTCTAGTTTTTTTTATAGTGTATATATATTTTTGTTGTTGATAGTGTAAGAAATGTGTATATTGTACAGTAAGATTTGCACTCGTCTATAGAATGTACTGCAGTGTATTCTACAGCTCATAGAAATGCAGCAGGAAAGGTTTCAACTGGCTTTGGTGGGGGTTGGTTCAATATAGATGTATTTCAATGTGGTTATGATTTTGCAAATTGCTGCCCACATGAATACATTTTTTGAACATAAACTGAAGAGTTTTGAAGTGAGTATGTAAGCATTTGCAAAATTGGCAGCAGATCCACAGAGTTTTGTTGGTTGTTTGTATTTGAGCGAGAAAAGTATTCAGGAAATTTGAAGGCTGTAGTCATGGAATGCTTTCTGTGTGAAAGCAATGCAAAGGTTCTCACAGCTTGGTCCATAATTGTTGATGTAGTGTTGACTGTGTGAAGAGTTTTGAAGATGCGTACTCAGTATTGAACCTTGTTCCATGTAACCAATCATAGAAAAACTGTAATAGGGACGGCCCTGTACAAGACACGGCCACATCAGGGAGTTGTAGTGCATAGGCTGGCATCTTATACCACTCAAAATGAAATCTGGTTCGTTCTCAGAGAGTCAAACTGCTGTTGAACATGTTACTGCATCTAAATGTCAGTGGGCCTGATGTATAAAACCGTGTAAGTTTTAGACTAAAACTTTGTTTGTGTACAAAAGCAGAATTATACGTATGCACAGCTTAATATCTCAGATTTATAAAGATGTGAGTATGCATGTTTGTACTTTATAAACTCGGTAACATGTGCATGAGCCTGATTTCCACTCTAGCTAGCCATAAATGGATGTAAACACGCACTTAATCAACCATAAACACCTCTGTCTGCTCCACCAGTCTCTCAGTAAAAAGAATGCCAAAGTAGGAGAAAAATGTCATCCAATCGGTCCTCCAGCAGCACTAAAGCACTGATTTTTTTTTCACGGCTACAGCATATGACACTGTTGAACAGTTACAGTTGGCTTTTTCTTTAAAAACATGGTGAACAAAGATGTACAGAATAAAAAAGGAGAACCTTGGGTGGTCGGCCTAAACACATACAGTAATTTATTTCAGAGAATGCAGTTTTGTTTGTATACTGTTGATCTTCAGTTCCCAGCCAGCCACCAGTCACCAGACAGACTTTTTATCTGTGGCTGGTCTGCATTAGACTGCCATCCAGAGAAATAAGGACTGGATTTGACTTCAACACATACAAAAGCTAACACACACACACACACACTTGTTTAAATGATTATACACTTTTATAAGCAAGTGAATGCGGATGATCTGACAAATGATGCGTGTACACAGGCTATATGCAGATGAGAGCAGATCTAATGCCCCTTTATGCATCACACACACACACACACACATATACAGGTGTGTTTCACATGTCGACCTAACTGAGCTGCATGGCTGAATGCACTCTGGAGCATGACAGATTGCCTTCTGAAGCTGTCTATGAGGTTGTTCCATACTTTGCGTGTATGTGTGTGTGTGTGTGTGTGCGCCATTATGTAACTGTTTCCTCTGTTCCTGTTGTGTTTATGAATGCAAAGATATTTTTTCCTCTCCCATACCCTAATTAGAATGATTACTTTGGCATGCAGCTACAGTAGAAGGAGGGATGAAAACACACCAAAAAAAAAACCCATCTCTTTCATCCTTTTTCTTTTTCTTTCAAACTATGCCATCTCTCTCTCTCTCTCTCGCATTCTTATGATTCTCAGTGTACTTTTCTTAGCTAGATTTCAATAATACATCAAGCTTGTGCATATTTCAGTGGCTTTGAGCAATACACTCGTGACATTCGTGCACAAACACACTCTCTTGTCTCCACATGTACAGTGTATAAGTGCTTGTGCTGCTGCGGCTGGGGGAAGCCCTCTGAAAGAAGACATGCAGGGTCTCCCCCTCCTCGTATACGTCAGCAGGCCTAATGAGAAGACTCCAGCCCCAAGAGACAGGGGGAGAGAGAAATGAGGGGTGGAATGAACGAGGAAAGGATAGTTTATATATTCATTGAACTAAGGTAGATCAGAGGACAAGGTGAGATAGAGCAGGGAGAGAACTTTGTTTTTATTCATCACTTCGGAGACATCTTTGATGTCTTTGTTGTGTTTCTGCCCTGAACATCTCAGGAGATCACTTGCCAATCAAACAGTGCGGGCAGACATGATTTTTTTTTTCATGAAGTTTCTCTCAAAGAAGTTTTTTTTTTTTTTCTTTTGGTAGCCACTGCACTTTTCCATGTGTGTTGAGACATGTTTGCTCTAGCTGTTCTTACTGCATTTCATCATTATGTGATGTAATTTACTCATATTAAAGCATCCTTCTGTGCAAAAATGTATTTAAAAGTTTATCTAAAGCTAATATGAAGCTTGTCCAAATTGGTCAAATCAAGTAGATATCTTTCAGCGTTACAGTCTTGTTAAGAGAAGATTGTAAATGTGGCAGATATCCTCATATAAGATAAACTCTTAAATGCATTTTTGCACAAAATGACTGTGTGGACACACTGTGGATTTTGGCCTCCATCACTTATATTGAAAACACAATTGAAGGGGATCTTTTAGTAGCCACTATGAACAGAAGGAATGATTACAGCGAGGAAAGCCTCTTTCAGTGTTCATATGGACACCTGACTGTTGTTTTGAGACAGACTTGAAAAAGTGTGAAACTATCCTTTAATGCTGCTACAACCAAACACAATGCACCTCACATCATAATTCACATGAAGATTTACTTTTCTATTAAAGGAAAAAAAAACTATCTAAGCTTACAATTCAGTTCCACTTTGTCAGCCGCTGTAAAATGTAATCTGTCAGTGTCTGTGTCTGATTGCATGCTCGGTTTTTTTTCAGGTTTATATATCGTTTTGAAATGATAACGCTTCACGGCTGTCTTTTTTTTTTTTTTCTCCTCCACTGTACTTCAAAAATCCCACTTAGTAGGATCAAGTGATGGTTGCTGATGAGAAGGAGATGAGAAAAGCAGGAAGAAAGGCTGGATGATGAAAGCGTGGGAGTCAAGAGTGGAGGGGAGGACGAGGGATGATGGGATGGGATGGGGGGATGGGGAAGTGGTTGGGACAGCCGGGGAATGGAAGACAGAGAGCGCAGGAGGAGTATTGATTATCTGTGGGATGCACACACATTCCTATTGATTTAGACTGGTGGCAATACGTATTGTATAAATGAATTAAATACAGTGAGTGAAGAGAGATGTTTTCTTCCCTGGAGATAGAACACAGTTGTTTTTTTTTCCCCTTGAGGGATTTGGGGCTAAATGTATCGTGAATTGTTTTAAAATCAACATTATGTCGCCAGTTCAGGAGCAGCTTTGTTTTGCTTAAAAAATCTTATATTTACTGCTGAGGGTTGGTAGAGAAAATGATTTGGTTAGAGATGCCTTGAGCGAATTCAAACTAGGCTCTCAGGCATTGTACACACAGCTTAGAGCAGAGTGAAACTGGAGCCAACATTAGGACAAGCCTCATGGGAGCCATTTTGGGTCCAAGACTACGGTAATGAGGATATGAGCTCCAACCCTGTACATGATGGATTTGAGACAGACAGACAGGTGGGAGAGAGAAAGACAGTTGTCAGAGGGGTGTGTGCTGCTGAGTTTGATCTGTCAGCACACTGCCTGCTTTTGCTCACAGCTGAGAATGAATGGACACACACGCATGCACAAATGGAGAGCATTTTCCTCCAAGTCTTCATGATTGATATTAAGATAATGTAGTGTCCCATTCCACAGACAGATAACAGGAAAGGGTGATTCAGCAAGACTAAGGACTTGAGCAAACCCTTCAATGTCTGTATTCATCACTACCACATGAAATAAAATTATCCACAGTTTTGGGACCCCCCCCCCCCCCCCTTTTAGGAAACCATAAACCATGAATAACATTGGGATGTGTGAATAGATGGCCTATAAGCTACAAAATGCAAACTCTCCTCATTTCTAACAACTACAGATTAGACAAAGTTCATCATTTTTGAATAAAACCTCAAGGGTGTCTCCATTGTCCCTTCAGTTTCACTACTTCAAATGACTCCTTAATTGGCTTTCAGGGACACGGTTCCACTGCCAAGGTTCTTGGAGGAGAACATGAACCCTTTGGCAAATTATTATTTTGATCAGCGTAGCCTTGTGCAACGAGAAGGTTGGCAGCCGCTTCCCATCCGTGTGCCCAGCATTTGTTTAGTTTGTTCCAGTGTAGCTGATGCTTCAGAGTGATCTGTGAGCTGTAAGGCAGTGCTGCTCAATGAAAGACAGTCACTGGCAGTGTTTTTACAACAAACCATATTTTAACATTACAATATTTAAAGAGTGTGTTTGCACAAAGGTCGGTTAAACATTTTCTCACCCAGCTGAGAGTCTGTCATCTTAAAAGACATTTGTGCTGCTCTGGTTATTGTGGATTCAATGGATAGACGGTCGTGGCCTTTTCGGGGTCTTGACTAAGTCTGGTTAACTGGTTGGTTGAAAAATTACTGCACTGCATGCACCATTGCAGTACACAGCTTTTATTATTTCCTTCAGTTTGTTAAGCACAGTTTAGTGCCAACCTGGTTGCAGATTGACATGAATCAATTTATCATTTTAAGTCAGTTGTACATTAAAATGAACCAATATCCCCCTAGTCAAAATGCTGTGAGGTGATATGAACAAATATCCTAGAGAGAGTAAGTTGGCTTCATGTAAACATGAGGAGAGGGACAACAGGATCAGGAAGTGTGTAGATTATACGTTTCATATCAGTTTGCATGTATACACACAGAGATTAAAGGATTACGTCAGGTTGTTGGGGAGACTGGCTTGCTGGTCTACTTCCTCATTATGTGATATGAGCAAAGGAACAAAACAATCCAGTAGATTGCTCCCCGCCCTGAGTGTAGTTTATATGAACTCTTTTGCATAATGTATAAGAAGATTGACCTTCTAATTAAATTTGAGAGCTTAGGATAATATTTGTTTGTCTGCTTTAATTTATTAATAAGAATAAAAATATTTTAAAGACTCCAGCTTTATCCTAAAAAAAACTTTGGTAGGCTAGCCAATGTGTTCACCACTATTTCAGATGAATATGTACCACTGCTCCGCCGCTTTACTTTCCAGTAGGAACAAAAGCAGTCAAAGCAATTTTATTGTTTATTTTTTTCTGTGTTGGTGTGGAGTGTGAAAGTGAATGATCTACTGGGGGCACATGCATGACTTTCTGTCTTTGTTTCCCTCAAAAATCTGGCACAAACTCAGTGTGTGTACATCTGTATGACATGCAGCTTTTGCTGTGGCCACGTCTCACTGGTCAGATCTAAATGACCCCTGAGGAGTTTGAGGGGAGCTTTGAATCCTTTTCACTCTGCCCATCCTGATGTCAATTACTGTTGGGTTTCGGCAGGGTTTACCAGCATGGGCCCTGACAGTAGGGCAAACCAAATGTACAACACTAAACTAGAACTCTGTTCAACACTGTCTCCTTCAATGTGTGATTTTCCCCTTCTCTCTATCTCCATCTCTCCTATTCTCTTTCCCCCCACTTCATCGAAGTAAAACGCTCTTCATTAAATATAGTGTATGTATTTGTGATTGATCATCCAGGCAGCATGGGAGTTTAAATTGATTGTCAAATCAAATTGCCAATAAAGACGTTGACGCGGCACAGAAGCAGCAGTGGCCTGATTGAACACAGGCGCTGAACCGTGACAAATATGCCGGGCAGAATATGGAAGATAAAGTTGATTATGAGTAAATGCATAAACAAACCATTTTAAAAAGCCACTGTTTCATTTTCCCATTATTTAAGCTTTAATTTCATATGTGAAGCGAAGCAGGAAAAAAATCATTTTCTCAGCACGTACTGGACAAATTTCTCTAATGGTTTTTAATGTAGTTTACAATATATAAAAACTAATGTAACATTTAAGATTAATACAACATTCAACATTAATGTCAGTGTAGTTATCTTTTAGCTAGCTAACATTAGAAACTTAATCGCTGGATCTGCTCCGGAGGGATAAGATTCAGAACGGATCTGCAAAATGGGATTGTAGTAGACTGCGCAGATCCAGACCAGATACGAGTAACCTGTTACCAGTAAAATAAAGACTTCACTGTACTAGTTTCTTTACCGTACTGGTTTCTAGTTTCTTTGGCCCTAATCCTGTGTAGATCTGACATCACAAATGATTTTAATTGCCTAAATCAGATATTACAGAACATATCTAACCAACTCAGCTCTGACACAAAAATAATTTGCTTATATAACTCTTTGAAACTTTTTTATTTTTATTGGACCTAATGGACAAAAATGATAATATAAAGAATGATTTCAAGTGCTTGTGATGCTCTGTAAAAAAAAAAAAAATCATCCTTTTACAGCTGTTTATGTTAGCGTAAACTTTGGGGAAGAAGTCTTTCAGGGCCAGTGAGCATCACCTGACCTGCAATACCTACTGTGGCCACAACGCCCGAACTGCCTTGCACACCAGCTTTCAGTCATAACTTCTTGTTTTCTGATGATGAGATGAGATGAGGTGGTAAACATCATTTATTGAGCCCAACAGTTACTTATTAGCCTTTGGATAAATATATTTTTTTGTGAAAACACACTGTAGGAGATACAGACCCACTTAACCTCCCTCAATTTAGCTTCCTGTTTATACTGCAGTGCTTCTACAGCATTTTATTTGACTGCAAATTAGAGGAATATCATAGAATATTTGTGTAATAAGAGGAGAAAATAACAGCCTAACCAGTTTTGTTTAAATAATAATAATAATACCTTGTGTTTCTGCCTCTTATTCCCAGGGACTGTACAGGCTAATATATATTTCATTCCGTTTTCATTATCTGCTGCTGACTGCATGGTGATGCATGAAACCCCGCATGCGTGCGCGCCAGCCTGGCTCTTTCTTGCATTTTTTGGTGTATGTGTGTGTGTATGTGTGTGTGTGTGTGTGTGTGTGTCTGTGTGTGTGTCTCCTGCTGTGCGCTACGTCTCCATAACCGGGCATCACGTCACGTGTCAGGGCTCCCGGGTCCTGGGCCAAGTTTTTCCTTGTCAGATCATCCACGGAGCTTCAGCACAGCAACCCACACAGCCCGAGCCTCCCGCGCGCATCTCCGCTCCACGCTGCGTAACCAACACCTCAGCGAGGATGGACGGATGGATGGATGCATGGATGTGGATAGACGTTCCCGTTTCACCCAAAGCGCAAACCAAGACCACTTAAAGAGATTATTTGATTACTTCCAGTGATTTTTAACGGCTCTCGGATTACCTTTGATCTTTTTTTTTTTTTTAAGCAAAAGAAGTAAGGATATCTTTTTTTGGACAGAGAGGGAAGAAAGAAAGGAAAGCGGGTTGCTGAGAAAGGCTGGGTGCGCTAGAAACACGGAAAGTCACGGATCATGCTTATGGGAACTTCCGATTCCGTCTCGATAAGGTATATTTGAAAAGAATAAAGTTTTTTCTGTTTGTTAAGAACCTACCGTTATGTTTTAATATATATTGAGTCCATGCGTCCACTTTTAATGACAACAAAAGAAAAAAAAACCACAGGTGACCGGCGCTTAATTCCCTCAGGCGCTATTTATTTCCTCTGACACCGTTTGAAAATATATGTAAGTAGTTTTCAACATCTATTCAATGGAGAGCATGTTTAATATTTTGCTTCATTGTCAGACAATCCCTTCAGGAGAGCATACAACTGCCTCAAGCGTCAGATGCGCTTTTCTCATATAACGGCAAACGAGGGACAACAAAGCCCATTAAAAAAAGCCCTTAAAAAGAAAAAAAGTCTGTTAGCTGGATTTTGATGACTAATGTTTTGTTCTCGATGTTATTCTACTTATTATAATAATCAGGATTAGTGTGACATTTGTTTTTTTTCTTTTTTTCTTTTTTTTTTTTTCTTTTTGCGCATTCCCTGCCCACCAGTGCGTGGTGTGGGCTAAAAACCTCCAGTAGACCAGAGACAGAGCAGTCCATCTGTTCAATCACATAGCAACAGGAAGAGAGAGGGAGACAGAGAGAGAGAGAAAAAATCCCTACTATTCCCACAATATCACAATATGATTCTATGGCACCCATATAGTTGATAGTTACCTTAATGCACTGGATAAATGTTGTTTTCCTACCTGTAGGGTGTCACTGAAACAGCAAAGCATTATCTGTCTCAATGGTGATCTTAATTTATCTCCTGTATCATATTAATTAGATGTGTGTGATATTCCCTGTCACTTTTTTGTGTGATCATTTTATTGTCTACTAAAGGAATAGTTCATTTCTAAGTGGAGACAGAGAAAGAGGGACTGTTTGAACTGATAAAGAGCTTTGTGAAATGAATGCTCGTTGAAAGCCTCGAGCGCTGCCAGGTTAGTAAACGGATATTGAAAATCTGTGTCTAGATTGATTGGAAGCAAGTACTGTTACTGCTGAGGGATTGGAGGAGGGAACGGCCTGACTGTTTTTTTGGCTCACTGTGTGATATTTCTCCAGTTGCTCCTTTGCCTAAGTTGATCTCTGTCTTTCACCGTCTTTCTGTCACTGTTTCTCTGCATCTTTGTCCTCTCCACCGTCTCTATCTCTGTCGCTCTCGTCACACCGTCTTCCGTCTTTTCTACCCCTCCTTCTCTCCACCTCTCTCTAACCCCTCTCCTTATGACCTCCCTTCAGAGTGGCTCTGCCTGATGCTCTATCATGACTGATGGCGAGGGGAGAGCGCGCTTTCAGTACGCAGAGTGCCCGGAGGGGCAGGAACAGGAGGAGGTGCTGGAGGAGGTGAGGCTCGCTATACCTACGGCTTACCGGAATGATGCCCCGGGCCCTGATGTTGACCCCGGAGGAGGCCGTGATCAGGAAGAAGAGGAGAAGGAGGTGGAGAGGAGAAGGAAGAGCAGTAGAGGAGGAGGTGAAGCTGAATGGAGTCCTGAGGTTCACGAGCATGTGGAGCAGGAACCGGAGCTGGAAGTGGAAGTTGGACCAACACTGGGAGTTCGCATCACGGCTCCCATCCGCGATCCAGACTGTGTCTCCGAGGAGGAGGAGCAGCAGCCGTACCCAGTCCTGGCCCCCGTGGCCTTCTTCTGCTTAAAGCAAACAACAAGGCCTCGCAACTGGTGTCTTCGCGTCGTCTGTAATCCATATCCTTTCATATGCTGGAAACCTAAGTCTGTCTGACACCTGGTAAGACCAAATATGTCCTCAGTCCTGTAGGTGTGGTCATCGCCAGGCATACATGTGTCCCTTGATTAAGAGGTATGTGATTCATACAACCAAAACACACAGCAAAACATGATGATGTAGCCAGTTGGTTCAAATGATGGCTTCCTAAAAGCTTTACGCATGCCATGGGAATGCATCAACTTGTCTGTGAATGTTTCTATGAGACTAAACAAGCACCAGTGTGGGGCTCCACCCTGGTGAAATCTGACAGGTCATTTGTCCAACTACTGGGGTTGAATTTCCCCACACTGTCATCATTTTACACACAAGTGCCATGTGTACATGTATGAATAACTGGTCAGGGTCCAGTTGCCATGAGTGCATCTTCATTGGGAGAATAGTAGATGTTTCTTCTACTGAATTTCTGTTCTGCACTGGTTTGAGATTAGAGTGGTTTGTTGTTTTAATCCTTCCCCAATGGAAGCAATCTGGTTTGTGTTCTGCCGTATATGGCTAAAAGATAATTTGGTCACTGGTATGGCTGAGTTTAAGAAGCAGTGTGGCCTTTAACGGGGGTTGATTGAACCAAAGTTTGCTTTGCTTGTGCAAATTTGACCACTGAAGTGTTTTTCTACTGCGTTTTTTGGCAACCTCCACTAATGGACAAGTTTCCTAAGTGTTCATTGCCTTTAGGCGCATAAATAAATGTATAAGTCTGGCAAATGTATGCATTGAGGCATCATCAGTAGAAGAGCAAAGTGAGAGACCAGCCTGTAGGGAATCCCAACACTGACTGGCTTTCACATTATTGCATCATGCTCTTTTCTGGTCACCTATGAAAACATCTTTCCACTGATTGTGCATCTGATTTGTCTCGGCTTGCCTTCGTTCTAATGTCAGTACACTAGATCTTGGTGTATCTTGGGTGCACAGGTGTATATTTGAAGCACTGGAGCTGTGTTTTTTTTGGTGTTTTTTTGGATCAAATACTTCCCCCGTACGTCTGAAGATGCACATCATGAATCAGTTGTGACTGTACAAGTTAAATATACACTTGCCTCTTAAGTTTTTCTCTTAGGTCACAGTATCCCTCTGCAAACATTGTCTGGCAGCCATTTTGTGCTAAAATTCATTCATTTGAATTTAACGTCAGGAAGCCATACAGTCCAAGTGAAATCAGTTTGTAGCTGCTCATGTCTGTTTTAGTATCCATTATTACCCCTCAAGTGAACATCCTGCCTGGATAATTTTCATCTGTGGGATGTTTGAGCACACTGGAGCAGAGACAAAAAAAGAACATAATGTGCATTCATTCCAAGCACTATGAGAAAAAAAAAACAACTTGAAGATGAACCACTGCAAATTATTTTCCTTCCTGATGTGATTAAGTGGGTGGTGGTGTAAAAACAAAATCAGGACCTGAGTCATATTCATTTGCATTTACATTTCTGTGTTCCTTGAATCTAATCTTCAAGGTACTGATATCATAAAACATGAAATGAAATCATAAAATAATTATTCTTTATTTTGTGACGGTACCGCATGATCTTTTAATACATTGTGTGTGTGTGTGTGTGTGTGTGTGTGTGTATGGTTGGTGGTTTGTCTGAATGGGTCACTGCACGACAGCTGACCTTCCTTTGGCGACCTTCCTTCCAGCCAGGGTTGGGCATGGGTCGGAGGCTGCTCGGCTTTCCTTATGATGGGAAATGATAGTGACATTTAAACGTCATTTAAGCGTGTTTGTGAAAAGAGAGCTTGAGAGACAGAAAACAAGAATGAAAGAAGTAGAGAGCGAAAGGGAGAGACAACCAAATGAAAAGCAAACAAGAGAGAAAGAGAGTGGAGTGCATGGACAGAACGACTTATTTGGTAATTATTTTATGTAATTGTCTGGTTTAGCAGTGACGTGTACTAGTGGAAGTACACAGTTTTTGTTGTTAGTGTGCAGTCCCCTTTGATATGTTGGGTCTAGGGGTGTAACAGTTCTCAAACCACGACACACATGTCCATGGTCTCAAGACACAGATCTGTCCCCCCTCCCCCAACCTACACCAACTCGATGCCACCGCTGCAGCCTGTTGCAGCCTCATTACGTTACTAATATAACAAAACTCGCACATGGTGATAGTCAAATGACTCGTTTCACAATCAGAATTTCATCCAATCAGTCTGATAACATTTGGAAAGTCTAAAAGCCACATGATTAAATTATTTTATTCCCATTCAAATTAGCAGAGGGTTAACCGGTACTTAGCTGGCTTGACCGGCAGAAGTCTCGGATGTGGATTACTATAATTTCCAGTAATGAAGTAACAAAAAATCAACAGTAAATGGAAGCAGATCAGAAAACAAGGAGGCTTTGTACTAAAATATGAGCAAATGTACTTATCAAACAGAGGGAATTAGAAATAAATGATATCTAATATAAGCCTGCTTCTAATAAAGGCTTGGTACCCTCTGTAGCTGAGGTAAATAAAAGCCCCGACCACTTTTGGAGAAAATACGGTGTTTATACAGTTAATACGTAGAGTGTTCTTCAGAGAAGTGTTTTTTATTTATTTATTTTTGTTTTCTTAGTTAATATGTAGACTGGTCTTCAGCAAAATTTATTTATTTTTGTTTACTTAGTTAATTTATGTGAAATTAATTTATAAAGTTAATGTACCTGCATAGTGTTCTAGATATTCCAAATTGAAGTTGATTTAACAAAACCCAGAATTTTTTTCCCTGTTTTTTTCTCTTATCCCCCTCCCCCAACCCCACCCACCCACCTCAAAAAAAAATCGAAGATAAGATTAATACACCCCTAGTTGGGTCATATACTAAATGGTGATCACATGTTGTATATGTGTGCATAACTGACCTGACACAGTATTGGGAAGGTTGGGGTAGATCAGAGACTACATTAAGAATTCCTTGTTGATAGTTGTGGCTCGGAAAACAGGGAAGTTCCCTTCCATCATCAATGTCCCAGGACAGCTTTACCATAAAGCAAATCCCATGTCAGTCCCATGTTTATCCCGTTTTAGACTTTGAGACGTGGACTTGGACATTCATGTGAACCATCATCTACTTCATCAAGTGTCAGTAATATAAAGCATCCCTGCCATCTCTAAGGTTTCTGTGCTTTAGCTATCATTGGACTCTGACCTCGCTGGAGGGAGAATTGCCAACAGAGAATTCCCCTTTGGGGATTAATATCACAGTGTTATATCCATACTGCTCGCTGTCGGCACCAAATAACCCTGCCATAAAAACGAAAGGCATGTTGTGCTCTTTTACAGAACAGGGGTATACTTGGTGAAATTAAGACATTACATAATTGATGAAGACTGCCCCTGTAGTATGAGCGGTTGTATCTAAAATTGGTTAGAAAATCATTTTTGGGGGATTGAATTGGCAGACCTGTGCAGCAATTTGGAAATCATACAAAAGCACATCATGTTGGCTGTTTTTAAATGAATTCAGCATAAATTGGCAGGGATTCCATCCAAGCGTTTGGTTGGGTACGGATGCCATTTCTTCTTATGCTGGTGTTTAATAAAAGAAAGGTGTATTGAGATATTTCAATGTTGCGGACGTGTATATGCATGCAAATTAAGTCACATCAATAGACAACACAGGAATTTCATTTGAGATAAGAACAAATTAGAGCAAGCAAAAGAGGTAGACAGGAGAGAGGGAAAATTTTAAAAGCAACAATTATTCAGTTAGACATATAGACATAAACACATGGCTTGGCCTGCTGTTTGACAGATGTTACATTACAGTATGTCTGTTTTGTTTAATTGCGAAGCGTGTTGCATGCTGCAGCGTCTGCAGATGTAGCCTACTACTATGAAACAGATGCCTTTATGGTCAGTGCATGTTCTTTTTCTCCTGCTTGTGTCCTGATCACATTTCGGATTTCCAGCTGATTGCTGATGATATGTGTTGTTGTTTGGCGACAGTGAGGACTGTTTGTACCAAGAGAGCTAATGAATGAGACACACACTGTTACATGCCTAGCATTGCATTCTGACTGCTTGTTTAAGACTGGAACCAGGTTATATCCTAAGAGTTGATCAACTGGACAGCTCTCTGTGTTTTATTCCTTATTGTGTGCAAGTATGTGGGTATGTGTGTGTGTGTGTGTGTGGACAGGATCCACTGGGTAAGCAGTGCAGAGTTGGTGGTCCACAGTGGGCTATGTAAATATTATTCGCAGCATAAATGTTCTGCCACTCAACCACACAAAAGCATGCACACATTGGTTAAATTCAGAGTCTGGAGAGGACAAGAAACAAAGAGATAAAGAGAGTAAACTAAATTTCAGGGAAAACATCTCTTTTTTTATAGCCATACCTTTTGCCAGAGGTCAAACAAACTATTGCGAACACTATTGCACGATTAAAAATCCAGATTCATACAATAAAAACAGGTCAATAGCTGCTCACAATTAACATAACAGCATTTCAGCACAACAGCAATTCTCATTCGTCATGTTTATGATGCTCATCATCGATGATTGACTGACCTGCTCTTTTGTCTTGTACATTAACGTGTGAGGATATCCAGAAAAATGCACGTCTTTGCTCAAGCTGCAATCACAGCAGTTAACTGATTTTTAATACTATATATATATATATATACTATATATATATATAATATTCACTCGTCCACCATACAGTGTGGCTTTACATTGACCAACTTAAAATATCTTCAATCTTCTAAACAAGAAAGTCTTAGACAGGGTCCAAGTTGAGGTACTCTGCTATTGATGTTTTCAACTTGCTCTGAAATTGAAGATTTGATTGTCAGCTACTGAAAAACAATTTATTTTTTTTGGGAGATTTCATTGTTTGTCTCTCAGGTTTGATTTATGCTTCATTATCAAATCATTTAATAAACCACAAAGTAGTGGAATAGGGCTGTTTTTCAAAAGGCTCCTTGTCTCAGCTGTCCGTAACCTGGACAAACTTTTGAGATGACTGCATCAGATTATCTTAAGTAAATTTCATGTCTACTAAAGTCTTGAGCTAAAAAAAAAATCCCCAGTAATCAAATAGTTTATTTACAATTTTGAAAATCAATGATTTGTTTAATTTATCTTGCAGGGAAAAATTATGAAAAATGGTTGGTTCCAGCCTCTCAAATGTGAAGCTTATATGACAGTAACTGTTGTTCGCCAAAACAGGACATCACGTACTGTAGGGCTCTAGAAAGTTCACCACTTCACCATTTCACTGCAATGAATTGATTAATAGACATGTATTGTATGTGAGTATTCAGTAGATTAATAAATAATGGAAATAATTGTTAGTTTACTACTTGCATGAATGGAAAACAAGGGTTGGATGTAAAACTGAAAACCTCTGGAAGGTTTGAAGTACATTTGGCAATTTATAGTCCACAGGCTGAAACATGCAAAACCAGCGGTGTGTGGTCCTCAAAGAATATTGTAGGAAGGAATGTGTCCAGTAGATAATACAGTGTAATCAGTTATACCTGACTAGACTTTTCCAGTGCAAAATATCTCCTGTGACACTGTCACAAGACTGAATGTTTAGGAGTCGCTGGTTGTGATAGAATAACAAGCTGAATCAGACTGATTAGATCAGAATCGAGGGCCAGACAAGGTTAATCCATTACAGATGAGTGGATTCATCATGCTATCTGTCTCCATTAGTCATACTCTAAACATGTTGAGAGGGCCTCTTGCACTTCCTCCATAAATGAATACAGATGAGGCTACACGAAGAAGCATTTGGCGGGTTGGACTATCAATCGGTTTTATAATATCAGAACCAGATTTAAAGCTGTGTCAGGCAGGGGGAAAACTGATCCAAGTTAAAATCTCCAGCTTGAAGAATCTCGTTAAAATGTAGCTCGGATAAGTGTCGACTTGAGGATGATAAGAGGCCTCAGTGTTTGCTGAGGGGCGTCTGTTACAACCTACAGCAGTGATAAAATGACCCCTAATCAGCTCCATCTTCAGGAGCAAGAAGTTTGAGTTGTCACCTTTCGCTCCAGCTGCGATGTTATTTCAAGGGTTTTGTTCTTTTTGTCTGTAGTGTGTGAGTGCGTGTGTGTGTGTGAGTGTGTGTGTTTGGGTTTTTGTCTTAAAATGACTTCATCTCTGCAGTGTGAGGGATAAAGAGAGTCAGCCTCGATGTCAGCGGGTTGTCTTTCTCTTACTGCCACTCAGACAGACATCCTCAGGTGTGTGTGTGTTTGTGTGTGTGCATCTCTCCCTCTCCACCGGTCTATTTGTACTGAGCAGTGTGTGTGTGTGTGTGTGTGTGCTCGGTGACTCATTATATTTGGCCTGTGCTCATGATAACAGCAGATTGGGGGTCATAAGGTGTGTATCACTGCAGAGACAGAGGGATCCTGTCTCTCTGACGTATGAAGTCCTGGCACACTCTGCACAGGTCTCACAACGTGCGCGCTTGTGTGTTTCTCTGTAGATGTATGCGAGCGTGTGTCGTGGGATCTCTGCATTGTCTTGTATAGCGGACAAGGACCATGCATCAGTTAGGAAGTCAGTTGAAGAAAAACAAGTCTCTCTTGGATAAGTGCTCTAAAAGAATGCACGCAAATATTACAAAAAGATAAATACAACTGTCACAAAATAAGTAATGAGAATACATTCTTTCAGTACAATGTTACAGCCGTGCATAAATACCACATACCTACAATCATAGAGGAACAAAGCATTCAGCATAAATACTCTCTGTGCCTGCTGAAGATCATGAACATTGTCAACTCTCCATGCTAGCCAACATGGTCACAACAGTGCATTCTTCTAGTTAACAGATTTATGCGAGAGAATAAATCAGCTTGGCTCCAAAACGTGAAAGTATCAACACGTTCACTTTACACTCGTTTACCCCAAAAAACCCCAGAAAGTAGCAGAAGTGCAGCACAGACAGTCTAGTTCGTAAAATCAAATAAAGGGCTAAACTTCCTGCTCAGACAGAACATTCCTCTTTTATAGGAAAGAATTGTAACACGTAGCTTTCAAAGGATTTTACAGGTATTTATAATAATGGTCATAATTTATTGCAACAGTTGCACAGATTATCGAAAACTGTCAAGAGAAAGTTGGCGTTGAATGCTTGCTCAGTCATACATTTAACATTTAAAAAGTTTGACCAATATAATTATGTTTAGAGTTAAGTTATCCAAAAAAAAGTGTAGCTTTGGAATCAGTATCAAAACTCAGGAATCATATCGGCATTATTGCTATAAAATGTCAAATGATACCCGGCCCTACATCGATTAGTATCGTTGTTCAAAAATCCATTATGAAGCCAAACCTAATAAGTAAAACAAAACTGTTTGTCGGCCCTCAGGGTGTTTGTTAATGTCTTATGTGTGTGTGTACAAGCCAACTTGTGTGGTTTTGGGTTGGCTGTGTGTGTGTGTGTGTGTGTGTGTGAGAGAGAGAGAGAGAGAGAGAGGGAGAAAGAGAGAGAGAGGAGAGTGCATGTGTAAACAGGGTGTTAAAGTGTGTGTGTGTTGTGGGATTACTTCCAGTACAGTAGGATCTTTGTTTATCCCCAGGCTCACTGTTTATAGGCAGCTTCGCAAAATGATCTGGAACTAATAGCGCGGACTTTCATGTGTGTAAACGCAGGGTGTGTGTGTGTGTATGTGTATGTGTGTGTGTGTGTGTGTGCAATGCAGGAGTTTGTATGTGTGTATACTCAACTGTATGCGTGTGTTGGTGTACATTCACACACGCTGGGTGTTCAGGCAGTGACCCTCTCCTGCCCCGGGCGCTGAGCATCTGACTCCACAAAGCGCTCCAGAGAAATAGAGTGTGTGTGTGTGTGTGTGTGTGTGTGTTTATGTCACAATTTAAGTGTGTTTGTGCTGCTGGCCAGATGATAGCTTGAGTCTATGAAATTATGGATGCCATCAGGGTTATGGGCAGAAACGCCGTGATTGGACCGCCATGGTTAGGGTTAGGTTACGTTACTGTTCATTCATTTAGAAAAGGTTTTGGTCCGGATGGACTTATAAGTGGTAGGCAAAAAGGGTAAAATGTGGGAGGGGGAATGGTTTCTGCCCGTAACTACAGCTGGGTGCAGAGGAAAGCAGTGTGTCAATGTCAACTTGTTTCACAGAGCTTTGTGCCAGCCAACCATGTTTTGTTTCATGCATGAATCTGTTGTGTTAAAGGTTAAAGATCAATCTGAGTAAATCTGGTGGCTGCTGCTGTTCAGGGTCAGAGGGTTAATCTGTTAAAGAGTGGACTATGGAGTTCTTAAACATCCTTCTGCTGTCTAAAAGCAGCAGAACAGGTCTGTGGTTTTTATTGGTGTTCAAAGATGTTGTAAGATATCTGCTTAACATACACATTTTGTTTTATTCTTAGCCATTTTTCTCACAATTCTGAAGGTCCAGTTCCCTACGCACTACAGCCCTTGTCACTGTTAACTATGCAGTTGGCCTGGGGAGAGCTGTAGACCGATGTGTGCCACCTCTGTCACACTCTCTGTACTGCCAGACGCTTCTTTTCACCCGACAGTGATTAGCTTCACCGGGAGGGCCAGTGTCCTGATACTATCAGACAATCCAAGCAAAGGTGGTTGGCCATTTCACCGCTGTATTACAGCTTGTATCCAGCATTTCTAACCACAAATTTCAAACAGAAAAGCAAACCCAAATAAATGCACATGTTCTATTTAGTTCCTGCCTGTAGATATAAAGAAGGTAACTGCAGTTTCTCAGTTCTGTTTGCCCAGTATGTCTTTTTAGTCAGAGAGCTGTCAGTCACATCCCCCGTAGTGGCAGCGCCTCACTGATTGGCCCTTTGCTACTGTGAGGAGGGATTTTCGGCAGCTGTTGCCATGGCTACGCATCGTGTTGATGATGGTCGAGAAGTGTATTCTGTGTTTTCACAGATCAACCAACCATCCAAAACGTGCTCTGTCACTCTAATCGAGGAAATCCACAGAGAAAAAATGAGAGGCAGTTTCTCTTTAACAAAACTTCCATTAGACAAGGAATATTGATGGGAAATGTGTGTGTGTGTGTGTGTGTGTGAGCAGAGGACAAGGGTGAAGAGACTGATACTTTAGGAAAGGGGAGAGAGAAAGGACACTCAATTTTGAAAAAAAGTTAATAAATGAGGGAAAGAGGAAGCAAATGAAGTCCAAAAGTCTGGGGATAGAAAACAGACGAGGGAGGTGAAAGAGAGAGGACAGGAAGTAGAAGAGGGAGTTGTTGGAAAAAGGTGGGAGTTAAAAGTCAAAGACGAGAACAGGGAGAAAAGAGGAGAATGAAGAGGTGATGGAGGAGGAGAGTAGCATATGAAATCTATCCAAAACGGTGCTCTTGTTTGACAATCGGACACAGCCAATCACAAGTGTGAGCGATGAGCACGCGAGTCTCCGCTCTCCGTCGTTCTCATGCTTTTTTTATTGTCTTTCTCTGCTAGTTGATGGTTGCTGCAGTGAAGATGCAGCGGGTTTCTCTTCCTCAAGACACAACTACTCTATCAACCCCTCCTCCCCCTCCCTCCTCTCTCTCTCTCTCTCTCTCTCTCTCCCTCTCTCTCTAAAAAAGCTGCAGCTGAATAACGTGCTCTTTCTTTGTTTCTTTCTCTTCTTCCTCTCATGTCTTTGTCTGTTCTCGCTGCTAAAACATGTCTGCAAATGCACCAAAGCACTTCTTCAGATTTTTCCTTTTCTTCTATTTTAGTGTTTTTTTATGTCGCTCTATTGGAGGCAGGAATCAGTAATGCATGTTTTTTTTTTCTTTCTTCAGTGTACTACAGTATAAAATATGCATTTGCATGCACACACACACACACTCATGCCAGGCAAAGGTTTCTCAGAGCAAACCAAGTGAAAAACTGCAAGATCTTTTTTTGATAATGAGACCACTTGAAATGAAATAAACTGTCAGGGTGTTTCAGCGTTTGACACGGACTGACTCGCAGGTTGTATTGATTTATAGGCATGAGGTGTGCGTCGGTGCGTGATGTCCTGGTGGTCAAATTGGGTTGAGCTGGAGGGGAACAGAGTTCACTAAAAGTGGATTTATTCAGGCTGATGGTTATGAAAGACAGAGAGTCAGCAGGTATAATTGAAAAACTGAGCAACCGCAGATTCTGCAGAGATGCACTATGAAAGACCGCTGTCCCTCATAGTGCATCTCAAAACAACACACTCACTCACACGCACAAAGTACGATCCCCAAGGCACGAGAAGTAACCTGAAAAGGCGATAATGTGTTTCTTTTTTCGGAGGAGGAGCCAGCGAGGTCAGCACATGGCTCCCCCGGGGACGATGCATCATGCCGGGGTTAGGATCATCAGCGGACCGTCACAGGAGGCTGGAGCTCCTTCTCTTCATCCCGTTTTTTTTTTGTATTTAGTATTTGGGGTGCTTAGTATTCAGATATGTTTTTAGGTCATATTGCCTTGTTGCGTTTGCTGTTAAGTAGCTGCACTACTGTTCCTAATGAGCTTTTTTTGTGTGTGTGTGTGTGTGTGTTTGTGCCGTGCAGTACGTGTGTGTCTGTGTGTTCCCGCTGTTCTGAGCCGTTTCCCCACAGTCAAGCTCCACATGAATAACACAGCAGCCCTCGCCTTGCTGCTGATCACATTACTGTCTGAAAGATGGTTGGAATGACAGAAACACACACACACACACAGAAAGAGAGAGAGACACACTATATGTAATGGCCTACTTTATATGGACAGCTTTTCATTTCACACAACAATGTTCTGGAGGCAACAAGAATTGCCCACACCGTTTATTGCACAAACATGGGCATGCACCTTTTTTTTTTTTTTTTAAGAAACACTCTTTAACAGATTTCCTCTTTGGTACCAACTCTGATGATCAAACCAGCTTATAAATGAGGGCCTGTGTGGGAGTACATGCATGGGTGCACATCTGTGTGTGTGTGTGTGTGTGTGGTAGTATGAAAGAGTAATGCAGAGATGGATGAATAAATAAAAGATCTGGGAAACCCATCAGCATCTAGCACTAGGTTGTCATGGCAATGCGGACAGCACAGCACAGTGTATGTGTGTGTGTGTATGTGTGTGTGTGTGTGTGAGAGAGAGAGAGAGATGGAGATCATATCACTGCAATGTTTTATCACGTATATATAACTTTGTTTCAGCCCTGTAACACTAACAAAGAACAGCTATTTCTCTCTCAGCCTTCATCTCTGCTGCACATCAAAGAAAAGAATATCAAATAATAGTTTTGCACTTTAAGTATATATATACATGTATTGACTGAAGTGGTTTTTTTTGACATTTTAGGGGTTAACATTTGTATATTTGAGGCACTTTTTATCCTCTGATTCCTCTTTTAAGCACACCTTTTTTTTGCAATTGAATGTAAAAGGTAGAAGTGTTTTAAGGGTTCTTCCTGTGTCGAATGTTTGGCCGCACACTTATCGGTGCCCATCTTTGTGTATGTGTGTGTGTGTGCTTGTGTGTGTAAGTATAAGAGATGCTTTTACAGCAGTGGAGTATAATGGATATACAGTAGCCTGATACTTAACTGCATCTCCTTAGAGACCTGAAAACTGCAGCCTCTCTGCTTCTCTTCTTCTCTCCGCTGTGCAGCACGTGTCTCTGCTTTGTCTACAAAGTGGGCCTGTATGTACAGGACTGTGTGTGTGTGTGTGTGACTGAGAGAGAGAGAGAGAGAGAGAGAGAGAGAGAGGCAGTGCACATAAGTGTGTAGATAAGTGTGGTGTGAAGAATAAGAGTTCCAGAAACCTAGTTTTACGGCAGAGAGGTGATTGAAGGTTGACGGTGAAGAAAAGTGCCAGGTGAATTTAAAGTGCATGTGCACAGTTTAATGAAAGAAAGTTCAAATGGCTCAGATATATGTTGTGATTCAAGTGTGTGTATGTGTGTGTGTGTGTGAGAGAGAGAGAGAGAGAGAGAGAGAGAGAGAGAGTGGGCCAGAGAGAGAAGTCTAGGACAGTGGGATTCTCTCAGCGAAGAGGCTCTTACTAGAAACTCTACCTGGTTACTAGGCAACAGAATATCACTCCTGCACATTGGAGCATTGGGGAGGGGGGTGTCGATCTACTGTGGTAGCGCGTGTGTGTGTGTGTGTGTGTTTGTATGTGTCTATGTGTGTCCATGTTTGAGTGCTGAGTCAATAACTATATTATTTATAAGTATTTTATAGAAAGAGTGTGAGACAGATGGAGGGGGAGGGGAAATAAAAGGCAAGTTCAGTGCGTGTGCTAGTCTCAGATGTGGCATTGATATAGGGCTCTACGTGCGGGTGTGTTTTACTCGCACAGCGAGCATTTAGAGGGATATCAGAGCAGCTTTGACGGTAGCTAAAAAAACATCAACAATATATTTATTATATAGAAGAGAGGGGCTGTTGTATCTGCGCAGCGCTCCAAAAGCTTTTGACTGATTGAGGCTGCACTCACTCACTTTGAAGTAGTCGCTGTTGGTGATAGTAGCGGAGTGATGCAGCACCCAGTCGACTATATAAAACAAAGGAAATGAGAAAGGTAGTGTGAAAAATGAGACAGGCTGAGTTTACTCAGCCTCCATGCTTAAAGGCAGAATGAGTAGGATTTGTCAGTTGCGGTTTGTAAACACAACATTCAAAGTTGGCCCCTCCTCCTCGGGCTACACCGCCCAGTAATGTCCCGAACACAGCAAAAAAATAAGAAAATACAGTGAAAGGGCAGGGTCTCTGCAGATACAGACACCGCCGCACACTTCTAGTGGGTCATAACTGATGATGAGGAGAGGTTGTTTTTGTAGTCTATACATTGTTTTTTGGAAAAGTCCTACTCATTCTGCCTTTAAACTCTGAATTACCGCTTGTATCTGTTTTTTTTTGGGCGACTTCACATCTGTTGGAGGAGGTCACCCACACCAAACTGAACCAACAGTGAATGCACAAAGAGACAAGACATCTGTTTGTTTTTGTCGCTCGACTGAATTCAGGCATCTGACCAAATGCAAGTCACGTTTTGCAATTTTTGTCTCTCTTACTCAGTCTGTTAAATTGTCTAAGAATCTCAGAGGAACATCTAAATTAGGACACTTTGCAGCTGCAGTGTGAACAGATTGACCTGAGCAGAAAGAGGTTATGAGGGTATTAAAATGTGTCACTTTATAATATTTCCTTCAGTCACAGCTTCAGTAAAGTAATTACAGCTCACCACCACCAGTGTCAAAGTTCACCACACAGACTCACATTTATACTATTGCAAACTTCAGTGTCATAAAAATGTATTGGTTTTTAGTGGGGAACACAAGTATGATATGATTTTTAAAAATGTATTTCCTTGCTAGATATTTGGTCAAAATGTAACTAGTTCCAGCTTGACAAATGTTGATATAGATAGATATATAGATATAGATGTAGATATTATATTTTTTTCAGTTATTCTGGCATAGTTGTAATCTTTATCCTAACTGCTGTGATATATTTTAAACTGATGTCATTCAGATATTTAGTGTCTGGTGTTACCAGATGATGCAAGTAGCAGTGATCTACTTCATGTCCACTTTTGTGCAGATGTTGTTTACAGTGGGTTTAAGTGTTGGTGTGGGTTTTAGTGTCGGTTTCAATTTCAGAATTGGTGCAAAAAATTTTTCAGACGTAGACTTTCGATTTTAGTAGTTTCATTTCAATATTAACGCACATGGATGTGTTTAAAGTTTCACATTTGTCATTGAAGCACTGATGGGAAAGGGGTCTGAGTTTAACTCGAAGGTAGTTGTGTGAAAGTGGGATCTGTCATAAACCAGCAACGACAGTTTGATTAATCTAAAAACCAATGAACTGTCTTTGTAAATGATCCATTGTTCTCTGGATCGAACTTGGCATTGTTTGCCTCAACTCACAGAGGCTACACACACACACGCACACGCACACACACACACACATAGGCAGTGGGTCAATGCAGATGGATTAATCTTCTTCAGACAGCATTTCTTATTTGCTGGTACGTGTGTGTGTGTGTGTGTGTGTGTGTGTGTATGTGTGTGTGTGTGGCAGACTGCCGTTTAATGTCCATTAGGCTGTAATGAAGGAATGCAGCTCTCACTGGCCCCCTGTCTGCTTTCTAATGGACCTCTATTATCACAGTTCAAACACACGTGGATACTGCACCACACACACTGCATTTTCCTCTCTCTCTCTCTCACACACACACACACATGTATACACATGCACACACAGACACACTGCCTCTGTGCGAGATGAAAGGGTGTCGTTAAGCAGCTGACCCAGCTGAAGTGCGGGAGGCCTGGGGTGTGTTAAACAGCCTGATTTTAGCTGAAGTGGCTATATAATGGTGCTGTTATATACTTGTCTGGAGAAGAGGGAGCCATACGTCACAGAACAAAACACTGTTATAATGAATATGGAGCCAACATTCAGCCGAGACCTCACAATGCCATGTAGTTGTCAAAGCTATTCTGCCAACGAGTGGAGAAACAACACAGCAACAAAAGCATTGAAGTTTAATGCTAAAATCTTGTTAAACATCTGTGTTTATGTTTAAATGTATTGATGTAGAGGTAAATATAATTGTGGGCTAACTTGTACGTCTAACTTATCATAAAGCTAACAGACGTAAGCCTTAAAGGGGCCATATTAAACCCCTTTTTTGAAGCTATTAAGCGAAGTTTCGGGAGCAGGACCACACCTCAACTACGCTACTTCCAGCTATACCACCTAACCCTCTCCTCTTCTTCCGCTCTCGTATTCTGCGCCCCTCCCCCCCACCCTATTTCTCTCTTCCTGCTGTTGCGCGGATGCTACGGCGGATTCCCCATAACCTTCCCCACAACACAGCCAGCAACCAGAAGAACTATGCACATCAATTGTTTTCCTCAATAAGTCATCCAAACGTATTTTGTTGATGGTGTGGTCCTTGCTAGTGAACCACAAGTTAACACAGTTCCCCGGGGTCTTAATAAAATATATCTGACTTTAGTCAAAATACCATAAGGATCAAGCACCACTGCAGCCTTCTCATTCTGTCTAAACAGCCTTGTTCAGAATAGCCGGTTTGAGTGTAAATAAACTTGATTTAATTGCAATAAACAGATCAAATGGATGTAGAAATAACTACATCATGATGTCGATTTGTAAAAGTCTGAATTCATGCTTTGTCAGATCTGTCCGCAAGACGACAAGCGAACAGCTTTTAAAATGCTTGTTTTCTGAAGGGAGTTCAGATCGATTAGAGCTATGCTAACATTGTAGCTGCTCCATCCATACTCAAAATCACATCATCTAAAGGCATAAATATGGCAGCAATGTTATTGTTAACACGCATAGATATCTACATACTGAGTAACTTTAAAATTATATAAACTCACCAGCATTTAATATTGATGACAGCATCTGAGGTGGTGTGTGACTCCGGTGTTAGCTCCAGCTAGGTTGAGAAGTGAGATTGTCCCCCGGTCCAGACCCGCAATATGTGCAAATTTTTCACCCTTAGCTAAGAGTAGTTTAGCTTTGCCCCATGTGACGTAAGAAGGGGCATCCAGTCTGAATGGCTTGTTGAATCACAAGAGTACAGAGCAAGCCAGCCCACACCAAACTGACTGTTCGATGTGCTTTCTAACACACAAACTGTGAAAAAAGACCAGAGACCCAAATACATACACACAAGTAGGGCTGCAGTCAACCAAAGAAAATCTTGGTCGGCTAAAATCGTACATAATCTTCAACTAATCGATTAGTCGCACGGGCGGGGGAGGGGTTTGAATACACCCCCGTTCTCACAGGTAATTTGTTAGTCTGTCCCTCCCGCCGCAGGAGATAATGGATTACTCCTGGAAAGCTATTGATGTAGCACTTTTCTCTTTATGAAAATAACATGGAGATTATTCGACCAATGAGAATTTAGTCGGACGAGAGCATATCGACCAACTAATCGACCAGTCGACCAGCAGACTACAGCCCTACACACAAGTGCTGATAAAATGAGCTTTTCATAATATGGCCCCCTTAAGCATCAACAACAAAGCTTGAAGCACAGAATATGAAACAAGTAAGAAAAAATATGTTATGACTTGATTTGTTGAAATCACACTCATGATGATATACGCTTTAAATTTCCATCTTAATTTTTTTTTTTGACTATGTAGAAGAAAGCCACTTAAGTTCTATTCTTGCAAACAGAAACATGGTGGAGTGTAGGGTTTGCACCCCTCTTCATCTCTGCAAGAATTTACATACAGAGTCATGTTTACACAATTTTGCTGCAGAATACTTATTAATATAATTGTTACACTCAACAACACTTGAATTGTGTAGAGGAGAATGGAGAGGAGAATTCTAAAGGAGACATGGTTTTAGCAATCGCTTGCATCAAATTCTGTGGAGAAATATTAAAGTCACACTTGAGAGGATTCTTGACAACACATCACTGAAAGCATAATGCTCAAAATCTGTTCAGATTTAGTTTACCAATGACCTAAACATGCCTGTGTGGAAATTGAGACTTTTTGTCTGCCTCTGCACTCTGTACATCTATATATTATGGACTACACAGCTCATGTAGCAGTGTAATCACTTTTGCATTCACCTGCTACCTACAGTATTTCTCTGTTCTGTGATAAATGAGCAGGTCAGAGGTTACTGACAAAGAACTGGGGAACAGCATCAGCAATAAAGCGCTGTTGCAAGCCTATGGGAAATGAAGCTGTCAAACATAAAACCGCCATGTTCTGTAATATATTTCAGTACTTTTTACTTTGCTCACCCATACAGCTCTCTGTCTGCTGCTGGTATGACCCAATTCCCAGCTGCGGATCAACAAAGTTAAGCTTACTGTATCATTTATAACTTTAGTGAGGTTTAAAATCAGTCACATTCAAGAGCTAAATATCAAGAACAGATTTTACTGTGAACTCTTCTTTTAAATATGCCACAGTACGCTCGCTGATGTGCGTGAAAAGTGAGAGAAATCCCACTACAAGTGGATTTAGTGTTGGAGACATGACTAAACAGGCAGACAAAAACACACTGACATTGAATTAGTGCAGCGGAAAGAGAGTGGCAAAGCACCCCATGTATTCATACCGGGCTGAAACCCAATCTCATCCGGTCGTCAGGTCAGGTTGTCAAATACAGACTTTGTCACGCCCCTCTGGCATCTCATGCAGACGCACAAGGCACACTTTGGCGCCTGTATAGCGACGCACTGGGGTTTCAACTAAATCCAATGTAGACCCATCCGCGACAGTATTATACACTCAAAGCAACTGGTGTGGTCTGGTTAGGTTTAGGCACAATACACACTTGAGCGTGGTTTGTGTTAAAATGATCACTTAAAAAGTCATCATGGCAACAGTAAACATTGCAACAATAAACTGTCCCGAGTCGCAGTTGGAAACGTGACACTCGCGGTAGGAAGTGGTAGGTGAACAGTGGTCTCCTGCAGCAAAGTCCACTTTTTGCCATCTAATTATCTAGCCATCCACCCAAGGAAAATGTCACCTTATATAGACGTCGTCGGTCTCATGGCGTCTAATAATGATGCGGATGAGTTTACAGTGGAGTTAGTTGAAAGCCCCGTGCATCTCATACAGACACTGAAGCGTGCCTTGTGCATCGGTATCAGACACAGAGGGGTGTGACAGAGGGTCGGTATTTGACACCCTGGGAATGAGAGAGAGCTGTGTATTCAGAAAGTGACTCACTCCCATACTATTTATCTATTTATTTATTCATTTATTCCTATGCTCACTCATTCACTTGCTCACTCAGGGTTGGTGGCCATTAGCAATGGATGCTACAAGCACTGTGATAAAAGATCGTCTACTCACTTGCTCTTTATTTTTAACGCTGTAGAGCTGTGGAAGCTAAGATAATGATTGAATAAAAAAAGCGGGTGGATAAATTAACCATTTGTTCCCGAGAGATGCAATTTGGATCAAAGTATCAACCCTTAATCTCAACATCATAACTTTTTCGAGCCAGAATGCACAGACATCATACGCACACCCTTTACAAAGATTATTTGGTTCTTAATTATCAAATTTAGGACTTTTCTTAAGACAGTCGATATTTTTACAGCTACATCTATAACTCTGTGTAGTGTGTGAAGTGTTAGGATGTAATTCCATGGAGTAGATATGATTCATAATGTAAAAAAATAAAATAAAATAAAATTTTAAAAAATGACTCTATTTTCTTTCCCCAAAACGTGACATCACAACTTTATATCATTAAGAAATATGTCAAAAAGCATATTCATGCCTTGCTGGCTGATACAAAACAATCAGAAAACCAATAAGAGTAATAAGATAAGCATCTGTAGCGCTACTCACATGCGAAATGATGACATTTTTGAATAGTCTAACTTGTCCTGAAAAAATATCTATGTCCACATTAAAACTCCGTGTGTGAAATAGAACATAAAAACACTAGAGGTCCAGCGGTAAATGACTACAGCTTGCACACAGCTAATTGGGGAACAGCATCATCTGTTCCCCTGCCTGATCACACAGCCATTTAGAGGCATGTTGGACAGATTGAAATGCCAAACTCCGGAAAAATATTGTTCAGTCAGTTTAACCTGCAATTAACCCGACAGAGAAAAACGATTCACAGTCTCACCTTAAAAACATCAAATAAAGATGCAATTAAAAGCTGTCAGTTATTCCTTTATAGTGTGTGTGTGTGTGTGTGCATGCATGTGTGTCTGTGGGTGTTCATGCATAATGCAGCAGGAGAACAGTTGTCATGAGCATGTGTGGTAGTCGGCATGTTTGTCACAGTGTGTCAGTGTGTGTTTACATGTATGTGTGTCCAATAGCACTTTGTAAGAGGAGTTCCAATGGTGTGTATATGTGTGTGTGTTTGTGTGTGTGTGTGTGTGTGTTTGTATGCCATAGCGCACTGCAGGCAGAGAGGCAGAGGAGTGCTAACATGAGTGTGTGTGACAGACCTCCCACGCACTGAGCTCTGATCTGGTTTGTTCCGGTTGGCGGCCTTGTGTCGGCATGGCGATGGACAGGCCCTCCTTTGGTTAGCTAGGTGCCAGGCGCAGAGACTAACGAGATGCTGTGCCGACGAACAGATCAGAGTGCGTCGTACCTAGCGGCGATGTATGTGTGAGAGAGAGGGAGGATGTATACTGGTATTGGTGTGTGTGTGTGTGTGTGTGTTTGTATGTGTGTGTGTGACTGATAAGAGAGTCATCTGTCAGTCCAGCTCAGGACAACAAAACTGAAGTCCATATTGGTCTGTTATCCTCCACTACATCAGTCACTGATGCAGAAAAAGAAAAAAAAAAAAAGAGCCAAATCTTTAATTGGAAAGTAAACAAAATGTACGCCCAACCAAATCATCATCCTCAGTGTCCTGAAAGACTGAAGAAGAGACTGAACACACTCATTTTTTTTATCAAGAAATTTAGTGACACACCCGCTATGTTAAGGGCAGTGAAATCAATTGGAGAAGATAAGTGCCTGCAGTCTCGGAGATGATTAGAGGAAAACCATGTCAAAAACATCAAAAGACACATTTTTTTTCATACTATATTGATAGCTCAAAGAGAGTTTTGTCTTTTCGCTGTCAGCTACAGATCAGCATCCTTGCAGCAGACGGAAATTCAGGTCTCTAGTTGTGCAATCGGCCAATAACGCCCCAGTTTTCAGTCATATGTAGCCCAATCTTCAGTTCAATGCCGCACTTAAACATTACGGTAAAAGAGCGATAAATCCAGTCCATTTACCGTACCAGTTGAAATATAGTTAATGCATAAGACATTGATTAGTACTGCCATTCCTGCACAGCCCAGAACCACATTTATACAAAAGCCACAATATATTAAACTAACAACAGCTAAATATTTCTGGTTCGCTGGAAAGCCTAACCTCCTGCATTTGTGTCTGTGTGTGTTTCTCCTAACTGAGCAGAACATGATGTTTGTGCGACCTTGCATATCATTTCCTAATTTGGTAACTGACATGGTGAGCTATGCTGTGTGTATGCGTGTGTGTGTGTGTGTGTGTGTGTGTGAGAGAGAGAGAGAGAAAGAGAAAGAAAGAGAGAGAGAGAAAATTTGTGTATTATTTATAAGCATCTCATGTTTTTGAACGATTACTATTAGGTGGACTGGGCGCTGTGAATGTGTGTGGTTTGCCAACACATCTGAGAGTGTTATTGTTTAGAGGCGACCCTGCTTCCTGCGTTATAGCAGAGAGAGAGAGAGAGAAAGAGAGAGAGAGAGAGAGAGAGGTGAAGCGGCAAGAAAGCATAAAGCCATCGAAGAGTGGGAGAGAAATTCAGCCATAAAGATATCAGCGGGGAGGAGAGAAAAACGGGTCACGCAGTTTGAATTTTACTTTTAAAACAGAACCCAGCACAATGATCGGTGATATAACTTTAGTACTCTGGGATTTTGTACTAGTAGAAAATGACCTCCACCTCATAATGTGTCTGCCTTTGTTCAAGCTTTTGATACTAACCCATTGAGATGGATAAAACAATGTTAACCGTGGGAGGAGGGATGTGGCATTAACAGCTCAGCGTGGATAGCTGCTAATTTTACACTCATCCTAGCCCACCTAGCTTTGTGTCTGTACTCGTTTGAAGTGCACACTTATCTGAAGAGGAGAACTGTCATCCAGGGCTTGGACTGGAAGAAGAGATGGATGGACTGAGACAGATGCATGCAGGGGCAGATAGAACTTTTACACAGAAATCATCTAGAAAATGTGGTCAGTGTCTGTGGATTGATGGTATTTGCTTTGCATAATCACTTGTATTCCCACAAATTCCCTCCCACTGACGCATTGGTCATACCGGGAACAGAACTAGCTTAGAATACACTAGACATGCCATACTCATGCATCGAAGTAAGTGAGCTCAAGGTTAGATTTTTGGTCATACTCCACACTAGAGAGAACATTGCACTAGTGAGTGGGAATTAACCAAAGCTGCCAAGTTGAAGGTGAATGTATATATACCGATTGTCTATTATTAGGGTTTTTTTGTTCACTTAGCACCATATTTGCACCTGAGAACATTGTGTTTGTTTCACAAAATGTCTAGAAACTGGACTATTTTGTGTGACTCCCGACACCAGTGTAAAGCACAGTGTTGCACAATATTTCTGACCTCAGCTAAATGTTTTTTGTGCAAGGCTTGCATGCAACTACTTTTTTGCCATGTTTTAGTTCTGGCTTGAGGTCTTGAGGTCAGTCTGTCCACCACTTTGTTCAAGACTGAAATATTTCAACAAGTATTGGATAAATTGCCAGGATTTTTTTTAGATAGATCATGACAGATAGATTTCAGACAGATTGTGATGAAATGTGTCCATACTTTGGTGTAACTGGAAATGCCTGCAAAGCTGGCATTCTCATCAGCCTCAGTTTAGTGCTATTTAGTCATTGTTAGCCTGCTGTCATGCTAAACTAACATGGTTAACATGGTAAACATTATCTCTGCATTGTACCTGCCTACGTATAGCCTCACAGATTCAGTAGCATTACCATAGAGTCTTAGTCTTGTTCTGACATCATCCATCTTGAGCCCAAAGAACCACCAAATAGCTGCTTAAGCCATCTTTGAAACTGAATTAAAATAGAATACATTAAACATGGGTTTAACATACAGTTGAGCCAGATGAGGATTGATTGATGGGATAGAGTGCAGGAGGAAGAGATGTAGAAGATGAGCTAAAGTTACCATATCACTAGATAAAATGATGTGTTGTCCACATGCTGCATGATTGCATAGAAGACTTATGCATGTCCACTCATTTAGAAAAAAAAGATGGACCTGAGCCTGTGCTCGGCTCCATTACTTAAATGCTGAGCTCTCTACTAAAACAACTGTTTCATCACAGTACCACTCAACTGGAAAAGTTGAGCCACCTGCAGTTCCCTGTGTGATTTAGAATCTCCTGGAAATTACTAAACGTCAACAAACCATAGATCATTTCCCCACTCTAGACTACCAGTGGCAGTGTCTGCTGGTAAATGATGCAACACTGGAAGAGAGTCATGCGTCTTATCAAGGAAACCTCTTTGAAACACTCAAGTGACCCAGGCATGTGCAGGAAGATGTTCTGAAAATAGACAGTAATGGGAACAGCGGTTACATAACAAATTGTTATCTGTCAAATAGATTTAAAATGTTAATGAAATAAATGAATCTCCCAGTGGGCATTTTATTTTGATTTGATGAAGGTGGTTAAATGAGGCATTCTCATTCTAATTGGGCTGTAATTCTGATTGTTAATGGAATTACAGGCTTCCATGTAAACACAGCTAACAAGAGTACAGCAAAAGATGATGCACAGTAGAGGGGAGAGTGAGAAACACTGAGAAAAGAGAGAGATAAAGCGAGCGAGGGAAATCAAACTTCACAGACTGCCGAGTAAACAGTGCATACACGAAGGGAGAATAAAGAGAATAAAAAATAGAGGTGACTAAGAGAATACAAAGGGGAAAGTAACAAAAAAGCGGCGACAAAAGAGCGGATTGGAGAGCGGAAAGGTAAAGCTAGGATAAAAAAGAAAGAGAAGACGCAAAGTAGAGGTGGATGAGTAAAGCGAGAGAAACGAGAGAAGCGAAGGGAGGACGGGCGTTAAGATGGAGACAGAAAACCAGGAGCGATGGAAGTCAAGTGCATGAACTGAGAGAAGAAAAGAAGAGAGAACATGAGAGGAGTAAAGAGAGAGTGCTGTGGGAGAGAGTTGAGTTTTCTGCAGTAGAGACGGACTGCAGCAGAGCACAAAGCCAAGAGATGTTTCACTCCATGGCTTTAAATGCACACGGCTATGAGATATACCAGATTTTTAAAAATAACCATTATGTGTCTCAGCTGTGATGCACCAACACAGACTGAAACTATTTACTTTTTTGCAATCCAGGGGGATTTTGTGCATGTGTCTTTTGTCTGTCAGTGTGTATTATAGTGGCAATGTATGTGTGTGAGTGTGTGTGTGTGTGTGTTCGGCCACTGAGGTGATTTACCAAGCCTCCAGAAGTGAACAGCTTCTCCCGCTTGGTTTGATCAGCCACTAATTGAATAATGAGTGGGTCAGGGAGATTGTTCATTGTTTTAAGGCCATCTGGAGCTTCGCCTTCGGGGGCACACACACACACACACATACTCACACTTCTCATGCATGTGCTCACAGATACACAGAAGTGCCCAGGCATGCAGAAACATAAAAATGCTAACAGCTACTGCGACACAGACACACAAAATACACACACACAGGCAAATGTGAGATCAAGGGACAG
Organism: Thunnus thynnus; assembly: GCF_963924715.1. Lineage (NCBI taxonomy): Eukaryota > Metazoa > Chordata > Actinopteri > Scombriformes > Scombridae > Thunnus > Thunnus thynnus. The sequence goes on from NC_089533.1 coordinate 19,614,721, forward strand.
ATAGAGAGAAAGCCAGAGACAAAAAGGGTGGGGTCAGGCTGGGAATAACAGCAGGGGATGACATAAGAAACAATAAAAGATGGATAACTGAAGATAGATGGCTAATTGCTCCTCAAAGCTTTTGTAGATAAAGAATTAGATTGCAGAGAAGAACATAAAAACACTTCAGGCCTTGGAGTGAGTCACAGAGGAGAAAACGACTTACAATAAAAGTCAAAAATAGGTCCTTGATTTTATCCTATCGCTCGCTCGCAGCACTCGAGCCATAATGACATCTGGCATCCTTATCTTTATGTTTAAATATGGTTTTTTTGGTGCAACGTGTGCAGAAGCAGATGCTCAGCAGGTTGGACGTTTAGATCCTTTTACATCTTTGAGTTTAAAACATTTTTCGCGACTGTTTCTGATTTCACCAAGGAGCTACTTTGGTTTAGGATGCAATTCTTAACTTGTCTTGTTCAGTCCGCGTGTCGGGAGTGTCCTCGGGCAAGATACTGAACCCCAAATTGCTCCCAAAGGCTGTTCCATCAGTGTATGAGTGTGTGTGTGTGTGTGTGGATGAGCTTTAAAAACTCCTCCTGATGAGCAGGGTGGCACCTTGCATGACAGCCTCTGCCATCAGTGTGTGAATGGGTATATGTCGGCATGTAGTTTAAAATACTTTGAGTGTTCAGAAGACTAGAAAGGTTTTACATAAATGTGGAGAGACCAAATGTGAGTTTTCCCACTTGAGAAAGAGTGAGTCATTCATGTCACTCAAAAACACACCATGTGGCTGCATTGCATTCTGATTTCTCAAGGGTACTGTCAGTCGGTATCTGTCTTTTTTTCGCAGTGTATTTCTGTACGTTGAATCATCAAGTGTCATCAAAACTCTGAGTCAAGGAAGGAACGTTTTGCTAGATTTTGTGGTAAGACATCGAACGTAGTCAAAGGACAAATGTTTGTGTTTGTATCCTATCATGAGCTACCATCTTATGAGCTGTGGTCTGTGTGTGTGTGTGTGTGTGTGCATGTGAGTGCAGTGTTTCTCTCAATCCTTTGCCCTTATTGTCCCAAGAGTTCAACACCATCTATCACAGATGACCGCTCCGTGCGTCGTTATTAGTGTAAATGCAAGCATATGTGCACATGCATAAGAGCATTACATCTGTGCATTGTGTGTGTGTGTGTGCGTATGTGTGTGTGTGTTGGGACCCACTTACAGCAGCTCGCCATTACTCCTAATGAGGGGAGCTGCAAGAGGCCTGTCGTTCCATTAACCTCATCAGCATTATTCTCTCTCTGTAACATAAACACCCACAGACACACACACACACACACACACAAGAACACGACATAAGAGAGAGAGGAAATGGGCAGGGCAGAGGATTGGGTTTTATGACATCTGATTTAAGGGAGATTAGGACTATTTCGAAGGAGGAGTGTAAGCAGAAGTTGACAGAAATGAGGGTGAGAAATACTGTAGACGAGAAAAGATGTAAAAAAAAATGGGGAGTATTAGGAAGAAGGAGGATGAGCCAATATTTGTAGACTCATTTAAATGTCTCCCGGCTGCCCTTTAAATCTGTCAGTTCAAGCTGAAATAATGTCAGTATAGGTTGTAAATTCAGCCCTCTTTGTTCTTCTTTCCACACAACTACAGGTATTGGCTGATAATTGGCCTTTTAATAAAAATGGAATTTTGTCCAATAAGTGTCATCCACCTACAAAATAATAGCCGTGATACACTTTGTATGATTGCATATTTACTGAAATACTGATCAATCTTAAACCTTTTGTTTATGGAGAGGCTTTAAAAAGTGATGACAATGCACTGTTTTAATAGGATTCGATAGAAATAGGAGTGCGTTTTGTCCTTTATGCACTTCTTAGGTTCAGTCAAGAGATTTAGTTTCTTTAATGCTGTAATGGCTTTTTCACAGACCTTAACAAGAAGGGAATCATGAATCTAAATGATTTCGGCTTTAAAGTTGGCATTTATAGGTAGCTGATATCTCTTGGTCGTTAGGAGGTTCGGTGTTCACTCGGTAAAGTGCTGCATCATGAAACAGAAACTTAACAGAAGTAATTCATCGTTTTGGATGTTCGATCCCGTTAACAAAGTTTGCTTTACAACACTGCTGACCATTTTCCAAAGCATGTTTTAGATGTATGAATGTAGTTGTGAGCGCAGATTCATTTGAGGAGTCTACATTGCATTTCCAACAATAACAAAGGAATTTACTGTTACAGATTCCCAAACTTATGTTTCAGTTCCCGGTAAATTGATCCTTCAGTAAAAACGACAGTTGTTTATCCAAGTGCCCAAAAACAACATATATTTGCGTTCAAGTGACAGGAGCCCGTGAGTGGTTATAACAATTATGACAGGAGCAAAGGAGGACATGTGATTGATAGAGAATATCTAGAAATAAACTGATATGTAACAGCGATGTCCTAGGAACGTTCCTGTAAAGGACCATTTCTAATTGGTGTACTTCCAATTAGTAAATTACACTTAAAGGTGCAATGTGTAGAATTTAGTGGCATCTAGTGGAACAGACTTGCCAGAAAAGGAATATAATATTCATAAGTATGTTTAATTGGTTTATAATCACCTGAAAATAGGAATAGTTGTGTTTTCGTTACGTTAGAATGAGCCCTTTATATCTACATAGGGAGTAGGTCCTCTTCCATGGAGCCTGCCATTTTGCACCGCCATATTTCTACAGTAGCCCAGAACGGACAAACCAAACAGTGAGAGCTCTAGAGAGGGCTGTTTGTTTCACACTCTTTACGGCAGTATTTTTCGTCATTTGGAATCTGTCCATCTTATGCACGGATTACATTGATAATTTATTCTTCTTGGCTTTTTACTCACAAAGCTTTTATTGCACTTAAAGTAACGAGTTTAGTTGTGGCCAACTCTCCACCGTTGTTTCTCCTCTGCTGCACCACACACACACGCAGGGCTCAGCCCCGCCCGCGCCGAGAAAGAGCAGAGAAGAGGAGATACGCAGGGAGACGGCGACCGTAAATGACAGCAAAAACGCAGTAGAGACCGTCTTTATTTATGTCGCTCACCAAATTTATGTGCACTCGTTTAATTTCAGCTCAGTGTGAGAGTCTCTGCTGCGTTTTACTGTTATGGTCGCGCTGCTCTCCTCTGCTCCCTGCACACACAGGAGAGACAGTGAACCAGGTGAAGCACCTGAGCAGACGACAACTACGCTCGTTACGTTACTGTAAGTGCAATAAAAGCTTCGTGAGTAAAAAGCCAAGAAGAGTAATTTAATTGAATCCGCGCAAAGGATGGACAGATAAAAGGGTGAGGGGTGGATCACAGACAAACTCTTTATTCATTGATTTAAAATATGCTATATCGGGATAGGTATCGTTATCAGGATATGAAATGACCTATATCGGGATATGGGATTTCGATCATATTGCCCAGCCCTACTGGGATTGTTTCTAATGATTAAAATTTTAGCAGTTATTTGGGCCTTGTCTTTGTCAAATAACATAGTTCAGAGGAAATTTGTAAGAAACTGAAACAAACAATATGCTTTTGAACTTTATTCATTTAAAACACACATGCTTAATAGCAAATGGGGTAAAACATGCAAAAGCAGTGTTATGACCCTTTAATGATTTTCCATTTGGGCATGCTAAGTTAAGAGAGCAAAGGGAAGAAAGAGAGCAACAAGGAGGAGAAAACAGAAGGAGAGAGAAGCAGAGATGAGAAGCAGAGAGGAAGAAAGGAAAGGTAAGGCTGGGTATAAAAGAGGACAGGAATGAAGAAAAAGAGATAAGGAGAGGAGAAGCAGCACAGTCATGGTAGCAGAGGGAGTGAAGTCAGGTTAATTACATTAAGAATGAGCTGAGGCTGGGTGAGGAGGATGAGACACAGCACTGAAGAAAGAGAGAGAGAGTAGAGAAGTAATTGGTTATGAAGGTTGAATGAGCGCCGTCAGGAGAGAGTATCAATCTGTGCCTCATCTTCTTCTGACCATAAAATACATGCCTAGGGCCAACATGTGCGCACGCACACACACAAACACACACAGCCGCTGATATAATGTGGAAGCAGCAGGCCATATCTGTTTCTTCTAGTGCTCAGTAACCCAGAGAGGGGGAACATGCTTCCTCCCTTTATTCAATCAAAACCACATTATGTGCATATCTCTCTCCGTCTGTCTTTACATATATCTTCTCCTCATACCTTCCTCTGTCTCTTTAACCATTTTAAATGTATTTGCTCCTTACGAGGGAGGCCGTATATTGCTGTGACACTACCGGCCGAGTCAGTGCCAAGTCTGTTAGAGGTTTAAACGTTTCCCCAGCACTTGCAGCAATTCTCGTTCTAACTTTTAAAGTAATGGGCACAGTGCTAATCTTTGGCGCCGTAAAACGCGGTGTGTCCTTTACTCACTCTGCAGGGAGTGAGTGATCAACAGAGAGAGACAGACAGAGAGAGAAAGAGACAGAGAGAGAGAAAGAGAGAGAGAGAGGAGGAGAGAGGACAGAGTGAAAAAGCAATCCAGTTTATTCAGCAATAAGTGCCTGTGACAGAGAAGATAAATGTGACATTAAAACTCTGTACTGCTACAGCTTTAAACAACCAGCTCTGTGCGCGCATGTGTGTGTGTGTGTGTGTGTGTGTGTGTGTGTGTGTACCTACGAGCATGATGTGAACCAGGAGGGCCACAGCAAATGACTTCCATAATCAAGTTCAGTGCAATGTTTCTTGTTTTTATGCAACTCTACAGGGAATGCCACTCCTGTCAGGGGGTATGTGTGTGTGTGTGTGTGTGTGTGTGTATGTGTGTGTATGTGTGTGTGTGTGTGTGTGTTCTGATTTAGCATAAAGATGTACACACAGTGATGTGATGTGATGGGATCTGATTTATCTCCGAGGCAGAGACAGGTCTGACCTTTAACTTCACTGGGGAGGAGAGAAGGATAGAGGGAAATCGTGGGGAGAGAGAGGGGAAGGAGGAGATCAGAAGAAAAGAGAGGAAGCAGATAGCGAGAGGAAGAAAGACGCACTAATTTTTTTTGTCTGTCATCTGTGTCTCTTTATTCTAAGCGAACTGCTGTTATCGCTGTGGTAAAACTCATCACCTGCTGTGAAATAGCTTCTAGACAATGAGTATGTCGTACAGCAGATTCTTTATTTATTCATTTATTTATATGAAAGACATTATTACTTAAGTGTAAGTGTTGCCTACACAGTGCAACAGCCTGGCGTTGGCTGTGCAGCATTCAGTCAGGTACCCACAGTGGATCTGGCATGCTTGATCACGCTTTTACAATGCACGCCACTCAAATTAGAGACCGCAGATGGAAAACATACCTGCTGCCTTCAGATGGCTGTAGAGGGAGTTAATCAGCATACATCCAATAATGCATGCAAGCTGTTGAGGATGACAGAAGCCTAGTTAGAGTCAGACAACCTGCCTTCCTGGCATCACCGCCACAATAAAACTTGAATCAGTCTATGTAGTGGTCAACATATTGTGTAATGGAAGTGAAACAAAGAATTTACACATGGATAAAATACTGAACAGGTGCAGAGCTACACCTCAGGAATAATACTACTTGGTCTGCATATGCATAGCGCCCCTGAACCCACTGCTAAATGAGCCGACTGATTCAGTACAGGTTAAACAAAAGAGACTAATTATGTGGATGATGAGTGTTTCCGTTTTTTCGGCTATGTACGTGAGAGCGAGTGAGTGTGTGTGAGGAACACGGTGAGTGTCTGTGTGTATAAAGGCTTTAGGCTAATCCTGTTGTATTCAACTGGATCAAAGTTGGTCTTTAAGGTCTGTTTGTAAAAAATGTGATCCGGCTAATGGACTGATATCTCCAAACACACGGTCGTGAGCACACACACCTATCGTAAATAGTTCTCTAAATGTTTTTATGTACGTGAGTTCTGGTTTGTCTTTGTGCGTATGTGTGGTTTTCGGGGTGTGTATGTAATTCCCATATGATCAAAACAAATTGAATAATGGAATCATTCATCCTGTGGTTGTGTACTGACATGCTCCACTGTACCCGCCGCTACTAATCACTCTCTTCATACACACACTAAACACACACACACACACACACACATATGTATACACACGTACAGCAGGAGGCTGTCAAGTAGGGCCGTAGTGTTCTGTTCAGTTTCCTCAAGCATGTGACAGCTCTTAGACAGGAGGAGGGAGATAAGGATGGATAGGAGAAGGGAGACGGTGGAGAGCGAGGGGATGGAGAGGCTGCCTGGGAGCAGAATGTAAGAGAAGAGCGACAAAAAACGCAGTGAATGGGTTTAAATATGAGGAGAAAGAAAGAGTTGGTGGATGGCAGCAGCCAGCGCAGGGACACATTTTCTTTTCAGGCTCTGTTCTCCAACACAAGGGATTGGAATGAATCCGAGGAAGACTGTGAGGTTTAAATGCTGACATTTAGCTTTAAGGTTGGCGTGTTCACATCCATGTTGAGTGAACAGTGTAGGATTTGTTTCCTATTTTACACACAGTCCCCCAACTGTGTCAGTGCAGCAGGACAATAATCCTAAACATACAGACAAGAACATGAAGGAGTTTTGCACCGATAAATTTGCAGGGCTGATAGATTAGAAACAGCAAGATTATTTTTACATGCTATATTTCATTCTCAGTGGAAAGCAATCAACTAGAGCTCCAACGGTTATTTGATTAATCAATTAGTCGACTGACAGAAAATTTTTCTATTTTGATAATCGATTAATAGTTTTGAGTCATTTTTCTCAGGTTCTCAGGTTTCAGCTTCTCAAATGTGAAGATTTGCTGTTTTTCTTTTATCATATTTGACAGTAAATTAAGAATCTTTAGGTTGTGGACTGTTGGTTGGACAAAACAAGCAAATTAGAGACATGACTGCAGGCTCTGAAAAATTGCAAATGCATTTTTCACAATTTTTTTAGCATTTTATAGACAAAACAATTAAAACAAACAAAACACTGGTACTCACAGATCTATCTTCTTATTTATTATGCTCCAAAATAAACAAGAAGTGCACCCGATACTTTGATCAAGACTTGGAGCTGTGTCCACTGCTACTTTTTACTAGATCTTTAAACAATTAAAAATCAGCAGATGAATGGATTATGAAAAGAATCACAGTTGCAGCCCTATAATCAACTCCGGGATAGTTGGAAAGTATCTGTAGTGTGTTTACAATGTGTAACGGTGCAACGGTGGAGTGGATTATCATCATTATATAATGCTGTTCATAAGTTTCTATTTCACGTATCACTGGTCTGATAAGACAAATAGAAGGTGGTTCTTGTAAACATCAGGTTGACAGAAGAGTGAATCAGTGTTTGTAAAATCACATCTGCCTACACATTTCCTGCTGAGCACATTACTGCACGTTGGTCAAAGACTCATCCACATCCTCCGGTCAGTGCAACCTTAGTCAAGGAGAGCTTTTATGGTCAATTAGCTTCCCCAAGGCTGAAACATCCTGCACTGCACCAGGCTGCATAAATCTCTCTGTTGACACCAATGTAACTGTATAGAAGTGCAAGGAAATGAACAGAAGTGAAAAGTTTTGATATCTGGCTATCTGTATGGTGTCTGTTTTCTTTGACTGAAACTGGGGCAGAAATGTTTACTTCATTGCGTTTTGTGGTTAATTTAGGTTCACGCTAGCAAGCTACAAGCAATCTAAGGTTCATAACTAGCTCTGGAAAACATGTCAACTTAGAAAACACATCATGGCATTTGTATTTGATTATAGGCTGCAGTTTGCCTTCATTTAACTTTTGATTTTCCAAACTTTAGTAATTGCTGACTGTCTGCAGAAGTCAAATTCTGTCTTCTGATTCCCATCAAACTGTCTTTAATGGAGGTTTTGTCGTCAGCTCAGATAGCATTATCGCTCCTAACTGCACATGGCTGCTCAGGGTGATATGTTTTTCATCACAAATGTCAATGCGTGCCTTTTACCTGATTGCATTTATGGATTTTCATTTGTAAGTGAATTTACTGTTATGAGGATGCCTATTAAAGTTTATGAATAAATTATAGCCACTTGAAAAAACAACTCAGGCTTGTGGGTATGTGGAGGTTATTTGTTATATCAAGTCATTGCTGCTTGAACGTCAGTAATTGTTTACTCTTCTTTTATTAAACTTTAATAATTTCCTTTTGTGTGAAACAGTTTAATTGAGAGATATGCAAATTAGTATGCAGCAGTGTAATGATTATAGGAAGCCTTGCTATCTCCTGACATGTAGTTTATAAGTGAGCAGACCATTACATACTGTTACTGGACCATGAGTTTTTAATCTAAATTAAAGGTTAAGGCCGGTGTTGCTTTTTATTTCTTTCAACAAATCCTGTGAAAAGACAAATAGTCAGTGCCTGCTGTATTCTGATTTAGCTGACACACATTACAGGTGTTCTCATTGACATGTTTTTTCTGTCTGTGTTGTGTTACACCTACGTGAGAAAAGAGTACAGTAACATGAGACACTAAATCCATCAATGAATAGGCGTATTGAAGCACTTTAAATAGCTGGTACAGTTTGAGTGCTGCATGATAGTCAGAATGCTGTTTTAGTATCTTTACCGCCATTGTAAAGTAGAATTTTGTCAGAATTGTTCCCCTATTTCTTATCACAGAACATAACATCAACAAAGAATCTGCAGCTTCAGTACAAGAATATATTTTCTAGACGCTTTCCAAAACCCATTCTGTTTGAAATATTTGGTAACATTTTCTATGATGCCCCTGTCTGTAAAGCATTATAAACATACATGTATACATATACATACATGTATAATTATAGTTATAGTTATTGTAGACATGTAGAAAGTGTTACCAAATATTTCTTTGGAAAGAAACTGTTCCTGTCTCCTAAAAGCGGCAATATGCAGAGCGAGCTGTGTGCTACACTGTGAAAAGACTCTTGCTGTTGGTGCCTGTCCACCCACACCAGTTGTAGTATTATGGTATGGCTCATTCACATAGATAGAGAGGCCACTGTACTGTACATACTTTATCTGTTTCTATGGAAACTGCAACTTCAGATGCAGACAGCTACGAAATCAATGACACTTACCTGCCTCTTAGTCAATCTATGTATCTAAACAGCAGGTATATGTATATGCATGGCCACAGACGTAACACTGATATGCATGCAGTAACTCTCAAACACACACACACACACACACTTCACACATAGTGTATTGTACTGAGTGTGCAACTGATTTGGTGCAGTTGGTCCATTTAAGTCTCTAAGTTTTGAATCAATTGTCCAATCAAGCAACTACTTTAGCTATTACCCAATTAAAACCATTCATATATTTGAGTCAACTAAAAACCAGTTTGACCCTGAAGACACAGTAGCTGTCAAAACATGAGTGTGTTGGAAAATAAGGGCTTATCGATTTGGTTTAGCTGTGCACTCACTGTAACTAGTGCAACAAAATGACATGTGGTGAAGTACACCAATTTGTGTGTTCAAGCATCGAGCATCCATTTGTTGCACTGTAGTGGCTGTCAATTCGTTCCTCTGTGTGTGTGATAGAGGAAGTTCTATGCACATCTACTTCTGTGTTGTTGAGTACTGGTCTAAAGTGATTTGGAAACCTTGTGAAATGGTCCACATTTCCCTGTTGCCCTTGATGAGAGGGCTTGTTCACAGTACTGTATGTACCTTGCAGAGGGATGAGAGGTGGAGTGTGTGCATGTTTGTGTGTGTGTGTGTGTGTGTGTTTGTGTATGTAAGAGCAGGAGTGAGAGGACGGAAGAGTGTGGGCATAAGTAATGTATGTATTGTCACTTTCTATTTGCTACACTAAAGCTTCACTGCACTCCACTCCCACGGGAGGAAACACTACCTACCTCGTTTAGCTCTGATGTTAGAAGTGGAAGAACGAGGGAAAGAGGGAGCGAAGGGCAGAGGTGAAACGGCATAAAGTACGAAGAAATAGAGAAGTGTGGAAAAGGAAAGGAAGGAAGGGTTGAGAGATGGAAAGAGGACAATGGGAAGAAAAAATAACCTTTTTCATATATATATGTATTTATTATATGTATGTGTATGTGTCTAGTTATTATCAGCAGTTAATGATTCTTTTATATTTTGTGTGTGCAAACAATTTAGGATGTGTTTATCACCACTGCTGCTTTTCATCCTTTTTTTCAACAAACAATTGCTGTTGTAATAGCAAGTGTGTGTGTGCGTGTGTGTGTGCGTGCGTTCGTGCATGTGTTCGTGCATGTGTGCACCATGGTGTGTGGTAGCGAACTGCTCTGCTGCAGGAGGCGAAAGCTTGCACTTTGTAGCTGTTTCCATGGAAATGATTTATGTTTGGGGTAATATTTGATTATGGCTGCTGTGTGTGTGTGTGTGTGTGTGTGTGGCTGTGTCAACCAGTTAAGCCCAAATGATCAGTTGTTTTACTAGGCTATAGGAAACACCATGTTTACGCTGCTAATCCTTTAGCTGTGGGGCTATTAAACACACACACACACACACACATTCTGATTGTTCGTGTTGTAAACACAAACGGCTGCTTTGGGCTTCCAGCTGAACATAACTGACATCTTATTGAACATCATTTTGCTCAAATGCGGCAATTTATTTCTGCCAATTACTGAACTTGAATGTAAAGTTTCTCTTTTATAGAGGTTACAGTTCAATCACATGAAACTAGACTTGCTGTTCGGAGTGTATAATACATTTATATTTATAATACACCCTTATTCCAGTGTGAAGGTGTGTTACAAGCAACATCTTAAGAATGTACAACTACATTTCTATGATGCATCAAAGCCTTACTGCAGACAGGACTATCAGGTCGACTAAAGGACAGAGTACATATTGTTTAGATGACCCTGACTAACTAAGCGTGGTTGATGGACCAGCAATTTCAAGTGGGCTCTGCCTGCAGGTCTCCTCTGTGGGGACGGTTCCGGTGCAGGCTCCGCTCTCAGGGCAGCTCCGTTGTCAGGACAGGAAATAACACATTGTTTTTTTCCCCCTGCATTAAAAACCATAGAGGAAGATGTGAGACATGCCCATGATGGTATTTTAGTGTTTTAGATTATATAAAGCTCCTTTTGGTAGAGTTCTTATATATCAGTAGATATATACAGTATAGGCTAGAGTCATACCATAGGCCACTAACATTACTGTGTTGGAAGAATTATTTAATATATATTATTGACAAAATCATGTTTAACAGTAACATGTACTTGTCGTGGCAGCAGATAGTTCTGTGTGTTTTTTTCCTGACACCGGAGGTATCGTCTTGAGCGTTTTGTTTTATTTTGGGGGCATTTCCTGTCCTGACAGTGGAGCTGCCTGAGAGCGGAGCCTGCACCGGAAGCGTTCCCACAGAGGAGCTCTGCAGGCAGACTGTCTTGGCAATTTCCGAAAAATCAGCATTCACTAGCATTTTTGAAAATGACGATGGACACAAGATCCTTTCCTGCTGCAGGACAGAGAGATTGCTTTTACATAAACACATTATTATATATTATGTATTATGTTTTTATTTTGGATACTAGGAGTTTACTGTATATTAACAGCTTTGTAAATCTCATTGGGGATAAGCATGTATCTCAACTTGGAGAAAGCAAAAACAACAAATTTTAGCTTCTGATACTGAAATGTCTTTTCCATCTTTCTGTTCGTTCTTGCAGTCCATGTCAGCTCTGTTTCCATGGTAATGCTCCATCGGCTTATAGTCTGTTTATTAATGTACAATATAATGGGATTTTTGTGATGTGGATATAACAATGCATCTAAACTACTCTTTCCAGATATGAACTGTGAACAGTGGACGACGTAATTCACTGAATAACACATGAACACTTTCATTCTTTAATGTTGTCTGTATATCATATTTACACTAGTTAATATTAACCCCAGTACTTCCTGTGAATGCCCCCCTTGACGGCATGGAGCGGTTGCTATGGTGATGTGTGCGGTACCTGCCCCTGGTGCGTCCCTTGTTGTCAGCTGTTGCCGTGGTAACAGTAACAGTTTTACTATTGTTTACTGATCATTATGTGCCAGTGAGCCATGAGAGATACTGAGATATGATTTTTTTTTTTTTCCTGACCTGGAAAACATAGAGTCACTGCTCAGAGTCAAATATTTCTAAGGCTGAAATGTGGATTAACAGTTATACAAAATATGAGATGTTTGTGCACATTTTGATTACTCTGTAGCTACACTTTGCAGCTTGATATATATATATTTTTTTTAGAGGAGCAGGTCAGGGACATGTCTAAATCTTGTTTTTATTTTATTTACCCTGGTAAATGTTTGCTTCCCAATGTGTTCCAGACCTACAGCATCAACAAAACACACTCTTATTCGATGCTCCTGTAATCAAACATCCAGATTAGGTTTCTGCAAAGGCAATTCAAAAAGCAATAAGGGGCAATCATGTCAGTTATTTTGATTTAGTAGTAGAGGATTTACCCAAATTAAGCCTGCAACTCAATGATTAAATGAGAAAGAGTATCTATGTTGTATCTATGTAATGTTGTAGTGTAAATTTCAGCTCTATTAGGGGCATGATGTTTATATTTTGCTTTGGCTTAAGATTGAATGTAAAGGAATGAATCTATACTTTACATAATAATAATAATAACAACAACAAAAACTGTATACTGGCACCGTGTGATAAAACACAGCACATGATTTGGAGTGGCAGCAGATTAAGATATTCTTCCCCTTCTTTGTCCACATTTACTGTTGTTTTCATGCTGTGAGGAGAGTCTGTATGTGCCTACTCTATAACCCTCTTTCTTTGGATCGAGTCCCACCAAAGCTAGTCTCCTGTGTCTCCTGCTGTCTCACCTAATAATAAAACACAGTGAATATCCTGCCCACTCTCCTGTGGCTGTGCTGTAAAAAGGTTGAAGACCTCTGGCCCGGTGTGTAGTTAGCTATGCATGGCTCTGTATCGCCTCTCTGTTAAACGTGGTTGACTGTTAGAGGTTAGCAAGGAGGGCACTGGCAAACACAAAAAGGTTCACTCTCAGTCTTAAATAAAATATACAGTATTGGATTGTACCAACTAATTTCATCATTTTAGAGCTTGTTTTCCCCCAAAATACATATATTGAGTACATTTTAGGATGCTAATTTGTGTTGTCATAAATGTCAGTGTTTCCGTAGGTATCAATTTCTCTTGCTTCAATTTTTATACCAGCTATGGAAAATATATGATTTAATAATGTATTTAGAAGTCCTTTCAAGTGGAAAAGTCAACAAAACAATATTGTTGTTTGCTCTGACAGTGACACATGCACACCGCTATCATTTCTGTAATTTGTCTTTCTTGTTCTATTCTGTACACACATCTATTGCACATCTGTCCATCCTGGGAGAGGGATCCCTCCTCTGTTGCTCTTCCTGAGGTTTCTTCCATTTTTTTTTCTCCCGTTAAAGATTTTTTTTAGGGAGTGATTTTCAAATCATGGGTCTAAGGACAGAAGATATTGTATTGCTGTACTGACTTTAAACCCGCCTGAGGCAAATTTGTAATAGTGATATTGGGCTATATGAATAAAACTTACTTGACTTAAAATTGACTTGACCACTGCCCAACTGGAACAGCCCCAACTCTTACAGTACAGTACTCTCTTGCAAAATAGGTGATCATTACAGTCCTCTATATTAATTCCTTTGATTTTTCAGTCTAATTCGTTTTACAGTTTTTATTGAATTTGTGAAGTGGGCTTTTGCTTAAATATTACGTTCAATATCAAATCCTTGCACTCCCTTAATGCAGTAACAAAGTACTGTTGCCATGCATAATATTAAATTTTTTTAATGTGCAGATTATTATTAAAAATCAAACTTTTTCCAAAGTTCGGCCCATTTTTTTCCTATGCCATCAAATAGTGTGGAATTTGAAAAGTTTGAAAAGTTTGATGGTATTTTATTAAATGGGATGTATCATGTACAATTCCAGGTCTATATTTATAGTCTGGGGCTCTACTGGAATATCTTTGCATGATTTACAAAAGCAGTCATTATTTATCTTATATTGATCCTTTCTGCAGCCCCTCTGTTCAGCCTCTGAATGAAACAGGCCAGTTTCGCTGCTGTCTCTTTAAGGCCCCCCTCTCGATCAGCCCACTCTGTTCTGATTGGTTAGCTTCCGAAAGCTGTGTCTCGGCTGACTTATGGCAGTTCGGGAGGCAAAATAAACAAACAGTAGTAGAAAGATTTCACTTCTTTTTCTCATTCTTTATTTGAAATGTCAACTTCTCAAATACAACTATACATGTTTGACCTTGAATCCAATTGGAAATATGCCAGTAGACAACACGAACAACCCCGTTGAACAATCTTAGCAACAAAGGCAACGGAACAGAAGTCCATTTGTGTGCGAACAAGCTGATGTCATCACAAGGAGTAAGTAGAGGTAACTGCAAACGGAGCATTGCAGGGAGCATTTTTACATACGTTCACCTCACATTTGATCCTATTTAACATAAAATTTCAACATCATAACAGTATCAAAATAACAGAACATCACAAAAAAGCACGATATGTCCCCTTTAAAGTTAGAAATGACATGCAATCATGGCAATACTATTACTAACTGAGTGGTAATTGGGCCTTTTCTCACACTTGTGGCATTGTTAAAAGTATTCCATAGTCCTTTTTTCACAGTAGGAAAACACAACTTTAAATAATAAAATGAATAATGTTGTATTTCCATTTAGCTGCTTCAGTTTCAGGGTCCTGGCATTGTGCATGCTGGCTCACTGTCACACTGTCATGGCTTACTGGGACACCTTCATACAACAGAGCCAACATTAACATTAGTAACACCTGTGCCTTTCCTACTATATGACAAAATGTCTGCAGTGAAAACTACCTATTGAGTCTGTTGGTTCTTTTACTCAAGAAGAAGGAAAAAAAAGAAAAAAAAACTATTCTGGATACAGGTCCTCTTTTCACAGAACATGTTTTTGTACAATAAATAAATGCAGACGCAGTGATCATATGGTGCTACGTCTTGCACTTCAGCCTAGACCTCTGATCACAGTAGACAGACCATTATAAATCAAAATCAATGGGTACTGGAACCCGGGGGGGAACTAGAGCACACTCTTTCTTTAATTGCATTAATCGCACCGAATAAATAACAATTACAGGATAAGCTGTGTGCTCTAGTTTCCTCCTGGGCTCCACGAGCTGCAGACTGTGATCAGCACCTCCTGGATTGGGAAGCAAACCATGGACTCTGCAGAAAAAAAAAGAAAGTGTATGTGTGTGTGCGCTGAAGGGTGTGCTGCAAGCAAATGTGGTTCCTATGGTAACGCGACCTGAAAATATGGAAACAAATTCAATTACTCTTTCTCTTGATTTTTGCCTTTCGCCGTCTCTGATTTCCATTTTGAGTCTCTGCGTCTGTTCGTTGCAGTCCTTCGCTCTTCCTCCCGCTCTCTGTCTGGCGCTCAGTAATGGAGGTGATTTGGAACACTCCTTTGGAAGGAAGTCGTTGCGTCTAAGATTTAGGCTTTCAATGAAAGGGAGCAAGGAAACAACACATTCACCAATCTGTCAGATGTCAGATTTTGGCGGTCTATGTGTGTGTGTAGGTGTGTGTGTTTGTTTGTTTATGTTTGTGCATGGTTGGCTGTGCTGGGGATGAGTGCAGTGAAGAGGAGTTATTTTACAGCTCTGAGGCAATAAGATGAAAATTTTGTAGAGCGCGCCAAACCATGGGCAGGGTGTTTGTGTGTGTGTGTGTGTGTGATGAGACACTACTGTCTTATCACTGGAAATGCTGGAAGCCTAAGAACACAGTCTTGGTTTCAATAGTCCTTCCTTTTGAGCAGTTTCCTTTCACATTTTCATTTCACTGTAGTCTCTTTTGTTTCTCTGTCAGTCATTCTATTAATCCACCTTTTCTTCTCTGTCTCTCTTGTCTTTTTCCTCCCTCGGGTCCTCCAGCTCCACTGCAGGACCTTTCCTCTCTCTTCCCAAATGAAAAATGAGGAACTTGGCAGAAGTTTTATGGAGCGAAGACAAATGCCATTTTTTTTTTCTTCTGCTAGAATAATCCTTTCAAAGTGCATGTGATAAAAGGGACTACATTAAAGGTTCATTGTGTAAGAATTGGCCACTTGATCCATACAAATAGGGGGAAAGGATATCACCCCCACCA
The DNA here is from genome assembly GCF_963924715.1 of Thunnus thynnus. NCBI lineage: Eukaryota > Metazoa > Chordata > Actinopteri > Scombriformes > Scombridae > Thunnus > Thunnus thynnus. Next base: position 19,630,896 of record NC_089533.1, read on the forward strand.
CCACCACAAGTCCCCCAAAACACATCACCCCACCACCATTATCATTCACTGAATATAGCGTAAAGCTTACTGTTTACAGTGAATCTGTGTGGCGGCGTCAAGAAATCAAAATGCTACAGAGACATTAGGGACAGTGGTAAATTACCAAAGAGCTGCACGGATCAGAAAGCAGTTGCACCATGGAGATGAGTTACAACATAGCTCTAAGTAACAACTGAATAGTTACACACATGCCCCTAGGGTAGGTGCAAATCATAAAATGTCACTGAACTCACTAATGGTAAAACAGCACTTTTTCTGCCACACAGCATCATTTTTTCATTAATTGCTGCCATTTTGCAACACAGTAATCCAGTAGAGACCAAATTTATAGATATATTACTACTTTATAGATATTACTACGATGTGCTACGATGCCAAATGGCCAGCTTTCACATAGCTGGTGCAACCCAGTGCGGTTCATCAGATCAGCTTACATGACCAACTGATGCAGCAGCGACATCTGTGCAACTTTCCAAATAGGTGTTATTTGGATACACTGACCACATATTGGGAATCTACATGGTTATTTTCTTACCTGAAAAAATATTAAAACTCAATAAAGTCCAACAGCATTTAGCCTGGCTTTGCCATTACTGCTGGTTGCTCTGGGCAGTATTACTTCTTCTTCCTCTCATGTTGGACTGAGGGCAAACTAGACACTACAGTGACTCAATATTGCCCCTAAGGTACAAAGTGGTATTACGAGACAGTAAGGGCCAGATGGGGCCAGAGTTAGCTGGTTAGCATGCTATAACGTCAAAACTGTTATTTCTTCACATTCTGTTGGTAATTGTAGTTGATTTTGTTCTAAAATTCTGGCCAATTCTTACACATTGAAACTTTAAGCCTGATGAGTTGTATCTTCTTCTTGTTAAAGGAGAGGTGAAGGTGGGCGAGTGCACACACAGATGTGATTAGTATGGTATGGTATGGTCTGATACACAGTCGTGTCAGACTGTCAGAGTGTGGGATATTTTCAATAATGACTCAGCTGCACAGAAAAGAACTGAGAATGATTTTGTGAATTAAATATATTGTTCAAGACTTGCATTGTGTTTTAATGGCCAGAGCACAGTCCCGTTCAGTGCTTATTGTCCTACTCAGCGTCTTTGTCTAAATGGCTACAAAGCTATTGCCAGAAGTCCTTATTGCACCGTCAGATTCAGGAAGTTTTTAATAGCGTCTAGTCATTTTCTATAAACTTTCTCTAACAAAAATTGTGTCGCTTATCAATTTCAGCCAAATGACTGCTTAGCGGATGGAATTGGATTTGTGTTTTTACAACATCACAAAATTGGTGACTTGCTCACTGAAAGGCATGACAACCAGTGTTTGGGGGCACAATATATCTATCAAAAACTTGATAACTCCCCACTTGTCAAGGTCTGAATAGACCGTTTAGCAAAAATACATTTTCCTGTGCAGGTGCTTTTTACCTGAAGTAGACCACATATTGTACCTCACACAGCTGCGTTTTTACCAGTTTTCATGGCTTGTTTGAGCATGAAATGCACCTATTTAGCCTCAAAACTACATCTTGAGCACCTGCATTCATACATCTGTCCATCAGATTTCTGCTGACCAAAGTCTTTTCAATAAATTCTTTGAAAAATAACTAAATATTACCATACCCCAATCAAAGCATGTCTATTATAACTCACTGGTTCCTCAATAACTAATGAGAAGCACATAATATCCACTTCCTCCTCTCTGGAATGCTTCAGCTGTCTGGTTTAACTGAAAATGAATTGTACATTCCTGAATCTCAGTATGCCAAAGACATAATGCTTTAGAGGATTTTTCAGGCTGATTTCTTGAATATCCATGTGCGCTGTAAGGCATACATGTGGCTCTGTGGTCAAACAAGCGATCACATTTGGTGAGAAATTATTATTTTGTGAAAAAATAAAGGAGGAATAGTGTGTTAGAGGAAAATGCCTGGAGCTCTAAAAACAAAGTAATGCCCAGCTTGAGCTTGAGTGACACACTGGACTCCTCCTGTTCCCTCCTTTTAAGTCATTTTACATAAAAAGCACTGGCTAAATGCCAAATGTGTAGCTAATACTAATTTGGCTGTATAATGTCCCTGAGTGATTATCTCCAGCATTAATGCAGCAAGGAAGCGAGATAAAAACCTGAAGGGAGGCTTATATAATAGTAACCCCTGAAGGTAATGCGACCGGCCATTAGAGGCTGTAGCCTGCTAGTGAATCAGGTGAGCTCACAGAGAAGGCTGCCAAGATTCACCAATCACACATGGCTACACACTCATACACATGGCCACACACACACACACAATCACAGACCCATGCAGTTTCATATGGAGGGCTCGCATAGACATACAAAAGATGTACACACATAATTTCCACACAGATTGTCGATACTAGTTTGGTTGCTGTGTAAATGTGTGTTTTGTGTATCTTGGTCACCTGGTATGTTTGTTTGCATTCACTAATGGGTCCATATATTGTGCATTTGTGTGAGAGAGGTGAATATTAAGTAATGATGTTAATATGTTTGCATGCGTTTGTATGCATGCAAACATACATGTGTAAGCAAATGTGTTTGTGTGTGTGTGTGTGTGTGTGAGTATGACTTAAGTCACTTTCAGGGACAAAAACCTATGTGTGTGTGTGTGTGTGTGTCTGTGTGTGTATGCGTGTGTGTGTGCAGCTCATGCCTTGGTTTGTGTCCAGATGTCCATATGCTGCCAGGCAGGGCAGGGCATGTGGCCATCTGGTAGAAGATAGAAATACAACCAATAGGCTTTGACCTTTTGATTTGGTTTCTGTAATGGGGCGTGTACTGTGTGTATAATGCTCATCTGACGTTTAGCATCACAGGCTCGCAGTAAATGAAGTCTTTACCAAAATTTTGGTGTCTTTTGTATGTTTTCTGGATGTGTCAGCTTATAGCTCTGTAAAGGAGACTGAAAGAAAATCTTATTTTTCTCCTTTTCTGATGTGTGATGATGTAAAAGATTACACCTGAAGGTTATGTTTTATGCTGTTTATACATCTTCACTTCTGAACAGACAACATTTGAAGTAGCGGTTCAGATTGGATGTATGATGGGAGACATGTGTAATCCAATGATGTATTGCACAGTAAGCTTCTAGACAGAACAACATAATAAAAGCCAGGGAGCAGTTCTGACATTACTCTCTGATGTCAGCCAGTTTAACATCCAGGTCTTTGTCATAACTTTGTTTCACTGAATGCAGAATATCCAGCATAACGGAAAAAACATCCTTCCCCCTCTCGCAATGATCCTTGGAATCTATTGTATGCCATAGATTGCTTTATATACAATAGGTACCTATAGTTCACAGTGTGAATATGGGACTGTGAGTGTGGTGTTTGATTTTGTTGGTAATTTTCACTATAGAAGGAAAAAAAACAATTCAGGAACTCGTTTTACCACCCGCTGCTCGATTATGCGGTAATACACAGCTGGTTTATCAAATACTAATGTTTTTATTATTCTGAACCATCATCTTAATGTAAAGACAGTATCTATATTCACTTTTATTTTAACTCCTGACTTCACCTGGTAATCACACACTGTGAATTCACTCGATTCTGATTACACATCTTTGCATCTTGCTGTGTTATTTGGCTCACATACAGTATTATAAACTGAAAAAAGAGTTATACATGCACTGAGTTTAATATCCAATTCTAATTCACCTCTACGGATATACATATCTAATAAAACTTTATATGTTTTCTATCTCTCTGTCCTCTGCACTGCTCTTTGTCTATTTCTCTTGTTCTCTCCTGGTCACTGGCTCTACCGCATACAGTATTTGCTTGTGTAACCCGGCAAACAGTAAAGCAGTCAGCAGGTTTGATCTATAAAACACACTAAGGCAGTAAAAACGATACTGTGGGGTCAGCATTGTGGTCCTCCGGAGAGCCGTGAGGCCCCCCGAACAAACACTTGACCAGAGCACTGAAACACTGTCACACATTAACTGGACAAGCGTGAGACCTCATTATGAAGATATTATGAAGCGACTGGTCTGTGTCATTTGTTATAGGAAAGATTCAGACTAAACAGTTTTTATATGGTTGTGATAAATGATACTTGTGAAGTTTAACATTACAGTTTAACAGGATTAATGGAAGAATACATTTGGAAAGAGGCTTACAATGTCTGTGTGCATGTCTATGTGAGGAGATTATAATTCATATGTAATGGATCATATGTGGATTATATGACATGTATTAATGATAATGTGGATGGTGTGCAGAGGAGGCGAGGGGAGAGAGGAGAGAAAAAAAATAGAAGGGAAATGAGAGGGAGGTGATCTTTTTTTTTTTTTTCCCCCCCTCCATCTCCCTTGACAATAGGGAGCGTGAGACTAGTTTAAGGAGAGGAGGAGGAGGAGGAGAAAGAGGACAGGAGGGTGGAGTGGAGGAATGGGAGTGAGAGAAGAGTGAGGAAAGAGAAGGAGACAATCAAAGAAAAATGTAAACACAACGGCTTAAATGCAGACAAAAGACACAAAAAACACGGCGACTTCCTGTCCTCAACTCTCCTCTCTTTCTTTCTCTCTCTGAACACTTCTCTGGAATCCTCTGACTGTGGTCGGTTACTAAGCAACCAGAATCCTGTCGAAACTGTGTCAGAGAGACCGAGAGAGAATACCGCATGATAAAAGTGGCCCTCCTAATCGCTATAATCAGTCAGGATGTTTATGTCTGACAGTCTTCCATGGTACGCATGTTGTCACTATTAAGATACTCCCAACGATATCATTTACACAGGCCTAAAGGAAGTCATTTACATACAGAGTTTGTGCAACAAAGTCCCAATATAGCCTTATCTTTAAGTCCCTCAAGGATAGGGTTTGGATTATTCTCTATTTTTCTGACTGTCAAAAAAGTCCATGAAAACCCACAATGCTTCAGTGCATCTCTAAATACTTTTCCGACTTCTCTACCCTGGCTGTGGCCACTACTGACGATGTAAATATTTAAAACAGGTCACAAATATATAGTTTGACTTTTAGAAAATGTTTCCTAAAACAGGAGTGAATGGTACATTTGTTGGGGGAGTGTTTTCAGCTGTGGATTAATATGCACAGGTGAGTATTTACAGCACCAGAACGGTGTATGTGGGATTGGCTCAAAATAAACTACAGTGGCTTAGTTAATTATAATTAAGGAATCAGCCAGTGGAATGTTGTGGCTCACTGATGCATATTTCAATAGTTTTTGGACAAAAATGCATGAGGAGTACCACACCTGATACTATATCAGGCTTTAGCTACACAGACAATGCAGTACTTTTAAGCAGGATAAATTTGTTGTTGATTTTGTCCTTTTCACTGAGAATAAAAATACACGTGTTTTATCCTTTAAGCAAAAGAGAACGTGTGCCGAATCTATCATGTGTGGTATTTTGAGGGAAGTACATTGGTGTGCGTTAATGCATGCTGTAGAGCCTATAGCTCAAGGTTGAGCTGAACGGTTGAACCATTTCAGTCATGTTCTATAGCCTCCGGTGTGTGTGTGTGTTTGTGTGTGTATATATGTATGTGTGTGTGTGTGTGTGTGTGAGGTGGTGCAGGTTTAAGGCCAGGCCCCACCAGATGCAGCTGCTCTATTTAGGGCTCCCTGTATCTCTCCCTCGCTCTTTCTCTCCTCCCTTTTTCCCTCTTTGGCACTCTGACACACACACACACACACACACACACACCTGCATACACACTGTACATACACATTGTGGGGCAGATGCCATAGGAAACAGTATCTCACCTTGGGATGCCTTTTGTTCAGGCATGTTGTGTGTCAGGAATGTTTCAGTTCCGTGCTTCGTTCTGCTGTTTCTGACTATTTTTTTGCTAATTTTTTCATCACACACGCAGATTTTTCTCACTGTTTTGAAATAGACCTCGAAGATAAAATAGAATAATAGCATGATCGATGCTGATAGTTGATGCAAAGTTGCTCAGAAAACATTTCACCATAAAATTGCCATCAGCACAGATTAAAAGGGCTGTGAAAGTAAGTGGGAGATGAAAGAGGTTTCAGCAGAGAGACTATAACAGAAAGAGAGAGGGAATCCTGGTGTAACTGCGTCACTGCTGCCTCAGCCTCCTCTCAGGGGTGTTTGGAGGAGGAGGAGGGATAGAGGGATGCAGGAATGGAGAGATGAAAGAGGGAAAGAGGTGACGAGGGAGAGAGGAGCGAGTTCAGGGACAGGCTGATTTATGAGTTTCTGTTTCTGAATCGTGCCGTCTTCAGGGACTCCTCTGAGATGAGCCGATCCGGAGTTCACACATACAGACACACACACACACACACACACACAACACGCTCACGCAGTAGACACACGAGACACACGAGGCTCTGCTACCAGTCATTCTGTTGGCAGGATCCTTAAAGTAGTGATCACAGCAGGGGGGGGGTGGGGGGGGGGGAGTCTTTCTGTGTTTGAGGTAATGCGTTCTCTGTGGCAGATGGTGAAATAAATGAACAATCATCCCAATCAAACATGGCTCAGAATCTGGATTGGAAGCACTCCACTGCCATATCGACGGAGTGAGACAGATCGCCAGAAGGAGAAGCAGAGATGGAGTGAGACGGAGGGAGATGTGACAGGAGAGAGATGAGAGAAAAGAGAGGAGCGGGGTTTCGGTTGGGAAAGAGATTCACAAAAGTTTTGAGATGAGCGAGAGAGGATGAAAAAGAAGGAGGGACAGCAGAGGGTGGAGGGGGGGGGACAGAGCTCATTAACAGTGAATGGAGTGATGAAGGAAGGAGGACAAACAACCCCTGATGGTCTGCAGGGCGATGCCAGTAGCTCTGAACCCCGGCAGAACTCTTCAGAGCTGCTTGTTGGTTGGAGCAGAAATAAGTTCCTCTGAGATTTTCTCACCAATGAATCGGGTGTTAAAATAGCATTAACAGTATAAGTGCTATATCATTACAAATACAAACAAACACAGTGCATAACTGGCAAAGAAGGATGCTTCAGCAATTTTCATATGACATTTATTATTCTTTGAAGATTCTCTGAAATGAAATAGATTCAAATATTTTATAATAATATAATTTCATATTGCCACCTCGTGAAAGTAATCGGTGAATACTAGTTCACAAGTAGTATTGTGAAGTAGTATCTATCAAAAACTGAGAAGGCTGACTGATCCCTTATTAAGTCAGGAGGTTAAAAGGTTTGAAATTTCAAACCATCAGAGCAACATTTTATTACAACCCTATCACCTAAAGATCTATTAAAGCTCATATTCAACTAATGCACATTAGCAGTTATGTTTAGTAGAAAGAAATCATGTTTACATACATAACATAAAGAGGAAGCATTTCTTTTGAACTCACTAGATATGTTTAGGCAACTTAAAGCACTTTGGTTCAGGTTGGGGAAAGATCATGGTCTTGATAAAGACTCAAAAGGTCACTTCTGATTTGCAGCAGATTTGCGGTAAGTTGCATCGATTTATCGTTGGTTTGGCTCAGCCATATCCTTTAATATTTAACCAAAATCACAATCTTTTCTTAACCATAACCAAGTGTTTAAGTAACTTAACTCCAACAACACGTAAACCCTGGTCTCCGTTGTTAAAGGTTTGTACATTTTACACCCAACCATCCCTCATGACCTCCTTTTGGCCTTTGATAACATATATTACACTGTGAGGCAGGTGCTACAAAGTAATACTGTAATATACAGCATAGATATATAAAGGACAAAGGACACTGCGACCTAAATTGGTATGCTCATCCGAACAGAGGACACATATTCATACACATATACACTTGTTTTCATACTTAGAGTATACACACACACATGCACACTCACACACATACACACAGCTGCCCTGCTGATCGACCTGAGTAGAAAGTGTGATTAGGTTATTACATCTGATGGGATTGAGTTTGCTCTACTCTAATGAAAGAGGGATGGACTGGAGCATGAAAAACGAGGGGAGGAGGGGAGGGTGGGTTAAAAGAAATGAATTGAAGAAGCGGATGGAGGGAAAGATACTGTACATGGAGGGGGAGTTTAAAAAAAAGAGGGAGGTGAAAGGCTAAGAGGAAAGATAGAGGCGGATGATGTGGAGAAGTGAAGGTGGGAGCAGGGGAAGAATGAGAGAGAGAGAGACGGGGTGAAGGTGAGAGTCAAGGAAAGGAAAGGAAGGAGGAGGAGAGATGAGAGAGGTTGCGAGGAGAGGGATAGATGGAGGAAAAACCTTGTTTTCAGCAGTGAGTTGAGGTTAATATTCCTGCGATGGGCAGCAATACAGTAGTTTGTATTTGAAAATGACAATAAACTAAAGACTTTAAAGCAACATCTGGTAAGATGTCTACCTAGATATACATGGTAAAGGGGCAAAATTGATTAAGAACAATATAAAAGCATCTATACATGCTCATGTCATGCAAGTGAAAGTGTCACTGGGGCATCCGTTGAGCTCCAAATGTGTTACCCATTGAATTCTACAGAAATACATTAGTATCATCTGTTTCCTTTTCCTGTTCTCTTCTCAGCCATTTACCCACAGAGTTAGTCTGAGAGTGCCATTATCCCCCAAACCACTTCCCCAACGCACTCAAGTGTTACAGACAAGTGTGTTTCTTTTCTTCGTCTCTTTATCTGTGTGTTTATGGACGCATAGATTTGCTTCCCCCGAGCCATCTGTCTGTCATGGCAGAGTTAAGTGCTGTGACTGGTCACTGATCTGAACCTTTCACACTTCCACCATTTACCACTCCTTTAGCTCCAAATTCAGTGGAATGAGGCAAACAAAACAAAACAGACAGGTTGAAATGTATCTGCTTGCCTGAGAAATTTCACCTGACACAAGAGAACGACAGCCAATAAGCCTCAGGCAGGAACTGCGCTACTCTGTAAATTGCGGCCAATAACTGTGACCAATGACATCTGCACGGAACATTTTTTAAAGCTAGATTCCCTGGAGAAGAGGCTGGTTGTGCTGGCTGTCAGGAATCAAAATAATAAATGCAGGCATTATAGAAAATAAAAATCCAAATCTAATTTACATTAATGGCAACGATGTCAAACTAAACCTCTAATCAAATCATAATAGCTTTGATTATCACACCTGCTGCTTCTGTTGCAAAGCATCAAATGTGCTTGCATGCCATAACAACAGGCTTATTTTTATAAGCTCCGGTTGTGCTTTCGTGTAGATGTGCGGTTAGACGAAAAACTTGACGCAAGGGGAGGTTTGAGAGCTGCCAGCCAGACGCGACAGGCTAAATATGTAGCTTATCGCGGAACAAAGAGAGCTAAGCCACGGAGCAGATAGAGAGAAGTTCTGCTTGTGAGCTGAGTCGAGACTTAACACTGTAGATCCTCCTTAACGCATACGGACAGGTAGAGAACCCTGGAGGGATGGAGGAGAGAAAAAGCAAGAATGAGAGGAGGGAAGGTGAAAATAAAGAAGGATGTCATAACAAGGGAAGAAAAAAATGGAAGTAGGTAAAGAGAAAAGCAGATGTTTTCTCTTTTTTTAATTTGATTTAGCCAATGGGAGTTTTTCATCCACAGTGAGTGGATTGACTGTGCACGAATTGCTGTCATGGGAGACAACTGGACATTTCTTTGTTTGTAGTGCATCATTGCTGCTTTACTATTTACTGCACACTCCTTCCTCCCCTCTGCTCTCTCTGTAGTCTTGTACAGTATGCACTGGCACCGGCCTGACAGCTGAAATGGAGTGGGCTTGACATTGTGTGTGTGTGTGTGTGCGTGTGTTGAGACTTTTCCAGGGTATTCATGCTTGTGTGCATCCATGTATGCCTAAGAGGTTGTGTAAGGGAATTGTTGTCTTGCATCAGCAGCCACTTGTGTCACAATGTGCGTGTGTGTGTGTGTGTGTGTGTGTGTGTGCTTGTGTTTGTGAGTGTGAGCTCAGTGCAGTCTTATTAAAGCACTGTTGACCATATGAAGGTGAAGTACTACTGCGCTTTTCATGTCCAGTTAAAAACAAAACAAAAAACCTGCAAACCATGCTGCGCCCTGAGTGAACACATGTATAAAAGTACTATGCATTTGTGTGCGTGTGAACACTTTGCTAATGTGTGTAAGTGTTATCACAGTCGCAGTAGGTGTGAGACTTTGCTATGACAGAGCGTGGTACAAATTCAACAGGCTCTTACAAATGCTTAATATTACATTGTGATATGTGTGTCTTGTTTACCTTGGAAGGCTTGTATTGTCACATATTCGCACAGCAGATGCTGATGATAAACACTGAGTCATTCGATACCCATCATACAGTGACAAATAAATGTAATTGATACTTCATACTATATATCTGTCTTTTTTGCAAGCTTTCCCTCATCCCCTCTGTCTCTAACAGTTTTGCTGTGTGTGCATGGGTAGATGTCCGCAATGTGATGTCTTTTTGGATATTCTTACTGTATGCATGCAATACAGTATGTAGTATTTTTATATTATCCTTGAGCAAGACATCAAATTCTTATTCCTATTTTGTGCCAACTAATTGACTGTGGTTACACTGGATGGGCTGAGAAATAGACGCAATCATAAATCATAAAAAGTAGTTTCAGCATCCTGACCTTCCAGTAGATAAAAAAATAAACACAGCAAGACAAAAACAAAAACAGCACATTTTTATAGTATTGTATAGTGTTTTTTTTTAAGTAGTAAGTGCAAAGTTCATACAGAGCCTCTAAATGCCATGCCGAGAGATGATAAACAGTAATATTGAACTATTGCCCAATACTACACTTACAAATACCCACAATCCCCCACATCCAGTGTGACATGACACAGACCTAATTTGATTTGCTCAGATAGCTGAGGCATAAATCGACCTTAACAACAGAGACCAGGAGCATTATGTGCCAGGCCTGGATTGGTCCCTTCCAGGGGAGAAAATCTAACCAATGCACACTATTTGATCTTGCTTATAGCACCATAGGGAAAACATGACTATACTTATGCATTTCAGCTTGTGTGTGTGTGTGTGTGTGTGTGTGTGTGTGTGGGTGTGTGTGTGTGTGTGTGTGTGGGTGTGTGTGTGTGTATGTGTGTGAGGCAGAAGCCAAACAAAATTTGAAAAACACACCAGGATGGTTTTCTTTGTTGATTTCTGTTTACTGCAAATCAGCGCGTACTGAGCTCGCTTTGTAGCGACAGCCTGGCTTGACTTTGAGGACTTGCACATTAATGCTCATGTGTGTCTATGCATGCATACATCTGTGTGTGTGTGTGTGTGTGTGTGTGTGTGGGAGAGCTGAAGACAGAAGGGAGCTCAGGAGGTGTTGACTGTGGAGATTAAAGAGGAATTAGAGAAAGCAGAGCACAGGGAGACGCAGAGCGACACGAGGGAGAGAGAGAGAGAGAGATTCTCTGAATATTCAAATCTCTCATTTTAATTCTGCTGCAGATTACTGAATCTTTCATCTGTGAAGGAAGGATCGACCTTACGTTGCTTGACTTAGAGCATTTATGTGTGTGTGTGTGTGTGTCTGTGTGTGCTTGAAGCACGTACTGAATAGTGACAAACTGGCCCAAGGCATTTTCCATGTGATTGAGCATGTGTTTTTCTTTTTGTATTAATACTCGCGACAGCACATTGTAACTTAACACAATGTTATTGGCAACACTTTATCGCTACTCCCCCAGGGGCACTACAATACATGTTTTACACTAATGTAATGGCTAAATACACAACATCTAACTCATTTGTAGAGTGGGTACATACAACAGAAGCAACATCCCTAATGCCCCAGAGCTGTTGTTGCTTCAGCTGAATTACTGAATAAAATGTAACACTCCCCAGTGTGACCATGTCCTCTGAACTGGACTTCCCCTTCTACGTATTACTCACTGCCCACCACAATTCCCCTGTTTTACATACAGTACTGTACTTGCTTAGATGTTAAATATTCAGATACCTCTGGTTTATTTCTGCTTCTCATTCCTCTTTTTAATGAGTCTCCCAAGGATAAACAGCAGGGTTGCATTCTTCCTGCCTCCCACAGTAGTACCACTTCTGTTAACTTGAATAGCCATGGGAGCTTGGCGCATTTGTAGAGGCTTTTTTTTTTCTTTTTTTTTTCCCAGAAATGCAGCAGACACTCCAGTTATCCTCAATATGTCACAGTGTGAATATTATAGAATCTTAAAAGTGATGTAAACCTGGGAAAAACAACTTGATAACCACAATTTGTCATAATGACTGGTTGTTAACATTTACCTGAACAGTTTTATAACATTGTATATGCAAATTAACTATAGAGCAACCTGCAGCTGATAGCATAGTCTCAGTCAGAAGAAAGTGATCTGAGCATGAGTGTGTGATGTTACAAGGGTATCATGATCAGATTGGCATTGTAGAGCCTGGATAGATATGGTCCACATATAAAGTAACGACATAATTAACAGTTAAGCTTTAACTGATCTAGATATTTCATATTTCAGTAGATCAGTATCTTTAACTTCTCTCACAGTGGACAGAGGGAAGGCTTTGTCAGTAGGGTGAATAAAGACATTTTTATGGAGCACATTGCATACTTATCAGGTTTGGTTAATTTAGGCAGCCTGACATAGGTGAGCAGTGGCAGCCAGGGCTCAGGAAATCATCTGTCAGATGTGAAAATGGGACGGAATACAGATGCTGTTTTGGAGGGAGGGAGGGAGGGAGGGAGGGAGCATGAGCGACCTTTACTGTATTTTAGTTCTGTGCATGTATTCATTTTTGACCTGATTTTTCTTCAAATCTTGTAATACTGAATGCTGTGCTGTAATTAGAGAAAAATCTAAATAAAATGTATTTAAATATTGGGATCTACAGATGTGTTAACTGCATTTGCAATATGTACTTGCATGACATTACACAAATAGCTCTTTTCTGTGTCTATTATAAGGTCCCATCTCTGAATCTCTGATCAAAATGGAAGGACATTTTCCCCAGAGGCAAATTTTCACAAAACTCTGTTTATTTTACTGTCAGTTTTTTTATAGATATGTTGTGATTTATGACTTATGTTACTACTCTTTGTAAACAACAACACAAAGTGGAAAATGTTCTCCGAAAAAGTTATCAAGCTGAATTTAGACTCAATTTGGGAAAGAGGACATTAATTTTGCATATTTTCAGCTTGTTTATGTATTCCAGAAACTTTGATTGTTTTGACCAGATCAATCATCAGCACTCCACAAAGACTTATTCAGCAGACTAGAAAACCTGCAGTTGTTAACGCAGGATCGTTTAAAGGTCGGGAATTTATGTTATGTTATAATTTATGATGCTTGTTCTATCAGCCACTAGAGAAACAAAAAAGAAAAAGAAAGTTGTAGATCAGACTTTTTTTTGCTGATACAAGTTTTGTTTTGCCCCCTTGTCCCAGCAGTGAGTCCCGAGTGTCTGTGCGAGCGTGTATTTGTGTGTGTGCGACACAAACCTAATGTAATCTGGATGCAATGTGTGTATGCATCTGTCTGTGTTTTGTGCATCTGTATGTAACTGTGTGTGTGAGTAATGTAGAAGCGGTCACCATTAGTGTTTTGATTTAACTCCCTCTCTTATTAGAACAGTACTTCACCCTGGGAATACTTCAAAACTGAAACTCACCGCACACACCAGATATGCTGTGTGCATGTGTGTGTGTGTGTGTGGGACAAAAGCCAAACTAAAGTAGAAAAACAACAGCATCAGTGCCTTTTTTTCTAGTTGAGAAGACATGATTTAGGGTTATTTCATGCTCTTGTTCTTGTTTCCCTCCTCCAATCTATTTTGCTGTCCCTCTCTCTCCATCTCTCACTCGTCCTCTCTTTGTACTCTTTGTCAAGTACTTGGTGTGTGTTATTTTTTCTCATTATAATAATGGGATATCTTCTGAAATGATTGCAGCCACAGGAGCACCGTGATGTGCTGTCCATATATTGTTTTATTAGTTTATTAGTGTTTTTATAGACTGGTTTGATTTATGGTGTTGTATCATCCTGCAACATGACGTTAGTGCTTCTAGGATGGATTTATGAATTTGTTAATACTGAGAGTGCAGCTACGATGATACGTTCTATGTTGTCATCCATGTTTGCTCTCGTGATTTGTACCCCTTTGTTGTACACGGCTGTAGAAACAATGAGAAAATATCTGATTTTGGAGCTGACAGAGGCTTTTCAGATGTGATCTTTCATTTCATCAGTAAAAACAAGGATGAGATTTTTGTTGTTTACATGTTGCTGCACTTGAATCATGTCAAAGGTATTCCAAAACAAACCCAAAGCCTTCTGTAACTTACTGCTTTGTAGAAAATCTCACTGGTAGCCCAAAAAGGATAAGACAAACAAACGGAAATCAACAAAAGATTACTCCCAAGTGCTATTTTTGTCAGGTCAGAGGATACATGTGATGTTTTCATACCCTTCAAAATGATGCTTCCTCCTTGTGACAAGAAAGTAGGACTTAGAAGTTTTCACAGACTAATCTTGAAATGTGAAAAGATTCACATCAATAATTACTGTCATACTTTTCCCATATTCAAATGAATTGCCATAAATTGGATTATAAAACCTTCATCTTTAGTACACCAGCATCTTTTCTCAGGGAGTTACTCCATTGATCAGTATTAGAAAATGCTACAACAGGACATACAGTAGACATGGACCCATTAAAATGTTTATTTGTTAGGAGCCCTCTAACCAGGTTAGCATCCAGGCCCACTGGATCATTATTAGAGCCATTAGGTGCATTAGGCTTGGACAACACTTCATGTTGGCATCCGGTTCCAGTGTGTTGGCGGAGTGTTTGTTTACTACTTAAGCTGGATCTTAGTTGATTTTTTTTTCTCTGTGATTTTAGTGCTTACTGTGTACAGTAGACTTACATAGAGTATATGATAATCTTACACTACATATCATATATTATTGTCCTCTATGGACGAGAGCTCTGTTTGTTTTATTGTTGAGCTTCTTTAGCTAGTCTGACCAATAGCATGGACACATTACTGAACAGCTTATGTCTGAGTGAGGCCGTTCTGCAGTTGTTATCACTTGTCTCACTTTGCATAGGGACAACAGGCTGGTTTGGACCATGTTGTTCCTGCATGTACGTAGCTTGCACCTGTCCATGCCTGCACTGGACGCATCTGGTCAGCAGAGGAGACAGTGTTACAGGAAAAAAAACCCAAAAACAACTGCCCCCAGCCTTAATGATATGTAATATAATAATAACACCATTTGAAAGCAGACTGAAAACATCTCTCCTTCTTATTTAATTAGTTTTGTTTTCTTGTGTTTGCATCTTTAACTGCATTTGTTTCCTTGTTTAATTTGCTCCTTATGTTGAGAATATAATCCTCCATCCAAGTGTTTTGACCTTAACTCTTCCTGTACGTGGTTCGAGCATGTGTCCATGCTGGTGATCCTGCTCAACTGTGTGACTCTGGGGATGTTTCAGCCCTGTGAAGACGTCTCCTGCCAGTCAGAGTGGTGTCGTATCCTACAGGTTAGTGTGACGCCCCTTATTACCGGGGCCCATGAGCACATTCTCTCACATGGCAAGTGTAATTTTTGTGTGCTAAGCTGCAATTTTCTTTCTCTCCGTGAAAACACATGACTAACATTTAAACTGTTTACCTGAGTGCTGACTATAATGGCAGATATACACAACTGTGCCATGCCATGTGTGATGTTGGCACTAACTAGCATGTTTCCACATGGTAGCAATGGCAAAGGAAAAGGTGTTACTCACCTTGGTCACATGTTGGAGGTTTGAGGTTCTTCCACATACAGTAAAAACCTGCCAGTGTGCAGTCTTGTGCCTTTTTTGTTTTTTACTTAATCTAGTCGCTCATAACACATAAATCAGTGTTTTGGTGAGTAATCTGAAATATTTAAAAGGAACATCATTCATTAGGCCAAATGTAAAAGACTAGATGATGATGAATTTTAAATGAAAGGTTTCATTTATACCAGGGATTGCTTTCAACTTTCTACTTTAAGTTAATGTGAAGCGTCTAGAAGAGCCAAAGCAATAATAAATCCAATTTTTAAATAAATGATAATAAAAACTTAATTCATCCTCTTTCTTGTCTGAGATGTGTCATTTGTTTCAATATGCTCTTGCTGTAGTCTAATGTTAATGCTTGGCACATTGAGATGTGCTCATTATATTCAAATACAGACAGCCTTTGTGCTGTGGTAGATGTCTAATTAATTGATACACTGCCATAGCCATGCTAAGCCAGAGCTCTTCCCTGCTAATGGAGACAAGAAATCTTTTTCAGACAACCTCCACTGGCTCTTCCACGGGTTCTTTTAAAATGTGACTCTATAAAGATTAGGAATCTAAACATGGACGTGGCCTTTTTCTGTTGGCAAAAAGTCAGTTTCCTCTTGTTATTGTTGTCAGAGTTAAACATTAATTTCTGTCGTACGTATGTTTTTTTTATCATGTGCAACCAGGTATTGGACGACTGTATCTTTGCTTTCTTCGCGGTGGAAATGGTCATCAAGATGGTGGCCCTGGGAATATTTGGCTCCAATTGTTACCTTGGTGACAAGTGGAACCAGCTTGACTTCGTCATCGTCATGGCAGGGTCAGTATCCCACAATGCTTTTTGCACATGCCCAGAAATTTCTCAGTTTTATTTGTCATCTGCAACTAGATAATAGCAACCACCTTTAAATAAAATAACACTTCATTTGTCCGTGTTACTCTGACGTTAAACACAAAGTAAACGAACATAGAAGCACAAGTGCAAGCTTAGCTCACACAAACAACGTGCACACGCACAGACAGGCAATTTCCTGCCTTAGGAATAAATATGATGACTCACAGCTCACACATGACAAAGCTGCATGACACAGGTTTGTGCCTGTCGGTGTGTTTTTGAATCGGTCTGTCCTCACAATGTCCTGTCATTGGTAAAAATGAATGTGTCCTTTACATAGGTGTGCTGTGTTCGTCATCATTTTGGCATATTTAAAAAAGACGATTGTTGTAATTTTGGAATTTATCTGTAAAATGTAGTTGTTAGTGTATTCTTATTTACACAACCTTGTAAAAATACAGCTATGTTGTAGAATCACCATAATTTCACATTGTTATTAAAAGAAAGACACTTTCGTCATTATGGAATTTAACAATAAAATGAAATTTAAGTGTATTTCCTGCTAACAATCTTATAAAACCACAGCCATTTTGTAGAATCATCATCATGACATGATCATTAAAAAAAAGAAAGAAAGACCTGTCACTTTTTTGGCATTAAATGATTTACTCGTAATACTCAATTTAGAGACTCAACCATATTTTCAAAAATGTTAAATGGGTGTAAAATTATCTGAAATTTTACCGCACATTATAAGTAAATTTACCTGTTCTTCACCCCCATCCAGGTGAATAAGGGTGGAATGTAAAAGAAAGTGTTGTCCTCACCATGTATCCACATAAGGCCTCACCGGACTATAATACCGTACTTGAACCAATGATTGCAAATTGTGTCTAAAGTGGCACCGTACTGGAATCTTTTACCTTCAGATGAAAACAACAAATAACAAATGAAAGCATCTAATTTTAACTTGGAAACTGAACCTGCTGTGAGAGTAAGCAAAGAAAAGAGAGAAGAAAAGACGTACAGTACAAAGAAAACGTCAGTTAAACCCTTTTCCTTTTGAAACATACAGTACAATATCATATTTACCTCTCTGAGCAGCCTTCAAATGTAACGTTCAGTAACCACAACCAATAACTTGGAAACTGGCGGAGTACACGTTGCTCCTGCTGTCAGCTGCCAACCCAGACTGACGACTGGGGCCACTATGAGGCGAGTGCAGGACCTAATCAGCAGCAGACATTCCTTTAGATACTCCCACGCTCTGAGGGCCGATCCAGTATGACCACACACACACATGCTACCCACATGGCAAGCACAATCATAGAGCAGAGGACAGGAAACTAACACAATTAAGACTATGGGTCCTAACTGTCTCTGTGCCTACTTGACTATTGTCACATTTATGATGTTTGGGTGCTGTAATATACAGCAGACTACACAGAGGCAAAAGAGCTTGTGAGTCTGTATAATTAAATGTCAAATATACAATAATTATGTGGGTTGATGCCATTATAAACGTTATTATATTTTTGGTGTTCTCAGTTTTGCTGCTCTATCTCCCTGCCTTTGTCTGACTGCAACTGTGTCTTTAGGGTGATGGAGTATTCTCTAGATGGCCACAACGCCAGTCTGTCAGCCATCCGTACCGTCCGAGTACTCAGGCCACTGCGGGCCATCAACAGAGTACCAAGTAAGTACAAGTTTGAACGTTTGCTTTTTTAGCACAGTTTAGCACACCGCAGCACTCCACAGAACTTGTTGCTTTAAGCCTGGACGGTTTTCATTTCAGCTATTTATGAATGTATTTAGCTGGTAGGAAAGAAAACTCTGTCCATGACAAGGTTTGAAAAGGAGGATAAGGAAAACAGGAGGAAAAGGAGTATGTTGAGTGCACTTTACGAGCATTATTACCCAAGGAAAGCTCTTGTAGTGATTAGTTAATAACATTTTATATTTATAACATTTACATTTTTATATCTTATTCATATATCATACATGAATATTTTTTGAGCACAGGTTGTTCAACCTATGTACATTTTATATTTATATTTCATTATGTGCATTTCACTTCCTGCTATCCTGTGCTGTGTAATACTAGTTGTTATCATTCAACAGGTTTGCACTGAGCACTGCAAGAAAAACTACATGGGGAAAAAAAAAACTGTATTATTGGGGTTTACTCTCGCCGCTTAATGGTAAATTGACCAGTGACCAGGGACTTGATGTTTCCTTTAATCTCACAGCCAGAGGTTGTGCCGAGCGAGAACTTGCACATCGTTTGTCATTTTCCTAAAAGCTCTGTGACAGAGGTGGCCATGAATCTACAGCTAAAGAGGATCACTAGACAATGGTGTCATAACATCATACTAGATTATTAACCAGCATACATTAGGCAAGGGGCCAAGTGGTTTTTCAGGTTCAGGCTGCCAGCACATGGGGCCATTTTACTCAATACACCTCTCTTAAACATGTTTATAAACATTTCTTTTCTTATCTCTCAATGTACACTGCTGTTTCAGTTAGAAGTCAGCCTGATTTTATTGGTCATAAAACAATAATATGTATATAATATTTGTACTATATTTACTAAATGTATATTGTCAGGATATAGATGTCTGGCTGGATCCAGCAGGCAGGAAGACTGACTCTGTATTTACTATAGTGGACTATATTGTCTAACTGTCTGCCATTTCATTGGGATTTTCACAAAATTCCTCAATGGACCAAAAAAAAGGAATGTCCATGGCATATACACTACTTGTTGCTAACAATCCCACAATGCAATGCATCACATTTTAAAGATACAAAAATTACAACTGGCTAACTCTACACTTGTCAGTGATGATGCAAATGCTGATGATTAATATCTGCCCGGAATCTAAATTTACTGCACACTATTGAGCAATCTTGAGTGTCTACTATATAAGGAGTAGTGAATGAGAAGGATATAACTCGTGTGTGCGTGTGTGTGTGAATATGAATGATGACTGCACTTTCCCAGAATAAGCCAGTGGTTATCATGGAACACAGGTTGCCCTCAGATTCTCCCACGTAAATGATGACGTTACATGTTTGTACAAGTGCGTGTGTCTGTCTGTGTGTGTGTATTCGTGGGTGCTTTGGGCACTGCAGAGAACCTAAACACAATCATGAAGCATGGCAGGTTGTCCGTTTCTTTCAAGCTATCATCACAAACTGTTTCAGCCACAGGGACACACATACGTATTTATTGTTCCACTTCTGTGACGACGGAAAATGTAACATTAAACATAACCTTATCACTAAGCTAACAGTAGCCCTGAGGAACAATCTTTACAGCCACGGACAAGGTGAAGTAAAACTTAAATTAGTGTAACAAGTTTTCACTTGCTCCCTGAAGGGTGACTGACACAGGGCAGTAAATGGGAGAGAGGAAAGAGGGAGAGAATTGCATTGAAAGGTTTTACTTGGGGCGGGAAACTCAAGGTCAGTGTAGATACAGACACAAACATACCCCAAAGCTCACAGTTGTACTCACAGGTGCACGCAACCAGAGACACCCTCAAGATGCTTAGCACCAGCATACCTCCTCAAATTTTCCTCTCTTTCTGTCTCTTTTACACTCTCTCCTCATCTCTCCTTTTGTTTTCTTTTTCATGAAATGTGATCAGATATCAAGCGTTTACGGGTGCGAGTCAGCCACACAGATCGCCCGTTTTGTTTTTTTTTCTTTGTCTCCCTACTTATCTTCTCTGTCTCTAACCATCCCACTATCACTCTCTCTCTCTGTTTGTCTTTCTGCCTAAGTGGATGGGAAATATCTATTGTTAGACAGATGTTATATGTGTTTTTGTGCTGTAGCCTAGATACAGTGAGCAGCACTTTCTGTTTATGTCATGTTCACAAGGCTGCTGCATGCATGGGGGGGGGCCTCCTGCAAATCCTGTGCTAACCGTCTTGCACGCTACATGTGCACGTGCGCACATTTCACACACCTAGCTGGAATGTCTGAATATTATTTGATTTACATGGCCGACAGCTTAATCCTGCATAACTTGATAATTTAGCTCATCAGTGTACTGCAGCGGACAAGTCCTTTGACCAGTGTATTCTTCTAGTTTTACTTCATGACTGAGTAAAATAAAAGTGAATTGTGATCTCAACAGATAATTAGCTTAACTGCTATGCCACATCAGATTGCTGGATCCAAGAAAAAAAAAAGACATTAACTTAAAATGCAGAAATGAATGTCAGATTGATTTGAATGTCTGATTTTAGGCATATAAAGTATCTAGTAAGTAAGTTATGTCCCAAAACATGACAGTTAATGCTAAGACATAAGGGTAGTCCAGGTTTTACTTAAATTATTTTTCAGTTTTTCAAAATCTTCCAACATTTACATCCTTCTCTTTGTCTTGATCTTTTCAGCAACATCACTCCAATCAAATTATGTTGCATTGTAACTCTGGGAGTGAACACAATATCAGTCTAGTTTTAAATCTCTTGGTATTTTCTAACCCCCTCTGTATTGTTCTAAGCTATAAAATTCAGTGTATTGCTGAATCATATCTCCGTACCAACATGGTGCATGGAGAAACCATTAGTATTCTGTTTAGGGGGTGTCAGTGCTTTGAACTGTGTGTGTTTGTTGAGCAGATTTCACTGCACACAGATGCCTCACTATAGAGGCATCTGTGTGCTGTTTACTCAGTGTGTATACATGTGTGCATTTCTATGTGGCGTATGCACACAGAACTGTATGCTTCTATGTGTGTGTGTGTGTGTGTGTCTCTGTAGTGTCTCTAGAGTATTGCTGCTTACCCCGAGCATGCACAGAGACATACATTTTCATCATCAGGCTTATGATGAGAAATATCTTTAGAATGCCTGTGAGCTTTCCCCCCCCTGTATCTTCTTTTTTTTGTGTGTGTGGAAAAATAGGAAACAGCCAGATCTGAAAAGGCAGGTATGTGAAAACGGGAAGACCTCAGTCAGAACACAAGAAAAGATGAGACTTGCCGAGAATGATTTTAATTGTGTAGCTCCTGCCTGTGTGTCTGCTGAAGTGATACTGTGGTTTCCTGGTTTCTATTCCTCTCCAGGGCCATGACCACATCCCATTAGAGCTCGATTTTGATGGATCAAGCCTCACCTGCCCGGCTATTGTATATCTCACACAAACACACATTATAGCACATGCAACTCTAGATCTGCAACTGTATTGTTAACAAACAATTATTAAGGAGAGATCAACTGACTGATGATGGATGAATAAAGTGTAAATCTTTCCTTGATTTTGCCAGAACAAAAATAGACTTTTATAAAAGAAGAAAAGCAAGAACAGCCATGTTTTGTTCTTCTGTGTTTCCAAAACACATAAATAATGAATGATAATATTCTGGACAATATGAGTCAGACTTCACTTTAAGTGTCCTCTGATAATATTTAGCTCCTGGCACTAAATTTAATGAGAACACTGATGAGATAAGTGTAGTTTACGTCCATCCTGATAAATGTGAAACTCCCAAACAAAACAGAGCGTCTCTATTTTGTTTTTCACCGATCATCCAAAATGGATTCAGGCAGACCTTTCTTCCGCAGTGGCGCAGCACAAACAGTCTGGAGATTCCATTTTGGACACTTGGCATGATTTAAGTTTAAAATATCATTGCCACTGTCAAAATTATCAGCAACACTGTGTCCCTGCCAAAAAATAATATGGATATATTTGAGTACTGTAAGTGTGGTCGATGTGACAAAGCTGTGATATATGTGAGAGAGGCCAGAACACATTGTGAGGACCTCAGGGACTGGATCCCTGAGTCTGCTGACGTTTAACACATGTGACAACTGGAGATGGATGCTGAACACATGTGGTTAGATAATACTAGCCACAGGGAAGCTGTGAGTTCAAATCCCAGAGGATGAAATAATGTCAAACTGTCACTTTTGGTATTGTCATCACTTGTAATTACGTTGGCTGAAGGGACAAAGTTTTGGGTTCCACGCTCACAACATCAGTAAAGGTTGTCAGGGTGTATGGTAACCAGAGGGTTAGTAAAAGGCTAGCTGCTGCACCGCGTGCAAAATATAACAATATATCATGTATGTGAACATGTGAGTAAATACTTGCGCATGTGAAATAGTCAAAATAATGATTTCTGATGCTATTTTTATTCTTTGTGTTCTACTATGTAGGTATGCGGATCTTGGTGACACTGCTGTTGGACACCCTGCCCATGCTGGGGAACGTCCTCCTTCTCTGCTTCTTTGTCTTTTTCATCTTTGGCATTGTGGGAGTCCAGCTGTGGGCGGGGCTACTGCGCAACCGCTGCTTCCTGGGAGAAGACATCAAAACGTAAGTAATTTGGTCTTGTGATGCAGTATTTGCTTTTCTTCATTTTGTTCTAGGCTGAAAGAAGCACAAATGATCCCAGTCAATTACCTCTTCAAAAACCTCGGCCAAAGCTAAATCAGCTTTGTAGCAAGATGCAATTTGATGAGAATAAGATTGGATGTAAGATCTGTGTCCTTGAGTAAAGGCAAAACAGAGATGAGTGAAAAATCCAAACTCTATCAGTCCACTTAGAAGTCGCAATCAATTTTTTAATTTCCCCTAGAAAAAAAAAGATGTCAACTCTGCTTTGCAAGTGCTGTTCTCCACATCCATATGATGATCAACAATACCTCCAGCATGCATGAATCTTTCAACATGCTCTCTTCTCTGAACTCAAACATGATCTTTCTGTCTACTTTCTGTACACTGCCCCTTTGCTTCTCTCTGTTTCTTTACATCCTTCTTCCTTTCTCTCTTTTGCCCTTTCTTTCGACATGTTAGACTTTGTGTTGTGTTGTCATAGGGTGTAACAGTCAGCTATTGCCTGTAGCAAAAACACAGAAAATGCAACTTGTTAGAGTGCGCAAACTGTGTAGCGCCCTCAGGATGTAAATCACTGTATGGCCTTACATACTTACAAGGAGGTGCAGAGACAGAAAAAGAGAGACAGAGAGAGATGTAAAAGTGGATAAGACTCTAGTCTCAGCCCTACATTATCTAATGTATAATGGACTTGCCTGTAAATTGGAACAGTGCAATACACCAGTTTTGAATTTTATTAGACTCTTTGCAGATGATCTGGTTCTCCTGTGTGAAGATTATAATAAAATATTTGTAAAATATTATAAATATTGTAACTACCAGAGACTCAGGCAGACAGAAAAATTACTAAACAAAAAGAAATATTTCACACTTTGTGGAATTAAGTCATAAAATCCTCAAATAAACTCATAAGAAAGCAGTAAACAGGCCGACACAGACAGAACTGCTGCCCAGAGAGGAAATGTGGCGTTCAAAGAGAGCTTGAGATAAAGCTGCATTTCCCTCTACAAAAATATTCTATCTATCTATATTCTCCCATTATCTCATCTTGTGATGAAATAAGTTACATCTTATTAGGTCAAAACAACAGACAAAAGTTCACTAACTCTCCAAAAAGACAAAGACAGGAAAACAGGAGCATATGCAGCCAAAGAGAAGATCAGTCACCAATTTAGCCGTGGGGAGCAAAATTATTCAAGAGAGACAGAAAAACTGCTTCATTGTCCACAACCTCAGGAAGCCAAGACTGTCTCTGAGACATCTCTTAACTAATTCTGATTTTGATGTAATGGCACAAATTGTACCAGAGTTAATGTTGCTGAATCCTTCCCGTGTGTGTGTGTGTGTGTGAGTGTGTGTGTGAGTATGGGAGAGAGAAAGAGAGAGAGACAGAAAGAGAGCAGCATTTTAATATTTCATATCCAAGGCATGCTGCTGTGTTTCTTCTACAGAACAAATCATCATCTGACCTACGGTACAATATGAATCCTGACTCTGTCATGCACACAGATGTGAGATGCATCAGCTTTTTCTCCTATTAGTTTTAAGATTTAGATTTAAGTTTCTTTTAATTTCTTTTTTCAGCCAGCCTCTCAGATATTTCCCATAATATGCCTCTTTTGCTGAGCTATAGCATGATATATTACTGCTTCTACTGCTGCTGCTGCTGAATGTCTTTCAACACAATCTATCTCCAGAATCTCCAGAAGCCAACATTTATAGTTAAGATGTCACCAGGTTCAAGGTATGGAAGCAAAAGCAGACAGAGATTCAGCATGTGGGCTGAAAAGGCAGGCACTTCAACCAAGATCAGGCTTAGAGTCAGCAACAAACAGGCAGGAGTCAGACAAACAAACACTGGAGAGGTAGGACATAAACACGATAGCAGCAGACAAACAGGTTTTAAGTACAAAGGACAGCAGTAATGACTGGATTACAGAAAGGCCCTTTCCCACAAGCACTTCAAGAGCGAATGTGACTCGGTATGAAGGCACACTCATTGCTGTGGAGAGCCCTCTGCTTTAAAGGGAGGGTATAAATAAGCAGGTAAACTGTTGGACGCACTCACCGCCCTTCATAAGTAGGAAACAGCTGTCACCATGGATACTAATGGATGCCCTGCATGCTGAGCCATTGAGTTATGTTGTGACATTTCCCTTTAAATGCAAATGCAGCTGGGTAGGACGGTCACATGGTCAGGTGGTCTACAGGCGCTTTTTGACATGTTACTGTCAAAAACTTTTTTTTTTTTTTTTCACATTTTAGATGAGATGTTTTCAGGAGTTACAACAAATGCAACTGCAGGTCTGGTTGAAATCAAGGCAAAAGGAAATCAACCATATAATGAATAAGTGATTTCATGACAGCACAGCCAAGATAGACGTGAGCCATTACACACTTCTAGTAAAAGGTCTTAGAATATTTGGCTCTATTGGTTGCAGCTGTTGTTAGATTTTTTTGAGTTATTAGCCATTAGATCCCATTGCTGTGCAGCTGGTAATACTGTGTGTATGATTAGATTGGAAATCACTGATTGGGGACATGTGGAAGAGGTTAAAGTATAAATAAAGTGATAAAGTGTAGTGTGAAAATAGTGGGGGAGTTGTTCATCATTGCTGCTGGAGGTGTAAAAGAAAAAGAAAACATCTGTGACTAGATGTGTGTCCACTTAATGAGCTCAGTGCTATATCCACTCATATTGATTACACCATTAGCTAACATCTAATCCAGGTTTATGTGTGGGAGTTCACCTTAAATAGCTCAAACGATAATTGCCTCTGATCATTTTCTTAATGGTGAATGGCACAATGGTGGCAAGAAAGGTTTCTCAGTGCATGAGGTACTGTTTTTTTTATCCTCTTCAGTTCCTGAGGAGGATATTTTTTGTATTTCTTAAGGGTTATTGAGTGTCCAGCTTCTAATCACAAAGGACCTATGTTCTGTATTTTGTTTTTCTGTAACGTGAAATTGGCATCAAGTCAGTTCTCAGTGTATGTATATTTCTAATATAACCTACTATATAACTTCTTAGAACATACAACACAAACTGTATCCATAATCTATTAATGTAATGTAACAACACATAATTTCATTTTCAGTGTCCATAAACTGTTATTATTCTTTTTCCATCCAGAATGTACAACTTGTCCATCAGTCCTTACTACATGACAGAAGAGGGTGAAGACAGCCCATTTATCTGCTCGGCAGGCCGTGAGAACGGGATGCTTCGCTGCCACGATGTGCCGCCCTACACCGAGGGTGGGGCCGAGTGCTCATTGCCCGCTCCCCACCTAAGCTCAGCTCTGACTGGATCAGCTCCTACGGTGGGAGGGGCCAGTGTTAACAGCTGTGTTAACTGGAACCAGTATTATAACATCTGTCGCCCAGGGCACTTCAACCCTCACAAGGGAGCTGTCAACTTTGACAATATTGGCTACGCTTGGATAGCTATATTCCAGGTAAGAAGGGCTAGAAGTGCAGGAGCTAAAAATACACTAGCTGCTACAGATTAACTGTTATAAATTTATAGATGTAAATGACTTATGACAAGCTGATCAGATATGGTTTGATAGTTTATATGCTTTTTTTTTTTACATACACAAAATCAGTCAAAAGCAACACAAAACAGTTTTTTACAGGTCTGTTGAAATTTCAAAATCCTTTTAGAGATTTCTCTCCTCAGGTCATCATGTATCATGACCTAAAAGCTCTTTCCTCTGCACACACTGGTTTAGAAAATGAATTTTTCTTTTCTAGCGCTCCAGGCAACTGTGACAGGCTTTTCCCTATCGCAGGCTTTATGCTAACACTGTCTCTGCACTGTTGTGATATGAATTCCAGCCCCTCTAATATATCTGTCCAGGATCCACTGATAGATGTGTCTCTGTGTCTAATGGGCTTTGACTTGCACAACATGACTCTCTCAAAGTGTCTTACCTTCAAATTACCTCAAAGAGCGCAAATACTGAAGACACACAAGTACACGCATACACATACCCACAGAGAGACAAATAGACATACTAATCCCTGTTTGGTACTTACAGCAACTTACAAGTGTGTGTGTGTGTGTGTGTGAGTCTCATAGTGAGAGGCAATAAAGATTAGATTTTTCTCTTTTTTTATGAGGGTAAAGCAAGAATCACTTTGAGTCAGGCACTCAGGTTACTCAGGTAACATGACAACCACAAATTCAAATCAGAAGCTTGTGTCATCTGATTCTTGTGGTCTGTGTGTTTAAAATGTGTATTAAATGTATCAACATGCATAGAAAACAAAAGAGGCCATTGAAAGGTTTCTATTTAAATCCGTTGTATGCAAGTTATAATGTGTTTAATTAAGTAAGATGGAAACAAAATGTTTGTATGAGATATTATTATTTGTTCGTAAAGGACCTGTACCATAGCAATGGAAACATTGAGATTATTAATGATATGTCTCTTTAGCTTTTGCATTTGAATACAATCAAATCTGTAATTAGTTTAATATTTATCATTAATTGATAAATGTAATGAGAGATAATGAGATATGTTGTCACTTTGATATTAAAGGATCTTCGTCATTTTATCAGTGTCAAAAAGCCACATTAAATCTACTTTGATTCAATGTTTGAAGACAGTTAAACATTGTATTTTGTGTAGGCAGTGTAGAAACAGAGCTAAAGTGCGACAGTAAAAGAAAAGTGATAGAGATATGGAGAAAGAGAGATAGAGAGGATGTGGAAAAAAGGAGAGTGCTCCAGTATATTGAATGTTAAATGAGGTGGTTGGCTTGTTATCCATGTCTACAGTTTTATTCCTTTGGAATCTGTAAATATAAAGAACATGAATTATACATTTCAGTGCAGGGTTTTGAAAACATTTCAGCCTATGGCTCCAAACTGAGTTAATTCAGGGTTACCCTGGGACTCCAGCAATGTACAACAAGCTGTTAACTTTTCATGTTGGGAACCCACCACAACCAAGCCTGTGGCCTAATTGGATCCCAACCACTTTAGGGTTGGGCAATACACCAAATACACCATGAAAGCTTCCCTTGTTGATTCCTTTGTTGATTTGAGAAGTATTTTCAATTTTGGTAATTAGAAATGTATCCAGCTGTAAGACGAAACTTTTGGTCAGGTTTGTTTAGGGTTGGGATCATTTATTTAAACCCAGCAAAGAATGTAGAGAAGGCAGGCAACAGAGGTTTCCTAAGCTTTCTGATCTTTTGTTTTTTTTGTTAACTTGCCTTTTTACTGCATGACTTGTTCTATAATTCAGTATACATGTGATAACAGTTGATTTTACGGGACGATGTAGGCTGTCACTCAAACGCAGTTCTGACCCATAGTTTAAGAACCAGTTAATGGACAGATCTCTGTCAAGACAGCAAGAGGAAAGCAGAGCTGAGTGTGATGGAATAATAAAAACACAGATAAAAATAAGTGGAAAAAGTGAGAAAGTAGAAGGAATGACAGATGAAAAGGTAAGAGAGGAAAGATAAAGGACGATTACGTGTAAAGGCTATCAGGGTTATCGTGCTAGTGTTTTATCAACCTACAGGTTAATGACTACTGATCCTGTACACACAGACCTGTCCTGCCAGACTGTCGATTAGGATTCAAGAACAATGTGTTGGCTAAGTCATTCACAAAGGACAGCTGAGAACGTGTTCTCTGCTCCACATGCATGTTATTAGCATGAATTACAGGACAGGGTGCTGTGCTAGCTCTGATCTTGGAGATGGGTCAGGACAGACAGCAGCAGACGGTGGGGTTGCAGTGGGTCAATGAGTGATTTGTTCAGGTTATCGCCTCTTAATGTCAGCTGAGAATCCCCTCTTTCATGTTCAGGCATATTGACATTTACAACACAGCGTGATATGACATCAAGATTTACAGCCACGTGTTCTTAAAAGAAGATGATCCTTGATAAAATGTCCTTTCTTTGAGGGCACATACTTTGCTGCTGGTGTTCACCAAAATTCCTGATGAAATGTATGAGTCTGTTCAGGTGTGTATTGTCTATTGTGTACTGATTTTACAACAGTGCCTTGATTATTTTACTGTTTACACCTTAATGGGCTTTGCACAACATTTTAACCCTGATAAAATTGCGCCGGATTGCTTTTGGATTAAAAAGTGTTGTAGTGTGCATTTTGTGTTTGTTTATTCTGTTATTATAATTCATATATTTGTCGCAATGCGGAATGCAGTTGACACAGGGGACGTTGTTAAAAGCATAGTATAAAATCTCATCTGTTAGGCACTGCTGTTTTTTTTATGGTTTTTGTTGTTTATTAGGTTATTTACAGAGTTCAATACAATGGATGGATCAAGTCTGAAATTATGAATTTCAATGTGATTTTTACAGTTTTGATATTTACTGGACTCATATAGTGAAGAAAATAAAGATTTTAGAGGCCTGTTTGAAAATTGCTAGATGACTAGACTTGCTAGGTGGTGGTTGGTTTTCTGGTCTCCAAGATGTAATATTAACTGCCAGATTATCAGTTTGGTTGACAAAGTATATTTTTAGTTGGATTGCATGTTTGTGTATAGTCTATAGTTTCTATACAATAAAAAGTTCCATGACTATGAGGTGTATTTTAGCTCCGAGATGAGAATTTCTGGCTCATTTGTTAATCTACTGCAAGGAGAGCATTTCAGTAGAGAGCGGATTAGTCGCCTCAGGGATCATGGGTGTGTGTATGCATAATATGCACTTATGACTAGAATGCATATATGCATATATCATTCTTTGTGCATACACAGGTATGCATGCATGCTAGTGCCTCTTGGTCTTTGTTTACTCATGGTATTGTTGCGTGTGCTCTGGCAGTTTATGCTGTAATGTGTTATGCTAGCAGAGGTGTAAATGTTGTGGTGTGAGTGTATTATCGGCTTGGCTGAGCCGAGCCACAGCTTTCAGGTCTCAGCATCTCAACTGCTCATTAGCATAGTGGCTACATGAAAGAGCTGTGTCAGTCCCCCGACATGCACACACACATGCAAAAGAGGTTCGAGGAACACCACAGGCATTCTTCTGAGGAAAAAGGCACTGAAGCACAGAATTGGAAACGTACTGCATCTGACTGCTGTGCACTTTGAGTGTGTCTCTTTGTGCAGAGTTTAGTGCGTGTGGGTGTGTGTGTCACGTTTTTTTTTGAAGAAAAAGCAATGGGCAGACCTCAGAGGGAATGTTTTTTCTCCTTTCCTGTTCATTATAATGCATCTCTATCTCTATCTCTCTCTCTTTGTCTCTTCCACCAGGTCATCACACTGGAAGGATGGGTAGATATCATGTACTATGTCATGGATGCTCACTCCTTCTACAATTTTATATATTTTATACTGCTCATTATTGTAAGTACCCGCTTGTCTTTATTTGTGTTTTAGTTAACAACCTTACCTTACATTTGAGTGTGTAGCTATAGAACAGAGAAAGCAATCACTTGCTCAACATAACACATTGTATTACATACTCTGATTTAGAGAGAGATAAATAAAATCATAACCAAATCGATTGAAAGCAGACTGAATTTAGAGACAGAACCAGTCTGAACTGACTGAAATACACGTTTCTTTAACAGTGCTCCCTTTTCTACAGCTCCACACCGTCTGCAGTACTGTGGTTTGAAAGCTCAACAAATATTCATATGTATAATATTTCGTGCCTGAAAGATATTTTTGTGTACTTGTTTTTCAGTTCTGCTTTGTAAAACCCAGAATAACCTTTCTAAAGTTAACCACTAAACTCTGCTTCGAGCATAACTCCCTTTTGTTGAACCTCATAGAGTTTTTATCGTGTGTAATTTTGCTCTTATCATGCTGTTTTGGAGGTTTTCAAAGATACAGATTTTAGGCTATATTTTGCAATGCTCTATGAGCCTGCCGTTTGATGTGAAAGTGCTTATTATGCATTCAGAGAAGAGAGGGAGAAAAATGGGGTAGTTAATGGGGAAAAACAAAATGTGCTCATCTAATTTCTTATCCCTTTTTTAATAATAAATAGTAATAACATGTTGAGTAGACCTTGATTTAATTTCATAATTTCCAAGTAATGACACAAGCAAAGTCTGTTTTATCATCCTAGGATCTAGCCAAACAGTCTTCACCTTAATAATTTATAAGCTATAATAATGTTTCTTGTTGACACAGTGTTTTACACTTTTAACACCTTAAAGAAGGATAAAGTCAGCAATCAGTTGTGCCTTAAATAAAATATTGACGATGTAGCCACAGTGTTAATTTTCTATTTCAACAGCAAGGTGAAAGATTTCTTGCAGCTGTAACAGCACTGTTAAGGAGTACGCATGTGGGATGACAGTTAACAAAACTGCATTACTGCTGATTTATCACATTATTAGCCCTGCTCTATAGCTGCTCTTTACTTCCTCAACCAGGTGGGCTCTTTCTTCATGATCAACTTGTGCCTGGTGGTCATCGCCACCCAGTTCTCTGAGACTAAGCAAAGGGAGAACGCTCTGATGAGGGAGCAACGTGCTCGCTACATGTCCAATGACTCCACGCTCGCCAGTTACAGTGAACCGGGCTCGTGCTACGAGGAGATGCTACGCTACATCAGTCACCTTTATCGCAAATTCACACGCAGGCTGCAGAGGATATACTCCGGATGGCACAGGTTAGATATCGACTGTTTGTTGTTTGGTGCTACAGTTTATTGTTCATGCCCAAGAACACACCTTTTTAGACAGCTTTCAATTACAAATGGACAAATGGTATCGAGTTTGGAGTTCTCTCTGGACTCATCAATTTGGACAATTATCCAGTAATAATCCAAGGTAAGACATGCTCCATAGAAGGTACCAAAACACTCATGTAAGTGAGAAACAGTACAAAATTTACCTCTGCTGCTGCAGAGGTTAACTAGACCAGAGGTTCTCAAATTTTTGGGGTCCAGGGACCCCTTACAGGGGAGAAAGTTTTTCAAGGATATACTCATAATCGTCTCACCAATTAAGTATATGTTTACTACCAATTTCATACTCTTAGATGCCATTCAAACTATTTGTATTCTAAAACTTTTCAACCTATATACTTTAGACCTGTTTCATAGTGATAAACAGAAACACCTTTCAGTTTGAATCATGTTAATACCACTTACATACTTTTAAACAGAGGTTAATTTTATTATTATTGGACTCAACTTGACAGCATTTATACTTTTTAAGTAATTAATCTTAAAAGCTTTCAGAAAATGAACAGTAGCGAGACTGGTTTTGTCCCAATAAACCCAGACATTTAATATGACCAGTCTAAAGCTGACTTTCAGTAAGTGCTTCAACTTTAAAATAATTAACTTATTGCTCCTTATTCAAATCATTGGCAGAAAGCTCTGAACAAATCATCACAAAAGTTATCATAACTGTATCATAGTAATTAGATCTATTACTTCAGAAAATTCTGATTGGAATATTTGTATTAGGCTACATCGCATTCTTAGGTCACACAATTCATAATATCTCACTTGATGAGCTCAACTAAATTAATGATATGGGTTAGCCTGTCTCACACTCCACAGTGTCTCCATTCTTGGAGTGATGAATTGCAGGCTGACTCTAAGATTGTTCCACATGCAAACAAGCCCTTTTGCTTGTAAGGCCACTTGTTGTTGCAGCTGGGGCAAAGAAATCCTGCACTCAGTCCCAGGCATCGGTGTTCACATTGGAGAAGTATGAGCTTTGCTTGCTCAGTGCAGTGTGGTGACAGGTGGCTACCTCTTTCGATATAGCCACAGACAGGTTGTTTGTGTGGAGAAAGTCAATCAGTCTGTTGTTACTCCGTCTTGTATTCTCCTCCATAGCTCTGTTTCCTTCATGGAGGCTGTGATTTTGTCGCTGACTTCCAGGATAGATGCATAACCCCCCTCAGACAGGGAGGTTGAGACTGTTGAGCAAGTTAAATACATCAGCAAGATAGGCCAATTTGGCTAAAAAACAATGTCTGGTTTTTGTCCTCTCTCATAAACTCTGACATCTCAACACCTGTTGCAAAACTTTGCCACGAGAGAGCCACCGCACTTCAGAGTGATATAGCAGTGCGCCATGCTCAGCATCTATCTCCCTACAAAGTTGTCCAAACAAACGTGACTGTAGTGCCCTTGACTTAACAAAATTAACTGCAGTCACAACTGTGTTCAAAACAGAGTGAAGGTCTGGTTCCATGCCTTTGGATGCGAGTGCCTGCCGATGCAGCAGACAGTGTGCAGCCATAGCCTTCGGGTTGACAGTCTTTACCCGCACAATAACCCCACTCTTTTAGCATGCCGTCACTGCTGCACTATCCGTACAAATGGCTACTCATTTTTCCCAGCTCAGCCCCGCTTCAGTCATAAAAGCATCCAGGAGTGTGAATATTTCCTCACTTGTTGTCCTCCAAGTCACCTCCTTGCAGAAGTCCTCTAAAATGTTCCCTTCCCATGGATAGTGAACCAAAATGATCAAATGAGCTGCACTGGCAATGTGTGTTGATTAGTCCAACTGAATAGAAAATTGCTCAGAGGAACACAATCTATCCAGTAGCTGTGACTGAATGTCAGCTGAGAGTTCTTCAATTCTCCTCCTCATGGTGTCATTTGAGAGAGGTACAACTTTTAGTATATTAGCTGCTTCTGTCCCAAGCATAACTTCACACATTTCAACTGCTGCTGGAAGTATGAGTTTCTCTTCAATTATGTGTGGCTTCTTACTTTAGCAATCCATTGATCCATCAAATAAGAAGCCTTCTGTGCTTTCTGTGAAGTTTTGGCCAGGTTCACCATCCATGTTTTCTGGTGGGTGTATTCCTCGCTCTTTGACAGGGTGCTTTGTAATCAGATGTCGCGTTAACTTGGCTGGCTTCATGGTTTCATTCGCTAGCACCTGAAGACACATAACACATTTTGGTCTTCCATTGCTGTTCTCAATGAAACCAAACTCACTATAACTTTTGTCATATTTTCTCAGTTTAGCTAGTTTGGGCTCAGTGTCATTTGATGATGTGAACTGACTCAAATATTTCTCCATGCTTGCCAGCTAGCTAGCTGGCTAATAAGTCGAGCTAAGCAGCAGCTTGAACAGTTTTTTTGTGCCCTGAGTGAAATGAGTGATTCATGACAGATTGACATGATGTGTCACAATCATATCAGAGTTGCTATTGGCCCAAAGCTAACATGGGAGTAATAGACACAATATGTTTGTTTTATTGCATTGCTTGGTGCAAATGGTCCCCATCTGTAGATATGCACTTTTTAATGATACAGCACAATTTTATGAGAAAATTATTTTGTGGACCCCCGAGCTATGGGTCGCAGATGCCAGTTTGAGAACCACTGAGCTAAACTGAGTTCTAGACTGAGTTTACACATACTTGAAGATTTCCTGTGATATTATGAGGATTACTGTCAAATATCAGGAAAAGTTCCTTTTATAGAAATTATAATCATATACTTTTTCCCCAGGTTAAATCAATAATGGCTTTGCCAAGTTATTCCTAGTCTTTGCTGGTCCTCCTGTGTCTATTCACCACACTTTATGATTCATATGGGGCAAAAAAAAGTGTTTTGTTATGAGCATTAATAATTTACCCGTCTTTGGTAATTTCTCAGTATCTCAGTGTGCATGCCCTCCAAAATTGTTGAGAACCACATCCCTAGAGATGTATTCAGACACAAACATACATAAACACACACACACACACACACACAGATATGAATAATGTTACAACTTCATATAAACCTGGAAATAATATCTCCTCTATCCATGCTCAGTTATTTATTATTAATCATATCTCTTGTCCTTTGACCAGCAAACGGCGTAAAAAGGTGAATCCTAATGGCAGCGGCGGAGGCAGTAACGGTGGGGGTAATGGACATGGTCACGGCTCCAGCAGGGGCTGTGGAGGCTCAGGCCCAGGTAGCGCATTGTGGTTGAGACCAATCCATAACCTTTTGCAGCACCATCAACACCAGCACTGTCGCCTCAGCAACGGGGGGCAGCACACCACGAGCGTGGCGACCACTGAGCACACGGACGGAGAAGGAAGTGTCGGAGGAGTGGTGGAGCTGGAAATGAAGTCACTCCCTGTGAGGAGAGGGAGTACAAATGGAAATAGCAGTGGCGGCAATCCTTCAGTCGTTAACCAGGGCATGGGGGCATTGCTCGGGAGACTGAATGGGGGGATGAACTATCCGACCATTCTGCCGTCGTTTGTGTGCAGCTACAGCAGTAAGACGCCACCCCCCCACTCCCAACAGTGCGGGCACAGTCCGGAGCAGCATCCACCAAACCACCCAACATCCGAACACACAGAGACACTGAACAAGCTCTACCAGCTCATGGGACAGCACAGTAAGAGGACACACAGACATGTACACAATTGAGATTTTTATACATATATATCACAATGTATGCTACTGAGTGGAGCCTGAGTTAGCTTAAGTAGGCAACCACCTTGACCAAATGTGATGAGCCTGAGCTATATATCACTCAAACCAAACAAGCCATAAAAAATAATCCTGTTAATCCTCTTAGTGGAACAATAATTTTCGGAATTTCCACCAAAAGACACATCAGAAAAATGTTTTGCCTGGCTTTTCTTGTATTTCTTCTTTTTGCGTTCCACTCTCCTTTAATTCCCTTTCACATTCTGTACTCGATGCTGTGGATTTCCCTTGGGCTCCTTTGCATTTTCGTCATCACACTCACTTTTTTCTCCTGTTTTCGTCTTCATTTCTCGCTCTTTATTTTTGCATGCACCTCTCTGTCCTCCTCCCAAGTTTGACCTGAGGTAGCCTCTGGCAACGTCTGCTGCCCGTGCGTCAAGCAGCACTTAGAGAGTTCTGACAGAAAATCCATGTCTCAAGTGTTATCGTTATCCATGCAGAGAGGTGGATAAAGGGGAGGATTGTGGAAATCAACATAGTATGCAAAGGGTGGTATTTTCTTTTTTTTTAAAAATGTGGAAGATGAGAGAAGAAACAGATGGGGTCAAGAGGAGAGGAATAAAGTATGAAAGATTCAGATCCAAAGGGGGAGGATAGGGGAGGGAGACAAAGAGAGAAAACTAAATTAGATCAATAGAGAGAGAAGAGTGGAGGAAGAGGAAAAAAAGAGGGTTAGCCAGGTGGACGGCATGTGGCAGAGAGAGAGAAAAGGACAGAGCACAAACAGAGAGGAGACAATATAAAGCTGTGTCGGTTTGCGAAGGAAAACAAAAAAGCAGCGGCAGTATGATAGACTTGTCTGTTCTGTCCTATTGGTTTAAGACTGCAAACAACTGACACACACACACACCGCACTCAAATACACGTGCTCACTCACACACTGCTGGCTGCTGACACCCTGAAACATAATTAACCACACATGAATTAGTTCCTTGCTGGAGTGAAAAGTTACTGTGTGACACGTGATAAATAAAGAAACAAGCTGTAAAGGCAGTGATTAGGGAAAGAGCTGAAAAAGAAAAAAAAAACAACAAAAAAACCACTGATGTGTTTAATGTGTTAATACACCTCTGATATGCATTCAGTGAATCTGAATCCTCTTCTTCTGCTGTGTGTTGAAGATCAGACATTCAGTAATTTTAAATTGACTTAAATTGATGGTAATTTAATGGTCTGTGGTTGACTGGAAGTAAAATCTAAATGTGTAAATGTGTTTTAAATTGCGAAAAAAATGTAGTCTCCACTCAGGCATTTCTGGATATTTCATTTTTTGATACAGTCACAAGTATCCAAATATTTGCTTTTATCTTTGTCAGATGACTTAATCTCAGTTACATCTTGTAACATAATGGGATTAGAGTTTGAATCCTGTTTTTTTTTTTTGGTTTTTTTTTGTTGAATAGCGCCTTTATACTGCAAGACCACCAATGTTCTTGGGAAGATTTTCATGTCTGTTGCACTCAAATCTAATTTAACTGTAAATGTAATCTAATCTAACCTAATGCAATAAAAAAGTAATGTGCAGTTGGAATTTGTGAGTATGCAAGCAATCTGTCAAGAATGGGGAGTCAAAACACATAGATAAACAGACATGGAAATGTTTTTGTAGCGACAACATTCAAGAGACTATAAAAGACAATGAAATATGGCGACAATTCTCACAAGCCTTTTTATAGCTCGAGGTATTAGATAGCGTTGTAAACAACATAATGTGCTGTTAAAGCTGCTTTTGAAGAGCTGATGTTTCCAGGAGTCATGTTTTGCTTCTGTTAGTTTTCAGCTTTGCAGTTCCTCCATTGATTTTAAGAGGCTGAGTGATTTTAAGAGGCTGTAGTCAGAGAACACGGGGTGAGAGGAGTCGGCCTGGATGTGGATGTGGGCGAGCTCGCTGCACAAAACCAGCTTGTTTTGGTTCTCTACTGAAAGGACATCCCTTCAGCCCTGTGTATAACATTTCACGCACATTATATTTTTCCAGCCTTAACATTATAACATTTGCACTGTCTCTGTCTGTCTCTGTTGTTGTATTTTTCCTATTTTCTTATTTCCTCACACGAACACGGTGTCTTACCCTATTTATTGGCACGACTTTGATATAAAGCTAAGCTGTAAGTACATACACCCTGATCTCACTATGACTATGTGACTATTCTTAGATATTGTTTATCTTTAATTCACTATTATTAGTAAAGAAATATTTAAATAGAAATTAGTACAATTACCATAAAGATATGAAACTGTTGTCTCCCAGAGAGCTGAAATTATGCATCATTGGCTTATATCTGGCTGTGCACTGATTTTTATCGCAAAGCAAGACTTACATTCACCTTCTGTCAATGACACAACTGTGCAACAGGTGAAAAACTCATGACTAAAATTTCAACATGTTTGTTCTGCAGAGTAAAGCCAAAGAGACAACAGCAGCACATGAGGTCAGCCACAGCTAGGGAACAACCCTTTTGCAATGTCTGACCATCTCCAACCATTTCCCCTTCAGGTCGCCAGAGGCTGCTGTTCCAGCTGGCAGGCATGGTGCCCAGCCCTCTGCTCTTGGAACTGCTCAGTTGCCCTCTGTGTGCCCGCAGCCTGGAGACTTTAGAGCTGGAACTGGGAGACCTGGAGGGCGGCAGAGGAGAGGCTGACGGACTGCACGACTTCCCCCAGGTCAGAATGAATAGGGTGCTCTCACGGTGATGGGAAACAGTGATGATAAAGGTTGCGGTAGGGGTCATTTGACATTAATGATATGATGGTGGTGATGATGACCAAAAAA
Organism: Thunnus thynnus; assembly: GCF_963924715.1. Classification (NCBI taxonomy): domain Eukaryota; kingdom Metazoa; phylum Chordata; class Actinopteri; order Scombriformes; family Scombridae; genus Thunnus; species Thunnus thynnus. The sequence goes on from NC_089533.1 coordinate 19,669,083, forward strand.
AATGAACAGTTGAAAAGTTTAGTGACTTTGGTGAAAACAAAAAGTCACATATAGGGAATTTATAGTTATATAGGTTATTTAAAGTTGAAACCGAAACTACAGTTAGAACGGTCCAATCCTGTGTTTTCACCTTTGTTGCCGCACTTCTAATGTCTCCCCTGTCTTCCCTCCAGGCAGGAGATCTGAGAGGTGGGCGAGGTCGGAGCAGACGGCGGGGGGTCGTGGAGTATAAGAACGGAGTGGTTCGGGCCTGGATAGGCTTCAGGGAAAAACTGAAGAGGATTGTGGAGAGTAAATACTTCAACCGAGGGATCATGATCGCAATCCTTGTCAATACTCTCAGCATGGGGATAGAGTACCACGAGCAGGTAAGAGGGAGGAGAGTCTTTCTGTAGATTTTGGGTATGTGTGCAACATAGGGTGACTTGAACAGTTAAGATCATTGGTTCAAAACTTAGCGGGCTATGAATAACTCTGGACAAGTAGTTTCATGAGGGCTGTTAGCTGTCAGACAAGGTATTTGTGTGTGAAAATTTGATTTATCTGTCTGAAGAAGAGTAAATTAGTGCAAAGTGGAGGAGGAGGCGGGAAGGAGTGTGGGAGCAGCAACCATTCCTCTTCCTCTTTCTCACACATAAATACACATCCAGACACTGTTACACACCCCCCAGGATTATGTTTCTAGTTTACCCTGTGTGGCCAACATCTGGGAAGTATCGGCCTATTAATACCACTCCCTCTTCCCGCGCTCCACCACGAGACAGACAGTGATGTGTGACACATTTGTGTGGTTGCACAGGCGCATTCGGTTTTACACCCAAGTAAGTATAGTACATACGCAGACCCACGTGCACAACCTTTACATTTCCTCCCAGAAACGGATGAATACTCAAAGATAAGATTCTTTCGCATGCGCACACACACCGTCCATCCCCTCCTTTCCTCTCTCTGTCTGCCTCCCACTCCTCTAATTCTCTCTCCAGAGGATATGTGTGTGTGTGTGTGTGTGTGTGTGTGTAATTCTGTCTTTGTGGTATAAACATTAGAGTGACTGAGAGAGCCATGGCCTTATTGGGCCAATAACACATACACGTACACAGACTGAAGTGTTATGTAAGAGTTCCTCCCCCCTTTTAGTACTCATCATCCCCCTTGTGTGACACCTAGCCAAACTTTATGAGACTATGAGTGTATGTGTGTGTGTGTGAAGAGGTGTATGCATGTAGGAGGCATAGAGTAGACTGTGTGTGTGTGTGTGTGTGTATATATGTGTGTGGAGAGAGAGAGACAGACAGGAAGAGAGAAAAATGGAGAGAAATATTGAGAGACAGAGGGAGATGATAACAGATAATGATAATGGATTGCTATTATCACATCTGCATGGAAGCAGAAGCCCATACCTGAACTGATTTGTTCAAATTGATTTAAACCACATTGTCTGGCCGCCCCAATCAGATTCTAAATTGTCCTGAGTTCTGAAGAGCGCCATTACACATTCTTCAGCTAGGCTTCTTTTTACTATGTTGTTTCCACACTGGAAAACTCTTGGAAAACTTGCACGTGAACATGAGAAAAAACATGTAGATAGCTTAACAATGACTGACTCAAATCTTATCTGATCACTAACAAATAACAGTGCGGATGGTAAATCTTTAAGATCACATTTGCTGTTGCAAGTTTGTATATTCTAAGGTAACTTTGTATGATGTTCAATTAAAAGACACAATAGGTACTGTAAGGACGTGATCAATTGCCTTTAAAAAAAAAAGCAAAAACAGACAAACTTTCACACACATACTTAAATAAGTGTTAAACAAATATCTGAGGAAAGATATTGAGGCATTGTTGATCAATTTTGATGTTTTGTGAGGTTCAAAATGGAATATCAAAGTAAATGCTATTTCCTGGTGTGTTGATGTGCCTTCTTAATCTAAAATACACTATATACTTGATGCTGAATATGCTGCTAACCACATTATTAAAGTGTGTGATTGTTTTTTTTATGTTAGTGCCTTGCTTAATTATCAAGGTTATTCCTCTATCCTGCTTTGCCAAAGAAACTGTGTGTGTGTGTGTGTGTATCTCTATGTCTGTTGCGGTTTTGTTCCTCATATTCTTAAGGGCAAGGTCATATGTAAAGTTGTATTTCTCTACCCAAACACGGAAAATGTCTTCTTCAGGGAACTGAGACAGTATTTAATTTTGATTGATCACTGCTCTGTCAAATGTTATGATGGTAGTGGAAAGCAACGTCTAAAGCAATTGTTCAGAATGCACATCAGGGACCGTGGTAGATTACATAAAATATATCGACACGGTTAAGAGCCTCCTCTTAGTTTTGAAACCACTTACTCACTAATGACCATGGAAATCTTAAACCGCTACTATAAAATAAAGTGCATCACGGGATTACAACTCAAGGGCACCTCGGTGAAATATAATTATTGTAGGGAGAAGTGTTTCATTTTCCCCACCCATATTTTTCTCGCTGGCACCAGAAACCCTTAAACTACACCAGCTCTTAAACTCATGCCTTCTTCAACCTTGTTGTGCCATCAGCCAGAAAAGGAACCATAAATCAGTTTGCTGAGTTACTTTTTAACATCAAAAACCAGAGCAGAACATATCATCATCTCATTAAATTTTTTAGTGCTCTATACCTTCACCTATCATGTCAGCCACTCTGGACTCTCCCGTCTTAACAGGCTATGAAGTAGTATATAAACATAAATTTGTAATTCTAGCAGGGATTAAAAATGCTTTGTAGAATCGTATAAGAAATTATTGCCCTGCACGTCCGCGATATGCTCTTTGATTTCTCTGGTGTGAAGACAGTTCAGCACAAAGGTAATAAAAATGTCACTATAGTCCACTGTTAAATATTACAATGTATGTGTGTCTGGTACTGGGTGCTTAAGATAGAATAGCTTGTTAAGAGTTCCCTCAGAGCTTTGCTGTAGTGCTTTAAAGCTTTTATGTGCTGGCTGGTCAATGAAAGACAGTTTGAACAAACAGCTCCATCCTGTCCAGCTCTTTTTTTTTAAAAATATGGCATTGTTTTCCTCACCATGCAGGACAGCACAAATCGCACTTGAGTCCCCTGACATTACTCCCGTGTCCTTTTTATTTTTGCACAGGCAATTCTGTTTTGGTTTTCAAGCATCACGACTGTCCCAATTAGCTTAATAGCTCATCAGCCGAAAATAGTTAACATAGAAAAAGGTTGAGATGCTGCATGCTTTCGATTATACAACCCTGTGCTGCACTATAGGTTATACTAGATTTAGTAAAGTCATCTTTTCAACTACCACGAAACTAGTGATGTAATTGATCAGTGGATTGGCTTGATATTGACCTAGATACACACGGAATGTCTGCTCACTAAGGCAAACAGTGTGTTTGTGTAAATGTGTGTGTATAAGGATGTCTGTTTTAGTAATCACATTGTAGAAATGGAAAACTCATCAATACAGTAAATCATGGTCATAAATTTTGTCATTGTAACAACAAATGATCAAATATCTGTAAAACTAAAAGAGATACAAAAAGCTGTGTGCTAAACCAGTTGGCCATGCAGTGAGATTCAGGACCTTTGAAGTGACCTCTCCACTCAAAATGTATCTTTTATACATTCTATACCTTCTATACTTGAATGGGGTCTATAAAACGTTTGTAGTGTGCATCACAGGAGGCTCTGCGTTTCTGTGTGTGTGTGTGTGTGTGTGTGTGTGTGTCTGGAGTGGGAGGAGGTGAGGTGAGGAGGGCGGTCAGTGCTGTGTAGTTTGGTGCCCTCTATCTGTGACCATGATCAAACCCAGCAGATGCATCAGTGGCTCGAGTTGTGTACCTGAATTTGATATTTTTGAACACAAGTGAACACAGCGTTCATTTTGGGAAACATATGCCTCCTGAAATCATCACCATGAATGTGGATGATTTTATTTTCATTTAGGCTTTTCATATAATGTGCTGATTATAAAAGAGAAATCCTCATTCATTCCCTTAATTCCATCTTCAGATTACATATTTTATATGCATGACTCGTTATATAATTTCCAACAACAGCAAACACAAAGGCAACACTGGACATTCCTGCAGGATGCTGATGCTGCAGAGTAGAATAACAAAGGACAAAGGTTAACCCCTATCTGTGGTTGTAGCAAGATACCTGAGATTTTATATATTAATCTTGTTATTAGTCCAGAATATAGTCTACCTGCTTTTATACACCATGGGCCATGCCACAAAATAAGCTTTGGGCCTGAGGCTTATTGATCCCCAGATGAGAAGAATCACAATTAGTTTTAATGAGTCTGCCTCATGTGACAGGAGATTAAAACTGTGGATCACAGGCTAAAGGGCTTTATAAAATATGCTGCATACTATATAGTGTAATAATTTATGGCTTTGAAAGGAAATCATTATAATTCATCATGTGTCACCAAGGAATCATGATACTGTATAAGAGAGTAATAAAATATGAAATATAAGATATTGCATGATGGACAATTGACAAATGTCCACACACTGATAAATTAATCAGAATAATGGTTTTGCATAAATTTAATTGTGCATTTCTTTGCAGCTTATGACAAACACTGGGTCAATGGACTTTTGCAAACACAGACGGCTTGATTTGATGGGGCAGTTGAGAAGCACAACATTTGAACCCAGGTGTACCACAGTGAGACGCCTGAAATAGCAAGTTCTCTTTCAAGAAAGGGATGTTATAATTCATTTGGAGCCTCAGCGAATTAATGCTTCATGTTGTATTGGATGGATGTTGAGTGTGATGTGTTTGGAAATCTGAGGCAGGAAGATACCTACCCCGCATTTTGGTCTCTGATTCTCCTCTTGCTAAACCATTTTTAAAAAGAAAAGTTGAGTATGCAGCCCTATAATGCGTTTACCAGAGCACAAAATTGCTGCATTTTCCATAAATAACATGACTACATGCTTTATGAGAGGGCCTCAGATAAATATTTGCTGGATCACTGACTTTACTGTGAGGTAAGTGGAGTAGATCAGCAGTGCTGTTGGTCCCATTTGATGGATAGAGCCTGACTGCGACTCTTGACTTGATTGATCATGTCTCAGTTCAGGGCACAAAGACCAAAAGGGTTTTACAGCTTTAAGGTAATAGAGTGGAGATATGAACTAACTCCTTCATTCTTTTTGTTCTACCATGCTTGCTTTTTGCTTTCGTCAAATTCATCACTGTCCTCTCTCTACTTTTCTCTATCTCTTTCTTTATCTCCCCATCTCTCTCTCGCCCCCCTCCTTCCTTCTCTCCTTTCTCTGGCTTTCTCTCTCTCTCTCTCTTCTCTCCTTCCAGCCAGAGGAACTGACTGATGTGTTGGAAATCAGTAACATCGTTTTCACCAGTATGTTTGTCTTGGAGATGGGCTTCATGCTGCTGGCTTTCGGCTTGTTTGGATACATCAGGAACCCATACAACATCTTTGACAGCATCATCGTTATCATCAGGTAGTCATCAGCCTGATCTTTATCCTCATCATACAGTTTACCTGCTCAGAATAATATATAGCACAATTAAACTTAAATGCAAAAATACATAGACACTAAAGCCATGGCTCCGATCAACATATATTTCACAACTAAACTACAGCTAAGCTTGGATTTAGAGCCACCCCCCCTGCTCTTATTTCTTTCCCAGCTTGTCAGTCATTAGGTTTCCAGTGTCGGGTTCACTGCTGCAGCATCCATCTTTACAATAGTTAAGACTGACAGACTCATGATAGATCACAGGGTTGCAGCTCGGCTTGCTGCCGCAGCAGATTCCTGAGCCTGTTGGGAATGAAGGTTTGCTGCGTGGCTGTCATTTACTTTGATAGAGCTCCTATCAGATCAGGGGACCTTTTTGAAATGTTGTGTTACAGGGGGAATTACCTTCACAATGATTCCAGATTCACTCAAACTGGATATCTTCAAAACATATTGTAATGTTTACGTTTTTTATGTCATAAATTCTGTCAGTGTAATCAAATTTGGTTTGAATTAGGCTGTATACACAATAAAGTTCAGTGTGTTTATCTGTTTTCCCCCAGCAGTGTGATGGCAGTGGCATCAATACATAAAATACTTATTATAATAATATAATATGCATTGTTTTTAACTCTAATACTGAACAACGGCAATTCAAGCAGTTTTGAATGTCAGAAAGGTTAAGTTTATGCATAGTTAGATATACAGTAAAGGTAAACAGATAAACTGCATTATTTCCATTATACTAGAGATAAATGACACTGTCAGGCTCTGTGATGTGGTAACTCTGTACTCTGTGGTTCTCAGTGTGTGGGAGATAATTGGTCAAGCAGATGGTGGGTTGTCAGTCCTGCGTACATTTCGTCTACTCCGGGTTCTGAAGCTGGTTCGCTTCTTACCTGCCCTGAGGAGACAACTTGTAGTGCTGATGAAAACCATGGACAACGTTGCTACATTCTGCATGCTGCTGATGCTTTTCATCTTCACTTTCAGGTAGGTATACATTCAAAACACACTCACACACACACAATAAAAATACATCTTCCTAACCTGTCTATCTGCAGACATTTGCAATGTCACAGGAAATTACATATGCAAAAATTACCCATAAAATGATGATAAAAACAAAAAATGAAATAAATGATGATAACTACATTTTCTTACTTTTTTGCAGTATACTGGGTATGCATCTGTTTGGTTGTAAATTCAGTCTTCAGACAGAGAATGGAGACACTATCCCTGACCGCAAGAACTTTGACTCTCTACTCTGGGCCATTGTCACTGTATTCCAGGTTAGTTTTTTCTTGAGCAAAAAGTAACAATAATTTGTGGGAGCTTATGTGCTGGACTGTTTCTTGAAACACGTTTAACACTTCTATGAACACCAACTTGTCAAAGAAAATAAAGAAAAAATATTGCAGTTATAGATCTGACAGGATTTGCTCTAAATAAATGTTTACGTGGGTTCGTAACTTGTGGTATATAGACCTTTCTTGCTGCCAGTCATGCAATCATCTGAAAACCTTTTCTGCAGCAAGACAGATACATAACTGGCTTCCCTCCAAAACCAGAACTCAAACAACTTACTGGCTCTGTGACTGAACCCATGGACGTTTGATCAGATGTACTGTATGGCAGTGGAATAAAATAGCAGCTAGAGCATCATACACCTCACATAATATACTTATAATAGATACACTGGGCAGTGTTAATACTGTATGTGTATATTTTTATCCCAGAAAAAAAAGCCACGTGTGCTACGTAGCCATCCCAAATCTAAATGGCAAACTCAGCCTGGAGTGTGCTTATGTGTATGTGTATTTATGTGTATATATGTGTGCCAAACTTAACTGCCAAGTTCTGCTCATTAGTCAAATGCTGTCAAAGGAGACATTCTGCTTATGCACACCCACGGTCTCTCTCGCTCACAATTCTATTTCTTGGTCTCCCTGTGTGCAGATATTGTTCAATTGCTCCAGATAGATTGTCCTCTTTTTCTGTACAGGATGCGTCAGCAGAAAGGTAGAACACAGGACGCTTTGGTGTGTGTAGGAGAGAGATGCTGAAGAAGCATTTTTATCCAGAAATGACTGTCATGTGAAGGAGTTATGCTCGCAATATACTCACTATAGTTTTCTGGGAAAAAAAGCTACAGTATGTTACACACAAATCTGTGCACTAAGGCGGATGTACATACACACATTCACACAGGCAGCACAGTGAACTGCCTTCCTGCCACGGGGTTTAACGAGTGGGCAGAGATGGAGTGAGCTTTCATGCTGCATCATGAACGCCGTCCTAGTTTTAAATGCTTTCATCACTCACATTGATTTAAACGCCGGCGCACGCCAGCACACACACACACACATGAACACACCTACATAGACTTTGCATGTCATCTTATAGTAATCTCATGTGTATGAAGTTGAAGTATTGTGGCATGATGGCAATAAAAGTAACTCAGCGCTGGGTTTTATAAAGCATACAGAACCCACGAGAGCTGTAAGGGCTAATATGACTCCATTTCTTTCCTCGCCTTTCCAACTGTGTCGCTTTCTCTCCCTTTCAGTGCTTTCCTCCCTTCAACCTCTCTTAGCTTTACTACCTATTCCCCCATCTGCATCCATATTATACTCCTATCCCATCTCTTTTTACCAATATCTTATGCCTATAGGCCCTTACTCTTTTTTTCATTCAAGACTCAAAACTCTTGTTCATTTTTTGCCTTTATTGCATAGTTGGCAGAGAAGTGTCAGACAGGAACCAAGAGAAGAGAGATGGGAACGACATGCAACAAAGGTCCCTGGTTGGAATCGAACCAGGGACACTGCAGTTATGTGGCAAGCACAGCAAACAGTCAGCTACCAGGGTGGTCCTTTTTGACTAACCATCACATTCCTTTTGTCCTTGCCTGTTTCTGTCTCTGTCCCTGTCTTCTCTTCCACCTGTTCATGTATTTATGCCTAAATCTCTGTCTTTGTCATTGTGTTTTATTCAATCTGTAGATCCTTACCCAGGAGGACTGGAATGTGGTGTTGTATAACGGCATGGCCTCCACCTCTCCATGGGCGGCTCTCTACTTTGTTGCTCTCATGACATTTGGCAACTATGTACTCTTCAATTTGCTAGTGGCCATCTTGGTTGAGGGCTTCCAGGCTGAGGTGAGAATGACGTGTTGGTTTTTGCTTGATTCAATGTCTTTTGGTTTAATGAAACACACCATTATTTTTCAATATGCAAATTTAAAGCTCTGAGAGTTTTTGCTTTAATTTATTATATTATTTATTTTTGGAAATAGGTGTATTTTGAGATATAGGGCTCTATTTTTGTGTGGCATACCATACAAAAATTTCCTTCAGTTTCTCCCATTTTGACTTTGGTTTTTTGGTATTTTGGAGAAGAAATAAAACTGGAAATTCAGTTGCACACTTCAATTCTGCTGTCAAGATGCACAACATATTGCACTGTCCTCTGCTCACCAGCTACGATCAGGTCAACACTGCATATTTTGCGCTAGTTGTCTGTGCTATTATCATCACTTTCATCTATAAAGGGTACCTCATAGACTTTTTATGAATCCCTTCTGTGTTTCTTGAACTATCAGTATATATTCTGCGCACAGTATTGACAATTGCACAGAAAAATAGGTTTATTACGATTGTAGCACTTATGCCAGAACAGCAGAGTAAAGAATAATGTCTGATTCTCAACAGCCTCTCTCATCCGTAGCCGTGTGCTGTATAAGGGCCTTGTCTTGCTATTAATTAATTCCCAACAGAGCCATTTAGGGGCTGCAGGTCTGGACTCTCAATTACCAAACTGTCAGGTCATGTAAGGGATCACTGCTTCTAAAGATTATAACCAGTCCCTACCTCACCTGCTGATAATATCGATTATCAATTCATCCTCATCCAATCCTGTTATCATGTGTGCTGCAGGTGCACAGTGCGCCTCCAGCCAAAAAAACCCCCCAAAAATGCAGCACACTTCACTGTTCTTGCACTCTTTGCCATGATCCCGAAAATTCATCCTTGTAATCTTCTACATGATGGTAAACTCAGGGAAATGGGAAAGAAAAACAACAATAAAAAGAAAGTCATTTCCAGTAATGTGTGTGTTGTAGGGTGATGCTAATCGGTCAGAGTCAGATGATGAGAAGAAATCGGACAACTTTGAGGAGGACGAGAAGGTAGAACAGCTCAGAGACACCGGTAGGTTAAATGAGAGAGAATACATTCAAGTGTGCTGTTTTTTTTCCTGATCTTTCCTGACTGACCAATTAAAAATAATGACAAAATAACCGTAAAAAGGTTGATGATGGAAATGATAATGATAATAATAACATTATCCTCCTCCTCCTCCTCCTCCATAGAGCTAAAGATGTACTCTCTGATGATGACAGCCAACGGTCATGTCGACCCTCGTGGCTCGATGGCTCCTCCCATAATCATGCGCACGGCAGCCACACCTATGCCCACTCCTAAGAGCTCTCTGGGACCTGAGTCCATCCTTGGGGATGAGCTCATGTACAGAGAGGGGACGCCTCGATATGGTGAAGTTGGACTGGGGTTTTCCGAAGCAGGAATTAGTCATGCAGAGTCTCGCCGTGGAAGCTCCACCTCTATGGATCCCTCAGCCTATGACCAGCGTTCTCTGGTGAGTCATATCAAACTCTTCATGGAAAAATGGACTCTAAAACTGTTTATTGGTCCATTCATCACTTGGAATTTAGTCATTTATAAATATAGGTGCTATATACTGTGTATAGTATTTGAAGAGAGTCATATATACATAATCGTGTATATATACAGTTTGATGTGTCACATCCCAAAATGAACCTCTGTTCCTTAGGGGGAGAGGAACAAGGCACAACACATATAAGATATCATGCTTCTGCATGGCCTGACTGAAGACAGCTTTATACTTAAAAAGTTAGATGACCACAGTCATCAAACAATAGCCACTCCCCAGCAAGTCCAGCTTTTAACTCGTTTCAGGAGTCAGAAGTTATAGATAATAATATCCCTTTCTTATTGTTGAATCAGGACTACACATAAACTATGTGAAGGACACACATACAAACCATTGGAAATTGCCATGGCAAGCCCTGACAAATGAGACGAACTTCATACAGCATGTAAAGATCTAATGGTCCTAGATGGACAGCCTCTCAAGAAGAACGAACGGAGAACACAAGAAAAACAATAGTATAGGTCTAAAACTAAGGCCGTAAAGAACAACCTACAGTTACGTTTACGGCATCAAACGGCTGTAGTAATTATGACCCAGGGAAGTGACACAGTTCAGACGACATCAACAGAAGATGACTTGATAAAGTTATTTTGCTTTTTTAGGAGGAGGTGGGTTGGCTGGATTGTTAGATAGTTAGATGGCAAAAAGTGGAATCTGCTGAAGGAAACCACAGTTCGCTTCCTGTTTCCAACCGCAAGTCGGAACATTTTTTAAAAAACTGTAATGTCATTGTGTTTACTGTTGCCATGACGAAAAAGGTTGCATAACTTTAAGGAACTATAAACCATGATCATTTTAACTCAAACTATGATCTTTCCCTAACCCTAACCAAGTGGTTTTTGTGCCTAAACCTAACCAGACCTTAACCACAGCATTGTCACACCAGAAAACATCATTATTTTCTAACCGTGATTTGTAGCGGTTTTGGAAAGCAGCATATTACGCTCCTATGGGTTGTTCTGGAGTGCATTACTATGGCCGCGAGATGGTGTAAACATAACTATAGTTCGTTTTTTGCCGGCTGAATTTTAAATCTATACTGTCATTTTGTTTTGTTTTGTTTTTTAATTTATTTATTATCATAATTTTTTTAATTATGAGGATGTGTTGCAAATGGAGCACCACAAAGGGCCTGAGAAACCAGAGACTCAAGTCCCATGAGGTAACACTGGAGTTAATCACAGGCTTTAAATATTTCAGTCCATGAGTGAACCGTTAATTGATCAGAAACACCACCATGAAGGTTGCCTCAATTCCCTTAATTATGCTTGGAAGTGTCCTATTTTTACACAAGGAAAGAATGACTATTTATTGATAATGCCAACAATGGCTCCAAAGAAGGCAGGTTCACTAAACTAATTTTTTAAGCTCCAAATATGTCCGATAGCAGGGCGCTGTGAAACAGTGTCAATTATTTTTTCCTCAAGGAAGTGGATCTGGAAATATGAGGAGACAGTAATTACCTGGTGCTAGCTCAGGGGGAAGGAAAAATCCTGTGAAGCTAAGTTATTTAATAAAATGTGATGTAGGACATGACTGTGGAAAATGCAGCGATCAGCCACAGCAATTGTTGCCTCTGCCTTGTCTGCCATTAACTGCTTACTGGACATTATGGAATTCATATGGGAAATATATAGAAAGAAGCTGATAATAGCTGATAATACTTATTATTGTTATTCACATTTTGTCAACAACATTTCATGAATTATCAATGAGATTAACAAAAATTCACCACCAGAGTTGTAGTGGAGATTTTTTATTTAGGTCTGTGGCCAATGAAAAAGACAACTGGCCATTTAGCTAGCATGGTTTGGGTCCACTTGTCCCCTTAGAGGGAAGCGTCACTGCAAATCAATACAAAGTTGTTTGAGTGATAAACTTTATCCTATGATGAAACATTTCTATCCTGATGGGAGTGGTCTCTTCCGGGATGACAATGCCCCAACTCACAGGGCACGAGGGGTAACTGAATGGCTCGATGAGTATGAAAATGATGTGAATCATATGCTATGGCCTTCACAGTCACCACATCTCAACCCAATTGAACACCTAGGGGAGATTTTGGACTGACGTGTTAGACAGCGCTCTCCACCACCATCATCAAAACACTAAATGAGGGAATATCTTTTTGAAAAATTGACTTTTTTCCCAAACTGGCCTGGTAGTTTTAGAAACTAAGTCTCACACAAACAAACACACACACACTTTCATAGACACACATAATGCTTACCCCTATCTGCTGTCCCTCTCCAGAGCCACTCCAGTCCCGGGCGGCGCTCCCCTCTTCCTCCCCGTGGGTCTGGCAGCTCATGGGGAAGCCGTCGCTCCAGCTGGAACAGCCTAGGAAGAGCGCCGAGCCTCAAAAGGCGAGACACCAGCGGGGAGAGGGAGAGCCTATTGTCCGGGGAGGGAGGAGAGGAAGAAGATGGCGGGGAAGACAAGGGGGAGGCTGGGGGAAACAACAGACTACGGCCAGGGTCCTTGGAGCTGCTGCAGGCATCTACTCTCTGCCCTTCCATAATAGCAGAGTATGGGGACTGCAACGGCAGGACCCTGACCTACGATCCCAACCTGAACTCAGACCCTAAGGAAGACTCCTCACCTGAGGATGACTTGGACGATGATGTAAGTTACCTTGAGTCATAGCTTTCAAAATGTTTTTTGAAAAACCTACAGCGAGGTCTTCTAGCGTTTTTTTAAAGGTCCCTGGCCTGATGTCATCCCAGCAAGTATCATCAACCTTTTATTTACACAGAGCTTTTACAATAACACACACAAGACTGAGCAGAATTGTGAAGCTATTATGTAAATTTTTAATCTCTCAATCTGCCCTCCCTGACTTTGTTTGCTCACTTTATTTCAGTTTTTCTCTACCTTCCTCTGTTTATCCTTTCCCCCTTTGTCTTCTTTGTCCTTTGTCCCATGCTTACTTTGAGATATTATAGTGTGCGCGTATGTTTTGTGTTCACACGGTGACGCCTGCAGGGACACCAGTTGTCATGCTGTCATTGATTGGCTTGAGCGGTAATTGTTTTCTCAGCGGGTACAAGCTAATTTGTGTATGTACAGTCAATGTGTGTGTGTGTGTGAACCAGAGAAGGGTGAACTCCCCTGGTGGATTTGGATGACCTCTGTGATGACAGTGTTGATGGTTTTATTTCCTGCAAATTGAGTTTATAAAGGCATGAAATCCACTGACACAAAAGGCCTCTCCCCGGACACACTGAATATGGGAGGATTAATACAGACCCCCTGCCACTGTATGCATGTATGGGTATGTGTTTGCATGTGCACACGCAGGAGTATGCATCAGTGTGTGTGCGTAGTGTGCCAGCTGAGACGTGTGTATTTACATGTGCTTCTCTGTGTGTGTCTATGTCAGGGATTACAGATTTTAGCTCCAAGGATATCTGAGCAGCAGGCTCTTTTCATCCAGTTTACACACACTCATGCTAAAGGACACACCCAGATGCACACACACACACACACACACACACACACACAAGCGGCAGTCTGCCAAATAAGTGGTGTCTTAGATGCCTGACTTTGGGCTGTTTTTAATTAGAATCCTGAAGTACAGAAGCTGTGCACCTAAGCTTTCTTCTGTTTATTTTATTAGAAACTTTAATGAGTTTCACAACACTTTCTATCGAGCATGTTGTGGACTTGCTAAGTTGTGAGTTATGGTCCAATTATCCTCATCTCTACTTTGCAAGAAAACACTTGTTTATGGTGTCCCCATAGATTTACAATGTGAAAGGGCTAACATCAGCAACACTGGAGACTGTTTATACTGCTTACTGTTTTTAATGCACAGTGTGGTTTGTACAATCCTCAAAAATACAGCTACTGATGCTGCAAAACAGACCCTCTGTTCTTTGACAATGAAGTTATACAACATGCCTTTAAATAATATCTGAAGAATTGTATTGTTTATTGGATCAGTAGAGGCTCCTCAGAAAGGTAGGGAAACGCTCTCTCTACAGATGATGATTTAATATTGTGTATGTAATATCCAAGCAGGTCTTCGACAAGATTTTAACAAGCACAGTACATACAAAATACTATCAGCTATATGTTTTGGCTCTTGTAGCTGTTTTAACTGTTGTGGCTACAAGTGCATGAAAAAGGAATACTGACATTTTTAATACTGAAATTGACTTTGTAGATTATAAATTATAGTTTAGTTCAGGCAGTCATCTTTGGACAGAATTAAAAGCGATTTCCCCATCAACAGACCTGCTACTAATACCATAGACAATCTCGCCATTATAAATATAAGGCATTCGTTTGTCCGACCAAGGGGGAAAAAACTTACGTCATTGTTTTTGGCTTTGAGGGGATATGATTTGTGGCAGGCCTCTTTGCATGCTGCTTCTTTTTTTTTTCAGCTGTTGATCTCAGTGTGGATAATGAAGGTGTTGACAGCACTGATATGACAGTGATGATTGTGGCTTTAGTGTTGATGGTAATAATAGTAATAATGAAAAAAAAGTTACGCCTGCACACTGACTCCAAGCCATGAAATATATTCAAATAGATAATCTTTCCAACCAAGTCGGATTTTTGTTTCGTCAGGTCAAAATGTTTAAAAAATTGTTACCACATCTGTGTATAGCCTTGAACCTATGTGATGTGCGCATATAATTACACCTCCTCAATAAAAGTAATGATTTCACTGTTGACGGTAAATGTATTGATTATATTATGTAATGCTGAATTACAATTAAAGTGTTACTTTATTGTTGCTGGTGCTTATTTTGTTACAGAGTTCTATTTGCTACTGGATCAAGAAAGAGCTCCGTAACATGAAGCCCCGCTGGTGCAAAGAGCATGAAGACTGGACGCTGTACTTGTTCTCTCCAGAGAGCCTGTGAGTCTCTCACACACACACACACATATTTTATTTTCTTTTTTCTCTTTCCTCTCCTTGCTTCTGGTTTCTTTATTCAATTATCTTGGCTCCTTTCTCTCATTTTTCTTCTCCTTTTCTGCTTTTCTCTACTGCTAATTGTCTGGTCGATAGCTTTAACTGACCATTTCATAGATGACTGAGCACACGCTCATCTTCTAACATAATTCTGTCATCTGTGTGTTTAGATTCCGTGTGTGGTGCCAAAGTGTGATCTCCCACAAAATATTCGACCACGTGGTTCTGGTTTTCATCTTCCTTAACTGCATCACCATTGCTCTGGAAAGACCTGATATACAGCCTCACAGCACGGTGAGACACATACACACACACACACGCAGACAACCTACAATTACAAGGTGTCTGCATGCATTCCAGCTGTGTTTTTCAGTCATCCTTTTCCTTATTAACTAACGTGGAACGGTTTATGCTTTAGTCACGTAACTGGCGAATCAAGTAAATCACTAAAAGAAAAAAGTCCAAAAATAAATATGGCATTTTAAAATTGAGTTATTTACAGGTAAAAATACAACTTTAAACAGCTGTCAACAGCCAAGCTTTCAAGTGAATAACTGCTTATGTCTGTGTTTTAAGGCTCACAAGCTTCTAACATAATTCTGTCATCTGTGACACCGTGTGTTTTGACGCCTAGACAGATTATTCTGTCTGTTCAGAAAACTCCATTACATTAAAGTGACTGCAGACCTCTGGGGCTGATTAAGTATGTAGACACACTGTAAACAGACGGATAGAAACTCACTAGCCAAGCAACATCAAGGCTTAAAACTATCCACACTACTCTACTTAAAAACAGCCTCACAGGTTAAAACAACAGCTGGTGTTTGCTCCATTCAAAGAGAACATGTACTGTGGTGAATACAAAATATCAAGCCCTTAAATATAAAACACCTCCCCCTTTCCAAATGTCTAGGAAAAAAAAAAGCATAATGTCATATTCACGCCAACATGGTATATGTGTGGTAAAAATGAATCTCACTCTTCTCATTTAGGAGCGAGTGTTCCTGAGTGTGTCCAATTATGTTTTCACTGTGATCTTCCTGGCAGAGATGACCATAAAGGTAAACATCACAGTTTTTATTGTGGTTGAGTTTATATTTTACAGTTTCTATAGCATTTTTAGATTTGGCTTACGATATCCAGCATTTTTTCAAGATGCAGTTTGTAGTATGTGCTAAGTAAATGTTTCAAACTAATATTTTAATTCTGGATCAGTAATTCAGTAGTTATAAGTTTGATTTACCATTGAAGTCATGGTTTAGTAATCCCTTAATGTTTTCAGCTCCGATCACTCGTTTTGTGCTTTAACACCAGGTTGTAGCTCTGGGTTTCTGCTTTGGGAAGCAGACCTACCTCCAGTCCAGCTGGAACGTTCTGGATGGTTTGTTGGTGTTTGTGTCTCTGGTCGACATTCTGGTCTCTCTGGCCTATACTGGTGGAAACAGGATCCTGGGCATCCTCAGAGTCCTACGACTGCTACGAACGCTACGCCCACTGAGGTACATGGCGTATATGTGTATATGTGTGTGTGTGTCTTATGTTATATTTCTGTCAACTGTATTTCTTTTGTTTGTATTACTAACATAATGTTTGTGTTTATGTTTGTGTGTTCCAGGGTGATCAGTCGAGCCCCGGGACTAAAGCTAGTTGTGGAGACTCTAATCACCTCGCTTAGACCCATCGGAAACATCGTCTTGATCTGCTGCGCCTTCTTCATTGTCTTTGGCATCTTGGGGGTGCAGGTATTTTGCAAGTCACAGTCTCGCAACTCGTCCAAGACCTTGTTTACACTTGATTTTAAAATGCATCATGGGCAATCAGATCTCACTGACAGCGGTAAATACAAATGTAAACCAAGATGCATTGTGATGTGATCACTCAAACCACTTGCCAAGGTGGTACGGGACACATTTGACTACATATCCTTTGTAGCGTAAACGCTAATTCATTACAATGCGTCCCCAATTTCAGATTGAGACTTCTCCTTTGAGTGAGACTTGGTTAGGCACAATAACAAATAGAACAGATCAAGCGAAAGGAAAAGAAAAACATCTTATTTCTCTGTAGTGTGCTTTCCATAATGTTGTCAGACTTATAAAAACAATCTGAGCCTGTCAGCGGGCCTACATTGACGGGTCGCTATTGCCCCATAGGATTACATTGCAGCTCATTTCACAGCTGCCAGCTGCAGCGCTCTCACTCAATACCGGATCAATTTCAAAAATTGTTGTCCCCATTAGTCACTTTGACACAAAAAGATGGGAAAATAACAAAGTTTCTCTTTAAATGTCAGTCTTGATTGGCAGCTGCATGTGAATGTGGCTTTTAGGGGGGATTGAAAATGTCTTGAATATCCAACAGACAATAAGCTTTTGTTCCTTAACAGTGTGAGTTTTGAAAGAATGACAATTAGGTTAAGTGTGAAAAGGGACAACATGACCCTCAGGCCAGCTTTTAGCCGAGCACTCAGGAAAAACCTCTGATAAGAATGTGCTCTATGAAATGTCCTTTTATTCTTGGCATTAATAGTTGGATGTTTAAAAAGCCACAAGCTCTGGTGCAATTGAGATAATGTGTAAATGGCAGCCAAACAGCCCTGCAGCCCTCACTCTGTTTTCTCTCTGTCTTGCTCGCTAGCTGTTCAAAGGGAAGTTCTACCACTGTGAAGGTCTGGACACGAAAAATATCACCAACAAGTCGGACTGTTTGCAAGCCAACTACCGCTGGATACGGAGGAAGTACAACTTTGACAACCTGGTTCAGGTAAGGACTCATGGACTGAGGGAAGAAGAAAGAAGATCAGTGTTCAGGCCGAAAATAAAATGAATGAACTAAAAGCTATGGATAAAAAGTAATTAATAACTAATTCAACAGAAAATAAAATACAGTACAGTGGGTGTATTTGTGTTTTTCTCTACATAGAGCTGATATTTAACATAGTTGCCGGCCTGAACAATCATATTGTCCCACTTGTAAGATATTTTACGGAGTGCGGACGTCTCACACTCAAGCAGTAGATACTTAAATTACACATTAACAAACGAGGATGGCGGTTTAAATAACTCAATTTAAGAATGTGATTATTTTTTATAGATTTATTTAATGTCCGTGACAATATATCTAAAAGATTATAATATGGTATACCTGTCTACCTTGTTTTATTGGAAATACTCCTTATCCTCAAAAAAAAACATCATGGATAGCCATCATTTATTACAGGGAGAGAGAAATGTTAGCATTGCACATGATCTAATATTTATTGTTGTTTCCAACTGAAATGAATATTAATACTGTAACAAAATGCTGGTGATAGTAATGTTATGACAGAGGAAATCCCTGTGTGTTGACTTACATTTCTGTCTTTCCCATTCAGGCTCTGATGTCTTTGTTTGTGCTGTCCTGTAAGGATGGCTGGGTAAACATTATGTATGATGGCCTGGATGCAGTGGGAGTGGACCAACAGGTAATGATGTGAGGGGTGTGCCGAAGTGTTCTGCAGGATTGGGATGATTGACATTTGCTAATGGCTCGGTATCAGCTACATAAAGCCTGAAGATCACACTGACACTCCCCTCTGATGTTACACAAAACACTGTATGACACTCTACTGTATATAATAATGTAGGAAACCATTTTCAAAAAGCTGTCATTCATGCTCCTAACTTTATTGTAGTTGCATGCACACTGCAGTTGTATTATGTGTGAAATAATAATTTAATGATATGTTTCTTTGCCCTGTAATGTGCATGCTGGAGAACAGTGGTGCTGTAATCCCCACTCGAAAAAATGACATGCGCAAATAATAAATACGCTGAAAAAGATAGAAAAAAGACATAGAGACAAAATAAGTCGTGTTAAATGGCGGTGGTGTAGTAAGAACAGATTCGAAGTAAAAGCTAGGCTTAAAAGGTGAGATTATAGCAGGTGCTTCAAAGCTTCAATTGATGTTGCTGTCCTCAGATCTAGGACTGCCTGTGGTGTAATGTGCTGAAAGAGTGTAGTCTCACACACCTCAGTTATAATTTCAGCAATGTGATACGATGATAGACTAGAAACCAAAGGATTGTCGATGTAAAATACTGTGCTTTAGAGACCATTGAAACACTTCTCTTCTCTTCTCTTCTCTTCTCTTCTCTTCTCTTCTCTCCTCTTCTCTTCTCTTCTCTTCTCTTCTCTTCTCTTCTCTTCTCTTCTCTCCTCTCCTCTCCTCTCCTCTCCTCTCAGCCTGTGAGGAACCACAACCCCTGGATGCTGCTCTACTTCATCTCCTTCCTGCTCATCGTCAGCTTCTTCGTCCTCAACATGTTTGTCGGCGTGGTGGTGGAGAACTTCCACAAGTGCCGGCAGGACCAGGAGGAGGAGGAGGCCCGCTTACGGGAAGAGAAGAGGCTCAAAATGATAGAGAAAAAGCGCAGGAGTAAGGAGAATGAAGGGGCTGGTCGGTAGTCTATCTTTCTGAGCACTGCCTGCTTTCAGAGCCTGAAAAAAAGAGAGAATGACAGAGAGATGATAAAGGGAAATATTATCAGACTTAAAATGTATAAAAAGAGGGAGAGTTAGACAGACTGGCTAGCTCACGCAAACAGTGATTGATCAATGACAGACGGCGTGGGCTACGCCACTCTGACGCATGTAACTGCATGACTGCAGCCCACCCTCAACCCTCCCCTAACACTGCATGGAAAACGTTGGAAAACAGGCCAATCTAACCAACCTCTTAATCATACATATGGATTAACTTAAAATTTGTATGCTCACTTTTAAACAATATAACAGACACAGTTGTATTCACAATAGCAACAGTACAGTATTAAGTAGTCTGTATGTAATTTAGTGCTAAAATTATATCTTTTTATACCAAATCCTGTTTTAATCCCATTCCTGATGCAAGTTAGATTTTACTACTGCTGAAGTAAACCTCTGCAGCACCTTCTGCATGTGAAACTAATCAAGGTGGCTGCTTTCCTCAATATGTCTCAGGACATTTTCTTAGTGATAGATTGATAGTTCAGATGTACCTTCCCTCCCTTTGAGTGCATGTACAACCCTGTCCCCGAGGCGTCTCTCGACACGGGTAGGAGGACATTTCCTGTCAACGTGCTTTGACTGGCAGACTCAGAAACATAGCAGACGTTGTGGCTGCTATACCTGCAAATATGTTTGGCGAAAGAGTTTGTAGAAGATGTTAAGTTATTTAGAAAAGAAAGACTATTTGTTACAGTTATTAGAAAATATAAGCACATGCTGACAGAAACATCATAAACACACCACCTATTGCAAAAGCAAGTCCAAATATTGCCGTGCAGGCTTTTATCTGTATTGTGGTAATGTGTCAAGCTGAAAAACACCCAATGCACATCAATTTCATAATTACATGAGAAGGCAGTATATGGTGTGAGCAGAGCGCCGCTGTTTTTATCCTGTTTGTAACATGTCTCACTGGTCTAAAACTGCTAAAACTCCAAATAAATGTAATATCTCCAGATGTCATATATAGATAGTGATGATCATCACATCTGTCTCAGAGAAAAACTCCGAACTCCAGTGTTTGGCCATACAATTTTATTAGTCTAAAAAAAAGTTTTAGACTATTGAGATTTTTCTGAGGGTTTAAATGACTGTAGTTATGCCATTGGAGAGGAAAATGGCTCCAGTGTGTTCAACATCACAGTCACGGTCTAAAAGTTGATTTGGAATTTGAATGGTAAAGCAATGTGGAATAAATAAACACAATATTATATCAAAGGAATACTCAAAGAAATTCATTAATGACCCTGTTTGTGAAAAACTGTGTTGTTGAACCTACCCTGTGTGGCCCCTCTCAATCACAGACATTAACCTTTACATCAAAGGCATGTTAGCATGCACATACTATTTCACCTTGCACATACTGTTTCACCATGGAGGGTGATATATAAACATGCACATACACATACAAATACACTCAAAATCATCAATATGGACATTGTGAGTACACAGTCAAAAAAAAGTCTATGTATGTTAGATATTTCTCAGTTATATTTATTATTTATGATTACAACTACACATAGCCTGTTTATTCTTCAAATGTAGTAAGGTTTCTTTCTATGAAAGATCTATCCACCTACTAAAAAGTTTGTTATCATGTTATTATCATAGTAAAGTGTATTCTATGTATTCAGACTGCCCAATGAAGTCTGAATACACAGACCACAATGGAAGACTAATGTCTCTACCCTGACAAGAATAAAATTATTTTAGAGGCACTGAATCTTGTCAAAATGCTCCCTGCACTCTGAAACTCTGCACTAGTTTGCCATCTTATTCTAAGTCAGAGAAGATTTTATCAATTTCTTTTACTCCAGTATGGAGACAGGTTCCTTTGTGATGGAGCCTAGCACAAATACTGGTAGCGGGGAGAATCATTTAAACGAGCAAAAACACCTTGCAATAACTCTCAAACTGTCTTAGTTACACATGATATCTTGTTGTGTTACCACACATCTTAGAATAAGACATTGTAGTTTTACTGTAGGTAGGGGAATTCCTGGATGCAAATATTGCATTTCTAATGTAGCCTATCTGTGACTCTCATGTCCACTTTTATTCAAACATACCACACAGGCAGTGGTGTGCACCAGATATCTTTGGGGTGAGGGGGAAAATGAAAAAGGGGCACCACCACTGTGAGTAAAGTTACAGTTAGAGGTCACAGCAGATTGGAATTTGATATAACCAGAAGGGCACCTGGGCTGTTCAAGAACCCCTCTGATGTGACATGTGGGCAAAAAATATTGCTTGGAATCCCATAAGGACACATACTGAACATACCCTGGTGAAATAATGACATTTTGAGCAAAAAGGGCAGTGGTGGTCGCCTTCCTTGCCCCTACTCCTCCTTGTGCACACCACTGGACACGTGATATTTTAAATTCAAAGCACATTTACTCACAGTTGTCTCTCTGTGTCTGTCTGTGTTTTGATATCCGTCTCTCTGTATATGTGTGTGTGTGTTCATGTGTGTGTGTGCATGTGTGTTTGTGTGCTCCAGAGGCCAAACAGAGGCCCTACTATGCGGACTACTCTCCCCTGCGTCTGACCATCCACACACTGTGTACCAGCCATTACCTGGACCTCTTCATCACCTTCATCATCTGCATCAATGTTTTCACCATGAGCATTGAGCACTACAATCAGCCGCAGGTAAAGTGTGCACATACACACACAAACATTAGTCAGTATACGTATTTCACCACCATTCACTCAAATGATATGGCTCTCTTTTAAATTTACATTATTCAGTATGTTTATTTTTTATTATTTCCGTCAATTCCAAATTTAGAAAAAAATCTAGTCACTGAGTTGAGATAAATTGTGTGTCTGTATATGTTTGTGTGTGTTTGTGTGTTTCAGTATCTAGAGGAGGTTCTGAAGTACTGTAACTACGTGTTTACCTGCATCTTCGTCATCGAGGCCCTGCTCAAACTTGTGGCATTCGGTATACACAGGTTCTTCAAAGACAGGTAACACAGTGGGATGAATGTAGATGTTATTATGCACCCAATCCTGTAAGTCAAGTCAGCCCAATATCACAAATCACACATTTACCTTAAGGGGGCTTAATAATCTGTCCAACATATGACACCCTCTATCCTTAGACCCTCAGTCGGGATAAGGAAAAACTCCCCAAAAAACTGTCAAAATGTAATAGTTATCAATTATTAACTATGTGTCATTATTTCCTAATTACAATATATGATGATGTGAAATAGTTGCACATGCATAGTTCTTTGGGAAGATAGGCAGCATGACTTCCACTCCTATACTCTTCTTATGTTTACCAGCATCAAGCAATACCACCTATTACTGTAGATATGATAGGATAAACTTTGAGTCAATTTGCAGAGATGTGTGTCAGAGGGCTGTGCATGTAGTCTGTAATACTGATTGGAGTAACAGCAGTCTATGTTGCATTTTTTTTATTTTTTTTTATGTATGTTTAGGTGGAACCAGCTGGATGTAGCTATAGTGGCACTGTCCATCATGGGCATCACCCTGGAGGAGTTGAAAATGAACGCAGCGCTGCCCATCAATCCTACCATCATCAGAATCATGAGAGTACTAAGGATAGCACGAGGTACACGCACACACACACACACACACACACACACACACACACACACACACACACAGACTCTCAAATCTATACTTGGTTTATCGTGTATACAGTTACAAAACACACAGTTAGTCGTAGCTGTGTCAGTTTGTGAGTCATCACTACAGACACAAGCACACATTGTTAACATTAAACCATTATATACTTTGTGGAAAACACTGTTCTGTATTGTTTATTCTTGTATATTCATCAATATGCATCATAGATCATTTTTAGTGCTTGTTTGTGTGTACAACAACTACTGGTTTCAAGAATTAAATGTAAATCTGGGGTGCCTCCCTGCTGTGGCCTTAGTGCTGGTATTTAGTCATGTCAGTATGAATTCTGGAGCAAATGTCTGTGAACAAAGTTGTTGCTGTTTAAAATTGCTCCTGTGTCTCTCTGCAGTACTCAAACTCCTAAAGATGGCCACAGGGATGAGGTCTCTGTTGGATACTGTCATGCAAGCACTGCCACAGGTAAACACACAAACTCTTTTGAGTCTCAAAACAAACAAACAAACACAAAAGATCAGGGCCATGCAGAGACCTTAAGAGGGAAAGCTGCTCAAAGTTAAAAAGAGGCGCATGGGACAAGATTTTAAAACACCATATAACATCATTTACAGCATAACATGTTGAATTACAGCAACCCAAGCAGAATGTAACATGGAATCTTAAGATATTATTATTATATTCGTTGTTAAATGTTCTTCTTGATAAGTGTCACAGGCAGGCCTTTACAAAAAACAAAACAAACCCCCCCCAAAAAAATATAGAATACTACTTGACAAAAGGGCACTTTGGACATCAAGGGGCATCAAGGGTGCTTGGGCACCCTCAACCCTCCCTCTGCATGTGCCTGCAAAAGAGTGATTCTGTTTTCTGTTTTATTTATGTTTTTCCGTGAAAGTAGAGTGAATATGGAGGTTTTGTTAGGAATAGGAAGCCCTCTGAAAAATTTATGCTTCTTGATGAATATTTAACATATCTGTTGACTTTACAAAATTCAGATTCTAACCCTGAAGTATCTCCATATGTACATTCCTTCTCCTTTATGTCTATACAGCGTTGTGCACTCCTACATGTGCATGATAATGCCAAATGCATTACATTGGACATCATTTCTTGAATTCACTGCAGCTCAGAGTAAATCAAATAGCATTATTAAGCAGTGTCTTAACATTTGAGGGGTAAAACAATATGACAGTTCTCTCTCTCCTCTCTCATCAATAATGATCTATTCTGTCACTCATGTGTTAAGACACTATCAATCAAAGTAGGTGGTGCAGGAGGGCACATGAGGGTGCCAAGGAATCAGTTCAATTTTCTGACTGATGCCCAGTACATCCAGAATTTTTGCATTGATTTGACCTTGATAGACGTTTAGAGCCAGATCGTACAACCACCCCTCCTTCCTGAATGTGCTTCCTCTATTCAGTCAACGTGCTCCTTTTAAAGTCCAGGGATGCTATGGAAGGATCTCGGGTCTCTCTCTCTCTCCCCCCCCCACTGCCTGCCACAATTCTTAGAGGCAAAGAGCAGCTGTACCAAAGATTATGATGCACATGCAGTGACAGACTCCACTGTCCTGCTATTTTTTAAATGTCAAGTGTACAGATATAACCATCGGGGGCACTGAGTGCACAAGAGCACATTTTTAGAAATCGGATAAAAGACAACTTCCTGGGGACTTTCCGATGGCATGTGATGCAGGTGTAATCATAGCAAGAGTATAAAGTTTTTTATGGCACTACTGGTTCACCAGCAAGCTAAGAGTTCTAAAGCTGTTGTCAATAATAATAATAGAAAAGGCCTTAGTAGATTTATTACAGGTAAAATTAATATTTTATAAATTTTGTTAATTTATTGTCCCAGAGGCACTTTTAGACTTCCTGTGTGAAATTGAACTTAAGGAGGATGGTATTTAAATGCATGTTCTCCTTAAAAAAGACAGGAAAAGGCTTCATGGTTTGTTTTCTCTACCTTGCTGATGTACAGCACCAAGAAGTTTAGGTTTTGAATACACCTGTCTGCAGTGTACAATCAGAGTTTGAAAAGAAGCAGCTCTCGATGCGTATATCCACCTGTGTAACCTGATGTAGTTTGCATCAGACCCATTTTTACTTGCTTTCTTACTTAGGTACACGACATTTTTGTAAATATGTTCTTTCCATTTATGTTGCATGGATAGATTAGTGTAAAAAGGAATCAATACAATGATATAAATCTTAATGGCTTCTGTTCGCTGGAGCTTTAAACAAGCAATATTTATTCTGCAGTGCTTGGTGTGCAGAGGGATCTAACATAAATTTTGCTTCCAGGTGGGAAATCTTGGTCTCCTCTTCATGCTGCTCTTCTTCATCTACGCTGCACTGGGAGTGGAGCTTTTTGGCAAACTGGGTAAGTCACTTTATTGGCAGAAAACACTTACCTTGCGAGGCAGATGGATTCGTGAGATCATGACATCATGAGAGAACACGAGAATCCATCTTGTCAGGCTTCAAGTTATGCGCTTGTGTCCAAACCGCCAGTGTATTGGACCAATCAGCGTCCCTATGAGGATTCTCGCGTGATCGAATCCAGCTGCCTTGCAAGATAAGACGGTGATAGACAGATGGTTCGTCCAATCACCTGCGAAGTATTTTTTGAAAGCGCCTGCCTTTTTTTCCAAACAGTTTCCAAAGGCGACTTCTCAGATGGTTCTTTGTAACAAACCATCTGGCGCGTCAGGTTAAGGAAACACACGCTCTACAAGCCACAACGGAAAATGTTTTTGAATCCACTCGTTACTACAACAGTCACGACTTACAGCACAATTCCCCGTCTGAACCGTCTCTGTAGAATCCTCCTTCTCTACCCCCATCTGTCTCTCTCTCTCTCTCCACCACTCTCATATCAGAGGGCTTGTTTCTAACAGGGAAAGATCACATTTGCATGATCACATTTATTTACATATTGCCTCCTCAATAGGCCAGCTCCATCCAATTCATTTTCTCCAAGAGCACGACAATATGCGAGAGAAGAGGATTAGCAAAATGCATCGTCGGGGGGGGGAAATGAAAACAACTTGGTGATGAAGAGGTTGCGTTCTGTGAAATGTTATTATGCTTCTGCTCTACACATTGAGAAAATGAAAGAGTGTCTTGTTTTCTGTTTTGTTTTTTTAATAAAGTAAAAATCCCTCCATTTTTTGCTCTGATTTTTGCTTTTATGAAGCTGCTGACAAATGCTTTTGGATGTGCTGAACATCTTCCTCTGTTTCATGGCTTACATTAGCTGAATGAGTGAAATATATTCTGGTACAGGCTTGTGGAGAAGTTTGTTGGTATTGTGGTACAGCTTGGTGAGGATCGGGAAACATTACTAGTGCTTTGCATCCAAAGTTACTTTTCCCCACTTACAAACCTAATCATCACTGCAGGTTATTTCTGAGCCACAGTAGTTTCTCCAGCTGTATGTGTGGTATATGTGTCATGAAGCGTTTTCAATGAAGAAGCGTCACTTTTTTTCCATCGGCGGGCTTATGTCTGTGATTCTGTGTATATGACAGAGAATATAGAGCAAGCAGCTATAAAGAAGTAAAGGCCTCCTCTGGTATGAGCTTTGCGGTGGGTTGACCGTTAGGAAAGTAAGTTGTTGGGAGTAGATGAAGAGAAAGGAAAAATGCTGCACTAAAGAGACAGAATGTGTACAAAAGGAGATGATGGTGCAGGACAAAGCATAATGTGTTGTGTTGATGTGTCAGGGTTAAGATAATAAACGTCACTTTTTAGAATATTAGGATAGTCATGGATTGTTCAAGTGTAGAGTATAAAAATCTCTGTATCTAGTTTACTCAGAGGAAATACTCTGAGGACATACATTTGACTATTTAAGGATATGTTTACTTATTGTAAGCTGTAATTGTTGCAGGTTGGGTTTCCACAATTTGTCAACTCAGTGTGAGCACTACAGTATTGTCATAATATTCTGTTCTGCCTCCACCCCCCACAAAGTTCTAAAAATCTGAGAAAAAAACTCTGAATTATTTCTACACCTCAGAGATCCTCTCACTGCACCACCAATAACGGGCTTAATTGGCTTGTGAAATCGCTCTGTCCTCAGAAAGGAACAAGACTGTGTAAGATCTGTAATTCCTTCAGGAGACCTCTGGGAGTCTTAACTCTCAGAAGGATAAGCAGACAAGAGAAGGTCATAAGCAATTGAGATATGAAAGGGGCTGGAGCAGGCTTTGAATGTTTATACTCCCATTTTTGGATTGAAGCTGCCATCCCAATAGCAGGTATTTTGAGCACAGCTGATATTGAATATATTCAGCTTGTGTCTGGATCTAAATCAAGTTAGTCTATTGAAACTTAATGCCCAGATTAATCCTTGTATCCACTCCCATCCGCTTGCCACAGTGCCATGACTCAGACCTGGGGAGAAGAAGCTCTTTATGCCTGTTGTGCATTTTTCGATTTACAATCAATTACTTTATACCCCCAAATTCCACACTGGTTTTACTTTGTGTCATCTAGTTTCTTTTTTCTCTGTGTCACTATTATTGTTCCATGTCTTACTGATATGTCTACCATTTCTTTGTGACATAAGCACTACATGAATAATGTGTGATTCCATTTACCATTATTATGGAAAATGGTATTGTGGTATTATTATTCAGTTCCATTGTGCCAAACACTGGCATTGTGAAAACTTAGAATAAGAAACAAGGTACACACTGTAGAATACTCCAAGGACGTTTGCGGCTGTGGTGACCTGGGGTTGAAAATAGAGTAAGATATCTTCTGGTGCCTGTTCTGATTCTGTAAACAGGCTCCTGAGGGCTTGCTGTCAAATTAACCCTGAGACTGATAGAGACTTTCTTCCAGACGACACCTATTCTGTTCTCCTCTCCTCTGTCATGTCCGTAGGGACATACTGCTTTGTGTGTTCAGTGCTTGCACAGTACTATAGCATCAGGACTTTCTGTCTGGTACACTGACTCTAAAATGATTGTTTATGCTCAGAGTTATCCCTGTTGCTTTTTTCTTTTACCAACATGTCTACAGTATAGTGCAATTAATTTCTGTCTCTGTTTGTGTGTTGATTAGAGTGTAACGATGACAACCCGTGTGAGGGTCTGAGTCGTCATGCAACCTTTGAGAATTTTGGGATGGCCTTCCTCACACTGTTTCGAGTGTCCACTGGAGACAACTGGAATGGGATTATGAAAGTATGAACACACACACACACGGACACACACACATAAATTATGAATAGAGTATCTCATAACCATAGAGAAAACACTGACCTCCAAAACCAAATATGGAATAATAAAGTGACTTAGAGCTGAGCAATGTTAACACTTTCACATCTTGATTTTTACTTCACAAAA
Source organism: Thunnus thynnus (assembly GCF_963924715.1). Lineage (NCBI taxonomy): Eukaryota > Metazoa > Chordata > Actinopteri > Scombriformes > Scombridae > Thunnus > Thunnus thynnus. The sequence goes on from NC_089533.1 coordinate 19,697,783, forward strand.
AAATGCAGTAAGTGATGTAAATGTCCATAACTTACAGAAAAAATAGTAAATAAAATAAATATAAATGATAAATAGGCCATCACCTTACATTTATTCATTTAGCAGACACTATTGTCCAAACTGATGTACAAATGAGGTACAATCCAAGCCACAGTAAATCAACGAGAAGCCTGTTAGAGAAACTTTAAATCTTGAATTGTATGTTAAGGTTTTACAAGTTTAAAATGCAATTTTTCCAAATTTCTGCATTCTTATAAAAGTTTGTTAATGTACACACCTCACTACTCACTCACTTACATTTAGCAGGCTGTTACTTCTCTACAAGGGGCAGCTGTCCACTTTTGTCTGGCCAGTTCCACACATGCCAACCAGAACAACATAAAGTAAAGTAAAGTCAGTTACAGCAGCAGTAGTTCAGTCCTGCATAAGTGGACATGTTGCCCACAGGCAAGGAAAATGATTTTAATACAGGTCTGAAAACTACTGTGGTTCTGCTGCTCTACATCAGTCACACTGTCTGTCCTTGTTTCTCCTTAAATTATTCAAAATTTCTAATTTTCTGCACTTCTAAATCAGGCCCCATCTCAAATTACCATGGTTACTTGCATTCAAAGTTTTTGTAATAGGGCCCCTGGCCTGCTGGAGAGACAAATTGTTCTATTGTGTATATACAGCTGTAATAACCAGTGAGGCTCTTTGCACTCTCTCTAGTTTTCTTGTTCCCTTTATCTCCTTATTTCTTTCTCAATCTTTTTCTGTATCTCTTCAGGACACGTTACGGGAGTGTCGTCCAGAAGACCGCCACTGTCTCACCTACCTGCCGTTGGTCTCTCCAATTTACTTTGTCACCTTTGTGCTCATGGCACAGTTTGTGCTGGTCAATGTGGTGGTGGCTGTACTGATGAAACACCTGGAGGAAAGCAACAAGGTAACTAGAAAGACCAAGAAAGTGCACAAATGCAGATGTATTTAGACACATCTGGTAAATGTGTACACATGAACAAAGACTGTATGTACACAGTCAAAGGTGTAAAGACATATAAGTTTGATGTATTCCAATTTTTTGATGTAGTGGCCACAGTCTCATTACAGTTTTTGACCATTTGGACTTAAATAGGTGCTCTTTAATGGATATTAACATTTACTGTAAAATTCCATCACTAAACCAAAGTACATCTACTTCCACAGGAGGCCAAAGAGGATGCAGAAATGGATGCAGAGATCGCCATGGAAATGGCTCTTGAAAGGCAACGCAGATTAAGCACAAACTCCAACAACAGCTCAGTGGGAGGGACCTATGTTGGGCCTTGCCCACATTCACCTGGACAGGTAGGGGACATTACCTCACCCATTAGTCAGAGTTGGTCAAGAAACCTGACTAAACCTGAGACTACATTGGAAATGTTATTAGGCTGGAATGGAATAAAGTAGCACTGGATATACTGTATGAGGTGCTTGTTCATAAATCAGTATACAGGTCCAGTCAAAGGTTTGTTGGACACCCTTTCTCATTCAAGGGAATGGAAAGGCATGTCAAAACTTTTGACTGGTACTGTATGTTGCAGTAGATAGTCTTGTAGACTAAAACAGATGTAAGCAGTAGTCAGTGTTTAAAGCTGTGTGGTCTCTGTCTCCCCCTGGAGGAGGAAGAGGTGCAGTATGGCGACCAGGACCTGCTGTCATCAAGGAAGATGTCTGTATCCAGGATGCACTCTCTGCCCAACGACAGCTACATGTTTCGACCTGTACGGCCCGCCAGCGCCCCCTACCCTTTGGAGGAGGTGGATATCAGCCCCCAGGACCAGCATTCAGGTGAATTGTCTGTTCAGGGTTTAACTGTTAGACATGAGATCAGGATCTTTTTGTATATATATATATATATATCTAACACACAACATTGCTAATAATGTTCAATGAACCTAACATGGACTAAAATTTTTCCACATGCATGTTTCTGTCTTATATAATGATTAATACTATGATTTAAATTAAATCAAGGAGTAAAGTGTCAACTTTGTAATAACACGTGGTTTGTAATTATATAGTCTTGCTGAAATAGCTTGTAGATTTATGCTAGTTAAGTACATTTTAAGTTTCAAAACCTTGTGTTCCTCAGTATTTCTATCTATCTAACTATCTGTCAGACCAATGTGTGTTAAGATATCAGTGGTTTTCAGTCTACTAAAGCCTCATTTCATAATTTGTGGAGTATTCCAAATGCGATAACAAACTTTCATTTCTCTGTGATCTAAAATTACAGCACATTTTATAAGGGATACAGAAATACGTTGCTGGTAACACACAATAACCAAGACATGAAACAGTGACAAAATGGAGTGACAAATATGAAAATGGCATTGCAAGTTGCATGCAAGTCCACAAAGTCCTCTTAAGGACAGTAGTTGTGTAAATCAGAGTGCAGGGCACAAAACACAGTTAAGTGCTCTGAGTATATATAAATAAGCTTGTTGCTGATTTGTTTGGAATGTTCCTTTGTCTTCATGATGCAGTTGATGTAGAGATTAACTAATCAGCATTTCTTCCCTCCAGATAATTGTGTGTGTTCAACCTAAAATCACTTGTCACCTTAATGACATACATATGATCTCACTCTAACATGATTGTATGTGCCTCTTAAGATGCACATCACAATCATATTACATGACATCATTTGTGCCTTTTTCTCCACTTCCAGCTCAGATCTTTAAACAGACTAAGTAGACACATAATGAACCTGCTGAGCACATTAATCTAAGCACTGACAAGCACTGTTTTATCTGCAGTCAGATTCTAATGGCATGTTGTGGCCAGGCTGTGGACAGGCCCAGCTCTGTCCCAAGGTACTGACTGCAGTGGATGAGCTGACACATGTGAATCTCTGCAACATTCACACCAGCTCATCTGCTCAGCTGTGGAATGGCTGATTACTCAACTAGTTAACTTCAGGACCAAGCTGCAAAGGCAGAAACCAGTAAAAAAGTCATCATCACAGCTGTGGTGTTTTGTCTAATGAGATTAAAACCAGTAATAAGTGGCTTTACAGCTTGGACTGAAATTACTAACTCAAAATGAACTTGATCTAACTCTGATGCTGCTGCATTGTTTTTAACATGTCTTAGTTTTTATTACATCTGAACTCACAGGTTTACTGGATCTGTGTGTGCAGAATGCCTGAGACCCTGGTTACACAGTCTCACAGCAGTTATTGAACACTTCCTCCTCTTCTCTGTGCAGTCACATTTATATTTAGAGTTGTACACTTTGGACTTGATCACCCAGGACACATTACAGTGCTATATGTTATCAAGACCTTAAAGGACAGGTTCACAATTTTTCAAATCTATCTTAAAACAATAGTCAGGTGCCCAAATGAACATTGACACATTTGTCTTGCTGTAATCATTCCTCCTGTTCATACTGGCCATTAAGAGATCCCCTCCAAATGCGTTTACAACAGAAATGATGGTGGACAACATCCACAGCTAATTGAAGCTAATATGAGGCTTCAGCCATCCAAATCAGTCAAATCAAGTCAGTATCTTTCAAAGTTACTGTCTTTTTAGGACCGAAGTCCCTCTTTTTGTTACAATCCTTCCACTGTAGCTGAACAGGAAAACACTTTCTATTGAAAAAAAGGAGGGGGGGGGTTTATCTTTACTAAAAAGACTAATTTTAGAAGATGTCCAATTTATTTGGCTAACTCAGACAGCTGACACAGTTAAATACATTTTTGCTCAAAACAGGTACTGTGGATTTGATCCCCCATCACTTACATTGTAAGCACATTTTGAGCAGATCTTCTAATGGTCAGTATGAACAGGAGGAATGATTATAGCGAGCAAAACCTCTTTCAATGTTCATATGGACATCTGGTTATTGTTTTAAGACATACTTGAAAAATTGTGTACCTATCCTTTAATATTCCCTGGTATAAAACTGTTGATGTAACCAGGATCTAATGCATAATATCACATACAGCAAACCAGTCTTATGCTGTATGACTCCCTGACTCCCTATCCCTGACATTCAGCTCAGGGCTGCTACTTATAGGGATGCACCAATCCAACATTTTCTCCACTGATAGCAAGTCTGATACCTTAACTACTGACACCAAACACCAATCTTTTTCTCCACATAAAATGTTATAATCACACTGACAAAGAATGTATTTAATGTGGATCAGTCACATGGCTGATACCTGAAAAGTATTGCATTGGTGCATCCCTTCTACTTTACAGATAACATTTCTGTTTTGATGAACAACCTAAAGTTGATACTAATGGTTTTCCATTCAGGAAACACTTTATTTTGATAGTGTATTTAAAGAAAATCCAAATAGAATGTTTAATTAAAACATTCTTCTCGTTGCTCCGATCCAAATATTCTCTCAAGATGAAGTGTTTCCAAAATTACATTTTCATAACGATTGCTCAAATGTAATGAATTCTGATTATCCCAAAGTAATAGCCGTTTGTTTGTATTTCCCAAATATGCATGTGTTTCCTGCAACGACGCATGTGTTTGTATGGAGAGTGTGTACATGTGATGCTGAGTGCTTTTATTACTTGTGTGATTCAAAACCTTGATACATCTGCACCTTCAGGCTCAGTGACATCAGTCCACTCCCAGCCATGTGAGAGTCGCGCTCTACTGAAGGTACCAGACGCCTCCCCCGTTCGCCCTCGGCCACCTCCCTCCCTCACCCTGTCCTGCATCGCCCCGCCCACGCCTGGCCACTCCCCACGGGCCCTCCGCAGACAGGTGAGAACTGACAACAAACACATGCACAATATTACTAAGTTAACATTCATTTATGTCAGATTTATTGACAGTATGATTGATGATGGTGTGTGTTTTTCTGCGTTGCAGGTGGCAGTTAAAGTAGATTCTGTGGAGTCGCAGGGTTGTGAGCAACAAGAAAGGCCCACCCCTGTCCATCTGCCTCCCTGCTCCCCTTCTCCACTTTCTCCTCTCTCCGCCTCCCCATCTCCCCTGCCTCCTCCTCCTCCCTCCTCGCCCTCAGCCCTCTCTCTCCCACCCTGTTCCCCTTCTGCCTTCCCACTCCCTCCCCCCTCCCCCTCTCTCCTCCCTCCTCTACTCTCTTCACCGTCTCCCCTCCCTCCTCCGCCATCTTCCCCCACGCTTCTTCTCCCTCCACCTCCCTCTCCGCGTCTTCCCTTGCGCCCTGCCAGCCTTCGGAGACCTAGACCCCCCTCTGCTGCCTCCTTCTGTGACCCGGCGGACGAGGAAGTGTATCACATCACCAGCTCGGCCCAGCACAGGTGGAGAGATGAGGAGGAAGGTGGGCAGGAGAGCAGAGGGAAGACCTGTCGGAGCCACTCCCTCTCCCCTTACACCTCCCCGTACTCTCTCGACTACTCCACCTCCTCCCCTCCTCCTCCGCCGCTGCCACCTTCCTCCTCAAGGAGCGCGCTCAGTCTGCTTGGGGCAGGGTTGAAGGACCGTGATTTTCGGAAGGGCTTTAGCGTCGATACCCAGGGCTTCCTGGACAAGCCGTCATCATTGTCTGCTGGTTACCCTGATGACCAGCGGCGCCACTCCATCGAGGTCTGCCTCCCACAGGCTGTCATCACCGGTGACAACCAACACTTTATAGAGGGGATCCAGCGGTCAGAAAAGAGTGCTCAGGCTTTTCCCGTGAGGGTGCAGTCAGTCGGGGGCGGTCACAGAAAGAAGAAGATGAGCCCTCCCTGTATTTCCATTCACCCGCCCTCAGAGAGGGAACACCGACAAATGGCCTCACCCCCAAAACTGGCTGACTGCAGCATGATGCTGAGACGCAGGACACCGTCCTATGACTTGACCCCGCACACACAGTCAAACACGCACACTCAAGACGTCTCGGCAGACACACAGATGCGCGCACAGATGCACTCCCCGATGCACAGAGCGCTCACACCTATCCATGTACCACTGCAAGCACACTCACCAACACACACACTGACACCCTCGCGGGCGTCTACACCAACGCACACTCAGCCACACACTCCACCTCACGCATCCACACCTACACACCCGCACATTCCGATCAGCCCGAACATCTTTATCCAGCCTCATGCACCTCTTGTCCCAACCACTATGCCTTTCTCACAGACACAGTCCCTCTCCCCCGCTGCAAGGCACTCCTCTCTCACGGGGGACTACATCCCCCTCCCCCAATTCACCTTTGACCAACCACAGTCCAGATATCTGTCGGACACTGATACAGCCACTTGCTCTTCCCCTTTTGACAACAGACTGGGAAGCGGTACTGGATTCAGCGCAAAGAATCGGAGGACCGCCCAATGAACATCAAGCATCGCCTTCAGGAAGTGAATTAAGTGGTCCAAAATCTCTGAAGCTGGAGTACAGACTGACCTCAGCGGAGATTGGTGCTGGGGAGAGAATGAGAGAAAGAAGAGTTTACTGAGAGAGGGATTGTTTTGTTCTGGTTTTAATGAATATTGAAAAGACATTGGTTACTCTCTCCAGAGAGACACTGGTACAGTCCTGTCCTAGAATAACAGACACTGGATCCATTTTCCTAAATCCAGCGACACCAGATCCACTGAGGCTGTACCAGTCAAACAGTACCCACTGTACATGGTGTGTTTGAGACTAATACTGATAACACACCAGGACTAAAGCCACCTAACTCCGTAGCCAAAGTTTTTTTGACACACTGTCCCCACCCATGCGAGCCAATCAGGAAGCAGCGTCTGGCTGATAACCTCTTAACCTTAACAGGAAGTGGTTTGTGAAATGCGAGCGTGGGGGGGAATCGTGGGATATGCAACTTCAGGTTTTCTACAGAAGTTCTGCTTGCCCCTCCTCTGCTCCTCGATCACATTGATCAGAGCAGAACTGTGTGTGTGTGAGTGAGTGAGCGTGTGTGCGTTTTCCTATGTGTGAGTATTGTCAAATCTGTTGTCATGGAAGTCGGCCATGTTATTCTTACGCCTGCAACGACAGAGAGGGGGAGCAGGGCAGAGCTGTAGTGTATGTTTATCTGTGTATCTGTGCAGTGTAAATAAAGGAAAATACTGTATTTGGTGAGATTAAAAATAGCTCTATCCATATGCACATATTTTTATAGAGATCTAAAAATGTTTTTTGCACACAAATTTGAATTTCAAGTTGCTTGTTTTTCCTCCGTTGTCCTCTTGTGAATGTACGTTTCTTTTCAAAACCGAGAGAGAAAATGAAGGAGATCGACTCTCTTTGGAACAGGCTAGCTGAGGTTGAGGACTGGGATTTTATTTTTCTATTTTGAAAAAAAAAGAGAAAGAAGAGGAACAGGGGTGTGATGTGTTTCTGTAGCTTTGTCTCAGATTTCTATGTATTTGGTGTCTCAGTAACAGTCTCAAGAAGTGGGCTCAGTGATGCAAGAGAAGTGCAGACAGTACAGTTTATGATTTGTTTAAATTTGTTCGGACAAACCTGTTGAGACAACTGGCTAAACCTAAATTTGGCCATTATTCCAAAATAATCAAAAATTGATTTTTTTCTTTTTCAATTTTATGGAATACAGAAAAAAACATTTCTTTATTTGTCAAGATAAATAATAAAATAACAACTTGCAGGCAGCTGAATATCTCTGAGGGCTGCTGGCTGTAGAAAAAACATGAACAACATGAACTGAATTCAATATTATCCACAAGGAAAAAAATGTCACATGGCATCACTGAGCCTCCCTTCTACAGCTGTTTTCAAGCTGGATCAGTTATGACACCACTTAGTGTGTCTGTACATCTTAAGAGAACCAAACTAACTAACTTACTAAATATGTGTAGCCAGAGTGCAATAATAATATATACTTGTGGAAAATATAGTACCATCCACACTACATAAAACAGCCACACTCTTGTGTTCGTACATACTGTAGAACTGCTATATATGATATAAACCCATTTTTATATGATGATAGAGAGTATTTCTATCTCTAGTGTTCATGCTACTATAGGTACTTGCCCCCCCCTCCCTCCCCTGCGCGTGGCGGCGGTGGCGGCGGTGGCGGCATGGGTGTGGCTGGCAGCAGAGTTAGGTACTGTAGATTTCTCTAAAAGCTCAGGCCCACCCACTGATGGTGTTACTGTAAGTAGAGGAGTTACATGCATTTCTGCTGAGGACTCAATAAGCCATTCATCACTCCTCAGTTTTTCTTATCCCCACCAACCCACCCTAACCTCGAACACATCGAATCAACACAGCATATTAATTACCTACATTTTCGTTATGGCAAATTAAACCACCCACAAATTAAATCATGTAACCCCTAAGGTGTGAATGACAAAGTAAGTGTTTTCCTTCCAGAGGCTGAATGATTTCTTAAAAAGCCATTCCTGTATTCTGGCACAGCACAATATGTATTTAATTCTATTTTGTGTACAGTCTGGTTTGGCACAGGTATGCAAGAAGCATGCTTATGAGCTACTTGCTACTGATTCCCCTTTCAAAGGCAGCTGGCTGGGACAGCGTCTTTATTTTTCTGATCAGCATATAACATGCACAAGTCATCAGTAATTTGAGCGAAAACCAAAGTGCTCTGATGCTGTACCATAGCACTATAGGCTCAGTATTTTATATTTGTGCAATGGAAAAAAAAATGTATATCTTGATAGGTAATGCCAACCTAATTTAGAATTATCTGTGATTGATTATCTGGGTGAAAAGATCAATAGGAGGTCATTAAAAAGTATCAAACCAGTTGGACAAAATGAAAGGCCTTGATTTTTACTAAAATGTCTCCATTTCTGTTTTCTTTTTTTTAATTTCACAGAGGATAACTTTGTTCATTTTTCAGATTCACAATTTTAAATCAAGCTAAAACTGACATTAAAAGGCTGTAAAAGTGAGCTCATACCTGCAGAGACCTTTGTAAACATGATGTTAGTGAAAAAAAAACAAAACACATTACCATAGATTATTATCATATTATCATTTCCCTTCCACACTATCATAAGCTTGTCTTGTCCCACGCAGTATGCATGTAGAAAATATGATATGAAATATGATGAGATGAAAAACAAAGGAAGGACAAGGAAGGAAAGAAATGAAACAAGATGTTGATGATGTCAACAGTTTGTATGTCAGCCTGATTTTGCTGCAGGTCAACACCTTTGACCTTTGTATACTGTACTATAGCGGAGCCTTCTGATTGATTATCATTCTTTGATGGAGCCACACTCATCATCTGTGAGTTCAGGTTTAAGTGAAGCAAAAAATAAAAGGCTAAGGTAGAAAAGGCAAACTGCAAAGATAGAATAAAAAGGCTCCTGGACAATGAAATCGCAAAAACATCGCTGCTGATCAACGCAGCTAGTTCATCTTTCGATAGCACTCTTCTTCCAGTTCTGACATACAGAAGCACATCTGATGTCGGATTCTGAGTTGTTCTCCTCCCTCCTGAACATGGCACAGTTGGTCATCATCCTGGTTTTCAAATCATTTTTATACAGTATGTGCTTGAACACACTGTTATTGTGCAACTGCTTTGTCCTGTTTCATGTCCCCTTCCTGCACAGATTGTCTGTGATGGCAGGTTTTAAGTAGTCTGAAGACAGCCTCTGTCTCACTCTTATTTGACTTAGTGCAGACACCCTCGATCTACAGCAGATTGCCATATTAGTCAACACAGTTTGGTAGAGTGACTGCATACTTGTTCTTACGATTTACAGATCTTTGGATCTCAGTATTTAAATCCTGTTTTTGAGGAAACGGTTTTGACTATTGCATGTTCTCATTTAAAAAAAAAAAAAAAGAAGTCTTTTGGGAGAGAATCATCTGGATGTTTTAGAGATTTTGATATTTGCATTTTCAGATGTTTCCATTTGTAGATTGATTACCTAATTGCACTGGGCTCTGATTAATTGGTATCTGATAAAAATACTGATTAAATGACCCTGTTCTTTATTGTCCAGTGCAATACTGGGTGGTTATTTGCTGTATGAGGACAGAGCTCCTCTTTATACAGTTTTATAGAGAGAAACGGAAACCTTGTTGGTTCTATTTTGTTCGGAACCAACGTTATTTAATGTTAAGGTGAACCTTTTTCACATTGACTTTTCCTCCTGATACTCTCAAACGTGGTAGAACTCTGGTGATGGTGAAATGAATTAACTGATGTATATTTTAAGTAGGAGTAGCTTCAGCCCTAATATTCTGTAAAGGACAAATCAGGATAGTAATAAGTTGTTTTATCTGGGTTGATATTGAGCTTATCCAGCCTCGTAGTGAAGCTGATCATGCTCCCGACATGACACAAGTGTTACCACATAACACCAAACACTCCAGAAAGTTCAAACTGTGATAGAACTTGAACTTTGATGAATCAGAAGCCTTGTGTTTTTTCTTTCTTTCTTTCTTTCTTTCTTTCTTTCTTTTTTTTTTTTTTATAACCTTTCAGCGATTGGCCCGGGCACCCCTCACCCCCAAACCCCCCCAAGCCTTATGAGGAGGGGAGGAGGTGTGTTCTGTCTGTCAGAAGAGAGCCAAAGTGTCTGCAATAATAAGCCCTCCATTATTTCCCGTAACAGAGGGAGAAGGGAGGGGACAGAGGAGGTGTTTAAAGGCTCGACACACAGTCGGACTCTCTACATTGTATCGTTGCTGATTATTGTGTGATGACCAACCGTTGTCCTGAAGGATGTTTCCCTGTCAATTAAAAAATACAAGATTTTTTATTCCTGACATGTGTTGTGTGCTTTATTTCTTTTGGTAATGGTTTTCATTTATCAATTAATGATTTATTCTAGCGAGTGCCTCCAAACAACACACATCTTCACTTTGTATCTTTTTTTTTCACACAACAATATATGAAAGTTAGTTGTTACAGCAATGAAAATGAAACTGAATGTTCAGAAATTAACAAAATAATAATAATATGATACAAGATGATGAGAGCGCTAAATATTAGAGATATCACGAAGCATTTCTGCATCCACACTGAGATGTTTGGATTGGCTGTTTGTGAAGAAGGTGACAGTGTAGACTTTGGGGGGTTATAGGTTTGGAAATGAAATATTATGTTTGAGTTAAGAAGGTAACAGAAGAGAAGAAGATATCCTGTACATATGAAGTGATGGTCAGCAAAGGACGAAATCCATCAAAGCAAGCATCAAGCAGAAATGAGAGGGGAGGGCTGATGGGTACAACTGAGAAGAGACATACTGTAACGTCCATGCATAAAAGTCACCTTACAAGAGCCAATGCATGACAAGTCATTTTGCAAAAACATTTTGCAAAACAACAAAGATCAACAAAAATTATACTTTTTGTACCATCCAATGTTATAAAAATGTGAAATCTAAAATTACAGTCAGCATGACATCATTAACTTTACTATGATTTGCACAACAGTAAATAATACGTTGTTTCTGATGACATTAAAGGAGGATTTAAGATATCAAATATGAAAGCAAGCAAATATATTTTTCAACTCAATTCAGTTTCTTTCTGCAAGTAAGTGCCAGGTGGCGATGTTTGATTGTCAAATAAAGTGTCTGAGAATTAGTGCTCTCACATGCAGCAGAAGAAATACACCTGCAGAGCAGATTGAACAGGCAAGAGAAAAAACCAGGGCATGGAAACTGTAAAGACATAAAAATACTTATTTCCATGTCTCTAAATGTGAGTATTCTGTTAAGGTTGTGTGAAATATGAAAAGACTGTATGTTTAGCCCCTCTACTCACATGATTTTGCTGCAGGACTGTGAATTCACTGTTAGAGTGTGTTCATGTCATGTAACACTAGATGGTGCTGCTGAATATGTTATAGTCGGTTAAACTGCAGCGGTAACCATTGGTGCGTAAGTGATCTGTGTGTGTGTGTGTGTGTGTGTGTGTGTGTCTTAGTATGTATGTGTGTTTGTTAGTGAAGCAATGTCAGTTGTAATATGTTCCTGTGAGAAGTAAAGGTCAAGATGACAGAGTCAGAGGAAAAAATAAAAAGCCTCCCGCCCTTCTTACTCTGTCATGAGCCGCAGTGCCTGCTAATAGCTTTTCTTTTAAAATGCCAATATTTATTCAAGTCTTTGTCAAGTTAATGAATTTACTGTTGCAAATTCAATTTTAATTTGTTGCCCACTGCTAATAAAATCACTCTTGGGCTTTTCTGTTCAGACAGCATTGCTTTTGATGTGTTTCAAATGTGTTGTGGGTTTAAATGCAGCTCTGCTTCTCCACAGTTGAATTCAAAGCTGTATTCAAAGGCTGTCTTTGGGTGTGACCAGTGTTGGGCAAGTTACTGAAAATTAGTAATTAGTTACAGTCACTGATTACTTCTCTCAAAAAGTAATTGAATTACTTCACCAATTAAAATATAAAAAGTAATTAGTTACTAGGGAAAGTAACTTTTGCGTTGCTTTTAATGCAACAGTGTAACTCGTCCCAAAATCCCAGAGTTCAGTCCACTCGGTAAAGGATCCGTTTTGTTTTCCCCACAACCCCAAATCAGTTAAGTTCAACCCAGTTTCACGAACATAAAAGAAAGACAACTTAAAGTTCCGCTCCAGGTTTTACTGCAGATCCACAACTCAAACCAGGAACAGCAGCGGCAGTTTAGTAATAGGTGCTATTTACAATATACAACGTTAAAACTCCAGACAGAGACAAAGTTTATGTTTTACCACGAGTTGACTTTACAACGCGGCTCTGAGACACGGTAAGGTCACATGATGATGTGTTTGTGTTGTGTGTGCGTTTGTCTGCTGTCCTCTGCAGCTGTCCACTATTTTCACGTAAGACAAAATTAACCAGTAAAAAGCCCATTCATATTTCAATATTTGTAATTGGGTTATTTAATGTGAAAAAGTAATTAGTTACATTACTGGTTATCGCCAAAAGAAGTGGAATTACAGTGACATGTTACAAAGTAATATGGTACAAAGTAGCATATTACTTTAATTCCTGTCCTCCCAAGAAAAACGACACTATAGGTCGTAATGTCAGACCACGACCTATATTTACATTTGAGTGGCAGTTGTCATCTAGGCCTTAGTAATTATGACCTGGAGAAGTGACGCAGTTCAGATGGCGTCCATATAAGGTGACAGATTTCCATAAGCAGAGGTAGCAGGTTGAGTGGCTTGTTAGATCCTAACTTACAAAAAGTGGACTTAGTGGACTATGCTGCTGGAGACCGCTGTTCGACAGTTTTTTAAATATTGTAACCCTAGTTATATAAGCTCAGGCGGAGCAGGTTGGTTACCGCAGCCCTCTTTCTACTTTATAATCCCAGTTTCTTCATTGGAGCAGTAGGTGGCCCAACCCAGCACCGTTAACATATACATAAAGCTGGGTGTAACCATGGCCTAACCTTGCAGGGGTCAAAAACCATATAACAGACATCTTGCACACATCATTCCCTGAGTTATCATGGGGAACGGGAAAACGCAAATGCATATTGCCTAGGTGGGGGGGAAGGGCAGTTATTTCCTCCTGTCCTCATGACAGGAGGAAATAGCTGCTGCATACACTTTAATAGTGGCATGAGACAGACCCTTTTTCTCCAGATATTGCAGAAAGGAGAAAACCTCTCCCACTGCACATGTCAAGGGGTCTAATCTCCTTTCCTCGCACCAGCATTGGAATCCCAACCACTTTGCATTGTAGCAAGCAATGGTGGATCCTGCTCTCACCGCCTGAATGGTCTGCACCACCTGTGCAGACAGTCCAGCCCGCATCAGCCTGTCCCTCTCAGGAGCCAAGCCTCGAGGGATTGGCCCAACGTGGGCAGCGTGCCTATCGAGTCCGTCTCCTGGGACAGCGCCCCCCCCGGACTTGGGGGATGGACCAACAACATCTGGTTCTCTCTGCATACCACAGTACTGAACATTGGTCTGGGGCTATCAGGATGACCGACAGTCAATCTTGTCTCACTCTCTCCAGCAGAGGGAGAACAAGGGGGAGGCTGCACCACTTCGGAGTGCAGCTTCCCCGTAGTGCCCCGTGGTGCAGTTGTCTGTTCTCACCAACGCATGTCCTAGGGAATTCCCAGGAGGTCTTCTCTGTGCTTTCTCTGTAGGGCAGTAAGTCCCAGCCACATGTGATGTGAGCCCACTGTGGCAAGCGACACCACAAGCTCTGCGACAGTAGGAACTCCTTGAATCAGGTTATTCATCTGGCTGATGGTAAGGCTTCCTGCTTGCTGACCAGCCAGCTGAGTGGCAAAGGCTGGTTGAGCTGGATGAGCTGTGCTGTAAAAGCCTCCATGTAGCTGGCTAACCGGTTTGGGCAGGATAGGCGGAGGCAATGTGAGCCCTACATGCTCCACTGCCATGGCCATAACCTTCGGGAAATCATGGCGAACTGAAGTCGGAGGTGGATTTCTGAAGGTCAGTGATGTTGCAGACACAGATGAGAGGTTGTCATCATTGTCCATGGGCGAAGCCGCTGGGACAGTCTCAACCGAGGTGTCCAGCAGTGGCGACAGGGCACCGGACGAAACGGGGGACTCATCATTGACGCGGAGAACTATCTTGAGCTCGGGGTCACTATTGACATTACACAGCCGAAAATGGTCCCACTGTTGCTGACGTTGAATCAGAGGAAGTCCTCGGCCGTAAATGCAGGGCGTTGACTGCATCATGCCGCTCTCTGTGTGGTCCCGACCAAGGCACTCCCATGGTCCCAACCGAGCAAAACAAATGTCCATCGGTGGCAGCGATGAAGCCGGGGAACGACGGGCAGGAACGAGCTTGCTGGAGTGGCGACTCTATCTGTGAAGAGATAAGATGAGTGAGCAGATTCACCGTCGCTGAAGTGAGAAGGATGAGAGCAGCATCAAAGTGCTGCCTCATATACTGTGTGAGACACCTGTAATCGGTAGGCGTGCCCTGTTAGGCCAACTACGTACCAGCAAATTTCAGTGGGTGATTGCATGCATGTGATTGGAAGAGAGTATTGCCCATAGAGTCCAGTAGAGGGCAGAGCCTGTGTGAGATGGAACTACAATTGTCGTGGTGTTTACTTTTGCCATGACGATGAAGGTTGCTTAACTTTAAGGAAGTAGTAACTTTAACCTACACCAAGTTTCAAGTGATCGTTTTAACCCAAACCATGATCTTTCCCTAACCCTAACCAAAATGCCGAAACCTAACCAGACAGACCACAGCGTTGCCACACCATAAAACATTGTTTAACAGTGATTTGTAACGGTTTTGTAAAGCACAGACAAATTATGTAGTCCTCCTGATTACTGCTGATAGAGGCGCCATATTAGAAAACACTCCTACGGGTTGTTCTGGAGTGCATGGTCATATGACGTATTTGGTCGTTTACATAATTTGGAGGACTTGTTGGACTTGCAGATAGACTCACACCCATTATACGTCTCTGTGCTTATCTACTCTTCAAAGAAGTCAGTCAAGTCACTAACAGTATGCTGTCAACCGGCCAGATTTTCCATCTTTATAATGCCATGAAACATCCTATCAGCTTTTAATTGGATATCCACACTTGGCTATTCAGCAAAACGCTCCACAAGCTTGGCCATACCACTCTTCAAAAAGTTTCATCTTTCAACACCTGCTTAGATTCAGTGTGAAACAGCTTTGTCAGGTGGTGATATGACAGCTTTGTCTGGTGGGACAGCTGTTATAAAGCCACAAAAGTAACTTTGTGCCCAGAGTGGCAGCAGGGCAGTGAGCTTCAGCTGGAAAGCTGGGCTTTAAACAGTGAGTATCTATACCTCTGAAGTGTCCTTGAGCAAGCTGGTGAATCCCAATCAGCCCCAGGGGTGGTGCTGTGTGGCTGATGATGACCTCTGCCATTCCCTTGAAGGGGGTTCAAGTGAGAAGAGAAAAAAGATAAATAAAATATAACTCAGTTCTAGTGGGTTAAAAAGAGTGGGACAGCTATGGGAGGGGGTTGGGGGGCTTGTTTTGCTCCACATTGTGCAAATCTGTTTCTTGGTCTATGGCTGGCACAGGCTCTGAGGCTTGAGACAATAATGCTTGATTTTTCAGGAACTCTCTTACTGTGACAAAACTAACCAGAAACCTGAATTTTTCCTGTTAGTTAGTCAAATATAGTGAAAAGACAAGTTAAAATGTGCCACAGGGACATTATATAAAATGATCCCTCGTCACAGAATGTCTTTTCTCAGTCCCAAGTGATCCGTTTCAGATGGTCTCCCACGTTAAAGGAGAAATAAGCGAGAAGTCAGATACCTTCTTAATGCTCTCTTAGGAAATAAGTGTTGGAGGTCACTGCAATCGTTCCATTATGATTATGATTTTATTATTATGTCTTCATCTTTTCATCCGTGAAGATGGTTCTAGCACATGTGGGGGGTATCATGGCAAAACTGTGAGAAAGTGTGAACATATGTGGTAGTAAACTGTCTAAATAATGTGCTATGCTTTGCATGACATTTGAAGTGGTCGCTGCAAAATGCTGAAAACTGGCTACAGGGATACCGTGTGCTTCTGTTGGAGAGGAAGCGGGCACGTGATGAAGCTCTGTTTTCAGAGGAGCCAGTGGTGGAGAGAGGATTGATGGAAGAGACATCTGTATGACTGAGCTATAGTAATTTAATCTATGCAGTAGAACCATGAGTCTTGGTCTTGGCTGCATGGTCAAGAGATTTAGTGAATGTAAACTGTTTGTGTCCACTCAGATAGAGGATAACTCATATCTGTTGTGGCTGTTGTATCAGAGGTTAAAACATCATCTACTTCTTGCACTAGTGAGGTGACTAATTTTGCCTGTTTGCTTGGGGAAGCTGTACCTCCCCAGGTCTTGCTTGAAGCTGCTGGCACTCCAAATCAGGAACTGGTATCTTCCTGGACTTGACGGTGAATTCCCTAAAGCTCCTTTGCTTCTCTCCTCTCTTCTAGTATAGCTGCTTGGATACTGGATTGAGCCCGCGGGGAAGGTAGCCACAGATGACACCTGCAAGACTTGTGGTGTGAGTGCCTTCTACTGATGGAGGATGAAGGCCCTGCTTTAACACCGCTGCAGTGGGTGGGTGACCCATGTGGTGGCAACATCCAACGGGTGTGAAAGAAATACTCGTTTTCTGTGGGAACATGTCCAGGATCACGAGACTTGTGGTCTTTGGTGCACATTAAATGTTGTGTAATGACATAACTAAAAATTCTACACTATCTGATTAAGAAAAAAACAATTAGGAACAGGAGATGACTCAAAAACCACCTCAACAAACCTTATGCTTGGTAGCATGTAGAGACTATGTTCAGAGGTCATAGAATTAACTACGCTGGGATGCAGGAAAAGGTCAAGATTTGTGGTATTTCGTGATTCAACCAATGGCGCAGTAGCAATCAAGGATGAAGTCATGCTGCTTAGGGAAGTGGAATAATTTCTGATCTCATCATATTATTCCATTGGTGGCTAATGAGGCTTATAGGTGCTCAGTCTAGAAATGCTCAGAGAAAGGAGTGGGTGAGCACTGAATACCTGACATCTTGTACGACTGAATGAAACACAAAATAAGAATAAGTCTAACGGTTGTTTCACTTCAATAATTACACTGCAATGAGATTCCAAATGAGTTCCAAGGAGCTGCAGCACCATTATTTTCAGAGTCTATTTCAGGAGTTCATTTTCAAAGTTTTGAGGAAAAATAGCATTAAGTTCATTAAACATTTTTTTTTAAATGTGAAGTAGAGGATCTATACCTTAGAAATTTGTCTTTTGTTATCAATCATTAATAAGACAGAGCGTTTTTTTCTCTTTTAACACTTACAATGCATATTTTTCCTGACTCTACTCCTTTACCTGTTCTCCTTTTGTGCTCACCTCTATCTTGTCCTTCTGATCTTTCAACCTAAGAGCAAGTGTCCTTTCTAGTTCAGTGGAAGCTCTTTGAGAATGAGTACTGTACAAGCATAGATGAGTACTGTACTTGTATGGATTGTGTGTGCCCTTTGTGAGAGAGGGAGAGAAATGAGGAATTGATTTCTATTATCAGATTACTGCATTGGGAAGCCACAGGAAGTGCTGAATTATACTCTCAATAAAAAGATATGGAAATATAAGAGAAACTAATTGATCTCCATATGTTACCCTGCAGTGGTGTGTGTATGTGTATGTGTGTGTGGGTGTGGGTGTGTGTGTGTGTATGGGTGTGTGTGTGTGTGTGTGTGTGTTTGGGGGTGCTAGATACTGTAGCATCTGTTTTCCTGTCTGTCTCATGTTTGTGGTTGGGTTACGTGTGTGTGTGTGTGTGTGTGTGTGTGTGTGTGTGTGTGTGTGTGTGTGTGTGTGAGAGAGAGAGAGAGAGAGAGAGAGAGAGCTAGCTTGTGTGTGTTGCACATGCCTGGCAGCCATTCTGTCTCCCAGACAGCTGTTTGGTGACCTGGTAACACCTCCCCTCTCCCCCAGCATGTCACACACACAAACACACTCACACACACATGGCAGCCCAGCATGTCTGCCACCACTGGTATCCCCAAGCCATCACACACACACACACTCACTCACACACACACAATCACATGCAGACACCTTCAATCCCACCCACTCACTGCTCTGATTGTCCAGCATTCTCTGTTCCTAGCTGGAGTCAGAACAGAATGTGCGTGGTTTTCATTTCAAAAACCTTCTGAGTAGTTGACTTTTTAATGATCAACAGTGGAACTAGAGCATATTTTCATTTATTGTTCACATGTTACTGAAGAAACCTTGAAGAGATGGAGACACCGACTGCCAGGGCCAACTGCTATACTGAGGGCTTTGCAGGTCAACCCTCGTAACTCAGCCCAAATAAGCCTCAATGAAATGCAGCTAGCTCTAGGGGTTTACATGTACTTACATAAATGTAATAACACAGGACACTTTTTGAGGAACCACAGGAACAAAGCTCAAGCTTGCGCATAAAGTTCCTTAGTTCCTGAAAAGGTTCCTGGGTTCTGGCAAAAATTCCTGCAGTCGGAGAAGGTCTTTATTCACCTTTTTGAAGATAATTAGGGTTTCATGGGAAATTGCCAATCCTCTACATGAGTTTAGTGGATTTCGGCAACGCCTGTGGCAGTATTCCCTTTGTAATCATGAGGGATTTGGTGCAGGAATTATGAAAGCTGAATTAGTTCTTTTGGCTTCTAGTCAAATGCATTTATGTCAGGCACTGAATTCCAACAAGGGTGTGTTATGCACCTATTCCTGTGTGTGATATTCATGTACAGGAATTTGCAGCCAACTGTCTGGAAAGAGTCCAATGTGAAAGCGTCGGGGTACCATCTGACATTGTCCTTCTGGCTTCAGTGGACCATGATCGCTGATTTGCACAGGAGCAGTTTGCAGCAGAGTGTGACACAGTCGGGAGTGAGAAAGCACCTTCACATCAGGTATGTTTGTAGCCTCTTCCAGTGCCACCTACAGTACAGTTGAAGTTACTTTGCCTTCCTTGACCTGTTATCTCTTCAACTCTGACCTGGATAAGCAACTACAAAAAATGGATGCAAAGATAAGTTGTGGCACACTGATTGTATCAAACTATCTGTGGTTTGAATATTCTATTTCTCCCTCTTAAGTGAACAGATCGTTCTCTGTCTCTCTGCCTGCCTCTGTCTTATATGGAAATCTTTATCGCGACTTTGCCACTTTGCTTACCATCTGTCACTCTCTTGGTTACCTCATGAAAAAGCAATGCATTTAACACTATCTTTGAAAGAGACAAATCACACTGAATGTGTTTAAACAGCAAAAAAAGAGAGGCTAGATTGCCTTTAAACTTTCTAAACTAAACTGACTTTTAAAAAAGGTAGTTGTTTTATCTTGGCCCTGGCTCTGTCTGAGTGAGGGTGATAAACTGATGATACGCCCAGCGTGCTTCCTTATATGCTCCACCCTTCCCGTGACCCTTAAAAGTGGGTACAGACTAGAGACCGCATTCTGTATATCCTCCAGCTTACTAGTAGATAACTGAAAATGACAAACAGGTCACTGGTCAAATGTAGGCTATTGCATCTCCATTACTGTGTCAAATCAATATTGAAAGAGGATACAGTACTGTAGACTGACTGCAATGCACTGTGGGTAGCTTGCACAGCATGGTCAAGTAAGCTACAAAGATATAGTACACTACTGTACCATAAAATGTCAAGTCATGATACTATTGTAATTATATTTTCACAGGGAATAGAGTATAATAATGTCTGTGATGAACAGTTTTAGAGGTTTTGTGACTTCATGGTACTTCGCTGCGTTCTTATTCCCTGTACTGAGAGGCTACTTCTCACTTTAAATTGCAATTATATGCCCTGAGGTATTAAAGTTTGAATCCTGCAACATTCCTACTGTGCTTGTAGACTTTGATAGTGAGTTTTTGCAGAATTTCTAATCCCCCCATGTGAACACTTTAACAGCTTTAAAATCTTCCTCCAATAATTTGTATGCTCTAGACTGCTTAATATGATAAGATAAGAAAGAACTTTATTAATCCCAAAGGAAATTCTTGTGCCATCAACATGCTCGATGAAATAGAAACACAGCGTAGAGAAAGATATTTTTAGTCAAATCTAAGTACTGTGACCTTACTGCACTTCACTGTGTTCTTATTTGGATGGAATCAGTGTAATATTTCTGTAGTGACATACTATAATGTGTTTGTGATACTCGATAATGAGCTCCCGGTGACCTGGCTGAGGCTTATGGCATTTTTAATGTCACAATGGCATTCTGTGACATTTTTACCACAGCCTCGCTACTCCCAGGTGTGCTGTGTTTTTTTTTTTTTTTTTTTTTTTTTTGTTGGTGTACGTGGCTTGTCCTTGTTTTGGAGCTCTTTCTTGTGCAGTTAGAGAAGGACGCTGGCAGATTGAAACTTGTCTGTTTACTCTCCTCCATTAAAAGTGTGGCTGCATGGTGCATCGCTGCTCCATAATGAATCCTAAAATAGCATTTTTTAAGCTGCAGAGACATGAATAGCACAGATTTACAGCACATTCACACGCCTAAAACGAATAAGTGACCAGGACCCGAACACAACACACACACAAACACACACACACACACTATTCTGTGCCTCTCCAGTCGTTTGCTCAGTCAGGTGTGAATTGTGACTTTATACCCATTGGTGAGGCTCGTATTTCTGCATGTAACCCCCCCCCTCTCTCTCCTTCTGAAGCTCTCTCTCCTCCATGCTCCACTAATCAGAGAGCGAGAGAGAGAACATGGAGAGAGATTGTAAGGAAAAGGGATGTGGAAATTCACATGACAGCTTCCAAGTCATGGAAAGAGAAATCCACTAATGCTGAGCCTCCTAATATGCTAAATAGATAGACAGACAGACAAACAGACAGATAGATAGATAGATAGATAGATAGATAGATAGATAGATAGATAGATAGATAGAAAGGTCCTGACCTTCTCTGATGGGGAAGTTGAGTGGAAGTGGCATCTGACATTTGGCCTGACATTTTCATGAAACCACGCCCACCTGTGTATCTATCCTATAAGTGGTGGCCTTGAGCTCCTCCCATTAATTAATGTATGTGTTTTCACTCTGATTAATTCAGTCTTAACCATCCTGGGGCGCCTTAGACAACTTCAATCTCCAGGACACATACTATCAAAACAAAATATGACATGATTGTTTAGCAGTGCAAATAAAAAAAACACACTATAGCCTTACCACAATATCTCCCATGCCCAAAAGTTCTCTTTTTAAAAGTATCACTGGTAACAAAATTCATAATTCCCTTTATCCCCAATTACCTTGAAGGGAACTCCCCTGATTTGACAAAGGAAGGTCAGTTTATTGTTGTGGGAAGTACTTGGTTGGAGACAGTATTGATTTCTGTGGCTCTAGAACAACTTTTCTTGACTACAAATTTGTTACATAAAGTCTGCATTACACTCTGGGTCTGTGGAGTTTGAGAGATGTAGACAGTTCCAGGCAGGCAGGGTCTAACGAGATTATGCTATCGGTTGCATTGTAGGTTCCTAAAGGTCAAGAAATCACCCCTTCTGCAGCAGTTTTCAGCATTCTTTTAAAAATCTGCCTCCTGTGAGTCTCCAAACTTAAAAAACTAAATCACTGGAATACCTCTTTAACACACTCACACTCCTTGTAGGCTTTGAGATCACAGGGACCCAAAACTAATTTGTCATTTCACTCAAGAGACTAAAATAATGCAGGTTCATTCAGAGTTCTGTGATTTAACAGTGATGGTAGCAGGAAATTCGCAAGTATTAACCTTGAAATTTAGTGGAACTAGGCTAAACGTTTGCGTCCTCTGTTTCCAGGTCGGAAGCAGATCAGGTAAAGCTGCTACGCAACCTGGGCAACTTGACCCTTGAGTGGAAACTTCCACAGGTAACAACGCAGCCAAGTTAGGGTGAAAGTGTCTCTCGGAAGCTTTATCTTATTGCAGTGATGACAAAGGACATTTAAAGATTTTAACAATGAACATTACATAGCATTCATTTAATTTACAATGAACTTTCATTTGAACTGGTTATAGCCCTTTTGTACCACTTCACACATGGATCCATTTGTGTAGGCTATACCAATGTGTATGCCCACATCTGAACTTAACCACAGGGATGCGTGAAGATGGAGCAGTTGACTTTTATCTGCATGAATTCATATTGCAGAAATACTTACTATTTGCACCACTGGTTGGTGTATATGTTTATAGCCTCTTGCTGTGCCCCAGATTGACTATAAAAATCCCCAAAAGCGTGAATGAAGGCAGTGAAGAGAGGGTTTTTATTCTTCACAAAAAAAAAATAGGATGCAAGTGCTGAAATGTCTGGAAATAAAAACGAGAGTAGGAATTGTTTTCTCTATCATTTATGATGCAGCCCAACTCTCCGCGTGTGTCTCTCTTTGACTGAACTACTTCCTGAAGGAGCTTTAGCGCAGAGAGCAGGGGAGAGAGAGGGAGAGCGACGGACCGACAGTCCGTCCATCTATCCAGCTGCCCCTGCCTCTGCAGAAGCGCGCATGCATACACATAGACAAGACGCGAAATCACACGCACGCGTGCACATTCGGCACACACGTACACTCACACTCTCACATACACGTGCACGACGAGAGAGAGAGAGAGAGAGAGTGAGAGAGAGAGAAAGAGAGAGGGAGGGAGGGAAAGAGAGAGATGTTGAGAGCGGGTCCCATGCACGGTTTGCAGGCTGCTGGAGCCGCTATACTGTAGTCTATGTGCGTATGAGTCTATGTGTGTGTCCAGCGGCTGCTCGCCTGCCTCTTCCCTCCTCTGCGCTCCTCTCCTCGCCCGGGACAGGAATAACGGGATACCGGGAGCTCTAATCATACAGAGGCAGGTTGAGCCCCCACAATGCGCGGGGCCAGCAGAGATTGCAGTGGAGAATCAGCGGTAGGCGCACACACAATGAAGATTGGATTACAACAACAGTGATTTTTATTCGCAGCTGCGCGCATGTGAAGTGATAAAACGGGGGATTTCATTCAGTTTTTTTGGACACGGTGGGAATAATTCATTGCCAGAGATTCGGTGATTTTTTTTTTTCCTCTCTCCTGTTGTGCAGTGTTTGTGAGTGTGATCACCATCAGAGGCTGCATGGTTTT
The DNA here is from genome assembly GCF_963924715.1 of Thunnus thynnus. Taxonomy (NCBI): domain Eukaryota; kingdom Metazoa; phylum Chordata; class Actinopteri; order Scombriformes; family Scombridae; genus Thunnus; species Thunnus thynnus. The sequence goes on from NC_089533.1 coordinate 19,721,301, forward strand.
ACAGAGGAGAGAGGGGACTGTTGCAATGTCATCTCACACCACTATTTTGGAGCTCTGTGGAAGGGAGATGCTGTAAGTACTTTGCCATTTCTCTTATTTGTATCTGAATTTGGGTTGTGGTGACCAAGCACCGTCTCGGTCTCTCTCCCTTCTCTCTTGATCAGCGGGCACTGTGCGGGTTTTACCCACAGGCGTCCCTTATCCAAAGTGCGGCACCCACACCACGGAGAGCACAGCTGTCCCTAAAACACGACCAACTGGGATTTAAACGATGCGGGGCTTGCAGTATATGATGAAAAGAAAAAATCTAATTCTCCTCTCTCAGCTCTTACGTCAAATGTTATAATTTCCCCATAATTCATAATGCTGGCGCAGTGAGCGCAGCGCAGGCTGCTTCAAAGCGCATCTGTATACAACATCTCTCAGCCGGCCAAAACAAGCTAAACACATGTCTTCCTTTGCTAAAAAAAAATCAGCCTTAAACTGACTGTACACGTGAAATACAAAGCATCTTGCCTCCTTTGATAGTTGAGCACACACATCCCACATCCCCCGATTGTAACCAACAAACGCTGTGAACCCAGTTTTAACCCAAAGAAGATGAGATTAACGCAGCTCACACGCCACACAAAATAAGAGATGGGTGTGCTTTCTGGTGATTCTACCCGGAGGTTGGATAACACATTGCGGGGTTTTGGTTTGGGGCTACTGGTTGGCACAACTTCCAGCTCCTCACCATCCCATACCCGGACGATCAGTCAGTGTCACATTAAGGAGATATCCGGGAACACATCGCTCATCTTCTAAGCTGTAATAGAATTTTAAGGCTGCATCTTGCGTCTGTCCCCCCTGTACCAAAACGTGATGGAAAGTGAATACATTCAGGCTTTGCCCTAAAAAAAAAAAGAAAAAGAAATCTTTCACTCTATAAGGAGCGTCTTGGGCACAAGTGGAGGAGGCAGGCGCACGTTGTAACAGTAGGGGTCGCACTTGTATTGTGTTGGCTTCATTGAACCTAATGGGGAGATCCAAATGAATTTACATCTCCACTTTCTTCTTCCCCCTCTCCCTCTCTCCTGTTCTCGGGATTCAGTCACGTTGTTGAAGCGCAGTTCTCCTATCACAGAGAAGCTCTCTCTCTCTCTCTCTCTCTCTCTCTCTCTCTCTCTCCTTCTCTCCCTCTTCTCTCTCTGTAAAGCTGCAGCCAGTGTGGAGGGGCAATCCATATTTTTATGACAGCAAAAGGAAATAATGTATTAACCCCCTACCTCCCTCCATGTAGATTGAGGCCCTACTGTAGACTATAACCACTCTGCCTTACGCTTTTCCAGCTTTTACTATCAGCAAGTGTGTGTGTGTGTCTGATAACATATAAGAGAGAAAGAGTGAGAGAGAGAGAAATAGATGTGATTGATTTTGATTACACTTTTATTTACATATGATGAAGACAGTATTAATAAAACACAGATAGAATCAGAGGATGCCTCTTCTATAAAAATAAAAGGCTTAAAAATCAAGTCGCCAGCAACCACAAAAAAAAAAGGTCGCTACTGCAAAGCAACACAGCTCTGTTTCAAATTCATCAGCGTTGTTCATGGCTGAATAAAACCTGGAATCACCTCTGACACAAGCCGTCAGAGAAAAGCTTCAGATTCCTTTAATTTCAGACGAAGACAGAAACACTGCAGCTTTAGTTTGTTGCCTGCCGCCGCAAAGCAAGACAGAGAGATAACAAATAACCTGTCATCAAACATCTAACCGCTCCGAATGACAACATATCATTTGAGCGATGTATAAGATTTAGCATACATGGAGCTTCTGACAGGACTGATTGAATGATCAGACATCACAGTATGACAGGATACACAAGATAGGATTTTTTTTTTTCTCATAAGCAGCCTGTATTGTAATCACCATTGCTTTTTCTTTATATGCTTTGAGAATACAAATGCATTTACATGTCATGCCAATACGCAAAATTAAAATTGAAATTCAGAAGGAAAGATGCATCCTGCATGCTAATGAGGCAGAAACTGACTGATGCAATTAGCATTAAAAGAACTGAAAATAAATGAGTAAGGAGACTGTATTGTAGCGTAGAGTGCAATCTACCAATATAGCAGGGAGGCATAGGTGTGTATGGGGCATCAGGTGCAGAGAGAGAGAGAGAGAGAGAAACACAGTTCATATCCATTATATAAGAGAATACTAATGAGCTCACTTCTTTCTTTGTGGGCCTCTCTCTCTCTCTATCTCTCTCCCCCTCGCACACACACTCCACACACAGTGGGTTCGTAGGGAGCTAAAGAGGTATGTGCAGTGGGCAGACAACATGTTGAAGCCTGAGTGGTAACAGACGATTACTTCCACTGGGCTTCTCATGGGCGCTCATGCACACGTCAGGGCACACAGAGCAGATGGCTGGGGCATGGGAGAGAGAGAGCTGGAGAGTGAATGAATGAGGGGATGGCAGGGAGAAAATGGATAGAGGCACGAGGTGACAAAGGAGAATAAGTGATGGGAAATAGTTTGTGATTCAGGTGTTACTTGAAGAGGTACTTCAGTGATTCAGTATTGCACTTTCTTAAAGTTTGGGAACTTCCCAGAGAGAATAATGGTCAAATCCAAAGCAGCTGAGGTTGAGATATCCTGACTTTTTTAGTCTCTAGTGTTGGTAAAACTCCAAAAACATTGGATCCCTTTCCTCATGGTAATGAGAATGAGTCTCTTTCATTAGAACCTCCCTGCCTGGTGAATGTCCATGTCTTTTAAATTGTCACAACCCCAGTTTGTAATGTATCTTTCTCTGAAAAATGCGTAGTCTCTTAGGCCAAGCCAGAATCATCCTCATGACATCACTAGGGGTATTTTTTGCTGACTTTGTAAAGAGCCATTGAAGACATTGTAGTAAACTGGTCTTGCTGTGTAAAATCAGCGGAGTTCCCCTTTAATTTTGGCAAAATGTCTGGAGATACATATTCTTTAGTTCAGAATTGCAGTTCCCATAGATCAGCTGCCAATCACACAATGTGGGTGATACTTTAACATCTTTCATTGGACTTTATGATGTTGATTTCCTGTTCAGTCTCTGTTGGTGGCGCTCTTTCCCTCATCTGTTCAGCTAAGTTGTGTTGATAAATTCTTGTACTTAATTCAAAGAAACCAAAGTTGCTGTTGCTGAATATAAACAGCATCACTTCCTGTGCAGAGGATTTTCCCTGGAAAAGATCTATTGGACACAGGTGCTGAGAACAGGACACATAAAAGCTTTCAATGATGTCATTTTGAAAGAAAAAAATAATAATAAAAGCTTACACTTCTCATTCCAATTACGTATCCATTTATGCCAAACCTCAAACTCCAAAACTATATTTTATTCTATAAAAAGTATTGCTTCTAATCCCTCAAAACATTGTTACTTTGTATGCAAAGGCATGTAGACGCTTTCTACCTTGAGCAGTACATTTGCATTCATACCATTTTTGTTAGTGCTTTCAAATGGCTAATGTCATTTGAAATGAAACTCTTGAAATAGAAAGGGACGGAAGGATGCAGAACCCGAGGAATGAAATTAGCAGAGAAAAATAGGAATAAGAGAGGGGAAGCAAAGCTGAGATATTTTCAGAATTAAGCTATTTTAGAATTAGGCTTTGTATAACTGTATAGACATATAGTAGTAAGATGGCAATAGAGTAGGGGACAGGAAGAGAAAAGGCAAAAAAAGAAAGAAGAGAGGAATGAAGGAAGAAGCTTGAACTCCATTTGACTCAGAAATGGACAAAAGGAAGACCAGGACTAAATAAAGATAGAGGAAATGGGGGATTGAGACAGATATGGAGGAATCAGGACAGGAGTGATTGAGATGGGGGTGGTTGAAGGTGAAGGAATGTGTTACAGTTCAATAACAACAAGCAACATGAAGCAGATCCCAGATGACTTGACTCAGACAAAAGTCAGCAAACAGGCTTAGAGTTAGCAACAGTCAAATCTGAAAAGAACTGTTTGAAAGTGGCTGATATCACACCACGCTACAAAAATTCACAATGAATTATTACTCAAAGTGTGTAGTTTGCACTGGACCAGTGGATGAATGTGTTCTGCCTCTATATGTGAGTTTCCCTCCACTCTTTTGATGATGTAATCTTGTTGAACCCTCCTCAGAATACTCACACAACAACAGTGAAGTTTTGAAAATTCAGTCACAGTTTTGTTAACATTCAAATGGAAATATATCCACCGTCTGCATCCATTGAAGTTTGATATGAAGTAAAAAAAAAAAAGCGGTGTCAAAAAAAGGGTAAGGATGGAGATATCGGGTGAGGAAATGAGAGGGGATGAGGTAAAAAAGAAGAAATCAATGCAGAAGAAGGTTTGGCTTTTGAGTTCTTTAAAAGCTCTGGAGAGAGATTACGAGGGACCGTGGAGGGGAGCGAAAGATGTAAGATGAAGAGAGAAAAAATAAACAATTAATGTCAACATCTAGCTTAAGTGAATGCAGCAGGGGAGAAAGTAGTTGAATGAGGAGGAAAGAAAGAAGGATGACAGCATTATGATATAATAAACATGGGATGAAGAGGAAGGACAGACAGATGATTGAATGCAAGAATGGATGTGTGAATGAATGGAGAGTAATCAGAAGGGATGGAAAAACCCATACAATATTAAGGCTAGTCTTCTACAAACAAGAACACACACACACACACACACACGCATATGTCCTCTGGGCCATGGCATAGTAAAACATACACTTATCATCCTCAGTATGAACCATTCTGGCCCCTGACTGTAAATAAATCATATGCATAGAGTGTGTATAGTAATGTTAATCTAATTTTAATGCCATTTAGGACGATAGAAGGAGGAAGGAATATGACCGCTACAATCATATTAATCATCATGTAAAGATAATGCAGCTGAATTATTGATGCATGTGAAACCTAGTTGTGTGGCTTTGTGGTGGTGAAGCCGTGTGGGAATTGCGGTACAGTAATGGTATAGCAGGAGAGACTTCAGTGCTGGAGTGTGTGTGTGTGTGTGTGTAAAAAAGAACATGTGTGTTATAAAACAAAAAAAAAGTAGAATTGTTTTCAGTTTCTTATTCACCGATCACTGAGAAAGTGTTTTATTTCTGATTTGATACACTTACACATGCACAGACAGTATTTATCTTTTGTACCTTTTGTGAGGTAGGAAATATGAGTCTGTGTGTGTGTTTGTGTGTGTGTGTGTGTACATGTGCGAATGGTAGCCAGTAGTATGGATGTGCCTGCCAAACATCATTTACTGTTGTGGTGCCAAGAAACGGTAGCCTTTGTGTGACGACAAACTGCCCCAATCCGATTTGGCTGGGGATGCTCTCTCTCTCTCTCTCTCTCTCTCTCTCTCTCTCTCTCTCTCTCTCTCTCTCTCTCTCTCTCTCTCTCTCTCTCTCTCTCTCTCTGTTTCTCTCTCTCTCTCTCTCTGTCTTCCTCTTCCCTTATATGTGTGCGTCACTTTCTTTCTCTCTGCATTGCCTTAACTTCTTCTGCCTGATTTTCTCCTCTTCTGTCCATTTTTTTCCCTCTCTCTCTGCCTCTCCCTAATAATCCCCATGTGATGCTGCAGAGTTGAGACAAGGAGAGAGAGAGAGAGAGAGAAAAAACCACTCTTTTGTTAGTCAGATTTTCACACCACCCATTGGAACTGAAAGATAATCTTGTCAACAATGGACTCGCCTGTTACTATAAATACCATTAAAAGCCAAATTGGTACCAGTTTGACCCTTTTTTATAAATCTGGTTTTGCCATTACTAATAGATAGATAGATTATTTATTAGCCACATGACCAAGGCTGGCTTTATTTGTTTTCAGTACAGTAAGTTATAAAAATATATACAAATACATGAATGAACAACAGCAGGCAATCCACATATTATCACGACACAACAGGGGTACGGTCAAATATCAACACAGAAACATAGCACACACAACCATATACAGTAAATGCATGGTAATGCATGCTGCTACAGCCTATCATTTTAGCATATATTTTTGGAACAGGATAGTTTACTGTCATCCTTAATTCAGACAAATGTATTCATGAAAACAAGTAAGAAACATTTTATGTGTCCCTGTTCAGATTTTCCAGATTGTATGGGCTTCATAACTCTCCTGTTAACCTCCAGAAACTGCTGATGAAAAGCATTTTAAGAGAGTGATGGTCCCACCGATACCGTGATATTAAGAGTAAAATGTAATATGTAAAATGATAATAGCAGCAGTAGCAGCCAGGATGGTTTGGTGTAGTAATTATGAAGACAGCCCTTAAACTTGAAGAATTGGGTTTAATTCATCTTGACAGGAAGAATCAAGTGCTCTTGAGCAAGGACTAAAATGAGAATCAGCTTCATGGGTGCTGCTCTGGGGCAGACAGAATGCAAAAGGATGGATTTCTCCCCAGGGGGTCAAATTGGGTGCAGTGATGGTTGAGCGGTTAGCGAGGTGAGCTTCAAGCTGCAGAGCTGCTTGCTTGACAAGCAGAGAAGTTGCTGAACAGTACAATCTCTCAATGTAAATGTGTTAAACTGAAAGTGAAGCAGGACAGAGCTCATCACTTAAACAATGACATATGCATATTGGAGTAAACACATTTATATGATTGTTTATGTTTAAATATTTTCAAAGTAAAGTTCCCATTGTTCCACCAGCAAATAAATGTCAGTTCTCTTTAATTAAATGATTTCACAAACTGTCAAGGCAAACTCTCACGGTAATCCTACAGCTTTTGGTTAAAGGAAGATGGCAATGTCTTGACAGGGACACTAGGAATCCATTAGGCATTGCTGGCCTGTGAATGGACTGCTCTAACAGTGTTTATTCTCAGTTGGCCAGGAGGGGATGGGAGTGGGGGACAAGCAGTCTTCTGCTTATTTTAAAAACACAGAATGACAGAGTGAGCCCGCATGCATTATTCACAGGAGTCTCAATTTCATTACAGAATCCCAAGGTGTGACATATCCTTGCCTACAGAAAATAATCTAAAACCCTCATCATACTTACAAATAGCAGTTTTCTCTCTGTCTAAGGGCAGAGACAGTAATAAGTGGGAAAACAGTATAAAAGATAGCTATGTATTAGTTCTTCTTTACATACATACCTTTAAAGAAATTAGGTAACAGATGAACATAAAGAGGTGCTATGACCTGCAAAGTGCCTTAGAAATCAAAGTGAGCACATACCCCTGCCAATGTTGTACAATCCTCTAAATGTATCATTTTAGAAAAGGTTTGGACATTTTTATTCTGCATCTAGATCTGGATCAACAAAAGCACATTAGCAATACACAATCATCAAAATGACAGTTCCTCTCCTGGATCCAGGTGTGCAAAATCTAATTACTCATTCCTTAGCTCATGGCCTAACTTTCCAACAAATTTAATTAGATCAATATGTTTTTGAGATATCTTGTTCTTCAGTAAGAGCCTTTCACAGTGCTGTTTTGGCTTATATGTTAATGGGTAGGAACACTGTGTAAATGAGACAAGTTTCTTATGATCTTATGATCTCAGCACTTAAATCTACACTGGTTTCAACAGTGGCTTTATAAACGACTTCTCCCGTGAATCAATCATGCACAAACAGGCTCTGCAGCAACGCACAAACGTCCTGTCATGACATCCATAAATCATCAACAGCGCACATGAACACATTATGTGACCATATGTTTCATTCCCCCCTGATTTTGCTCACGCTCTACTGTTCAGCACACCTGCTCATATGTCTTACACATGATGATGTTTCATGCTCTATGAGCATCGGGTGTCCAAGGAATCGAGTGGGTGTTGTCTCTGTAGGGAGAGGGGGTGGCGTATTTATTGTGATTTCTGTGAGACAATGATGATGTCACTGTGCTCTTCTGCTCTGGTTGGTGCAAAGTAACTGTTGTCACCTTCTTCTTATGTTCATACACACAAATGTTTGTACTTGCTGAGGAAACACCCCCACCCCCATCCACCCCACTCCAACCTTCTGTCCTCCTGTCCAAAGCCCGCGGTGCTACTTCAAAAACAGAAGAGAACATTATTTGGCATCCGAAGCTATTTATAACACTTGCCGGTTTATGTTAGTCTGTTCTTTTCAGCCTTTATGTAATTTGTCTCCTACTTACCTCTGGGATACAAAATGATTTGTGCGTGTGTCTGACAGCTGTGTCACCGCTCTGTACATTGAATCATTTATATACAGTACCAATCAAATAAATAAAGGTGAGGAATCATCCTCAGCACTATGGAACAAGTGTAACTGAATCAAGACATTATTAAACACAGTATTCATTTTTTTCTTTAGTTTTACTCACTTTTTGCATCAGTTTTTTAATGGCTGAGATAAGATTTATGTACGCAAATTCTTAACTTTACAAGTCAAATTTCTTTTTTTTTTTGTTGCAGTATGGTCCCTTCTATTAAACATTGAATTCAAAGCCTCAGTATGACAATAACGCCCACCAGTTTTATACACTGTCACACCACTACTGAATCCATGAGCAGGATTAGTGAATAATGTTTGACTTGTGTTTTTGCCTCATGTTTGGAAGCTGCGAATGGTTTGTTCTGAAATTTGAAATTGTGGTTGTCATATGAGTCATAACGTATGCCTATTCCACATATATGAGAGATACTGCCATACCCCATAATGTAAAAACAACATTACCCACCATTATCTCACATACACACACCCTCACACACACGTTTGTCTTTATATAGTTATGAGGACAATCATTGACTTAATGCATTCCCTTGACCTTTGCCCTAACCACCATAGCTAAATGCCAGACCCTAACCTAAACCTAATTCTAACCTTAACGTTAAAATCAAGTCTTAACCCTCAAACAGCCCTTTTTTAAATTGTGAGGACTCACCAAAATATCCTGAGAATGCAAAACTGTCCTCACTACAATGGTAATTTTAAACTAAAATTCGTCCACACAAACATAGACAGACATGTACATACAGTAAATGCACATATTATTATTATCCTGCACAGCATAGGCGTATATAATAACTTAATAAACCCGCTGGCAGAAGTGTAATAAAATCAAAACTATATGAATGCTGAGTACAGTTTGTCTATTACTGACACTCATAGAGCTCCGTTATAAGCTGTATGTCAGTCTTTGCTGGAGGTTGAGTCTTAACATATTACACCTGTAAAGTATATAGATGTTGCTTTCCTTTTCCGAAACAGCACAGTTTGCTCCTGAATCATCTGATCCCTAGCAGTCGTGACTATAAAGTATATACTTGTTAGTCATCTTCTCTTTCTCACAACCCTCCGCAACTTCCTCTCAAGGCCATCTCCCTCCTTACAAGGTTTATGTGTTTAATAACGTTACTGAGAAGAAATGGAATAAAAAAGACAGATGCAACCTGAATGTGTGGGCTTAAAGAGCTGTGCATTAACAATTTATCTACCCTGTCTTTTTCCCTCTGCCATCATCTTTCCACACTTTTTCTCTCCCATCTGCTTCTCTCTTCCCTTGATCTCTATCACATTTTTCCTCCCCTTTCATCTGTCTCCTGTTTTCCCTCATCTTCTTTCCATGCAGGGGATGAAGTGGTTTGGCAGTATGTCCCTCAGCAGCAAAAGGAGTAAGAGGAGGAGTAGAAGGAGCAGCAGTAGTAGCAGTAGCAGTGGTAGTAATAGTGTGCTACTCTCCTTGGCTCTCCTGGTGGTGGTGACCCTGATCGCCGACCCCGCAGTGGCTCAGAAGCAGCGAACTGGCGGCACCTCGGAAAAAGTGCCAGTCCTGAACATTGCGGTGATCCTGGGACGCACGCGCTACATCTCAGACCGGGACATCCGTGCGCTGTGGAGCAAGGAGGACCCCATCGATGTCAACGTGGTCACACTGCTGGTGAACGAGACTGACCCCAAAAGCATCATCACCCACATGTGCGACCTGATGTCTGGGACCAAGATCCACGGCGTGGTGTTCGGAGATGGCACCGACCAGGAGGCCATTGCCCAGATTTTGGATTTTATTTCCTCGCAGACGCTCATCCCCATCCTGGGCATCCATGGAGGGTCATCCATGATCATGGCTGATAAGGTATGGAGGAGTGGGCTGATGGATGAATGCAGGGAGGGGCAGTGGGTGAACGGATGATTGATGGAAGAATGTTTGACGAGATGGTGGATGAAGCCGTGCAAAGACAGACATGGAGTAGACTGAATGAGTGAATGGATGAATAAATTAATGACTGATGGACTGTTTTGGCTTCGGAGTGATTTGCCAAACGTTCTGGCTTTTCATCTGTGCCGAACTGCACCTGTCAGTTTTTACAGGTTTGGCTGTTGGTACTGTAGATAGACCTGAAAATGGTACTAATATCTTATCAAGCTAACATGAGGAGGGAAGCTACAGCAGTTAGCTGCACCTTACAAATATAAGTGCAGGTGGTGTCTATCTATTCGTAGCTTAAAGAGGTGAGAAAGAAGAGGAACCAGGCTAATTGATTGAATGAGATCATAATGTAGGAGGTAAAGGAGGTAAGAGGGCAAAGATGAAAAGTAAGTTTGTGCAGAGAAGTCTTCAAGGAATGAGATAAAGGAGAGAGTATTTGAAAAGGAGGTGGAGAACAGGTGGGAGAGGAAAAGAAGGGATGCAGTGACTAAAGAGAGTAGGCAGAGGAGAGAGGAGGAGTAGCCTGGCTAACACTGACTGCGTGATACAATGAGTTGTCATCTGGGAAGTCTCCATTCATTGTGCAGGATTTCCTCAAGCAAATTGCAAAAGCCTTGATTGGTTCTTACATGTGAATAGGTAATGCCCCTCACCTGCCAATCACCTTGAACTGTGAATGGGAATAGAAGAACCACACATGATGTTGTGGATTCATGAGGCAGTTCTTAGCTCTTGGGATTCATCAGATTCACAATGGGGATATTCTTATCTGTGTTATTTGCCCTGAAGATCAAAGAAGGCTCACCAGACAGCGTGTTACCTGGACTAGCCTTAAAGATGCTACATATAGAATTTTTAAACATCAACATGTCATTGTCAAATGATTTACAATACAATACCTTGGTGTTACTGCTGTAAACAAATGCTAGCCTTTTTCAACATTTGCCACCACACTTTCTGTAAATCCTGTAGCGTCCTTCCCACAACCTAGTGCCACTAGTGTGTGCTTGTCTTCTCTGTCACTTTCCTGAAGAGGATAAATGTTGCTAAATAATTTTTCTGTAAGCCTTTCTCTTTCCACAAGATATACCAGTGCAAGAAAATCTCAAATCTCTGGCACCAGTGGCACTGGAAGAATAGCATCATTTTTTTCCCCTATTTCATGCCATAAAGCAATCTCTCCCTTAAGCAGCCCAACAGATTTTCCACCAAATCCGACCCTGTGGCCCACAATAAAACACGCAGTGTAAAGGTCGGTCAGGGCTGTTGAACCTCTCAGCAGTTATCTCGTTTGTTTACAGTAAATATACGAATGTCTTAAATTTGCTGTGGTAATGGTTTATTGATTCTGTAATGCTACACGTGGCACCTTTTAAGATGGGTGAGAGGAGGGAAGGAGAGAAGGGGGCGACCGCTGGAGGAGGAGGGAGGGCGTGTGAGCCGGAATAGAGGAGGTGGAGAGGCGAAGCAGAGAAATGAAGGGGTGAAGGATAATCCCTCAGTTTGACCAGAGGCGAGGCTCAGTGGAGGGGAATTACAGAAATGTCCTGATTGGCACCTGCCACACACCACCTATTTCTGCACTGCTCTGCACTGTACTGCACACACAAACACAGATACACACACACACACACACATACACCCTCATGTCCCCTGTCAGCGAGTGTCATTGAAACAGCAGCAATTCAGCTCCTTGACAGCGGGAGTGTTTCCTCTGCAGGAACAGACAAGGAGAAAATAATCCACTTTAAAGTGCTCGACCCACCACTTTGTCTTCTCTTGTTTTCTTCCTCACGTTTTCCTTCCTTCCTCATGACTTATCTGTCTACCCCAGCTAGCTTCAAATCCACACGCTCCTCGCACTATGTGACGTTGTCTCTTACCTTTCATCACTGTAGCGCTCATACAGACCCTTTCTACCTCCAGGTTGAGGTATAATTTATGTTGCTGTTGTATGAAAACCCTGTCACTCACATATAGGTGTTTCTAAAGCTTTCATCACAGTCGACGCATCAACCCCACTACCATCTCCTCAGGCTGTGAAAACTTTTTTCTAACCTCTTGGGCTTGCAAAACATTTTCAGAGACACTTAGAAATGTGCGAAGTGCATTGTCTTGTCAAGACTTTGCTTCTTTGTTCCTTACAATTGGACATTTTGGAGACATGAGAATGTCTACCTGACAGCAGTTGTGTAATTTAGGACGCATTAGAGGATTATCATGGTTGATTTACACCAGATTTTGAATTCTCAGAAGGGAATCTCATACAGTAATGAGAAATCCTAGCTGGAAGTTTGGTCAAGGCCGCAGATGGTCGAAATGATTAAAATGCTGACAAAATTAACCCTTAAATTGAAATTTGCACCATGAAATCTGCAGTCTCTCAGCTGAATCTTGAAATACATGAGGAGTTATTTGGAAATCTCTGTCCTGCAGTGCATTTAAGATGTTATTATTAAGGCTGCAACTGCTTATTTTCATCATCAGTTAATCTCTTTCTGGTCTGGATTACATGTCCAAAATTAAAACGTGTTCAATTTATAGCGATAAAATAGAAAGAAAGCAGCAAATCCTCACATTTGAAAAGGTTGATCTAGCAAATGCATTTTTTCTTGATTAATTATTAACCAGTTATCAAAATTGACTCATTCCCTGTCAATAGATCATCTGCACTAGATATATTTTTATCCCTATTTACCTAAAATGACTTTTCTGGGAATAAACATTAGATGAATACCTAAATGTGTGTCTCCTGCAACAACTTTACTATTTTTTCCGTGTAATCCATGTTTGACTGCACAATTCAACTGTACGATCAGAGGTCCTGACATCAATAATATATTCATAGCCGGCAGGATAATGGCTGTGATAATGTTAAGCAAGTGACATCCACCCCACACACAAAAACAACAGCAGTTCAATCTGTTTAGTGAGTGCTGCAGTGTTTTTCCATCCTAAACAAGGATTAGGATTCTTCTAGTGTGTCCTCTGCTGAATCCTCGCCTTGTAAGGTTTGCATAGTCTTTTCCCCTCCTTAAAGTTTATATGGTTACCCTCTGAAGTGTAAGTAGCGGAGTCTTTCCGCCGCCTTGTTCCATGCAGATTCCTGCTAATCCTCCTGTGAAATATGAGGAGAAGCTCGCCTCCAATGATTACACCTTGTAAGACCCTCTGTGTGTTTGTCTATTCATGATTATGCCTTCATATTCGGGTGTGTGTATAGACGTGTGTGAAATTTTCTTGCGTATACGTGCTTTAATGCCTTTGCATGCACTGAGTATACTTTTATTTTCTCTCTCTCTCTCTCTGTTTGTGTGTGTGTGTGTGTGTGTGTGTGTGTGTGCTTCCTCTGCCTGTCACTTGGAGGCTAAATCTCTTGGTGCTGATGACTTCCAGTCAAAGCCACGTGAACCTCTAGAGAATACTATCTTAGAGCTCTCCCATTAAAAAAAAGGGCACTATTTACGCCTCAGCTCCTCTCTTTTTTTCTCCCTTTCTTTCTCTGTTTTTCTCCTTTCTCCTTGTGTTGTCCCTTTACCCATCTCTCTATCCTTCTCTCTGTCTTTCATTCTTGCTTGTTAATTAGATAAATGTTGCAGTATCTCCTTGAGTTAGTCCCTTCCATACATCTCTCAGCCTTTGTTGAATAATGCATCATTTGCCTGTATTGAAAGGAATACATTATTGATTAAGGAAAGATATGTCTTCCCCTTGCTGCATTCTAAGCAATTCAGCTTGGAGCTACCACCCTGGCATCTCCTTAAAACTGGTTGGGTTGAAAAAGTAAAAAAAAAAATCACTTTGTATTATTTTGTTATTGTTTTCTTTTGTGTTTTATTTGTGATTTTGCTCTTTTGTTCTCTTCCTCCTCTCTTGCATTAACTTTTTAAAGTTCATGCTTCCTCGTTGTCTTACCCGGTGTAATTGTGTGGGTGGATGTCAGGTCTGGCTCGTTGATTGGCTTCATGTAATTCTCACGCTAAATGGTTATCGACTTGCTCGGAGGTCAATAATGGCAACTGGATCATGTTGGTCACGAACACTGCTCACTCTGTGTTTCTTAAGTCTTAACTCAGCGCTGACTATTGGCACGCCCGGTCAGATCCGTCTTCCGCTGCTGCAGCCGTTTTGTTTTTCTCTTCATTTCCCTTTTTTTTTTAGGGCTTGCCTCATGAATCTAATTATGGTCCGTATGCACCAGATGTGTTAACAGCAGCAATGGGAGATGTCCTTCCTCATTTTGCTTCTTGAATAAAAAACAAACGCTTTGCTTCTGAATAAAACAAAAAGTGTTGAAAGAGTCAGAAGATGCTCTTTTATGTTTTTTGGCAGTGTAACACTTCAGGTGTGTCTAGGAGTGTGTGCATGTGTTTTGTATGGCGCAACATCAATCCTGACTTCACTTGCTGATTTCACCTTGGCTGCCACACACACACACACACACACACACACACACACGACTGTCACTTCACAATTCATCCCTTGAGTGACTTTTAAATAAGACAATTCATTAACATGGGTTAATTAAGTTATTATTCAGCAATTCAAACAAATGAATGAATATTGTGTCTGATGCTTAGTGAAGCACAGGTATTTAATATGCTTTATGCATTCAGAGCAAAGCTTGTGGCTCCAACATTCCTGGAGTTACTGATTTTGAACTTTGTGAAATCCTCAATGGTCCAAACAATGCCAGGCTAAAGAGATGTTTTGTACTAGGCTACTTCAAATGACTACAACAGGATGGTGCTTTAAGCCTGATTATCAAACTTAATTGACATCTTAGTTCACTTTATTCAGTCTGACACGATTTTCATGTCAGCTGATGTTCATCGCAATTTGATTTCCGCTGTCTGGGGTCCATGACACTGAACCACAATTGCTCCAGATGGTTATGCCAGTGTATGAGTATGTGTATGAATGGGTTTGGCACTGAAGTGCTCAAGGTAAAAAATACTATGCCATTTAACTACTTTCAGTTGACATGTAAGCTGTGGTAGCGATTACTAGGTATTCACATCTATCAGAAAATACGTCAGTTTAGGAGTTATATCTGTATGCCAACTTATAACATATACATCTGCGTTGATTGCATGTAGCAGTTTTCTGTCTGGTTGGCTAGCTAACTAGAAAGATGATGTACCCATTCTAAGTCCCACTTACAATGATTGGTCAACTGTTTCACCAAGTAGGGTGAAAGTAGATTATTCTATTATTTTCTGATGAGTCGATTAATCCATTGGTTTACTTACCAATAAATAATAACCATAACTTCTATCATTAATCTTTCTACCTTTTATTCAAGCATTTTCTCATAAAAATACTTATTTTACGAATAAAAAATTTCTAACATGTGGGGTGTGCGTACAGTGACATTCTTTTTATGGAAAAAATCTTGCACACAGCTTTTCCTCTTCCTGAGACACAAATTATAATCAGTGACATATCTTAACATGAAATCTATAAATGAAGGAACCATTTCAAACTTTAACTTTTACCTAATGATACTATTCATCACAAAAGTTTAGATGTATAGATAGATAGATAGATAGTGTTGAGTATGATTTATTTCAATGGCTAATGCCGATTGTAATTGGAAATGCACTTTCATTATTTACCTCCAATAGGTTACACTGACTTACAGCGTAACGTTAATGGAAATCTACTTTGTTGAGATTTATAGGTCTAAAGGTGCATAAACAAACTGCTTACAACTTGCAAATACGCTCTAAAGCGGCGTTGCCATACCAGCCTTAGTATCTGCTCTAGGAAGTCTTTGTTGAGTTCTTTGCCTGAAACAACAGATGCAGATGCAATGACAACTCCCAGGCACTATACCAACCAAATATCAGACAAAACTCATCGTAATAGTCCAAATACTTGTGCTGCTGCCTCGTTTTTTTTAAGTTGGAGAGCCCCAGGATGTTTTCTTTTGAGATGCTTGTGCATAGCAGTTGCGCTGCTGTGGTAGGCCATTTCAGTTTTACAAAGCGTGCAAAGCACCATTTTATTCAGCCTCTGTTTAAAGAATTCCCACACTTTTGACAATTGGCTTCGGTTTTTTTTTAGATAAAGTCTCATTTTAAGCATGCCTGGGAGCAGGAGCTGCCATAATTGGGGATGAATGTAAACAGTGTAACGCATCAACCCATTCCACGTGAATCGATGTATTTACGTGATCGACGTAATCGCTTACATTGACGCATCATTCCCGCCCTATACAAAACAGACGACCGTGATGGCAAGATGGTGGCAGTTCATTGCACACAACTTATACTTTATATTTCTGTTGAGAATGCCTTTTCCTGGTCAAATGTTCAATCATGGCTGTTTAGCCCCAAAGAGTTGTGACCTCATCAGCTAGTACAAACACACTCTGTGTCATTGGATGGATGGTCTGGCTCCCTGGTCCTATAATTGGAACTGACCTGGCTGCATGATGGTAACAAAAGGCAACCCTCTATCAACCTTTGTTACTCAATGTTTCCATTTAACTAATTAAACAACGATGTACAAACGCACATGTACGCACGTCAATGCACTGCAAGTGTGTTTATGTAATTTATTGACTCATAATGGTGAGATTTGTCAATAGATCACATATAATGAACAGTGTTTCGTGATCATGCCCATTGATAAACTCTATAATGCTGTAGTTCTTGTGTGTGTGTGTGTGTGTGTGTGTGTCACGGCGGCTGTCATGGCGGCTGATAGCTGGAGGCTTATGGCTGAAAAAAGTTTTTCATACCAACTAACCACACACCCCCGATGTAACTGCCAGCATTAATGTAGTAGATGCAAACGTGTGTGTAGGGGGGGTATCTGGTGTTATTGTGATCAAAGGACATTATTCATCCATCCCTGTTGTTGTCTCCCCTCAGGCTGTATAATTATACACACACGCACACACGCACACACATTCGCAAGCACTCTGATGTTTGTTGCTGCCCGCTTGTGTCAAATAGCAAATCAGAGAAGGAAGAGAGGGAAGGAGAGAGCGATAGACAGAGAGAGAAAGAGCAGATAGAAAAAAAATGTTTTTATGATAACATTTATGAGTTTGTCCAATTACTGTGTGGAGACGTTTGTTCTTTGTTTGCCTGAAATCACACTGTCATTTAACTGCAGCATCTTCAGCCGGCTAAACCAGAGGGCCTGCCACTCTCTCGCACACACCTCCGCACAGATGATATTCAAGTGTGTTTGTGTGTACACGCCTCGGTACTGTATATGTCCTTGTGTGTGTCTATGTGCATGTAATTTATCAATATCTTTCCCATGAAGGCAGTTTGTTTTTGTGTGTCTATAATTGGCTATATGTGCGTGTGTGTGTGTGTGTGTGAACCCAGACTGCGATAATGACATCACTGGGGTGTTGTCAGATATCCTATTACCTTGGTAAGACAGTCCTCAGTGAGATTCCCATGGTAACACTTTACTTGTTAGCTCTCTGTGTTTTGTATTCTTGGTGCGTATAGCATTTGTGGGTGTGTATAAAAGTGCCTGTATTTTACTGTAAATATGAAAACACTTATGTGTGCATGCGTGTGTGTGTGTGTGTATGTGCAGCTACTGTATGTCTGAGTGTGTGTGTATTATTCCGATAGCTAGATGCAGCTGTCTTGCACATGAGAAATGTCCTCTCCCTTCTCAAAGGGAATCGATTTGAATGAATATGTGGTACTTCAGGAAATAGAGCTGTTAGCTCTTTCTATAAGTGCATTTCCCACTTTTTCTTCATCACGCTCTTCTGTCTTTTTTCCCTGATGGCACTGGTTCCAAAGTATAGAAAGTTTGTATTTGTGCTGCATAGTTTGAGCGTCACTATGAGCCATCCTCTCACTCTGTCTATTGCTCTGTCCCATCTCCCTTCTCTCACGGACTAACTCTCTATTCCTTTATTCTCTTTTCTCCTCTCCTCGGATCTTTCTCTCTCCTTCTTTTTCTCGCGATTTCTATCTCTCTTTCTCTCAGCTTCAGTTGCGGGAACAGGTTTGGTTTATATAGAGATTGCAGCAACACGCACGTTCACAAAACCCACAGTGCGTGCCCACGTACACGCACACAAAGTTGCATATCACACAAGTAATACACCCAGTGGTGCTTGCAAAAAGAAGAGTGCATTTTAACAGTGACAGCTGTAGCCAGGTAGACGAGTCGGGTCAGGAGCTGTAAAAGCCCTTTTCAGCAATAAAATCAACTGAATGGGTAGACCTGGCACAATAAAAATGAAAGTTATGACCCATTCTATCCAAAGCATATTTTCTACTTTTTAATTAATTGACAAAGGCTTGGGATGGAAGGACTAGCACTGCGTTATGTCATAGCTAAATGGGAATATAAATTGATTTTGATGTTGTACTCCTGTAGGCATTTACTTCAGTCTTTAATCTCCTTACCTGCTTCATCATCTCCATTTTATCCTTCTACTAGAACTTCTTTTTCACTGTTGTCTTATTCCAATGAATGAAACATGCTTTTTTTTGAGAGATGCTCTTATAGCGTTGGGCTTTTAATAGGCAGGGAAGTGCAGGAATTGATCAGGCCCTGTCCTGTGCATTTGCATGCAGGTTCAGAACACTGTAACGCTCTTATATTAACATCTATTCTAATTGCTTGTTTGGTGCTGGTGCCATTATTACTGTAAAAGTGGGTTTGTGTGTGTACCAGCCAGGACGTGTGTGTATGTCACTCTAACAAGGATAAACAAACAACAGCCTGGCTAACATCAGACTAATCCTCTTGTCTGTTTGCTTTGTGTGCACTTTGTTTTTGTGTATGAGCGACTGTCTGGCTAATGTGTGTGTGTGTGTGTGTGTGTGTGCATTTTTGGGGCGTGTATGTCTATCCATTTTTTTTTTTTTTTTTTTTGTATTTCTTGTTGATTAACCCGAGTGTCTCAGCAGTAAATTGAATTTCTGATCTTCCTGACTCGACTCTTGTCAGCCACCATAAGCTGACAGAAATACCCTACAATAAATATAACATAAGCTCGGCGACCGAGAGACTGAAGAGGCACACAGAGAATAACACAGCTATCACAGCTTTGGAGGAGAGAATTTTGTCATCTCAGCTTAAGCCTGACTAATATACAGATAACACATGCATGCAGTTGCTGGCTGCGAAAGTCTTTTCATTCCTCATCTTTGTGTCATGAGGCAATTGCATCAGCGTGGGTATAAATTTAAAAAAAAAAAGGCTCTCGTCACTGAAGCCTTCAAGGACACATTTCCTCTTTTTCTGAAACGTTGAAATTGTCTGATTAAATTGTCTACACTTGGTTTTTTAAGCTGCAGAACCTCAGTGAATCTTAATTCTCGGTACACACTGCAAACCGCTTCATTATGAGCGACAGCTACTTATTAACTACAGGCATCTTTCAGGAGGACTTGTCAGTCACAGTTATAGTGGAGAGAGAGAAACAGAGATGTGAGTGAGAGGTTGATTTTTCAGACTGTATTATCACCACCTACTGTCACTCACGCTCCTGAAATACACCCAGATAAATATCAAGTAACTTTGCCCTTAGCCATGTTGACCTATTTGTGTTTACATGAATATGTATTTGTAATCATAAATGGAACAAAATGTCATCTCTCTATTGATTTCATACCGACAAACAGAATCTAGATTGACAGCGTGTTCAGGATGGATCGTTGATAAAGATTTTCTGGTAGTGTGAAGGTTTATAGAGTTACCGCCCTCATAGGCCTGTAGCTGCAGCCTCCTTGATATTTATGACTCCATGTGAGTCCTACAGTGTGTCAGAAATACAGAAGGCAGTAAAGAAGCCAAGGAAAAATGATTTAAAAAAAGAATATGGCTTGATCTTACAAGTCAGACAGTTCTCCTTATACATCATTGTGCATTATACTACCTTGTTCTTGTGGAAGGTGCTCAACGTCCTACTGATCAGATTCTTCATACATACGTTGTCCATCCATCTATAATTTTGTCGTCATGTTTGTCGATGCTTTCTGTAAATTTGCTTTCTTGGTCTATTCTGTATTTCTGTATTATATTTGAAACATCCCCTAAAGATAGAGGATGTTGTATTGCTGTACAGATTGTAAAGCCCCTGAGGCAAATATGTGATTTTTGATATTGGGCTATACAAATAAAACTGACCTGACTTGTATTCACTTTGAGCTACTTCACATATGCCACATAAAATAATCTGTAAAGTTAACAAGCAGGTCTGTGCTTAAAAGTCTTTTCAATAGTCTGCTCCAAACTTTATGAACACTCGTCTCTTCTCTTGACCTCTTTTCCACATTTCAAATTTTCTGTTTTTCTTCCTTCTATTTTGCTTTTTTAAACATCACAAAACCTGAAAATTAAATGAAAACAACATTAAAACCACACAACAGAACTGAATGACAACAGAAATGTATGTAAAATATCAAAATCTCAAATCAAGAGCAACATACCTAGAATAGAATCTCAAAATGGCTCCCTGTGTGGCTCTTCTTTGCAGCTGTCAATCAACAGTTACACACACACACACACACACACACACACACACACAATGAAAGGAGCCTTAAAGTGATGCTATCTTTGTCAAACGCTTTGATAATTGGACTAATGATGTGTCAGTCAGGGCAAAGAATAATTTGTTTTGGTCACGCTACCTCTTCATCTCTTTGTTTTTTTCCTCTTCCTCATTTCCTCTATTCACACTTTTGAATTCATAGTAAAATTCAGAAATATTTTGTTGAGAAATTGAAAAAAATGCATGTATTTTCCTTATTGGAACTATAGCCGATTCACCTGCTATGTTACTTTTGTTATACTATAAAATCTCCTTAATGTAGTTTCCCACCATGCAAGGAATGTAAGTTTCAAATGGCCTTAATGGGAATGAGGTCAGCTGAAATGGTTAGAAATAAGGGGTTTAGAAATGAACACCGTGGAGGCGCCTGTATTGCAGGTTTTTAGTCATTAATAACCAGTGATGAGGTCAGCAAGGCTTAATTATGCTGACCACACAACTTTGTGGGTGGGTGGGTGAGCGGTGCAGCACACGGACAGGTATTTCCATCTTTTCTATGTGCTCTCTCATTTCACTTCATCAGTATTCCCTCCTTTCTTCGTCTCTCTGTCTCGTTTCTCTGGTGCAGTGTAATTTCTTTGTTTTGTGATTATTGGTGCAGTCCACTCTCCAGGCTTGTTAGTTACTTTTTTAAACCAAGCTACAATCTCTTTCCTTTGAGCTGCTTTGGGATTTGAATAAAAATCCACCGTTCTGGGAGGTCAGGCAACAGTCACTTACTTTAAGTTCGATCTAATTAGGCTGCTAAAAAAAACAGGACTTCCCGCTCTTTAAACTTTGCCGTGTCAGAAAACGGGGGAGAGACAGTTGATGGACAGAGCAGGAGATATTTTGAAAGGTTTTTTAGATGAGACGGATAACAGGAACACAGACATAAAAATGAAAGATCTATTTCTTTGACATATAGTAAAATATAGGAGGTGACAAACAACATTTTGGCAAAAAATTTTAAATAGGTCAGCATAAAAAAAGGCTATAATTACCCCGCTTTTTAACATAGTGCAGGCTGTAAAATCTATTTAATACGAGAATCTGTGTAGGGATTCTGTGTTTTATTCTGTCAAACCAGGTCTTCCTCTGTAGCTTACTTTTTTCTGTCCTCTTCTCCTCCTGCTCTGATCTGCATTTCTCATCTAATCTTGAAAGTCTATCTGTCCTTCCCTCTCTCTTTCTTTTTTTTTCCCTCTCCCATCTCTTCCTCTGTTAAGTGTTTGAAGATTGCGGCGAGAGATTTCTCCTCGTATCCGAGCTGTGTCGAAAGGAGTTGGCAATAGCTGTACCCCTCTTCTCTCTACGTACGCACCCGTGCACACACACACATAAATAGCACACACGCGCGCACACACACGCAGCACTTAACAAAGCCATGTCCCTTGCCATTTACTGCTTTAGGTTTCATGAACAGAGTGTTTGAGGCGACTGCCCTGTCTTTAATGGCACTACTTTTTTTATCCTTTCCTCCATTTCTTTCCCCTCTACTCCATCTCCGTATTTTTTGACTTAAAAGAGCGCACACACAAGTACAGCACATACACACACACACACACACACACAGTCATGCAGAAATGCTGTTGCCACATTACTCCGCAGTGTCTGCAGTGAATGAGCACAATCACGTTAGAATAGGGCTGGCTTGCTTCTCTCGCCTGCTCCCTGCGTCCTGTGCGGAGCTTCTCTAGCGTAGCAACACAATTCCATTAAAATGGACCATAGTCTTTCCCTTAGCATTAGCGTAGTGTAGCCTAGCCCAGCACTGCACCATGTTGGGGGCAGTGAGCTGTGCTAAAAGACAGGGAACGGAGAAATGCAGGCAGTGAGAGTGACATGAATTAAATATCCCTCCGACGAGCCTCTTCCTTGTTTCACTCGTCTCTCCATTATGATGGAAAGCCCCGTGGAGCATGAAGTCAACCTTAATTGTTCTGAAGTAGCGGGCTAGACAGGCGTAGGGATAGATGGATGGATGGATGGATGGATGGATGGATGTGTGGAAAAAAGGGATGACTTGTAAGTACGTACCCGTGTGACAAGCAGTGAACAAGCTGTGAGCACCGTGGGGGGCTTTCAGGAAAATGGCATTATTCATGTTTTATTGGCACGCTCAGTTTATTTGTCTCTCTATGCCACTCTTCCTCTCTTTCTCAGTCCACGTAACATACAGCCAGCACTTTACTCTTAAGACTTCAGCTTAAAAAAAAAAGAAGAGGATGCAGCGTCCCATCCATTAACATGAAAGACAACTTAAGAGGTCTTGTTGAGCCTGACGAGAAACTTGAGTGTCCATGTGTCTGACTGTCTTCTGAAAGCCACACACGCTTCACATCCGCAACATGGAAAACTTTTAACCCCCCCCCGGAACTGAAAGTAACAGATTATTAATACCTCATCCTTTAGTTTTAACTTGTCACACCTAATGTTTGAGAAATTTACACTGGCATTTTATGTGTTGAGGTAAGGTATGAAGCATGTACCTCGTGTTGTACATGAAAATGTTTGCTGTAAGTCAGTGTGACAGCTACATATTTGGAAGTATTCTGCAGGACGGTTATGCAGTAGCTCATAATGTAGGCTTCAATGGCTACGGATGAACCCCTCTACATTTTTGTCTTCCCAGTTTAAATGCTGCAGTGAACGACTTTTTGGAGAGAACTATTTTTAGTTTTCAGGTCATTTGCAACTTGTCTCAGCACTCTCGGTTCTTTTAACTGCAGAGTCCTTAATATGTAGTCCTTAAAGTGTCGTGTCACATCATGTAACTGACGTGGCGCAGTGAGCCCTTCTCCTTTAGATTGTAGTGTTGCGTGGAATTCAGCTGACTTCAAAGATAGAGGGATGAAAATGGGGACAATGAAAAAGTGACTCAACAGCTTTTCTCCTTGAAAAAGCAACGGAGAGAAAGAAAGAAAGATGGAAAGAGCGCAAATTGGAGAGAGTTAAAGATAGAATAAGGAGTACAGAGAAAACCGGAGAGAGGCTGAGGGGCTTTTAAAGAAGAGGTCTTTAATTAAGTTGATAGTGTGTGGTTATTAGCGATAAGGTTTTTGCTGAGAAAAGTCAGTGCGCATCCTATTAACTCCCCCACCCTGCATACTGTAATTACTGTATGCAACCTCAGTTAATACCAGCATTGTGTGACCCTCAAATCCGTCCTGCTGGTATTCAAGGTGATTAGGCTACAGCTTCAAAAATAGTAAATAAATGATAAGCTTAATACACTGGAAAAACTAACAGTTTATGGTTTTTATTTCCCCTGATAAATAATGTCATTGACTTACTGTACATGAATTACAGGCCAAAGTCAATCTTTTTTTTTTTTTAAATTCATGAATAGATGGAGCATTTCCACTACACTCAAGTTGGGGTAACACCTTACTAATGTGTGGAGCTCCTCATCACACTTTTGTAACATTCAAGACTTCATATCACAACTTTCCCAGCTGTTTTGTTTTTAAGCAAGTGAGACAGGTTAGCTCCTCATGCTACATTCAGTTTTTATATATTGGTTACTTTTTTTGCAAAGGTTAAATGTAAATAAATAAATAAATAAATAAAAGTATATAAGTGAATAATAGCTTAACTAAGTATATTTCAAATATAGCTTCTGAAGGACTGTGAAGAAGAAGCTAAGTGTGAAACGGAGAGAATGCTAGCAGCTCCCAGCAGAAATATGCAAATACAAGTTTGACAAGATGAGATATCATCATCTTGTTATGACAAAAAGTTGCCTACAAACCCAGCAGATAAGGGGCAACAGTAGCATTCATTTGGAGTCGAAGTCCAATGTTCACTTGTTTGGCCAACTCCTGAGAAAAATATATGGTTCTTTGGCTGTTAACTGCTCCACTATGTTCACCAGCTATAGCTCCTAACTTTATATTTCTGACATTTGGTGCTGAACAAATAGTGTGCAGTGGATTTATCAGTGTTTTAGCTGAAACCAGCTGCCTGCTGTGCCTGGAAACAAGGTTGATGATGGCAGTGAGACAAAACCAAAACTATAAAGTTGCAGTCCGAAAAAAACCAAGACAACGTGAGATGATTCTCTGTGGGTTCATCATTACAAGTGACTCCTTTCACATTACACAAAGTCATTCGATCCATCCTTAATGTAAGAATATTTATTAGTGCACCTTTAAGATTTCCTAACAAATTATTTTCCATTCACGAACAATAAGTGACATAATGTAGGCTCATATGAATCCTTAAAAAAGTTGACATAGTGTACATGTACTCATATATATATATATATATATGGCCACTAATCCAGCACCTGTTCCTATAGAGTGCCTTCTCTAAGTAAACTAGTTCTGGGTTCCACTTCCCCCCCGCTTCAGCATCACCCTTCCCCTCTGTCTTTTCCTCTTCTCCCTCTCTGTCCTTCTCTCTGTCCTTCTCCCTTATCTTCCTCTTTCTGTCCGTCTTAGCCAGCCTTTGGTGCTTTTATAGGGTTTTTTCGGGAGGACGGGCGTACAGTGAGACATGTGGGGAGGATTTAAAAATAGCAGAAGTACCAGAGGAAGAGAGAACATGAGGGGAGGGAAGACGGATGGAGGGGGATGGAGAGAGGGAGTGTTTCAGGGTCAACATTGACAAATGGGTCTGCGGAGTTAGCCGGGGCTCCGGGGAGCACCGACAGTTAGGTCAGCGCTCCCCAAAGGGAACAGGGAAATTGGGTTTTTACCTGCTGAAACACCTGAGAGAGAGAGAAAGAGAGAGAGAGCGAAACAAAGAGAGCGATATGGAGATAAGGAGACAGAAAGAGAGAGAGTGTAGTATTTGTGGGGAGAGTGAGGTATTTTAGCATCACTCCAGTATTATTTAAAGAAACAGGGCAGGAGTTGCAGTCACATTTGGTGCAGAACAATGGCAGCATGCAGCAGTGTAACCTTTACATTGGACTATATTAGTGCCATTTACCAAAGCATATTATATGTTTGTGAGGGAAATAAAAAAGACACTAATTTTCCTAAGAAGCACATTTTACATATTTGATCACTTTTATTTTTTTTTTCTGGAAATCATCATTTTAAAAAAGCACTGGTATGATAAGACGTTTAGTCTATGAAAGTGACCATTAGAGCCAGTCTTTCAAATTTGAGATACATTCCTTTAACTTGACATAATGATGCATACAGCACCTTAAAATTGACTTTTACTCAAAGAACTTCCTAAGAAACCAACTCTGTGATAGCTTAGGTAAGCTGTCCTTGAGAGAAGTGATCCTTTATTCTCTTCACTGCAGCAAACCCACGCTCTGCCTGACTGACCCTGGCTTTCTGTGCTTGAATACTAAAGCTCCTGAATGAATAGAAGCTGGGGGTTTGTTATTAAGGGGTTTGAATTAATCGAAATCACTGACGTTTCAATAGCTCATTTAAAAGGGCTGATGAGGAGTCATGACGAGGTGGGTTTTTTGCGCTTGTGCGTTTGCGTCAGCGTGTGGGATCAAGCGGTTTTTTGTACGATCATTTGTATAAGTTTGCGTGTGTGTGTGTGTGTATATGTGTGTTTGAGATGTTAGTTTAGTCCAACCTTGACAAGGAGGAGAGGGTGTTGTTAGTGCAGACCCGCTGAGAAATATGGCACGACAAAGAGCTCACACACATACAAAGAACATAATCTTATAAACCGAGAGAAAGTCAAAGTGAGTCAAAGTTACTTCTGCTGCCTCACTTTCAGTCCACAAACACACACAATGATTGCACAGACTTTCCAAACATCATTTACATCTCTCTACTACTTAAATGCTGGCAGTGTGTGTGTGTGTGTGTTTGTGTGTGTGGCACAAGTTTTAAGGCCACACACCATGTGCAACCATTCACTCACTATGACACACACACACACACACACACACACACACACACACAATGTTAAGCACAGTTAGCCATTGATGAAGACTAAAAGCTCCCTCATTTAACTATGGTCTCCCTGCAGTATACTAGCTGTAATTTATTACTGTCTGTGCACACAGACACACACACACACACGTAAATGATGGCTTTGCAGTGCTGTCACTGCAGACCAAGGCCAGCTGAAGCTGTTCATTTAGTATTCTGTTCTGTGCAACGCAGTGTGTGTTTTTCTGTGTGTGTGTGTGTGTGTGTGTGTGTGTGTGTGTGTTTAGCTGTATCCTATAGCCTAACAGTAAAAACAGCCACTTAAATGATACATATTTTCATTCATTTGTGTGTAGAAGAAGTTGCTTGTCAGGAAAATATAGACATTGATTACTTTAAGTGTTTGAACAAATTACCAATAATGTGTTTTTAGCTGGTGAGGAAAGTTTTCTTTCTTATGCACGTGTATTTGTGTGTGAGTTCTGGAGTGCCTGGGTACAATGTTTGATATTGTGACCACAGCGTTTGAATATTCTGTTCAAATCTATAATATTCTACTTTATCCTCTTTTGTTTTAGCGCTGAGTATACATACTGTACAATCCTTTTAGGAACTAGAGCTGGGTCGAGTCTTGTTTCCAATCGAGCCGTTTAAAGACATCGCGCGGAGGAAATCGGTTATTTATACACACAATAATTCCATGTGTGACTTAACCAAATACAAACACGAGTCAGAGACACCCATTCCAGCTGGAGACTTTCTCGACATTTAATTAGCAACTTTGTGCCTGTCAGTAACCGACAAATAATCCGAGTAGGCTCTCCAGTGTGATCACAACAACAGAAATTGTTTTCTCTCTTACCTCTTTATCTCATAAACAAGGAAACGTTGCAAATGAGAATTTAACGATTTAACAGCATAATAGTTCTCCTCCCACGCTACTGGTGATGATAGGTGTCTCCAGAATGCGTTTAGAAGAGTTGTGGCAACTTTTTTTTTTCTGTATTCCGCACACAGAGCAATCCATACACTTTGCAATTCTCAAGGTGGAGAAGATGATGATTAAAAGATATCGAACGATGGTATCAAAGGGTTGCGATTTGCATTTTGAAATTGACTTTTCTGATTTTCTTCTCCTCTCACACCTGTCATATTTTGTGAAGATTGTGTCAATGTAGCTACATTTTGTCCTTCCCTTCCCTTTTCTTTTTCCTTTTTCCTTTTCCTTTGCTTTCCTTCCCTTCCCTCAACAAGGCTATAATAACTGAATAAATTCAAAAAAGGGCCCAGGACATTTATAATGGGATGACATCTCTTTCCACATTCTCCCCCCCTGCTTTGTGCCTTCTTTCCCTTATTCTGCCTGCAACAGCATTTTACAGTCACTTTCTCTGTGTGTCTCTTTGAAAGACACACATACACACACACACACACAGGAAGAGTTTGTGTGTGTTGAAGGCGGTAAATTGTTTTCAAGGTTCCTACTCAGCTTGCAGCCACGTATTCTTTCAGATGCAGTGTGTGTGCGAGCTGTCAGGCGTTCCCATCCCCGTGGCGAATCATCTGTCTGCTCCTTAGGGGTCGTCGGCAGGTGCTTTCTAAACAGGCCTCCCCCTGGACACCTCTGTCCTTGTATCTGTCTGAAAGTACCCATATCTTTCTCCTTTAACTCCCCCCCCCCCCTCACACCTATTGTACTTTGTGTGTCTGTGCATCTGTGTGTGTGCATACATGAGAGCGCCATCTCCGGAATTTCAATTGAATTGCCAGGCTGCAGTTGACAAGTCTGCATGTGCTGCCTGCCGAAGCATTTCTTCACTGTAGTTCTAGTACGGAGAAGAATTGTTTGCAGCGTGAAACCTCGAACAGTATGAAATAATCGTGTGTCAATTAAAACAATGACTCTACTGGATTAATTTCACTGTTTGGAATTATTTTATTACCCTGAAATCATGTAATATGACAGCAGGAACCTCTCACTCCTCTCACGCTTGTTGCTGGCTGATGAGGATGGAGATGGAAGGGAAAACAATTTTAGTAGTGACAGTCATTATGAAGGGGAGCCCATCAAAACCATTTCGTATGGTAAAATCATGTGAGAAAAGCAAAATCCATATTAGATAACACAACAAACTTAGAAAACTTTTGGCATGAATTTTAACCAAAAGTAATCAATCTCAACCCCGAAACTAAACCAAATTGACAAATATAAAGATGTAGTTGTCACTTTTCAGATCTGTGGTAGATCTTTATATTTTTTATAGAAATGATGTGATACTACTCCAAGGCCAAAAAAGGAAAATGTATTCCAACTACAAAAGTATGACATTTTGGTTTTGCATGACAAACCATATATAAACATCTCCAATACATTTCTTATAAGAATTTGTATGTAACCATATGAATCTATATGGCAACAAACTTCATCATTATAATGACTGTTGAGGCAATTCACCTCTTGCACTTGATTTCAATGAGGAAAGAAACAATTCTTAATGCTCAGAGCATGGCTTGCTCACACTTGATACAGACATACAAGATGCTGCAGAGGAGTGAGCCTGGAAGAGTGGGGTGAAGCCCCCTTTATCTCTTTCACACCAACCTCTAGGAGTTGTTGTGACTACTCTATGCGTGGTTATACCCAAACAGACATGGCAGGATGAGCTTCAGCATGAACAGATGTTCTTTGTTTCTCTTTCACACAGGAACATGCTGTTCGGATTCACTAACATGATTTCTATTACTGTCAGTAAGCAATTTAACCTTTCAGAAGTTCACACAAGCATTTTTTTCATATTCATACAATAATTTCCCTCACATATCCTCCCTTTGATTATTCTGTTAGTCTGTGTTCATAAGAAATCAAGCAAGTAAAACACACGTCAATTGGCGTGTGCTGCAGCAAAATCAATGGGCTGCATGTTCAAGCGGCGTGATCAGGTCAAATCACCCAAAGGATACACAATAGAAATATCACAATATAAAAATGACTGTCTCCAGATTTGACGGCAAGTTACACTCTGACGATGTGTCTGATGTCTTTGTAACCTCTTCACTCAACTGTGTCTGTGGTTGTTGCAAAGTACTGAGGTGCTTGTTGATTCTTCCTCTGAGGTCAGAGGTCACCAGTACTTAACCTTCCGTTGGGAGAGTTATTATTTCTTCTATCAAGCTGCGTTGCAGCTGGTGGTTCCCTTTTAGGTTTTCCTTCCTCCTCCGGCGGTGGCACCTTCAGCTGGTGTGGATCCAGCTGCTTCATCCCTCTACCTTAATGGCTGCAGGTGTGGTCAGCAGAATCTGATGCAGTGTTTCCTCCTCAGATCCTTTACCATGATCCTGGCTGGAGAATGGCGGGAACACTGCTTTCACCTTTGTGTGGAAAGAGTTCAACATTTTGTTCAGTTTGTATGAATATGAAAAATGCTTGTGTGAAAGGTTCATAAAAAGTTTTGTGAATTAATGACAAGTTTCGTTACGTAACAAGATAAAGTGACATGTTTCTTTTAAAAACGGAATAGTTTGGTATCTAGTAAAAAGAAAGTAAAAAGATCTTGTGAAAATGAGATTGTTTCTATGGTAGCAGCAATATTGTGGCATATGAATTACTGTGAGAATACATTACTGTTAGCAGAAGGTGGGTTTTGGGTTAAGTTTTGATTTGCCACTTCTGTGGCACTGGATGTATTTTCCAAACAGTAACCACACCTGACAGCAGATTTCTATTTTCGTGTGGGAAATACTGTGAGTCTGTAGCATCTCTGTTAACCAGGATGAAATTGACTGGTAAAATTGTTGCATTCTTACATTGCACAAATACAATTTTACCTATTGACGCCTCAAAACGCAGACTATTACTTGGATTGTCTGCATTATGACATTTCATTTGCAATTACATTTATTTCTCTACAAAGACCGTGACTGGCTTGCACATGGCATCTCATCAGCCTGTGTTAGATATCCACTGTATCCACTAACACAAGTCCTCTTGACCAAAGCTTTATGATTTTGCATTGTATGGCCGTACCAGCGGGACAGAGATCAATTCCACAGCATTGCAGGCAGTGGGGATAATGAGGCTTTTCCATTGATTAGAATTTAATTGAGAGGCAGCGATGGGCCGAGGGAGGGAGGAAAGGCTATTGAAGTCACTCAGTGCTGTGAGGCTCCCCCTCGCACTCTTCCATTCCACATTAGAGAGAGCTCCTTTTATCCTTTCAGTCTTTTTAGCTGCGTCTCCTGCTCCCTCGCTCCCACTGTCCCTCGGCCACTTGTGTCTCCCCCGTTGCCCCGCTTTGTCTCGTATTGATGGTTTATGGACACAATAGAATTAGACCCGTCATTATTCCTTCGCTGTATCTCTGACCGAGGCCGAGGCTGCTGGAGATAGCTGAATGATAACTGAGTCTCAAAGCGCTGGGTGCAATCACACCCCTCCAATTTACAACTTAATTCAGCTCAGTTGCTCTCAGACACTCAAACAAATTCTCCTGTGTGACACATTCACACACACAGAGAAACAAAGCAATACACTCCTCTCGCACACACAATTGCATTCTCTGAGGCTAATTGATAAACTACACTCAAACTTCATGCGTCTCTTACTTCTTCCATCTTTCTCTCTTCCTTTCTCTCTATTCATCTTTCTCTCTTTCTGTTTTGCTCGCTCCGTCTCTCTTCACTCTGCCTATTACAGTACTTCAGGCAACACTTTATCATTCTAATATGAAAACATCTCTTCGGTCTTGTACACCGAGTAATTGATCCTGTTCTTTGGGGTTTTTATTTCCTTCAATTACATTCTGTCAGAGTGCTGACAATAAGAGAGATGCGCAGACAGGCCCTGTGTGTGTGTGTGTGTGTGTACGTGTGGCATTTACTGCTGACTCTCCATTAGATGAAGATACTTTGTCAGTTACTTTTATATCTAAGACATTACAAGTCAGCTGCAAAACACACTTAATGGTTGTTTTTGTGTCTCTTTCTTCATGTCCAAGTACTTTCAAGTCAGACTTTAAAGGTTCACAGTCGCATTTGTGTGTGTGTGTGTGTTCACATTTGTAAATGCTATGTCCTACATAATTGTATACATTATAATGTTCTGATTAAATTGCCAGTCTTGCACTAGAGAACACACAGTGTGTGTGCGATACTGCTGAATAGGTAATTTGCCTGAAGCGGACATAGAGCGATTGAAATGTTCCCAAGGACAGATGTAATTGCATTTTTGTAGTGGTGGACAAACACAGACACACACACACACACACACACAGACACATACACATATACACACACACACACACACACACACACCTACACACACACACACACACACATACACACACACACACACTGGCATAATAATGAGGCTGTACTTTCTAAAGAGCGCATTCTATCTCCCAGACATCTTTTTAGGGTGTCATTACTATGTGTGTGTGTGTGTGTGTGTGTGTGTGTATACTCTTGCATGTGTGACAACACCTCTTTGCACAAAAGGTCACTTTCACTTTAGATTAGGTAAGGGGCGAGTGAAGAGGAGGCGATGAGAGAGAATGGGTGGCAGAGAAGTGAGAGCGAGGAGTAGAAGATAAAGGTGTGGAGCACAAGGAGGAGGAGGAGGAGAAGGAGGGGAGAGGAGTGCTGGGTTTGAGAGGATGTCATTTGGGGGAGTAAGAGGAGTAATTGTAGGGGAGGAAAAGGAGAAGAAAAGAAGGAAGAGACCTGAGTGAATGATCCGATTATTTGTTTCTGTCATACCACTGAAATGGCCCGTCCCACTGAGTCTTCTCAGTCTTCTTCTCTCTATTTCAGGATCTTCCAACAAAAAGAAATCATTCTCTTTTTGTTTAATTCTACTCAACCTCTTTCTCAAATTCTGATATAAAATGAGTAAGATGGCTAATAGAGAGGAGCAGGAACACTGGGAGGAAGACTGGAGAGAGAGAGAGAGAGAGAGTGGCAGGTACCATCAGCAGGTAGAAGCTCTGGTAATAAAATACAGATTACACAGTGTCGTAGCTTGTCCTTCAGCTCTTGGCAGTGCCACTCACACCATAATCTATGCTGTCCTTTGTGTGTGTGGGTGTGTGTGTTAGCTTGACCCTCAGGGGTCATCAACCCTTAGGTAATGGCTCCATTAGGAAGACAAAGAGCTACCCTCCTGGCTTAAACACTATCACTCTTACTATTTCTATCTCTCACTCTCTTTCCTCTACCTTTTCTTCTTCTTTTCTGATGTCCTTTTCTTTTGTCTCTCTGTCTCTACCGCTTTCCATCTCTCTCTCTCTCCCTCTCGCTGACAGGCAGGCGTGTATGACATAAAGAGACAGACCAAGACGACAAGAGGTGTAGCGTCACTCGGCTCATCAATTTATAATGTGCAATTTCATCAAGCTGACCTGTGCGTGTGTATGTGTGTGTGCGTGTGTGCGCGCACAAACAAGAGCGATCTCACTGGCCTCATGTTGGAGACAGTCATTAACCCTCTTACCCTCTACTCGTTATCTCTCCCACCCCTCTTTTCTTCTCTGAGTCAGAAGTGTGTGTCTGTTGGTGTGTGTGTGTGTGTGTGTCTCCATATGTGGCTGCCATTCATCTTAATAAATCAACAGTCTGTCTCGATTTTAAAGAGATTGGTTTGGGATTTGAACCCTCATCAAACGGTGATTAGTTCAGACCTCAAGTGGTGTCTGTTTGCACTGTTAAAACGGAGGGTCAGGACCCAGAATGGGGTTGTGGGAAGATTAAAGAAAAAGTTGTTGCAGCCATTGGTTGTAATTGTATGAGGTTTAATTACAGTTTAAATGCATGCATCTTCCATTGTGTATTCAATTACACTACAGTATGGTTCAGGTTTTAAAAAAAGTCGTTTGTGATAGTTTGCAAATATCTTTATGTCATAAAATTATATTTATTGAATGAATCTGAGCACTAACAGGCAGAACATCAGAATACTGGACTATGGAAGATGATTAAACCTTTTCCGCTACTTCAAATACTTCAGCAATAGTTGGAGATTTCTCTTTTCAAACTGTACAGTAAGGACAAGTGATGCAATAACCATTTTTACTTTACAACTTTTGACCACTTAATCAATATCAACAATCTTCTGATTGAAAATCTTTTTTTTTTTTTTATGTGACAGGTGGACTATCACCATATTGTCACAAAAGAGTCCAATATCAGCAGCAGAATCTCACAGATGGAGTATCTGTGCACTCGGACACACAAAGACAGGACAGCTGCAGTTATAATTAGCACATTCATCACCGATTTGGCAGTTGTTTTCTGCTCATACTGATTTTTTTTTCACAGGAATCAACAAAAGCAGTATTGTTATATCTGTTGTGTTGCTCCTCCGCGTTGGAGGACATTTGCATAAAGTTAAACTTTTCTCAAATCCTCGTTTTCATGCCACTTAGAGATGTTTTATATTTTTGCACTTATATGGTATTGCCTACTCGTGTAGCAATTTTCCATTTAATCATCACGTTTCTCATTGTCTCTTTGTCTCTGCATGTCCGAAAGCAGCTCAGTTCAATGTATCCTGCCATATTTAATGTTGTTTACATAGCCTGTAACTTCATCCATTATAAATAGTCATGCTTCATTTACATACTGCACACTCCAAAAAAAAACAACAACATCAATCACTGGTATCTCCTGTACAGGAACGTACTTTCATACTGTTGGAGATTTATTGTAGCTTAATGAGCCAACAGATCAGGAAAAACAGATTTAGTTGCAGAGATTTTACTGGTCGGATTGTTTGCATTGTGCCATGTGGCTATCTTTTGTTGTTGTTCAGGTTGGCCCGTTTCTGCTGCACATTCAGGGAAGGCAATCAGATATCGTGTTCTCAGGGAGGCACACTGTAAAACAAGCACAATCTCCACCCGGCTGGTATGATCCTACTGTTAAAGACCATTTTGTTTGTACTGTAAAGAGAGAGTCCTCTTCCTCCTCTCACCCCTTTCTTCATCTTCTTTCTAAAGAATTCTCTCTGTTCTACGGTAAGAGAGACACAAGAAGAGTCATGTGAGGGTTACATTTTCTGGCCTAAAAGAACAAGCAGCTCAGAAATGTGTGTATAACATTCTCCACTTTGATTAGAACTGGGTCACCCTCCCTCCACTAACATCATCTCTCCTTTAAAAAGAAATAATGGTCTTTTCTTAAAATTAGACAGCTGTTCTTCCCTCAAGGTGCAGAGGAGATAGAACATGACTGCACCTCTCTCTGTCTGTACTCTTTAAGAGGGCATACAGCAGTGGAAAGAGGAGTTAGTCAGAGGAAGTGAGTAAGATGGCAAAAAGAGGCTGCAGTGAGTGTGTGTGTCTGCCTCCACATAACCCCGCATGCCAGCTTAGACTATTCTGCTGACTCGTCGTTCTAAATACAATTACTTGAAGGAGTGCAAAGTGTGTGAGTGTGTGTGTCAGTACGAGTGTGAATGGGTGAATGAAAGAAAAAAAAAAAAAAACTTCTTATGAATACTTGGGGTTCCTAATCTTCCTCACTCTCTTCCACTGTGTGTGTATTTGTGTGTGCCAGTGCGCATGTGTATGTGTGTGTAAGGATTTAGGTTGCTGCTGCATTCTCTGACTAAGCCCGTGTGAGGGTGTGTGTGACGTCACGCAACGTTTCCCCCGGTTACTGTGCGGCCCATTTTGTCACTCAGGGAGCGAGAGGGAAACCGAGATGAGTACAGTGAGAGAAGTTGGGAAAAAAAATAAGCGCGAGTAACCAAAACAGAAGGAGGTCGACATAAAAGCAAGAGTGAGAAATCAGATGGCGGAAAAGATGATATTCTGCTTTTGCTCGAGGAAGATTAAAGTAGCCTCCTGCGTAGCAAGCAGCTTTAAGTTTGTCAGCGGCTGCCACAGTACCAGACAAAATAAGTGCATACATATTTTTTAACTTGTGTCTCAGTATTTTCAATGCTGCACTAGGACAGAATTTTATTGGGGGGAAAAATGCCTACAGCATCCTGAATCAGGGATTGGTACTGCAGCAGAAAACAGCATCACATCCCTACTAGCTGATACTATATGTTGAGGATGTATGCTGGTTGCTCCACTGATCTTCTGGCTGCAGTTATAGTGAAACAGGAAGTAACAAACAGTACAAGTACAAAATGTAACCTGTGTTGTGTAAGAAGGAGCAGAAAATTACCACTTAATCACCTTAACCCTAAACTCCAAATCAAACATCAACAAAGTCTTAATAGACTGTATCAACTTAGTTGTAAAGGCTAATGTATTAGAAAACCCCTACCGAACATTACTTACACATCAATTAGAAACAGAACAACACAAGCCTCCCATTGAAATTAGCTTTATTACCACTTGGGGAATACAAGGTCATGTGTTATCCAGTCCTTGTTCCACCAAATGCTGAGAAAATGATCTGTCAGGTAGTGAATAATCAGCCTGTATGAACTTGTAGAATGTTGTGTCGATTCTTAACAGTATATAAACAAAGAAAATACAGTTCAGTGGATAGAACGTAAGACGTGGTTATTTAGTCAACTAGCGCAGCAGGTCAGCACCAGCCTGTGGACTCACCTCAGGACATACACACACGTGTACCGTAATATATTTTTTCACACACCGAAGCAAACATAGAGCAAATGACACACATAGATGTGCACACACACATACATACAATTACAGTACATTCGTTTGAGTCATCGCGATGACACATTGAGTAGTATCACTTGGAGGCTGTAAAATACAGACACACACACACAAATACAGACACACATAGGAAGGAAACAAATGTAGGTTGTGTTACGTCATCAAACACACAAACGGACACAATCACTGAGTCACACAGCACCTAGAGAATGGACGAGGTTTTCCCCATCAGACCCAATCACTTATAAAGAGAGGTGATTGGATATGTCATCTTTTTTTTTTTTTGACATCCCAAATCAATGTATTAACAATGACTTCCTGATTATTAGGTTGTTTTTCACCACCACAGTAACAAATCAAATGGTTTGTTTCCCTGTGACACAGACACACACACACACACACGCACACACACACACACACAAACAAACACGTACACAGTGTGTCTCTGTGTGTGTACACAGCTGCGTAATTCATGCAAACAACACAGCATGGAGTCAGAGGAGCAGCGCACACTGTCACTAGCTGACACAGATGAGAGGAGAGATGAGCAAAGGTTCAGGAAAACCAGAAAGATACAAAGAGATAATACACAAGAGAGATAAAAGAGATCTGGTGAGAGATTGACAATGAATGATAAAGTGTGTTACACTTAAAGTAGAAATATGCATGTTTTGTTTTTTTCTTCTTCTTCTTCTTCTGGATCCAGGTATTCAGTTCACACCATTCACTCTTTCTCTTTTATGTGTCTGTACCTTTTTCTTTTTTCTTCTTCCTGCACTCAGACAGTGATTGTGAAACTCAGACAGTTTTGGTGCCATTCGGAGGTGGTTTCTATTTTTAGGGCTATATTTAGGCTCCTTGTGCCAAGATAAAAAGTGAGCTAAATGCACTGAATAGGATGATTCACGCAACTCCAATCTCTGTCGTGCAAAACACCAGACGATTACAGAAAGCTGCCTATTTTTAGTGTTGGGCCGCTGCGTTTTAGGGCCAACAACCGCTCTGTCAGAAAACCCTAGAGGAGCGAAGGTGACAGATGACATTTTCAAATGTGTTGTCTGCCAAAGCTCTCCTTTGACATTCAGTTCAGAGGTCGCTGTTTTAACATCTGGCTTTTGCAAGAGTTTACAAGTATTTTCGGGAGCTGCTCAGGTGTGTCCCAAAGATGTATTTACGTCTACCTTTTACAGATAAAACCCTGATTAACTCATTTTCAAAGCTCAGTTCTGTGTGTCAATCATTTTGTCATATTACCATATTTATATTTCCTCTTGTGGCAAATAAAATGAACCTCTGTTGTGACAATAAAAAAGACAAAAGCCTCCAAACTTAGGGCCGCAACTGAGAACCGCAGATCTCTCCATGGTCCTGATCTTGTGGGCGTCAGCAGCCAATGTGTACAAGAGCAAGTACCATGGACAGCTCCCCTGCCTCTGACATATTCAGCAGCAGGGGAGCTGTCCATGGTACTCACTTCTGTCTACATTGGCTGCAGTGGATACACCACTGATTTCACGTGTTTGTTAGGTTATAAATATTCTGTGCTAGTTTCTCCTGGTTGCTGAGTCTTGCGTATGCCTCTTTAGTCTGACATCACCAGTTGTTCTTAAAGCAGGTCTCTGAATCATCATTTCCTAGTTCAGTTCTGGTTGTTTTTACCAAGATAGTGTCATGGTCACCAAGTGTAGTTAAGTAGGCTTGCTGGCTTTGATGTTTTTTGTTAGGACAACGTCATTAAATTTCACGTGAGTGCATCTTTAGCCTCAGAGTTTGCACCTGGGTACTCATTTGACTACTGCTGATATTTAAGGCTTGCCGTAGTTTGTACTTCAGGATGGGAATAATGATTTTAACACGGACTCTTCTAAGTCATATTTGACTAAGTTGCAAATGTTGCAAATATACTAAAGAATAAGGATTCTATTAACATCTTCTTAAGATCAAAACTCTTGGTTGTTAAAATTTTACTTAATGTGTTTTTGCTTTGCATGGCTAATGTGTGCAAAATATGGTCGATAATAGTATTGCTTATTTATGCTCAGTCTATACTGCTTTGCATGGCTGCATGTACTGAATAGCATATGTGGTCATTTTTACATCAGTACTTTGCCTTGTCCTGTTGCTCTGCATGACTTGTCTTGTACATGCGCATTTTGTTGTTTTGTTGTTATTTCAGCATCTTATTGTCTCATGTTTGTATTTCTTAAACACGTCATTGGTTTTATAACATCTTGCCAAAGGATTGTTGTCATAAATTAGCCGGCTGGCCAACACTGGCACATTCACAGAAATATTGATTAATGTGTTGTCCTTATAAATAAATGAATAAAATGAACGATAACTTTTCTATTTTTCCAACAGCCAGTTAATATCTGGTCTAGTTGTAAAGCAACTGAGTTTGTGGGTTTTGTGTGTATGTGTATGTGTGTGTGTGTAGGTGTGTGTATGCATATGTTCCCTTGTGCCCAAGGCTAATTGCCTTTAAGATGCTATCACAGCTGCCGTACCTCTATTGAGCCCTTCTAACCTGACGATCAATGTATGAAAAAAAGTGTCCTGGACAGAGAGGACACACGCACACACTCACACACACTCAAATGTACACACCCCTGAAATACCCACCTTTTCCCCAATACAAATATCTCCAGCCTCTTGCATTTACAATTAGTGCTTGCCCACACATCAATGCCCTCAACTACACACACACACACACACAAACACATTGCAGGATCATTTAGGTCGATGTAGAGATGATGGCTGCTTAATTTATTCATCAGAGCATCCCAGCTAGAGGTCCAGGTGTCATCCTATCTATTGGCATGTGGTGGATTTAAAGTGTATTGGAGTCAGCACTCCTCCCCTCCTGGCCTCCTGCATTAACACACATAATGCTAAATCAACAGCTCTCTGAGAGCCCACTAAGTCCTCTAACCCCGTAGAGACAGAGGGAGA
The DNA here is from genome assembly GCF_963924715.1 of Thunnus thynnus. Taxonomy (NCBI): domain Eukaryota; kingdom Metazoa; phylum Chordata; class Actinopteri; order Scombriformes; family Scombridae; genus Thunnus; species Thunnus thynnus. The sequence goes on from NC_089533.1 coordinate 19,760,439, forward strand.
GAGAGGAAGAAAGAGAGAAAGTGAAAGAAACTAGCATGGGGTATGTATACACACTGAGAGGACTTGAACATTTTGAAGTGTGAGATATTAAGTAAGGGCACAGTGGAGGATAAAACGTTCTATGTTTGGACAAGCGTTAGTTGGGGACCTAAGGGGGGGGTTGGGGGTGAGGGTGTGGGGGTCGTTCTTCCTCTCCTCACTAATCCCTCTTTTTTTTTCTCCCCCTTCCTCTCATCTTTCTCTTCTTTTTCATCCCCTGTTAAAATTAGAGCAGGGGAAGCGAGGCCTCAACGGCATGTCACTGCGCAGGAGCCTAATGGCTAATCATCACAGGCTGGAACAATGATGGCCAAAGACTGTCTTGGGACCCGACTCAGCTCTGGGCTGTAAAAGCCACAAAGCCAAGGGAATCTTTTCAGGCAATGAGGGCAGGCAGTTCTGACTAAGAAACATGGACAACAGTATCTGTTTCAATAATTTAGGTTTGCTTTGGCCTTGGGTTGTGACATGTCTCGTCAAGGTTTAGCAAAGCAAACTGAAATGAGCTGTGTTGCGTGCTATGCTAATTTTTATCTTGTTCTTTTATGTCTGAGACTGGAAGGTCAATACTAGCTGTGGGCAAGCGCTAAAAGGCGCTGTTTGGGTGTTGGCTGTAAAATGTTGGTGCTGTCCGTGTTCTTGTGTGTTTGGTCTGTGTGTCTTGTTTATGGCTGTGCATGCGTGTTTGTGTGCGATGGTGTTGCTGCTGTTGGCGCTAATGGATTCATTGCGAGAAACACTGCTGGCCATGATGTCAGCAGGGGTGTGAAGGCGATGGTGAGCCAACGTGTGTGTGTGTGAGCGTGTGTGTGTGTGTGTGTGTGTGTGTTGGGGTGTGAATGTTGTTGAATCTAGGGAATAACAATGTGAATGCTTTCATCAATTCAGACCAGCAGGAGTGAGAAAGAGACAAGGGAACGATTAAAAGGAGAGGGGGGGGCGGGGAGAGGAGGGGGTACGCTGATAGAAAGAGACTAAAAAAAGAGAAAGAAAGAGAGGATGAAGAAATGGATAGCGGGCAGGAGAACTGAGGACACAGGACACCTCTTTGTCTCTATCAGAGTGATATGAGTCTCTATCAGAGTGATATGAGATGCAGGGTGGAGAGAAAAAAGTGTGAGGTGTTGGACAAAGCATGATTTAATATAAAAAAGTGTCAGATAATTAAATGAGAAGGAGAAAGAAAAGAGAGTAACAATATAAGAGGTTAACAATATAAGGAAAGGAGGGACTCACATGGACATAAACCAGAATTGTAGAGGAGGATGGTGGGATGAAAAAATGATGATGAGAACGATGGACATACTGTAGTTTACTACACCTAAATGACAGCAGTGATGGAGGAATGAAGTGAGAGAGAGATTATTAAAGGGAGATTGAAGACTGAGATAAAGGGCCAGTAAGATGAAGGTTTGAGAATGATGAGATTTGCTTCTCCGTAACCTGTTCATCAGCACCTGTGAGTAAAGAGGAAGGAGATACTTGATGTCAGTTCACAAGAGGAAGGAGTCAAGGAGGGAAGGGTTGGACTTTATTATTTGATGACATTACATAGACGGTTTATTAATCTAGAAGGCAGCTTTATAAACCTACTTGTCTAAAATTGTCTTTAAACACTATGTTGTCGATTTTGCAGACCATTTAGTTGCATTTGTCCAGTTAGTGACGCTTCAGATATTGCTTGTTTGACTTTGAGTGTCCACTATTGATTGATGATCAACAATAGGTCAAATATCCGCTTTTAGCATAGCAACAAAATATAATGCTTGAATGGGTTGGATTGATAAAGTAGAATCCAGTTCTTAAAATCGAATGAATGAAACAAATAAAAGTACTGTCAAATCACTGCTGGAAAGATGTTGTTGCTGTGTATCTGTAAAAATCTTAGAAGTCCTCCCAACACCAAGACATGTATTTACGCAACTACAATCAAGAGACTATTGTCTCTTGATTGTGTGTGTGTGTGTGCATGTGTGCTTCCTTGCATTGCATGTCAACGGTTACACACATTTTCATATGCCTATGCACATATGGGCAATTTTTTGTGTGTGCGTGCGTATGTGACACATAGCTTTTGTAACAATTTAATTATCTGCTGAAAACCACATATATATTTAATTAGTTCTACTTTGATTTCTCACTCAATAAATAATATTAATGAGATATACTGTACCATCTGCATATTGAGAAGGAAAAAAAAAAAAACACCAGACTTGCAGCTTAAGATACAAGGCCAGCTGGTGATATATGTGTACATACTGTATTACAGCATAGCACTTCACTGTAAGATATTTATTTAACAATGTTATCACAGTAAGAGCTTTGGCAATCAGTGCTTTCACTTTCTCATGTTCGTGCCGAAAGACCAAATCATAAGAAAATCATTTTCTTATTATTTTCTTTTTCCTCACAAAATCCACCTGCCTGTTATTGGGTTATGTGAGCATTTGGCTGTCATGCTGAGTTGACTAAGTACAGAGTATAGCGCTGCAGTGAAAGCCATGAATCACCGGCTGTGGTTACATGGGCCACTCTTTTCTATCCAAATGAAATCGATGTGATTGACAATTCCCATGGAAGTGTTAAAATGAGTGCTGCATAAAATGATAGGATAGTTGTCTTGCGCAATCTGAAAGAATGACTCAAACAAGTGTAAAATGCTGAATCCAACTCTCCAGCACATGCAAGCAAAGTGTAGGAATACAGGCCTGCATTGTGAGCTTTTTAGCTGTTATCTTACATAAACTGTTGTACTAGTATGTCAGTGATGTTTAAATTGTTGGATTTGACAGTACTGAGCCATATGGTCTTAAATAACACACCCTGGAACGGTAGTTTCGATTCCAAGATGAAAATGATATCTAAACATTGGATCAAAATGTGAAAGTAAATTTGTAGTGATTTATCAAGCAAAGGTCAAAGCTCCCCCTCACCACCACCCATTCTCTTCTTCCTCCTCTGTCTACCTCCTCTCCATTTATCACGTTTACAGCTTTGACATGTCCGCCCTCACCACTATCAATAAATATACTGTCAACCACCAGATCCTCTTTTTCTGTCTCCCTTTCTTCCTGTTACTCTCTATTTTTCCTCCTCTCCTTTTTTCTCCCCCTATTTGTTTATCTTTGCAACACAGTTGGCTCCGTTTAGTTCTTCTCTTCAAAAGGATGAAATTGGTCATTCAGCAGACACTTTTTTTCAGCTTTGTTCTTAAGAGGTTTTTCCAGCAAGGGCAAAAGTTTAGTTTTGGTGTTTTTTTACCATATCGTAATGTGTCTGAACACTTTTTTATCTATCATATACCGCTGTGCTTTAATGAACGCAGCAAAAAAGTCCTCCTCTGTGATGTAAGAGACTCGATAGTTTAGTCAAGCATCCTACAGTAGTCATAGTGCTGAATGGGACCAACCTTCACTGAACTGGGGCATTTACTGCAGAGATGTACTGAGCAGAGCTATTTTGAGAGGTAAAATATGGTTTACTGCAATGAAATATGCCAAACCAGGCCATGCTGTGCTGTGCTGAGATTATAAAGGAAACACGACATTGCGGGAATACCCAAGAGAGCGTCCGTGATGATGCATTAAGAAAGGAACATCTGTATCTGAGGCTTTTATGCAATCGTTTCCAAAGACTGTGCACTAATTGAGTAGTTTGCAACAAAATAATTTGCATACATAAAAAAAAAAAAAAAAAAAAAAAACAATCAAGAAAAAAACAACAAAAAAAGGTCACATACTAGCTACACTTTTCAGGAGAGTTGTCATAGCAACTAGTAAAATACAGCTAGTGTTATGGGAGTTGTCAGCATACTTGAAATGGTTCTTTGACCAATCGGATTGCTTGGCTGAAACTACCCGTTGTATAATTTACTACCATATCTCTTACTCTGTACAGCTGTGCCAGTGTCTGGTTTACTTGGCTGAGCCTGAGTTGGGATGAGATGGTGTGCTACATCACAACTTCAGCCAATTCGAAGCAGAGGAGGAGATGAGCCCTCCTCTTTATTTATTCAGCTTTTAATGTTGAGCAGGATAAGTTGGCTGCACTCATTTTGTCTGCGTGAGAGAGTTTGCCTGCCAGCCAATCGGGGGGGGGGGGGGGGGGGGATGGCATCTTCTGCTCTGAGGGAAGATTGTAGTCAATGCTTAAGAGGCCTGGCTGCTGCAAGGTGGGCTTGAGTTGTGGCTCAGATTTTACATACACCTTTAACCCAAGGGAATTAAAAGATGTGTAAAGAAGACAATAAAAATGGCATATCTGTTCAGGCGGCTTTCCTCTTGCTTCAGTGAGACCTGTCAAGGCATGTTGCATCATCTATCACCACACTGATTTTTTTTTTTTTTTTGAGCCTCAGGGAAATGCATTAACCAGTTGCAGCCGTTGCAGAAGCTCCCCCCTGCGTATCGCAATGCATCAAGGATGGAACACATTACCTGCTCTAGTATGGATGGGTTTTCCAATAATTTCTTGCAGAGAAGGGATCAAATTATAGGGGTGATACAGCCAGTGTGTATAAAGTGTACCTGAGTGACTGTGCATGCTGTGCCATGCAGCACCGTGATGTTGATCTATTTAGTGCAATGCTTTGCAGGCCTTTTCTAACATGTGCTGTGCTTTGCTCCGCTGCTCCAGTGTGATGTGTGCAATGTGTGGCTGCAAGTCTATAATTCATAGACATACTGTATGCACTCTTCCCTTTGAAATCTATCCATAATTGATTCTGCCAGTCCCACTGTAGAGATGGTTAGGGGGCTATCTATCTCTATGACTCACTACTGAGCGCGCGTGCGCGTGTCTGTGTGTGTGTGTGTGTGCTTGTGAGCATCTGGGTGTGTATGCTCATGTGAAAAAGAGACTTGAAAAAGGTTGGATAAAGACTCATAATGTGAGAAAGGAGCATGGTGCAGTGCAGTGTAAAGTGCAGTCTCTCTCTCTCTGTCTCCCTCTCTCTTTTTCAAATACCTCCCTCATGGGTTTTCTGAGGGAAACAAAGGAGCTTTACTCACCTCTCTCCCTCACTCACTAGCTCCTCTCCCTCCCTCCCTCCCTCTTTATTTCTCTGGCTGCATTTCTGTCATTTTCTATTCTTTTACTCTCTCTCCCTCCCTGCCTCGCTCTTTTCTCTCTACTCCCTGGCTGTTTTGCTCTATAGCTAAAATGGGTCCTCCGTCACTGGCTTTGGAACCATTAAACTGCTCTGAGTGGCCTTGCCAATATGCTCATTTGATTTATCTTTTTTTATTTTTTTATACAGTGCGCTAAGCAATAAACAAAGCACTACTACTGTAATGCTGTGGTGCATTTGGTGACTGCCACTACCGAAGGCCTGTGTCACGAATGCCACTCAGGCTATGATGCAAGTTGTGGTAACTTACTAAATGTTGGTCATGCAATGAGTGTAGTGTGGTAATGGTAGTGAGTAATGGAAGTTTAGGGACTATGGTTTTCAGACTGTGGGCCACTGACCTGATTCCCACAAAAGTATTAGAATATTTTGAGAAAGAAACACTAAGTAGTGAAGCAGAGGAAGAATTAAAAGTCATTCAGTCTGAAGGAAGAATACCGCTTCATATTAAACAGATTAATATTTACCCCCCGAGCACCTGAAAACCTTGCAAGTCGCAAAGCATGTTGTGTTACTATGACAACCGGCAACCGTGAGTTGTCATTGGCTGTGATGTTACTGTATATTAAACATTTTTAACATGTGATTTTGGTATTTATTGCTTATTACTTCTGTTTTAATATATTTGAACACCTAGCATGAAACACCTCAATTTAAGATGGTGAAACAATATTGAAACTGCACAATCAATGTAGAATGACATGAAAAAATAATGCAGGATGCACCCATGGCCCATCCTCAAGACAAGGCTCATCCACCCCAGGGTGTCATGACATCCACTATGGGAACCACTAGTGCAGTTTTGAGGTAGTTGAACTTACTTGAGTATTTCTGTTGTATGATACTTTATACTTCTACTCCTCCAAATTACTCCACTACATTTATATAATGGCTATAGTTACTATGCAGATTCATATTTTACACGCAAGATTATGAAAGAAGAAGCATTTGAATAGATCAAATGGCCCAAAAGTAACAAGTTTGTTAAATAATAATCACGTCGACCAGCTGAAACATCAAATGCTAATGCATCAGTTATAATAATCCAACAGTATATTATTTATTTACACTCTGAAAAGAGCTGTTCTACTTAATAAGTAATTAAAATTTTGATACATTAGTACACATGTTGATTGCAGGACTATCTCTGAATACTTCTTTAAATTGTTTGGTGGTGTTATTCTGCCCATATGTAGAAGGCTTGGCATCATGTTGGCATACTGCATTTACATTGACAAAGGATACTTTATATGTCCCATCTTCTATGTTCCATCTTAGAGAAGAATTTGGAGTGGCCCTAAAAGCAGAACTACAAGTGGGTACAGTAGTAAGACAGTAATGTAATAAGGAATGGGTAAAATGGTACAAACTCATACTTTATTTCTATCTCTGTTTTTCAGAGTGTATTTTTCAATGATACAGTCTACTTAACACTGATAAAGTGCGTGTTAAAATACAGTAGTGTTGCGTTGTTACAATGCCATAGGTGAAATTATGGTCAGATGGATGGGGCCACATCAGCACATAAAGCAGATAATAAGGTTGTAATTACGTTAAGTATCACTCAGTTATATGTTTAGGTGAAGTTAGCTTTAGGTGAGGTAATTCCAGGGGTAATGCTGAGGTGAGTTTGGGCATACGTCAGCGGTGATGTATGGTTGAGAGAGAGAGACTGGGCTGATGGCCCAGGGAGCTAACGACTCCATCTGCTCCGCTCACACACACACACCATTAAAACCACAGCTGGAGACACACCTCTGCCTGTCTGTGGGTCTGTGTCGCTCTCACTGTCTTCTTTCCATTGCAGTGTAAAAGTGCTTTGTTGGCATAACACACAAACGTATCCCCACACCACAAACACTCAACGTTGAATAAACAAAAAATGTTCAATAATAATGGACTAGTTGATAATCAAATTACACAGTACCTGTTATGCATCTCTTGCTTTTAATTGTTAATATCCCTTCTGTCTGATGTTGGAACAGCTTGATACATATTTTCAGCTTCATTTGTCTTTCAGCAGCTCTGTCCCACTGTCTCCACATCTTCTTTTTCTCTTTCATTTGCGTTATCCTCTTCTTCGTCAGTGCGGTTATGTCTCTGTTTACTTTCTATTTTTTTTTTGTACTTTGCTTTTTATATCTCCCCCTTCTCTCTCTCTCTGCCCTAATTTCTCAGTTTTCCTCCCTGCACTTCAATCTACACACAAACACACACACACAACCATTGCGGAATTTCCATATTGCCCTACCTGCTTGCAGAGCTATTGCTGCATTGTTTCTGCATCCAGGTTTTCACCCTTTTTAACTTCCAGAAAGTACAAACTGCAAAGAATAGAGCGCTCAAGTTGTTGTTTAAATAAATAATATTGTATTGTCTGTATGTTTTTTATTGCAAATGTACGATATGCTGCATTTTTTATGTTAGCACTATAAGAGTGCATTTCATGAGGTGTCTTGAAGAAAGGGGTAAATATGGGACTTTGAAAATGAAATGAAGGGTATAAATGCCAAATGACATATTTTCACACATTTATTGCATTAAAGCTGTTCCTAATTTAGCAAACTACTGAGTGGCACAAAAATTAAATTGATTAAATTAAAAGATATCCACGCACACAGCATTTTTTAGATGTTTTTTCTCCACATGATGGCAGAATGTTATGGAAATATTTCATTAACATGAAGGTAAAATACTGAATATGAGGAGTATTGAGGTTATAGAAATGCTTCAAGGAAGTTTGCTGCCCCTATACCCCCTGTACCTGTGATGCTACCTGTTTCACACCTCTACCTTTTATTATACCTCTTACCCTCCCCCATCAATTTTTCCTTTAGCCTGTATCTCCCCTGCATCTCCCCCCACACACTCGCACACACGCACACCCACACACACACAGCACTTGGCAGACAGAGGCCCTGCAGTTTTTCTGCTGACTCTGCCATTATTGCAATATCTCTACTGTTGAATAATTCACTGCAGACATTGCTATCTGAAACCACACACACACACACACACAACACAGTACATTTCCATTCATTGGCACATGCGTTACACATGCCTACACACACAGTCTATCTGTCTGACACCAACACACACACGCACAGACAGGCACGCACACGCCCACACACCGAGGCGAAGACACAGTTGCATGCTGTTTTAATACATGTACGTACACACACATGAATGGAATGCACTGCTTTCCATTTCCCCTTCGCAAAATGGGACAATGGGGAGATTTCATTACCCTGTGTAAAACGCATGACAGTTTAACAGTCTCTCACTACATCAATCCTTCCATCCCATCTTCCTCCTTCCCTCCATCACTACCTCCCCCTGCACCCCTCGTTTATCTTCATTGTAAGTTAATTACCCCACGGAGTTGCTCATTTCCACGCATGGAGCTTTGTGTGTTTGTTATGTGTGTCTGTGTGCTTGTGTGTGTTATTCTTTGTGTACAATACAAGTCTTTGACATAATTTGTAGATTACTTTGGTTCCACGCTAATCCGGCAGATTTTGACTCTTTTATTGACTTTGGTGTCATACTTAAAGCTGCTATGGGTAGAATTTTAAAATGTTTGACTCTGGCGCCCCTACTGGTTGTCAAGAGAAAACACACTGGCAGAAAGTGATACAAACCACCAACACACTTTCACTTTGCTTCTGCAAAAACTTCATCAGAATAATATGACAGATGCTATAATCACATAATCACAGTAATTTCCTGGAATCTTGTAAACACAGTGAGGTTGCCAGGCAACCAGCGGGGACTTAAGGAAGTCACTAACAACTAACTACTAATTAATGACTAGGTAACAAGTAGTTTATAAATATCTCCTCATAATTGTTAACATGTTAGCAAGCCAGTGTCTACATCCCAGAACCGATTGAATCTGCATACTGATTATTTTCTGAATGAATCATTCCTGAATCAGCTGTTAAATGCCGCATAGCCAAAAGCTAATCATCACTTCTAAAAATGACATACGTATTTATTACTATTTCAATGTCAACAAAGTGATTGACTATGCTGAGTTGAATGTTTCATTACATCATTGTTATGTTACCATTACCTAACATCGTTGTTGATGATGTTGTTGTCATATAGCATCAAACTTATTAACAGCCACTGTGAACTGGTAAAACACCATTAGTTCATAACACAATCCAGAAACACACCAACTAACACAACCACCATACACTGTTTTGCTTTGTTTCTCTGGCCACCTTTCATTTTATCAGCCTGTCTCTTTCACTCCTCCGCTCTCTCTCGCTGTCATTTCCGAGTGTATCTCAGTCTCCCTCACGCCCTCCCTCCGTAGCTGTTGTTCGAGCCACTGCAAGACTCTGAACGTGTTCCAAATGAAATTGCCGAAGCAGCAGCATAAGATATCTATCAAGGCTCACCAGCATCACAGGAGAAAAGAGAGCTTCTTATTAAATCACATTAGCTCCATCGATTTCTGTGTTGGCTCACTGGACTTTTTGTCTCTTTCAACAAATGAGCTTTTAACTCCTGGCGGGCCGCAGCATGACTTAATGTATTGCTATAGACGGACAATATACTGTACTGTATGGCAGGAAGGGAGGTAGCAGGAAAAGCTTAGCACAGGACGGCTTGGGTGCTTCATCTATGTGTTTTTCAATTGTTTTGATTTGTTGATTTGATTTGAAGATTTGATTTTCCTCTTTTTAAAGTTGCTGATACTACTTGTGTAACTGCAACTATATGTTTTTTTATTGTTTTACTAGAATCAAAGTTTGAGTCTATGATTTACACACACACACACACTCAGAAGCTGCCTCTAGGGGTCAGAGCTTTACTCGCTGTGTGATGGTTGAGTGGATTATAGATGGTGTAATGTTGATATTTGGGTGAAAATAGGTTTTGAGGATTGAGTAGGGTTTATGTGCTGAGTAGGGTGGTTGCACAGTGGCTGTGTTTATCTATTTTTGTCACTCACTATATGAGCTCTCTGTGTGAGTCATTTTCTCTGTAGACATGCATACTAATACATGCTACACATCTGCACGTGTGCCTCCATGTATTTGCATAATTTGTACTGTATGCAAAATTACAGCAGGTCAGGTGGGACAAGCTGGGTAACAGATCAGTGAATGACAGATGTACAAGTCTTGTTGTATTGTCAGGCGCATCACTGAGCAACCTCGCTGCGCTATTCCCAATGATGTAGAAATCGATGGGAGTGTAATCGATAGGTGTTCTGTATTGACAAACCAGCCAAGCCAGCGGTCCCCACCTGACCCTGCGAACCAATGCGAGTGAAGGGAGGCAAAGCTGTTATCACATGGAGGAAATACAGTATGTTTCTTAACAACTGACATACAGTAAGAAGGCTTTTTCAGCACAGCCTTCACTCAAACATCACAAAAATGGAAAATGAAAGTTAGGGAATGGCACTAAAACATTTGTAAAGCAGAATCTCTTTGTTCATGTGTCCAGTACATTTTCCCACATTCACACATCAAAAAAAAACAACAATCAGCTGTACGTCAAGAACTCAGATCAAGAATGATGTACAGTAACATATTTCAAAAATAGATTTATTCAACCATCAGAAATATAGATACGCATGTTTGCACAGGCACACCCTAGGCCTTTACTTCTCCATCAGTGCATTTTGATTTATTTAATATTAACCCAAACAGAAAGAAGGAACAATATTGAACACCTTACTTGATAATTTATGAGAAGTGTGATTGTGTTTTTGTCTGCACTGTAGAGTTTATTGAGTTTCTGACATCTTAGAGCTCACATCAACCTTAGTGTAATCAGTTATGAGTGACTGCCATCTTATTAAGTGGAAGGTACACTACCTGTGCTTCATTGATTTTTTTTTTTATAATTAGTATGTGATTTTCCCAATAACTGTAGCTTCTCTGGATTTTCATTTAAGTTACTTGACATTGCATTTAAAGTGGTCCTTTATGTGTAAGTAACTTAAATGCAGGATTGAAAAAATGTGTTTGTGACATTTTATTTTAACATATGAAGTAACAAATAGACTTTCTAATTCAGCAAAACATCAAAAACACAAAGATGCCACATGTACATAGATTAGATACCGACAACCTCATCAAAGCAGAAAAGCTGAACAGAAAGTGGTGACAGCCTGGAAAGCCACTTGTGAGGAATGTGCAGTGTGCCGCACGTGTGCATGCAGGTGCATTCATGCAATGATCATGTTAAGGCTTGTCTGAAAATCATTGGCGATGATGTAAAGGTTGTGAGTGTGTGTGTGTGCGTGCATGTGTGTTGGAGCATTTGCATGGGAAGGCAGTTTACATGCCAATGGGTGCATAAGTAGGCTGACGGTCATGTGCACATGCATGAGTAAGTCCAGCCCATGTCTTGACATCACTGTGTGTCCATGTATAGATTGTTAGGTAGAGAAAGACGGAGAAGTGTGTACTACCATATATGTGTGAATCATTATGAACATACACACAGCATATGCATAATATTTCCTGTAATGAAAGATATCAAACACTAGCTCTACACGGACCAGTTCTTACTCCATAGCTCCATACGAAGCTCCTCTCTTACAGTGACGTCCCCCTCCCCCTCTCCTTCTGCTCCTCCTTCCAGCTCCCCCACCATCATATTTCCCCCCCCCATCATTTGATCATCTTCTCTCCGCTCACCACTTGTCCTTTCTACCTCCCTTGCCTCCTTCATCATCCAATCTCCATCAATCAATCTCCCCTAACATTTGCTCCGTAATTCGTTTCCTTACCTGGTCCCCTATCCTCCCACCCCCCCCGCCCCCCCTCCCAATCCTCCCCTCACCTTATTTTACCTGACCCGCCATCTGCCTCTCCCTCTTGGGGGCTGGATGATGGAGAAGAGGGAAGAGAGGGAAAAAGAAAGGTAGGAGAGGTAACTGAGGCGGGGGCAGTAAGGATGGTGGAGAAGTAGGAGGAAAATGTAGGTCTCAGCGTTTTGTCTTAGCATTAATTATGCTCTCGTCACACAACATGTCAAGGGAGTGAACCAGAATAATTTTGCTGATGGTTTGGTCTTTATAATTTTTTTTTTTTTAATGTTCTGCTTTGAATCACGCAAATATCCAGACATTCATTCCGACCGCTGGTATTGAAATACACACAGAAATAATGTATCAAGTGTCTGGCAGAATGGGGTCAAATACTGTTGCAAGAAGTGCTTTTGTTAAGCTGTACTTCCTCAAGAATGAGCTTTTAAGCTTCAGCACAATTCAGATTTGAAGTTCTACTATATGGACTACAAAAAAAATCTAATAATTTCATGTGATTTGGCAGCCATTATAAAATATAAGGAAAATGAGAAGCAGAGAAAGGCACAAAGTAATGAAAATGCAAATTGATAGAGTAAAAATGCAATAATATCCTTTATTCATCACCCAGTTGTAAAAATATGAACACGTTGTCAAGTTCTCTTGTTAAAATGGCTGAGGCTACCACTGAAATATTCTGAGTTGTAACACAAACATGCTCACTTGTCATCAAGCCGATATTACTGACATACTGTAGTTTTCAAGTTGAGTGATCAAGCTTGTGCAACATTTCACATCATATCCTGTCTCCTCAAAGGGTGACAGCCCCACATCATGCACTAATTCAGTAACAGCTTCTGTTGACAAGTGTAATACCGTGAAAAAGAACAAAAAAAAAAAAAGAAAAAATTAAACATAGACACGCAAAGTTGAATACTCTTGACACCTCCTGACAATTAAAGTGGGAGGATGATTTTCTCTTTTCTTAATGACCTCAGAAGAGTGGTGTTATGTGCAGCCAACATTTAATGAAACATAAAACTCTCAGACTTTATTGGACGTTTTGCTCATTTTCCATCTCATACTGTAGTTTACAAAAGGGCAACAAAGCTCCCTTTGTCTCTGGCTTACCGTCTCTCCATCTGACAGGCTGGTTTCCTCTCTCAGTGGAACTTCATAATGATGTAGGTGACAAAGTCAGAGTGGCAGCCAGCTGTCAATGAAAGTGAAACCAAACACTTACACCATGCACGCAAACATAGCATGTATGCAATCTTGTACAAGTTTTAAGATTAGATTTTTTTAATGTAAAGCCCAAAACATACCCCTCATAAGTATACAATACCGATTTCACATATTCTTGTGAATTCATAAATGCTTCACCTGACACTTATAATGTGATGCAGGCGTAAGCAGCACTTTCAAGTGTCGGAGCAACAGGATGAAGCTTTGGGCTCATGTTCGGTCACTCACAACTCACATGTCGGCCCAGTTTGACAAGCCAATCTACTGTAAGCACCCTTGAAGGCTCAGGTGTTTTACCAGAAGTAAAACACCTGAGCCTACAGAAATTACAGTCTAAGGAAGAAGACTGTAAGAATGCATGCTGGTCATGTACAGCTGTGCCATGCGTATGCTATCCTGTGTATTTGCATACTCTTCAAATCTCTACTGTATTTTCAGGTATGAAGTAATTGTGTGCATGCATACAGTTGAGGGGAGAGAGTGTGTGCATGCGTGTTATTGTGTGTTATTGTTAATAAAGTCTAAATTGAGGCAGAAGTGCTGTGGGTGTTACAGTTCTGAAGAGACTGAGAACACAACTAACTAGGTCATCTTCTCTCTCTCTCTCTCTCTCTCTCTCTCTCTCTCTCTCTCTCTCTCTCTCTCTCTCTCTCTCTCTCTCTCTCTCTCTCTCTCTCTCTAACACACACACACACACACACACACACACACACACTCACACACACAGACGGTGTACCTTTAATACTGCAGGATAAAGTAGATTTAGACTATCTCAGCCTTCTCCTTTATACAGCCCTCTCTGAGCGCTCCACTTCCTTTTTTTTGTAATTGGGAGAGCAACTAGAATGAAGCCTCTACATCTCCTCCAAGCTTATTGAAAGAACTCACTTTGGGTGGCAGTGGCACCAAAGTGGAAAAAATGGCCTTGTGCTGGGAAGGTCGCCAGTTGGACACCGTGGACAGACGGAGAAAATCTGTGTGGGGAATGCTAGTGTCTGTCACCGTCCCATTACCTCTGCAATGACTGTTAAGGTTTTGAGTGCAGTTGGGCAGCTGCCCTGCGTGAATGTGTGAAACTGTACGTGAAGCGGGCCATTTGTGGAAAAAAAAAAATAAATAAATTTGCATGCAAAACCTTTCCCGGAAATGTAGTAATGAGGCTTTGGACAAATGTCTGGATGCAATGCCAGATAAAAACTGAGAGTGGGAGTCAGAGGATTCTAGCCTCGGACATGGACAAGTGCCTGAGCTCTTGTAAGTAAGTCATGATGGCTCCTCAGTGGCCAGAACAGAGTGCTAAATATTACTAATGCTGTCCTTACAAGCTGTTTTCTTTCTGGGTCATAGCCACTTCTTTCTCCAAAAACCACTCTGAACACAAACATCGCTTGATCTGAAACAGTTCCCAATACACCTTGATGTACAGAAATGAATCTGATTTTTGGTTTACAGGGTCATTTTGGTCCTTTCCACAAGCAATTATAATGAACTATGACATGATGCAACTGGACTACATATTGGCACAATTTACACTGCTGAGATTTATGTTATTTTTAGACAGACTAACAATCAAAGCCTACTACATCAGACACTCTGTTGTTTTCTGATCAAAGGCTGCTCCATTTTCCTCACCCTGATTACAATAGTAAGAATCCCCCCCATCTTATATGATAAATGACCTTGTTTATATGATGAAAATGAAATGAAATAGGTAATTCTAATTTCCAAGGGTATTTTTGTATTTCACATTTACATTTTAGGAGCCATCATGTGCATTTTCTTTTTGCTGTAAAATTCCTTACACATGGTGAGTTTCTCAGTGACCTATGCATGAAAACACACACACACACACACACACACACACACACACACACACACACACACATATATATACAATCAGCAAATAAAAACATTTTGTTGAAGCAGCATACATGGAGCATGGTTGCTTTCAATTCACGTGTAATACCTGGAAATGCATGTTCACATTAAAAAGTACAGTTTGGAATTGTTTGGACAAAATATCAATACTCTATTGATACTGAAATGAGAGCGTTGTCTTTAACTCTATAGTCTATCAGCGAAGGGGTCAAAGGTCATAGGGTCATGTGCAGTGCAGCAATCCTGCAAGCAGTTGGGATTCACACACACACACACACACACACACACACAGCTTTAATGTGAGTATTACATCTATTTACAGGATAGTACTATCCTGAAGCACAGCGTGTTTCTTCATGCATATATATACTTTTAGAGTGAAAAGTGGTTCATGGTGAACAGGAGACTTGTATTAAAAAATTTAAGTGTGGTGGGAGGTTTGTGAGGTTGTAGTTCCCTCTGCTGACCACTAGAGGCTCTCTATTACTTACTTATACTGTAGACTCCACTCCACTGTGTTAGAGTACATGCAGCACACTGCTGATGCGTTGAGTTTAAGAGTGGTTCAATATCATGTTTACTCTTCAAGCCCCTCAGCTGCACCCTGCTTTCATCTCAAAGTCTCTGAATTTAGATCGCATCTTAGTTACACACTGATGCTTAAAGGCGAGGTTGACAGATGGATCAAACACGCATGTATATGTATTAAATAAATGTATCTAAATATGTATGAATACATACATGTGTTTCACAGTAATAGAAGTTCCTGAGGCTTGAAACATAAAGCTGTTCTTAGCACTTGAGGTAAAGATTTGGTAATAAGTCATATCTTTATGAAATGCAGGGCAGGTGACTATCTCAAAAAATACCAAAGCACATTTTTTTAAGTGACTGCAGATTAAAATACCTTTTCAAATCTAATCTGTCACACCTCACAAATATCTCTTCATTTTTATTTGGTTTTATTTCTATTATATGAACTTTTTGCCAAAAGTTAGAGCCCCACCTTGAACCTCTATAGTAAGTGTCTCAACTTCTCCTCATAGTTGCACTGGATCATTCAGAGTTTTCTGTCCATTAAAGCAGGAAATAAATCACTTTCACTCAAATCAGATTAAAATAGAAATTGAAAAATGTGACTCATTTGATAATGATAATCATCCCCAATTATTCAGTAAAAGGTATATGAAAAACCTCTGTCATGCCAAAAGTTGGTAGTCAGTATTTGAGGTTTGTATTCCTTCCCTTAAGTGACTGAAAGTGAATTAAAGGCAGCTCTGCTGTCTGCCAAACATTTTGCCTTAAGTACTAAAGTGTAGCACAGACACTAGCTCTCACTGATCCTTCAGTATTTGGAATCAAACCGTATAGGCAAACCCCTCTTTGATTCCCCGGATCGTTTAACGTAATCCATGTCTATGAAACTTGGCTCTTTCTTCGCGGGTTTGAGATTTTCTCAGTAAATGGAGCTCTGAAGTGAATGTGTATTGACCTCTACCCCACCTGTCTGGCTCTTAGATGTGGTATATCTGCACTGGCCTGTATCCAGTTACCTGAATTACAGGTTTCAATTTTGCTTATTGAGGAATTTCACCTTTTGCCATTCATTGATGATCTCAAGATTTCCTTACATGAGGGAATTCAATTATGCAAAAGCACTCTTTTTAGGTTTGGTGTGGATATTTGTAGCCCGTAGATTGTGTTGTTGTGTTGCTTTCTTTGTATTTATCTCAGTGTTTCTGGCTCAGATCTGTGACAGAAGGGGTGTATTTACATCCACTGTCTGCCACAGTGTCTTTGATATAAAGACCAAAGGTCAATTTCAAATCACTCACATAAGGGCCATAATCTCTTCTGTAAAGCAGCCAAAGTACTACTCAGTGAAATCTGCATTATAGATGAAGAACACCCTTAACTATCCACTCCTGTCTCTTTTCAAAATGCCAAAATATAATCAGAACATTATTGTTAGATTTCATATTTTGTAAACAGGAGTCATGTGACTCATAGGTGGTTTATTGGACATAGTTTTGGTAGCTTGTCAGCCCATGAGCTCCCATGAGTTTTTGGCAGCAGGGGGGAGCCAGAACAAATCCAATCCCAGTCTTTGCGACTTAAGCTGAGCCTGATGAGCTCTTTTTTGCTATAATACACTGTCTCTGAGTTCATACCAGTTAGAGAGCAGAGCTGCAGCGGTTTTCTTCCCAGTGATTTAATGTTGATTTAGTCTTAATGTCACAATGATCTCAGCTGAGTTGTTCTTACTGAGCTCGTATTCTGATTTGTTTGTCGAGTGAAGGCAAATGATGACAGAAGTGTTTTTCCAATAGCTGTAAAAGACAGAACGCCCGCTGTATTACCACCTGTTTTGCTCTTAAAGAACAAATTATAAGCAGCTGAATGGATTATAAACCTTGACTGATTGGCGTCAGTTCATTTTGTTGTGGTAGGTAGGCTTTCCCAACAGGACAACTGGTCACTATCAGATGTCAAATTCTGTAGTCAGTTCTTGTCATTTGCTTGGATTTCAACAAACACCAGTGACTTATTTCTCTCGTTTTAGTGATACATGTATCACTGAAACACAACTGTCCTTTTTTATATGATTTTCATACTATTTTTCTTTGAAATTGAAAACTTTTTTTCACTTTATGCTGCTTTGGCAGATAATAATAGTAGACAATCAGTTTCCACTACTGCATACCTCTGGTGGCTGCATTTTTAATTTATTTATTTTTGCCTAAAAAAGCTCTGTATGAGTGTTTTGTGTCCAATCAATCTATCTTGTATTCAATCAGCCAGCCGATCAATATCAATCAAACATCCACATAATGAATCCTGAACAGTACATTTTGAAGAGGGAACGAAGCTTCACAGCGCAGCAAGAGACTGCTTTAGTCATGTCAGCATCCCCTCAGTGTAGTCTGAGATGCTGCTGGATTTCAGGGAACACCCAGGATCTGTAGCTCTGCAGTGCTCCTGCCAAGGCAGACGAGTTTCAAATGGATACCAGTTGTCATCTATGTATTGTCTGTGTTTATAGCGGTACCTATTGTTATGTGTGTGTGTGTGTGTGTGTGTGTGTGTGTGTTAGAGAGTAGAATATGCAACCTACAGGTTTGTACTTTTTATCGAAACACTTTAAGCTTGTTTTACGAGATAACGTGTTTGATGCATGCTCTTCCTGGCAGCATTTTACATGTTTGAAGCTTGCGTGTGGTATAGTACATGTCTGTGTTTTGTGTGTGTGTGTGTGTGTGTGTGTGTGTGCGTGCGTGTGTGTGTGTGTGTGTGTGTGTGTGTAAGGGAAGGAGATTGTGGGTGCCACTGCGTTCGTTGCGCTGCTCTCTGCCGCTGTGCTCAGAATGCTGATGTGTCACGCTGCAGCACTGCCCCACTTATCCAGCTAACCTCTCTTCCCTCCCTCCTTCCCTGCCTTCTTCCCCCTGCTATCTCTTTTGTTCCCTTCCTTTCCCCATCATTCCTTCTTTCCCTCCTCATCTCTTTTCTCTCTCTTTCATCTCTCTCTTTCTTATTCTTCTGTCTTTTCTCCTGAGCCGTGCAATTACATTGCTTCTTTTATTTCTCTTCCTCTTATCCTTCTTCCTCCATCGTTTTTTCTCACATTTTTCATGGCTGCTTTTAGTCTCTGTTAATGTGCCTGTGTGTGTGTGTGTGCGTGTGTGTGTTCACATGTTCTTAAGTGTGTGAGTGAGAGAGTGACTTTGTGCGGGTTGTGTTGGGTGCTTACAGATGTTGACGATGCAGCAAAATAGCACACCGGCCCTTGACCAACCACTCTGCCTGTCTTCCTCTCTCTCCCTCACACACACACACACACACACACACACTCACGCACGCGCTCACGAAACAGCTCTGTTCTTATCAACCAATCACATCGACCCCGTCTGCTCGCATCAGCTAGCTCTGAGAAGAGCTACAGCCTGTGACAGCCGCAGCCCCCGGCAACCCACATATGTCCATGCCAGAAAGCGGAGGCTAGAGCTGCAAAGCTGTCTCTGTGTTGGCAGCATCTGTCCCTCTGCTGAGCAGAGCCGGGTTCCTGATAATGAAATCTGACCACAGTATCTCATAATGTAAATACAGAAATAACACGCTGATGAAGATTTTGCCCTACAATAGCTGATTTGTGGTGAAATATTGTCAGTGAACATCTGCCTCTGGTCACATAGAGCCGTGGCGATGTGATAATGAATTTATTAGATAGGATAATGATTGAACAGAGGATATTCTGTGTGATATCTTAGTATTGCAGAGAACGCTCCACTCTGACTGGTTAGGATATAAAAGGATCAACTAAGAGATGAATAAGACTGTTACAACACAATCCATGCATAACACATGTAGCCAGATCTGAGACTACTTTAGTGGGCATTTTACTCAAGGTTGCTGGAATTTGGCTTTGCACAAGGATTTCCATATATCAGTGCTTGTCAACCCTGAGCCAGAGAGGTTTTCATTCCAGAACATTTTCCTCTGTAATTTATTTGCTTACGACATATGAGAATATTGCAACACAAATCTACACCATACAATCAATGAATATCAAAACTCTAGTAACAATCAGTAGTAACAATAAAATGAGCTACTTGGTGCTTTTGATTAAATAAGAACTCCTTCCCTTGAGACATACTTATCTTTCACAGGATACACATTTGCATTTCTTAATTAGCACAGTGTGCTGTGGCCTTGAAGCGGTTTGGGTTCAGTGTCTTGCTCAAGGGCTCCTCAGCTGGCAGATACAGCACCAGCCACTTTCCAGTCAGCAGCTGAAAGCCAGAGCTACAGTGTCAGAGGGATCAGACAAGCAACTGTCTATACCGGGTGGGCAGCAAAATAAGACTGATTCCTCTTTAATCTTGCACCAGTCTTTCTTGACAGATTATTAAACACCTGAAATATAACATATTATAGGGAAAAATCATCAAGAATGACAAATAATAGTCTGTCAGAAGTATCCATACATGAATTTGTTTTCTGCAGCTATCCTGGTCTGGGTTGACATGGCAATGAAAGACACAAAATAGACTCCTTCTCCCCAGCCTTGTCCTCCAGCTTAAGGTGTTTCCAGGCCAGATGGGATATGTAATCCCTCCTATGTGTTCAGGGTCTGCCCTGCGGTCTCCTCCCAGTCAGACAAGCCCTTAATACCTCCACAGGGAGGCGTTTTTGATGTGCCTGCACCACCTCAACTGTATCCTTTCAGGGGTGGAGATTGTAATGTGAATGAACTGGTAAGTAGAGGCAGAACTCAATCGTGACAATCCACTATAACACTTACATCACTGCAGATGCTTCATCCATCCCTTGTCAAGTCTCGCACTCATCTCACCCTCACTCATGAGGAAGATACCGAGGTACTTGAACTCCTTCATGTGGTGCAGCAAATGGCTCCCAACTTGAAGAGAGCAATCCACCGTTTCCCAGCGGAGTACAGTAGTAACATGTAATTTGTTCAAATCACTTTAAACACAACCCACATACTCTGATTCTAAAGCAATGTTGTAGAAGTGACATTCTGTTATTCACAAGGTTCCTGCTGCTGCACTTGAGTGACAAGCTAATGTTAGTAAATTACTTCAGCAAACTGCCTCACCTTTATCCCATATTGTTCCATCAGCGTGAAATCCCCAACATGCTTCACTTTTTTTTTCTCAGTTGGTTTGGTGTCATGATTATCCACTCAGCATGGGTAGCTAGTCTTCTGCATATTGCATTAGCTTGGCACAGTCTCTGCTTATACGCTGTGAATTTTGATGGAATAGATCATTGCAGATATTAAATGCCTGGCCATGTTGATTGGTAATTTGAATATGGTATAAAAAGTGACAGCTTGGAGTCCAGTAAGAAGATTTCATTGGCAAAGAGTTGAGATCTATATGAAATTCTATTACATCTACTCTATCATCATGTTTCAACAGCCAACTAGAAGCAGGATTGCAACTTAGATATTAGAATCATAACCCACTGTTTGAGTGATAACATCCTTAAGATCTTTAAAAATACAAATGAATAAATTCTGGAAAACAATAAAGGAAATTGTTGATGCCCAAGTGTTTTTTTTTTCCTTTGTAATCACACCAATGAGACTTACATGCTCACATATTGTGGATGCAAATAGCTTTTTTTTTTTTTTTTGTCAACAAAATGACCCAACAAGATACGTGTGTGCAAGATTTTTATCACAAAACAAAAGGACATTGTGTTTTATTTCAGGCAACATCTCAGCAGCATTCCACCAATAGTCACACAGTTGCCTGCACGCCGCAAGGCTGCATTACTGAGGATCATAGTCTCCTAGATAAGTGTGTTAGATACGCCTGTAAGTGTGTGCAAGTGTTGCATGTTTGTCAAAGCTCTACTTAAACATGGGGTGAATGTAAGAACATCCCAAGTTGAAAGCATGAGGAGAAAACATGTTATACAGAAACACACACACACACATGCACGCACACACACATTTGTTCTTCTATCGTTTTGTTTCCTGGTGGCAAAAGCAGCATGACGGTGTTTGGTATCAACCAGGGAGAGATGTGTAATCCACACTGTATGTGTGTGTGTTTAGATGGTTCCAGAGTGTGTTGTGTTTTCCTATGTATCTGTTGTGGTTGCTTCCAGAGTGAGTGTGGCGTGTAAAGCAATTATTCAGACAATAAAGCCTGCCTCTTTTGTCTTAGCACTGAACAGTGTGTGTGTGTGTGTGTGTGTGTGTATTTGTTTGGCAGTGTGTGCATGTGTGCTTTCCATTTTGAAACTGAAACTCAAACACTAATGATGGGTGGCTTGATAATATACATTTTGATACAGCGATACCTGTGTCTTTTTGCAAAGTATTGATTTCTAGAGAGGTAGGATCCATACTAAATATAAACAACGTAGTCTCCCTCCTCTGTGCCCCAAAAAAACATACCATACCACAACATCATCACCACTTACTGTCATAAAAGAGATTAGCTGTTGTAGTGCATTTTATACTCTCCCATACCCTGCTTAGCGAGCACTGTATACTTTGAAGTGTTGAATTGCATTTCAATGGGCCTGTGCAGGGCTCTGACATCAGACATATATCTATATCTGTATCTATAATCTATAAATTCATTGTTTGCATGTGTGCTTTCTGTTAACCAAGTGCTTTGAAAGGTTTAACTAACTGTTAATATAAGTTGCAGACTGGGAAAAAAAAGTTTCAACTGCCAACTCATAGTTATAGTATCTGATAGGATGTTTTTCCATGCTATGCTGCATCTCACATGGCATATGTGTTTCAACCCAAAAAATACGCTGCAGCAACAGAACCACTAATGATAGAAATCTAAGGTAATAAAACACCAGTAATGCAGTCACTCAACTAAACAGAATTTACTACAGATTGTTTAGATTTGGTTTCAAGTTCTTTGAGCTCCAGGTTGTTGCAATGTCCTCCTACTTTTTGCTGCCAGTGAATGCAGCATGACACTTTGTGAATTTGAAGTATTTGTGGGGAAGAAGTGTCGTTTTGCCTGATAATAGAGAGTCTCTCCTCCTTTGCCCTGGTTTATGGAGGCGTGTGAGACAGAGAAAATGGAGACAGATAGAGAAACAGGGAGACAGAGCAAGAAACCTGAAGTAGAAAGGTCTTGGTGAGATAGGAGGGGAGAGCAAAATGAATCTTAGAAGCAGAGAGGGTTTTTGTCACATACCAGATTTGTTGCTATAGGGAGATTACTTTTTTCTGCTGCAGAAATAGAGAGTGTGATGGGACATAGAGAAAGAAAGGGACATGAACAAAAGAAAATTAGATTTATTTCCGAGGTGGGAGAAAGGGAAAGAAAACAACAAAAGACATGGGAGGAAAGAATGGAAGGGGAAGAGCAGTATGTAGAGCGGAGAGGAGAGAGGCATGATGGGAAAATGAAGAGAAAGGAGCGATCATGTGCAACTGTACTTAGTTGGGCCAACTGGGATGAACTGCCTACAGGCAACCTGACCTTGGTCATGAGACACCGACACACACACATTTAACCCACAGCACACTCATACTCTCATACATACAAATATGTTAAACACTTGCTGTCTGGTTTAATCTCTTCTTCCTTTCTTCTCTTTTTGTTTTCCTTCCACCTGTCTTTCCTTCCTCCCTCTCTTTCCCTTCCTCTCCAATCTTTACCATCTCTGTCCCTTTCATCAGGCAGGGGAGGATGTAACGGGGCATCAGGGTTCAATAACACTAACCTTTATCTCATCCGTCCACAGTGTTCATAATGACAGCCTCTTTTTCCTCCTCACCTCCTCACCCTCCTCTTCTCTCCTCCTCCTGCCCCAGGCTCCCCTCTGCCTGAGCCCAATTAGCCTGTTGCAGCTAACGAAAGAATGAGTGTGTGTGTGTGTAACAAGCATGAAATAAGATTTGGCCATCCAGCCGATCAGCTCCAGTGGAGTCTTTTGCCTCCTTCAACCAGAAAAAAAGGGGGCAGAGATATACAAACCTTCAACACAAAGGGAGAGATGGGTAAAAAGACGCCTGGATGGGCTCAGCTGAAATGATCATGGGATATTAAGAGTAAAAAGTAAACACTACTAGCTTTTTAAGATATTATATTAAGCACTGATTGATGATGTACTGGTATCCTTTCTTTGGGCTAGTATGGCTTCACTGTCACAAAACATTAAATGTTCAGTAGTAAGTTGTCTTATCATGGGGCAACTTCTATGAACCAATTTAGGTGAAAATGTCCAACACACATCCAGTAACTGCAACTTGCTAGATACCCTGTGCAATATGGTAAAGCCTTATTTTCCCCAGTATCCATACGACAAAGGGTGCAATAAGGGGAAAAGTGTATTGATATATTAGAACTATTCCACCTAAATTGGCTGACTGCAATGGATTCATATATCCCCAAGACTGGTAATTTCTGTCACCTCTCAAGTAGGACACAATAATAATATTTTTTATTTTATATAAAATGAAACTGGAAAAATATTTTTTGTCACTCTGTTGAGAACAATTCCTGAAGCCATGTGTTACAGCAAAGTAGATTTTTTAATGCAAATCTTCTATCTCTGTGTCACCGAATGAATATATACATTTCAGTTCTCAGTGCAGTACACTGCACAATACTGTGCTGTAGGCTTCAGAGGAGGGGGTCAGAGGAAGGGAAGGCGTAGCGGTGCAATAAAGTGTGTAAGATGTGCCATTACTGCTCTGTAAGGCTTGCAACCTACATGTACTTTGCGTGGCAGTGCTATGCTATGTTGGACAAGTGTCAGGGAAGGAGTTTGTTGTATAGCCATTACCCTTGACACACACACACACACACACACACAAACAGAAACACACTTACAGATTGCTGCAGAGTCATCAGCCCGCTCTCAGCTGCAACGGCCGAGTGATGGGAGCAGAAATGGAGTGAAGGATGTGGAAAACGAAAGTGGAGGGAAATGGAAGGAAATGTTTGAGTGGATGTAAAATGATTCCACCCTACAGATATCTACTCAGAGCATTTCTATATGATACATGATCTTGCAGACTTTACAGACTCCATGTCCATGTGCAGTTTGTCAAAGGATCAAATGTTGGACATGTTAATTGTCAGTGTGAACTCTGCAAGCCAAGCCAGAAACTAACTTGTGGTTCTTAACTTCTTTGTCTTACATGAGAAGATTCCTCTTTCAAATGGTTGGAATTCTTGCTTTTGCCATTGATCTTTTACCTGTAGATAAATACAGTATTTCTGCAGTCTCTGTAGCTTCTTCTTCTCGTCTTCTTTTTATACTATTCCAGCAGTCAGGCCTACATCCCACATGCAGGAGAATCAATTTAAGTTGTGAAAGCTGGAAAAATACAGATATTTTCAGATTTGAGCTATTGCACTTAACTATGTTCATACTACAGATTTGATGACAGCAGCACTGTCCAGTGAATCTTAGGTTAAAAGTTGCATTAGAATAATTTCAAATGAAGGATTTTATGCAAACAAAATGGTTGTAGGTTTTATCAGTGAAAGAGTAAATATGTAAAGAAGCTGGTGTCACCTAATAACTGGCTTATAGTTTAGTCAACAAACTTAAGGATACTTCTGTCTTTGAGTCTCTCTTAGTCTTAGTTTTTCATTATTAATAGTATTTAAAAAAATATTCATAACATCTCTTGTGCTTTTTCTGTGTGCTGGACTAGGTGTGGGTGTGTTTGGCATCTTTGTTTTTGTTTCATATGTGGATGTGGATTGGTCTAGCTCTGATTCTGTGCAAGATACAGTGTGTATCAGACTGTATTTTGTTGAACGTATGACATTTTTAGCCGCTGACCATAACGTTGCCCCATGAAACAGCCTACGTAATATCAGATTCTGTTATTCCGGTGTGATTATTCCGAGCCTTTTCAACTCCCCTCTCTGCCGAAGTCAAACATTCAGTCGTGAGATGAAAAAAAAAAACAAGGGAGAAATAAATGCCGACGACACAGACAGAATTAGCAACGTTCATGTCTGCTGCAGTCAGTGTTCCCTATTTCCACCTCCATGAGTTTTACATTGTCTTTTACAGAGCGAGACAGAAGTGAAACAAAAGGCGCAAAGAGTGCGAGTGGAGGGGTAAGGGTGGGGGGACTGATGAAGGAAAGAAGAGGAGGAGGAACTCATTAGTGAAAGAGTTTAAAGTGGAATGATGAGAAGAAGCTGGAGGGAAGGACAGGATGAGATAAGACAGGATTTAGAGTGGGAGAGAGAGAGAGCAGGAGAGAAGGATTTTGGAGGGGAGAGAAGTGTCACTTTAAACATTCTTCACTGGGGAGAGATAGGAATATCATCCAAACCTTAATCCTGGTTTATATTTAGTATCTAAGATACATGCAGATGAAAATTGTGTGTATTGCAGTTGTAAAATAGAACATTTAAACAATAATCTGCTTAGTTTAACAGGTTTCCAGATTAGATATTTTGTATCCTATTTTGCTCGGTCATTATTAAGAAAAAAATAGTGACAATCATGAGATAAACAGTAAGAAAAAATGCTATTTATTAAACATTATGTATAATTGAAGTCATTCCAAAAGAACAACCACAGTTAAGATCAAGAGATGACATGTAAATGCATTCCTTCTTTTATCTCTATTATTTCTCAGCGCTTTCCACACATTCATATATTAGCCTCACAGTGAGAATCAAATTGACTGTATATGTTTACACTGATGAATTCACAGTGTTAGAACTTCTGAAAAGCTGTAGCCACTGAGCAGTTTTGATTAATACAGAGGCAACTGGGGAACAATTCTCTTCGGGAGAATATAATTTTCTTCAGTATCTTTCTTTTCAAGGAGAATACATTTCCATTCTGAATAGATTGCTGATGCAAAAATATTCTCTTAATTTTGCCCAGTCCTTAGTATAGAAATAGGTTGTTATCCTTATTTTTACAGCATCGATACCTTGCAGTTTAAAGGATTGTGATTCTTTATGATGTCCTTAAGGCAATATCTTTTTTGCGGACCAAACATTTGTAAATCTTGTTAAAGATGCTGCAATTGCAGCTTCATATAAGTGTGAGAAAAGTTTACTCATGCTTTTTTTGCAGTCGGCTATTTTGTTATCTTGCCATTTGACTTTCCAATAAAGTTTTGAATGTCGTACTCTGGGTTCAAATAAAGCTGAGAACGTGACGGAGTCCAAAGATGTCCTGGGTATGTGTACCTGCTTTTCAGATAAGTCTCTCTGGCTTGCTCTGACACACACGCATATACATGCACACACACCTGGGTCCCTGGTGAGTCTGCTTCTCAAAGACTTCCTGAAATACCCCGTGATTGTTGTCCCGTGGGCTTTTGCAAAGCAGAATGATGTGATTTTCTCAGCTTCATCCTTGTGCCACTTTAACACACGCGCACATTCTTGCACACGCACACACAAGCAAACACATGCATGGACAAATAGGATGAAAGCAGCTTCATCATCCCTCTTGCAGTCAAGCGTGTGTGCGTGTGTGTGTGTGTGTGTGTCTACCGTGTCCTGAGACTCACCGCTGCAGGCTGTCTCAGTACTGTGGGAATCAATCATGATTCTTTTTATGTAATTACGTTGCGTGCATGCGTATCTCCATGTGTGTGCATATGCACATGTATCTCTATTGTCTCTCTA
Organism: Thunnus thynnus; assembly: GCF_963924715.1. Classification (NCBI taxonomy): domain Eukaryota; kingdom Metazoa; phylum Chordata; class Actinopteri; order Scombriformes; family Scombridae; genus Thunnus; species Thunnus thynnus. The sequence continues at coordinate 19,787,638 of NC_089533.1, forward strand.
GCTCTTGTTCAGTCACTTACTTGTATGCCTAAAGAGCAATATGTATGTAAAGTCACATACAGCACACTTTCCCAGACCCTCCTTAACTGTCAGCCATAAGACTTTAATGTTCCATCTGAAACACTATCCTCAGAAAGCATCATCACGTCTGTGATGTACTGCAATCATATTACTGCTGCTCTGTGCCTGAGGGGCTTGTTTGTCAAATACAGATGTAACTGTCATCAAAATCCCACTTTCTTACACGCATGCTGTCCCGCTGTGCGTGTGTGTTTGTCGGATTTATGCAGGCTGGTGAGCTTTAATGCAGTGATTACTACTCTATCCTACCTTATTTTCTCTTTCCATGTGATTGAAAGGTTTGCACCTATTACCATCATTACAGCAACTTAGAATTTATATTTTTAAGACGAGTAATGTTATTACAGTAAAAGAGCAGGTCAGATTTGACAGCTGTGCACAGTATGATTTGAATGATGATTCCTCATCAACTCATTTAATGATATCCAGAAGCACCTTAACTCACCACAATTTCATATTTAACAGCTGCAAACCAGCCCGTTATCACTGATTAATTGGCTTTTTAAAATTTCTATGTAATTATCTGCTTGTTTTGCTCTTGCAGGACATTTTAACATCTCAAGAAGGTTAAAGGAGGAATAATTAAAGGATAGGAGAAAGGCTGTGAACTGAAGCATGTTTGAAATTTCAATTCTCCGTGTGCAGCTCCCAGTTGCATGTTCAAACTAGTGATATGTTATTTTAGTAACACAAGGCTTGGGAGGTGGGCACTACAAACAGAACTGTTAGTTACCCATAGTTCTGTATTATGTACCAGCTCTGCAATGGAGAGAGAGAGAGCAAGAGAGAGAGAGAGAGAAGTTTGGAGGGCTGGTGGCTGCAGGGATAGAAAACCAGAGAGAATGACCATTGGCAGGTAGCAACAATCAACACACACACACACACACAAACAGAAACACACACGCACAGAAAGATAGAGAGAGAGAGAGAAAGAGAGAGAGACAGACAGTGTCCAGCTAGGGTGATTCTCAGTATCCCTCTATAATTATGTTGAGCCATTGCCCAAATACTTATTGATCGCCACTGAGCCTCTATTGAACCTGACAACACACACACACACTCCTGTGCACCGACTTCACTGCAGTAGAGAAGGGTGGAAAGGACTGGGGTATGGTGGGAAATGAAAGGGACATAAAAAAGAGGGGAGAGAAGGAAGAATAGAAGTAAGTGAAGGATACGGGGTAAAAAGAAAGAAGGAAAGAAGAGAGGAAATGAAGAGATGCTGTGATTAATAGGAGTCCAGTTAACTTATACTGAGGATGTTTAAATGATTCATAATTGGCTTATTCTTGATCTATAATGACACTATGATACCTTTTCTCTCAATCATCATTAGCTGCAGTATTCACATTACCGCATGTCTTAAAATGATCTGTTACAAATTTTAAGATTTACCAATAGGAAAATTGTAGAAACTAGATTGCTGTGATCTTTTAATTGAAAAACAAAAAACAACACAAAACAAAGAGAGGTGATTTGTATAGTTTAATCAGCTTTGCATGTTACTCCTCACAATAAACCATTACTAAAATGGCCATTTTTCACTCTGGTGTAATCCAAAACCCCCTGTAGTAAATAAAAGGTATTTTCCAATGCATTGAAAGTACAATACATTATTGTACCATTGCCTAGAATGGGGTTCACAGCACTGATATATTCACCCTATTGTTTTATATGTTATTAAAAGTTCAAGGCTGGGTCGCTTGCACAGATTATATTGACAAAAACAGAAGGAGAGGATGTAAGGAAGAGAAAATTAAGGCTGTGCGAGGGGGTGAAGCAAGGGTAACGTACTGTAGATACTGGAGAGAGATGAGGACATTTTTAGTGGCAAAAGAACTCCGTCACACACACAAACATGCACACTCAAACACACATTCCCACAGTTACAGTCATAACTGCACTGATGCAAAGCTGCTTAATAGCAGAGTGATGAGGGTGAATTGGCTTATGGAGTGGAGGGAGGGAGAGAAGACATAATGGTGTCAATCTGGCTGCTCGCACACACACACTGATAGATACAGCCCAACAGCTCCTCTTACTCTAAGAAAGTTGAATGAATGAGCAAGACAGCTACAAGGCTTCTCGTAATGTGATGCCTCATCAGTAAAATAGCAATGGACATGTCAAAAAAATAACACCTGTATGTGTTTTCTAGAAAACAACTTCTGAAAGAAAGACTCTCTGGGTGGTTATGGTTTACTCTATGTTTGTGTGTGTGTGTGTGTGTGTGTGTGTGTCGTTTGCAGCTGGTTGTACCAGTGAGGTTGTTCTACAGTCATCTGTCTATCCCTCATCGATTCTTGGCAGGCAGTTCTGGGCATCGGCAACTCTTCTGTCACGCTCTCTCCCCTCTCTCTCTGTCTCTTACTGCCTTTTGGATATCAGTTGTTTGTTGGGCTCTGCGTGGTGCTTCAGAAATTGGATCCAGTACTGCCTCAGCAATTCTTAGGCCAGAAGTTGCTACTTTGGAGTGGGCAAGCAAAAAAAAAAAAAGAGGAGTGAGTGACAGAGAATGATTATGTGTGGAGTATGGAAAGAGGATGACAGAAGAGAAGGTCCTTATGAGGAAAAAAAACAGCATTGGTCATTTGTTAAGATGTCAAAAATATTTAATTTTACTTGACAAGGACCTTTTGTGGCCGTGTGAATCATGTCAGTTGTCTCCCAGAGGCAAAGGTTGAAGTAGCGTGATGTTGTTACCGCACTGGAAAACCTCTTGGGGAGGAGGTCAAGGTGGGTGGTTTGTTGTACAAAGCACATAAGTTGGACACTAGAGACTGCTGTTCCTCTTTCCAACTGACAATCAACATTGGTTCCTTTTAACCATTACTGTGAACTTTCCTGAATCTTCATTTCATTTGCATTGACTGATAGAGGCACAAGCTCAGAAAACTATGGGTCATTTTTGAAAGGCAATGACCGAGAGTCTATTTTGGCATTTAGTTAGGAAGAGGTGTTGTGAGAGAAAAGAGTGAAAATGTGTGGTAATGATTGAGGGAGGAGAGAGATGGGAGGGGAGGAGGAGGAGAGAGAGGCGGTTAGCAAGGTAAAGAGGGGGCGAGAGGGAGTGTGCAGCTTAGTAAAAGCTGTTCTCATCCTTTGAATGGAGGGTGTGATGGAAGGTGATACTCTAATAGGATACAGGACGGACAGATAAAGAGATCAGCACGCTCTCCCTGGGTGCATTCCAGTCGGCCATCAGGTCCCCATGGCTCGTCAAATAAAACCTCTGCTTTTTTCAGAGCCCTTCTCATCCGTAGGGTATGCTCTGGTTCCCTGCCAAGCTACCTAGAGCACCTGACAGAGGGATAAAGAGAATGACCAGGTTGGAATATAGCGAAGATACATGCAGAGGGGCATTGTATGTCAGTCCACAGCTTCTACTGCACCTGTCTGTCTAAACTATAGAAGAAGGTGTCATCAACAAAAAGATATATACTTTGAATTCTAGGTATCAATCATATTAAAGTCTTTTGTTAAAACCAAGGGTAGACTGATGGACTTTTGAAAGTTAATAATACTTTTGGAACTGAATAAATGAATGAAGATTCTTATATATACTAATATTTTTTAGTCTTGCCAAAACTTGAGAGTGAAATAAATGAATGATGTGTCTTTGAAATGTCACATGTGATACTTTAACAACTGAAACACATGGATGGATTTCTGGCATACTGACTTTAAATGATGGATTGGTACATGAAACATACAAATTTAACAAGTATGGATAGGTAAAATAGCTAGGTAAAATACATTTTCATTGTCATGCAAACACTGCATTTTGCAGTTTTTTATGTAGCTGAGAAATCTCCACCTCCATTTCAGGGGTGGATGACATGAGAATAGTCTTGAGTATTGCGAATTCAATAAAAGAAAGCATAGTCTGCCAAAAAGTGTGGTCATAGTGTCTTTGACATTTTGTTCTTTGGGGGTTCAGTTTCCAGATGACCACCATCTTTTGTCCTTTAAATGTTGAAAAAAGGTCCCGAACATGCCCAGTTTTCAGCATTTACATCTTCTTAGTGGAAGATGTGCTCTCAAAATTACCAAAGAAGAAGTGACATTACCTATTGAAACCCTAAATTATTTGAGAAAAATATGACTTTGAATTCTGCACTTCAATGAAGCCAGTTTTCTTGGAGTCTGCATCTAGCAGCCATTAGAGTAACACCTGCATTGGCTAGACTAGAGTACCAAGCTCAGTGGTCGCTGATTACTACCACAATGCTATTCAACTCACTCACTGTTAAGAGGTGCTAACCCAGAAGCCCCAAGTGCCTCAAGTTCTCAGACTTGAACTGTGTTTGTCTCTGGACACCCTCTTAAACCTGTCAGAAGGGATTTACTGTCCACAGCCACATCTTCAACTACACATCCTACTTCTCTAAAAGACTTGCCAAAATTTAAATCTTGGAATTCCTTAGTATAACCACAGGGTTGGACTAGTTCACTACTAAGCAGCTCTCCTACTCTCCTGTTAATTTTTTGTTGCCTATCTTGAGTTCCTACTACCCATCATCTAGTCATTAGCCACGTTTTCATCCGCTTGCCTGAAGCTTGCTGTGCTTTAAAAGAAAAAAAAGAGTTGTTCTAAGTGTTTATCTGAATGGCTATGAATAAAACTGAGGGATGAAAATACAGAAAATTAGCCAGAAAATTTGGCAACAACATAAAAGTAGTACACGGTGAATGAAATCAGCAGGTAGGAGGGTGAACAGAGAGATAGATAGTTTGGATTAGTCAGTCAATAGAAGACAGGTGAATGCCGCAGAACAAAAAGGAAGTGAAAGTGCACAGAAACTAACACAGGAAAAAGGCAAAATTGGAGCAAGAAAAAGGGAAATCGACTGAAAGAAGGAGTGAAACAAAGGTATGATGAAAAAATATATTCATTGATGAAAGCAAGAGTGAGGAGAGGGGAAAGTAGGGAGGGAGGGAGAACCAGAGAGGGTGGGAGGAGTGCAGTGCTAAGTAATGTATCCTGCCAGTTTTCATTGTGTCTACAACTGAAACTGCTCCACAGAAGCAAGGAGGCTGTAATAGGATAAAGACTGTACTGCAGAGGGAGAGAGAGGAAGAGGGGAGAGGAGGGGGAAATGTGGGAATAGCGAAAGAGGAAGAGAGAGAAAAAGGAAAGGGACAGACACACATGAACACAAACAGTCAGGAATCAATTACTGGTTGTGCAACTAGGATTTAACACTACATTGATCACTGATGTCGGGTTTGCCAGTTCAGCTTGTTTTAACTTCATAATGGTTAGTTGTTGCTCTTGCCACTCCTTATTACATTCTCTGTTCTGGTGCAAGCTGTCCAATTTTGACAGTGCAGTACTCTCAAAGGTGAGTGGACAGCTCATTGTTTGACATTGGAGTTCAGTGTGTTCACAGATGGACTTTCGTTTGGAAAACGGAGAAGACAAGTGTTTCAAACAGGGAATGTGGAGGTTGCAGACTCTCAGTTGGTGTACACCCTACTGTCAGCACCCAGCATTGTGGTGTTCACAAACATGGTGAATTTTTTTCTCACAATTACATATTTAATCAGACACATTATAAACAATCATTATTCAGTCATTACAAAAAAATCATTCAGCTGCACACTGGAGCAGCTGGTTGGACACTTCCTTACAACAAAAAGCTGTGCACAAACCTCAATGAAGGTCATGTAATAAAACCTCAATTTTTGGTCTGCAGTGCAGTTTATAGAATTTCCCTGTGTTACCTGCATAACCCATACTATTTCAGTGTGAAGCTCCACCAGAATATGTTGTCAACCCGCAGTACCTGTCCATCTGAGCAGCTAGATTAGGTATACACTGAGGTTAACTGCTCTCTCTCAGGGGCACTTGAGAAGTTTCTGGAACTGTCAGTCTGTCACTGCAGAGTGTTGAAATACCAACCTTTACACTGCTCAAAACTGTCTGTCATCCTGACAACATATAATGTACTCTCCATGTCTCTATTTCCAGGATGGTTGGATAAGACTAAGACAGTCAAGACAATCACTATCTGTAGCTGTACACATGCATATACTCCTGAAAGTTTGCATGTGTGTGTGTGTGTGTGTGTGTGTGTGTGTGTTAGGCACAGAGAGAGGGAGATTGTCTGCCACTTTCACTAGGAAAAAATACTTTTTTGGCAGTAGCAGCAGTAGTAGTCTAAGACAGGTGTGAGATCCCTACACTTCCCACAGACAGACCCACTTAAAGTAATAAATGACCTTTTAAAAACAGATACATGATAAAGCTCAATCTTAATAATGTTACTTACACTGTTAGCACAGTTGGTCATGCAGTTTTAATTGTATGCCCTGAGCACCGGGTGGGTACCTCTGATTAACATGACTCAAATCAGGGAATCCATCTTCAGCAGATATCACAGTGGGGTTCCACAGGGCTCAGGTCTCAGCCCCTTCTTTTTGTGGACACAAATGACAGCTCATTTCAAGCAAAAAAGAAATCATCTTGTTTGGTCTTCCTATCTACACAGACATCTGTGGGTGCATATTTAGAGTGTCTTTTGACAGTGATTTAAATTGGAAAAAGTGCAGTCCTGCTTCAAACTCTGAAATATATAAGGAAACAAAAAACAACAATAGAATTAGAGAAGATGATGTTGTTTGCACATTGTTAACTACGTGCTGTGAAAAGTGCATTATTGTATTTTTGCCTAGCTTTTATCTAGAATGTGAGCTTCATTCCTCATTGCATGCTGAGACATGATTGCATGTGTAGCGTGTTCAGCCTCCAGACATTGGAGGATAATAGATGCATCCACACAAACACAGGGATCTGTGTGCAACAAAGCTAAAATTGAAGCATTAGCCTTTAGTTTTATAATTGACTCGAATGTGCACAATTTAATGAACATGCGTGTCTGTGCATGAGTGTTTGTGTCCTATAATGGCAATGCCCCAGAAGGAAAATGCATTATTGTTTCCATTTCAACTGCGTTTTACCTCTCTTTTTCTCCCCCATACACATAAATACATACACACAGTTTAAGCGTTTCAGGTATAGAGTTCATGGAAGTTCTGATGATAATGATGACAATAACATCCTGCCTCCACAATAATATGGCACTATAATATAGTAAGAAAATACCACATACATGAGATAGAGCCTTGGCTCAAGGTTGAAGTCAGGGTCCAATGCAAACTTCACATCTCCAGAAAGAAAACATTGTATTAATTTAATTTCTTAACTCAATTATTTCTCAATATTGTTAACCAACAACAAATGTAAAGGTAAAAAAAAACATCTGCAGGAGTATGAATATGGGTTGATCAGATTTGACTGTCATTGGCATTTTCCTGGCAGTAAAAGCAAACAAATCAACAACTGTCATCTGATTTCAGTTTGTGTATTATTAAAGTTAGATTGGTTGATGGGAAAACCTGACATTACCTTTTCCCCAATACATTCCTGCTCATTTCAAACCAGCGAGAAAAACACAACAAAACACAAAGACAGAAATCTGATGTGCATTTTTATAAAGACAATGTGAAAAAAGAATCCTGAAATTGAGCATCACATAGCTGTCTTTTCGCAGTAAAGCTGTTTCTCACAAAGGACCGTAAGCATCGCCAAAGTACCATGAAGAGCCCAATAAAGGCTGATATGGATTTATTCATGTTTACCAATGACTGTGTAAGGAGATTTTTCCTCTGTGTGTAAAAGAAATAAAGACAGAAGGAAAAATGATATAAATTCCAACCAGCTCCCTGACTGTCACATGTATTGATATATTCATCATTAAAGCACAACTTGATGGTTACGATGAACCCTCACATGAAAACAGACATACCAGACAACAGATGAGCATAGAGAGATGAGATGAAAGTCAGGCATGTGAAAGGACGACAAAGCCCAAGTATACTTCATTTTAAGAACAAGCAAGATGACGCAGGCACAAAAAGGGGAAAATTAAAGAGAAGTGAAAAGGGGAGAAGGAAGGAGAGAGAAATATTTCCCCTTTGGCTGATTTAGCTATAAATATGTGACTCATAATGTCTTTGATTTGCAAATTAAGGAGACTGTTTTTCCTAGCACTCTACCCCATCTATCTCTCCTTTTCTCTCTTTCTGTCTCTTTCTCCCATCCTCAATCCTCAATCTTCCCTCCTGTTTTTCCCAGATGCAAAGTGTGTGTGTCTCTGTGTGCACGTAGATGTATGCATGTGTGTGCATGTTTATTAACATCACTGGAGTCCGCAGGGGACTGATGAGAGGAGAAAAGCTCCCAAACAAATCACAGTCTTATCTCTTATCTGGCCCAGCCAATCGCATGCTGATCTTATCACTGACATCAACAAAATACTCAGAGAGAGAGAGGGAGGGAGAGAGAGAGAGAAAGAGAGAGAGAGGGTAGTAGGAGTGAGAGATGAATAAAGGAAGAGCTATACCAAGAAAGGTATGGGGAGAAGGGAGGCAACCGACAAAAACAGACAAAAAAAAAAACCCAGAGAAGATGAAGAAAAAGAAAAGCAAAGATAAAAGGGAGAGACAATGGAAGGGGGATCAGAGAGAGGACGAATGAGGAAGAGGGTTTTGCAGGACTAAAATAGACCAAGTCAAATGAGAAAACTAACAAACCGTATCGAGCACTACCAGAAGTGTGTGTGTGTGTGTGTGAGAGTGCGTGTTAGTGTGGTTCAGTGCTGCCATTATTAGGTGATGTAAAGAGCTAATGTGGTGTTAAATAAAAGCAGCTTCATTATTCATGGTGTCTGGGGTCACAGGCCTGAGATTGTGTGTGTCTGTACACGTGTGCATGCATGCACTGGATGCATGATGTGTGTGTGTGTGTGTGTGTGTGTGTGTGTGTGTGTGTGTGTGTGTGAGTGTGTGTGTGAGTGTGAGTGTGTGTCTTGCCAAACTCTTGGCCACAACTCACTCTCTCTTTAAAGAGGATTTGAAACTTTGAGAGCTACAAAGTGGGTCAGCAACTTTGTCTCCACTCCTCTCCAAACCTCTACGATTCCCTCCGAAATTAGGAATGTTTCGAACATATAAATTGCTATGGATGTTTTTTATTCTGCTATGAAAATTTGTTACCATGTGCCTCCATGGTAACTGACATGATTTAAAGCTGACCGCAGTTCCCTGTGAAATATGAAACTACCAACCTTTTGGCTCAGTACAAAAAAAAATGTAGGTGGGTGAAACATTTTATGTTTCACCCACGAGAACTTTTCTTATGTTGACTTTCAATAGAAATCTTAGATGTACCTGTAATGGTCAAAATGCTGTTTCAAAGGCTTTTCCTCACTGTCAAGAATACAATTCTGGAGGAAACACCAAATCCTTGAAATTGTGTTTTGAATCATCAGCGCCATTCTGAAAGTATTTGTGTCTGCCTTTGAAATAGAAAAAAAAAAACAAAACAGCAAAGATGTGTTGCTCAAACCTCGCTGCACAAACGTGTCTGTGACCCAGTTGAGTCTCCACTCCCTCCGTTGTGAGAGCAGTGATCCACAGATGCTTCTCTCCACTCACGACTCAAGTCAGATAGTATTACTGTCCTTAGTCCTCATACGAGAGACCACAGCGAGGCCACGTGAGGACGACCCTGATCCTCCAAGATGTTTGTCAGCCCTTAACCAGCGTCATGGATGACTCATTTTTGTTTTGCGTCACACTTGACTATTAACTCTGTGACTGTTTGCACTTGCAGTATGTACCCTGCAATTAAGTGTGTGCTTGTTACTGTGAATTTCCTTTGATTCTTAATTTATTCCTGAAAACTTAGTGCATACTGTGGGCTTGTTTTCAACACTTCTCTCCTTCATATTCATGTCATTGTGCAGATTCACAATGGGAGCCCTAAAATACGACCAGAGGTTTATTACCCGATAAGCAGCTCTGCTGGACAAATGATGTTTGAATTGCTCTAACAAGCTACACTTCATTTACTTACTGTTGAACATGACTATGTTCAGTTATAGACACAAGAGAGTATGAGAAGTCAAAGATCAGTCCTAGACCAAAGTTGTCTGTAATTGCTCTGACACACCAAGGTGACCAAATGTCGGCTCTTGTTGCTTCATGTCTTCTGGTAAAAGTTGTGCTAGAATATGTTGCAAAGACTACAACTGATGGCGAGCTGAACACCAGTATGCATGTACACTCTGCCCCTGAATGAGAGGCAAAGAAAGATAAACGTTCAAATTAGCCAACTATTTCACAGCACTGTGAATCTGAGTCTTATCATGCAGTGTGCTTGTAATTGATAAAATAATTCAACTGGTTGACACTTTTAAGTTTTGCTCTTTGCTGAATGTGTGAAATCACTGAACAATAACAACTCTGTCTCACTCATTTCCTCTGATGCTGATTCACTGTGCTGAAGCGGCCAAACTGCCACTGAAATGTGTCTTTTACATGTATACTGATATATGCTACCAGTCAAAAGTTCAGACACACCTTCCCATTCACTTGAAAGAGAAAGTGTGTCAAAACTTTTGACTGGTACGGTATAAAATGAATACATTCAGATTCTAGTCACATAGACGTATAGAGAAATTTGTGTTCACAAAATCTGACTGAAGTTTCTTTGATCATGTGAATGTGCTTCACACTTTCATATTCCTTGCAGCCGGGTGTGTGTTTAATGGTGGTGTTCATTATATATCATTCAATAGCATAATTTTTCTTCATATATTGCCATACAGTCATGAGCTATATGGCAATATACTGAGTTGAAATATACTTTTGCTCCATTGTTTCTGTCCCTTCACATCTTCCCGTCCTCTCCTCTTGCCTGATCTCCTCCTGTCTTCATTTCATCTAATCCTGTGCACCTTTCCTGCTGCCCCCTGTAGTGGTTTACACTACACTTTTATTTTTTCATCTCTCTCTCTTCATCGCTCTTGTGCCCAGAAATGTAAGTGACCCATCTGTGATAGCAAAAGGTACATTAGGCATTAGGGAGTCCCCCTCCGGCCTTGTGTGTGTGAGTGTGTGTAAAGCTCAGTGCGTCTGTGCGTGTTGTTAACAGATATTGCCTGATGGACTCCTCCCAGGGGTGCTGTCCGTCTGCTTGGCCAATGAAATGCAGCCAATTATTCTGCAGGCCTTGCTGGCAGCCAATCAAATGAAAATGGGAAAGCTTAGAGATGACGATGGGGTTTGGGGCATAACATTTATATTGCACTTTGTTAATGTAAAAGAAAGTCAATGTGTGTGCATGAGCATATGAGAGAACTGCTCTCTTCTAATCTGTTTCTCTCCTCTCTCTTGGTTCCTTGTGGTTATAATATTGATGAATACGTGAATGTGCATGTGAGCAGATTTGAATAGAGCAGAGTGCTGCAGTGAGTGCAGCAGAGAGAGGAAAAGGACCCTTTTTAGTGACCCTTATTCTCTCTTTGCTGGGCAATGTGTGTTAAAAGAATTAGTTAAGAAATTTGGGAAATTATGCCTATTTGCTTTCTTTCTGAGATGAGAAGATTGATATCAATGTCACGTTGGTGCATTAAATATGGAGCTGAAAGGAACAGGATGGGTTTAGCCTAGCTTGGCATAAAGAAGGAAACGACAGAAATGTAAAAATGCAATTTGTTATGTTAGGGGGCATTATGTGCAAGAACTATTACTTGACTAACAAGCAGTGACTGTGCACATAAATCCTGAAGTCTTGGCGTCACAATGACGTTTCCTGTACAAAGACCAAAATTAAAACCTTTGCTCGCCAACCATGTCTGGCAAACTGCGCTACAGCTGGAGACGCTCAGAGGATATTCTGACATGGGATGGATGAACAGTTTGTTAAAAATGGCTCCAACATCAAATCCCCATAAAATTACAAATTGCAATTTTTATACTTTGTTCATAAACAGGTTAAACAACCAAGATACATTTTAAGACTGTTTGGAACTTTTGGACAGAACCAGGGTAGCTGGTTACCCCCGCTTTCACCTCTGTCTTTATGCTAAGCTAAGCTAACCACTTTCTGATTTGAGTTCCATACTATACTTAAAGGCTGGCTGTCTGGCAATTTTCTATATTCTTCTTATTGTAAACAAATCTCATGTGCAAAGCTTCATATCACAACTTCTTGACTTTGTATTGCATTGTACATTGTAAATAACTTTGGTATAAACTCAAGAGATTGTGATATGTAGCACAACAAGCTAGCAAGTGCTGCAAACAAAACTGCATTCCCCTGCATGCGCCGTGGCGTCTGCTGTACAACGAACTTCTCTCTGGAGACTGAAAATGTGATCATTGTTATTGGAGATGTTTCTAAACAAACTATTGTGCCCAAAACTCTTCCGGGTGAAGGAACATGTCACCCAGTGCAATGCTGTGTCTTATTGACATGTTTTTTAATAGTTCTTGCACAACAGCGGAGGTCTATGGCACAGAGGAATAAGATATACCAGGCTTTGGATACACACACAATACCTGTAAGTAGGATCAATTCATTGTTGGTTTGGCCCTGCACATGAGATTTGCTGAAAAATACAGAAAAGCCTTTAACGCAGACATATAAGGTAGACATCAATCTTCTCATCTCACTGTTGAAAAGAAAGAAAAAAAAGCAGATTTCCCAACAGGTTGAACTATTCCTTTAATATGTCTACAATATATCTCTCCCTACTGCTTTCACGCTTCTTTCAGTCCCCCCTCACCCCTTTATCTTCCTCCCTTCTTTTATGTTTTCCCCACTCTTGCTTGCTGACATCGTTCCTTGTCTGCTCCTCATCTATCTTCCTGCCACTTGCTCCATCCACCCCTCCTGCCCACCCCGCTCTGTTTCGTCCTCTTCAAAGTAGGTCTCTCAATGTCAGTGTCTGTCTGTCGGTGGCAGTGGTGATGAATCACTGATACTGCCAGCGTAGTTAGTGATGACCATAACAACTGACTGATGCATCTCTGTGGGGGAAACTATCAGCACATTATGCAGTATTGATTTGCCCCCACATAGTTATATGTCAGAGTGGAAGCAGGGGATAATATGATAGCGGGTGGCGTGTCCTTTGTAATATCAAAAGTCTTACCTTCTGGCTAATTATATGGTAAATAAAATTAGGGAAAAAGTTTGCCACAAAAATATGTCAAAAGGATGTACATGTACGGTAGTTACGTGAGGAATACAAAAATATTTTTTTAAGTTTATAAGTTCTAAGTAATTTTAATGTGAACAATAGTCAGTAAAGCAGTTATAAGAGGAGAATATACAACAGCCAAAAGGATTTTCCATTATTATTTACTTGTAAAATACCTTGTTATAGTGTTTACTTAAATAATGCTATATTATTTGTTTCCACAAATAGACTATATGAAACTTAAAGGAAGGAATAGCTTGACATTTTGGTAAATACACTTACAGTACTGTACTGTACTCATTTTCTTGCAGAGTTTGATTGAGGAGATTGATACCATTCTCATATCTCCCTGTTCAATATAAGGCTACATTACCGATTGCTACCGGTTAGCATTAACATTCCCAAAGTCCTTTTGTCACCATGAGGTTGCCAAGCAATCAGCGGAGACATAAGTTACTTCTTAGTCTCACAACATGTTGTTTTTACACTTTTTTTTTTTTTTATATGAAAACAAACAAAAACATGTTAATTAGTGAGCTTTAGAGGTGTTGGTAGTCAGATTTAGTTTAGACAGAGCCAGGCATGCTGTTTCCCCCTGTTTCCACTATTTATGCTAAGCTAAGTCTCCTGGCTGTAGCTTCATTTTGAATGGATAGATATGAGAAAGTTAGCAATTTTCTCATCTAACTCTCTACAAGAAAGTAGGTTGTAGTTGAAAACCAGAGGGTCTAGGGCCTTCTGACCAGGCCACCCTGTCAACCTGCTTGCTAAATGGTGGATACTGCTGGATGATTTCAAATGGTTTACCACCCAGTTATTTATCCTCCTACCATCTGAGGAGGAGGTCTGGTTGAGAAAAACTCAGTGAAGTGAGACAGGTTCATCTCAACTCTACTCTTTAATTCAACTTGTCAGGGGCACCACTTCCTTTTTAATGTTAGGAGGAAACTCTCATGAGCTCTTTATTTGGCAGGAGTAATTACTTTGGCTGGATAAACTACAAAAGGAAAATACTACATTTTGAAACACAAGGTTTCTTTTTAAAAATGATAAAAGCAAAAATAACTGAACTTTTCAATAAAGGATTAAAATTGCGCACATACTTAAGGTCGAAAAACAAAATTTCTAACAGGCGTCTGAAGAAAACTCGAAGTAAAATAAAGACTCAGTTCAAGACTTCTAAGGTGGGGTCGTGTTATGATCTTTTAGCTTCAGGTGGTGTTTTTGTTTGGCTTCTACACTAGTGCCTTTTAATTCACACTTTTCACACAAAATCCTGTCATCATTGTAGTGTATTGTAAGACTATTCAGAAAAAAAAACATAGTTTATATATGAATATACCAAACATTACACATTCAACTTAATGCTTATCTGATAATATTTAGACAAACCTGGCATTCTTCATTGATTTAAATATCAAACAATATAGTATAGCAAAGTAAAGTTAAACACTGAGGTGACTGTAAACATATTTTGTAGTGACTAAACATTGAGATCACATGGCTTCAAATATAAATTCCACATAACTATTATTTCATAATATAAAAAAATAAAATTCAACCTGAAATTCTTCAAACATTATATCTTAAACCTTCTCAAAAATTGTAATTTATAAAATATGTAATAAATACACTAATGTTAAAGCAACAGTTTAGGTGAAATGAATGCAGTGCAATTAAACAACCTATACTCTTTAGTGTTAAAAAGACTTCACTATACCAGTCAACTGAGGGCAGTGATGTCACAAGGTGAAAAATATAATAAAATTTAATTTTAATATTTCATTAATAAATTACTGTAAAGCTATCAAAGTTATATCATTATTCTTGAAATCTTAGGCTGAGCACCATTATCTGGTTCAAGTTAATTCCTTGTTAAGGTCCTTGCTTCAGATTAATTCAGGCATTGGCTTAAAGAAAGGGCTAACAGGGAATCTACCAATGTCAAGTCACTCAGGAATGTACTCTCAAATTTACAAAAGTTCATGTGTAGATAAGCGAGACCCAAAAAGGGAATCTAACAATCTAGCGGTCCTGTTTGTGTGGAGTTATCTGGTCCTTTCTCTAGTTCAAATGACCCCAAAGGTCATTTATGCTTCTAGTTCAGGCTATAATTTAGTTGGCTGTCTGGCTTCTCCAAGAGTTTTGACACAGTGTTTGTTTCCGTTCAGTGTCATGTTGTCAGACCCCCACTGGGGCGAAGAGGTCAGTTTGTGTAGGTCTTGGGTGAGACACTCACCCCATATCTCTGTGGAATTCAAGAAAGGTTTGTCCCTAAAATAAAAAAAAGCAAGTCTGTCTTTCTTTCTCCTGGAAAAAGGATCAGGCTGTCCTCTACACAACTCAAATGAACACATGATTGTTCGCAATTTTCACAAAAAGTTATGATATGATGACACATTAATAGCACATGTTAAAGCAGATTTAAAAACTGTGTTGGTGTGTTATCAGACAGACAATTAGACTCAACATGTTTCAACATCAAAATATTTGCAGTGGTGTTGACCCAGCTGAGTTAATTTGCAAGTATCGCACTGAAGTAAGTAATATGTTTTTCGTTTTTATTCTTCTCCTTGCCATTGTTTTCTGCTCTTGTTCCACATGTATCACAACTAAAGATCGAATTCAGTACCTCATTGCTTTGTTGTGCACAAGCTGCAGGTAAACTAGTCTGAAGTTGTTCCTGAAAACATGACATTAAGATAAAAATGATTTCACACCAGGGCTCATGCTCCCTCACGTCACTTCAGCCTTTTTTCCGGGCTGCTTTACAGCTCCATAAATGTAGGTCTAGGTGTTTTGTTCCTGTGTAAATCTGGCCTTTGAGGCCTTTGATTTTCTTGTTTTTCCTGGGCAGTGGGTGTTCTTACATTCTGTTTGAGCTGAGGTTTATATTATGTTGTTTGTGTCTTTGGAATGAACTCAGCATGATACACAGCCCTCTGGCAGAGACGCACACACACTCTCACGTACACAAGACTGATGAATCCCTTTTACTCTGAGTAGAAGGGGTGTGTGTGTGTGTGTGTGTGTGTGTGTGCACAAGCATCTCAGTGTGACCACATACACTTTCATTCATTTGTGCTTTTAGGTTATTTGTGACTTTATGTTTGAATGTGCATGTTTGTGTGTGAGTGAAAATGTGCGTGCACGCGTTTGAACTGTACGCTCCTCTCTCGTGTATTATCATCTCCTAATAAACAGTTCCTTAGATTAGGTTCATCTCTCTACATCCTTTTCCCTTGCACTGAACTCTCATCTTAAACGCTTCAATTCATTAAAACCCCTTAGGCGACTGCACACTCAGTCCCTATACTTTAAAAAGGAAACATGTTTCAACAAGTAATCCTGACAAAGACGTTTCTTGTTGAAATATTACTTATGGATTCAATAAAGCACCACTGCATTGAGGATCGGGCTGTGCAGCGACTCCTAATTCAAAGTCCTATTTTACTGTGATTAGCACCTCCACTCATCCAGTGGGATTTTTTTCTCTCTCCTTTGTGTTAATTCAAAAGCCTGCCAAAATGTGAGGTAGGGCAGATAGAGAGACAGAGAATGGCACTAAGGAAGTCAGAAAAGATATTTGAAGGGTACAAAACAAGGAAGGGAAGTAGGAAGAGAAAGTCTAAAAGGGGCACTTGTGGAAGAAAATGAGGAGAGAAAAGCTAGAAGGAAGGAAGGAAGGGAGGAAGGAAGGGGAAGGATGACATTAGGAAGGCATGGTAAGTACGACAGCTAAAATGCAGAGAATAATTACGATGGTTATGGCTGCAGCTGATGGCAATATTGACGGTGATGATAATTTTCATAATGATGACTCTATTATGACTGTGGAAGCTGTTATGATGATACCAACAATTTCTGTGCATGTGACAGGTGTGAAATGCACAATATGCCAGTTTAGTCCATATAATAATACAGAGATAAATAACAGGCAGGGCTCTGAAGAAAGTACAGTAATTAGATTACTTAGAATGGGGTGGTGGAAAGAGGAATCATAAGCATGAAATAAGCATGACTTTGTATAGCATAAATAATATTTCTGCTTTTCTCTCCTATTAATCATATCATGACCCCTCAGATTTATCTTGCGACCCCTTGTGGGGGTCCTGACCCTTAGGTTGGGAACCACTTTGTTAAACCTAAATATTGTCTGACAGCCCACACCTTTATACAATGATGAGTCACGGTGGTAATTAAACAAGATACTAGAGGATGTTGGTGCATTGTATCAATTTAACTTTTTTTTTCTTTCCTTGGTTGTTTATTTCTATTGATATGATTTTTGAGAAAATTGCAAAGTTATCCTCTCAGAACTGATAACGGCTATTCTGGCGAAGGTGTAAGGTTAGTTCCCAGAGGAGTGCAGCAGAATATTGGCCTTATTAGATGAGATAGGGAGTGGGTGGGAGAGGGCAAGATGGATTGAGGGAGGAGAGAAAAGACAGTGCCCCTGGATAGAGAGTTAACAGAAAGAAGGGAAGACACAGAGAGGAAGATATTGGACTTATTAGAGAAGAGAGTGAGTGGGAGAAGAGGGCAAACACAGAGAGACAAAGATAGAGACACAGAGAGGGGGATGATGTTATTTTGTCAGTGTTTCCCCGTGGGGGCTCGACTGCTTGTTAAAAAGTCCTGACAGAGAAACCACAGCAATAACACACACATATACACACACACACACATGCATGCACTCAAAAAGAGACTGCTCATGTGTGATCGACTTTAAATAGGTCTCTTCCTCCTTGTGTGTGTGTGTGTGTGTGTGTGTGTGTGTTATCTATGAAAATCGACTGCATTCATGCTAAAAATGTTCTTCTGTGACGTCAAATACAGCCTTGTTTAATAATCTGTGTGTGTGTGTATGTGTGTGTGCGGGTGTGTGTGTTCATTTTCTATAGCAGTTGAAGGCTACTGTTCCTCTATAATTATTATCCAACACAAGCAAAGGATCTCCTCCCCTCTGTTCATACCAGGTAGTTTTTAACTCTCCTTCTCCACAACATACACACACACTATAAGAACATACATTCATATTCACAGTGCCGTCATGTGATCTGGTTATCGTTTTAAAACACTGTAATCTAATAAAGACAGAATAAGCTCTGGTTTCATAAGAGTCTGACAGAGCCATTTACTGAGGAACGCTCACATAAACTGATAAACTCACATAGTGTGCTGTAAGTAAAAGACGCTACGAAAGTAATTATGTTAGTGCAATGATATTTCTCTCTGGTCATTATACTGTAAGATGAAAAGAAACTAGGAGGCTGGCTTGGTGTGGTAAATACAAGCCATTGTGAAGCAACACTAACTGGATGCAAGGTTGTGTTTTTTTTTCACTTTTTGCTGTAGCTAAATCAACTTTGCAAATACTGCTACAAAGGCAGGCAAGATATTTTCACATATACACTATAGCTGTATGTGATATTATATGCATCTATTTCTGTATGTGTTGATCTTGCTCTTTATGCACTGTGCTTTTTGCAGTGAATGCTTACAATCAGCGCTTAAGTAGTTTTTAATCAAACACTATTAATGCAGTGTGTAGAGAAGTTTGCATAACCTTTAGTGGCAGCAAGCCGTTGTATAACACTGTTGAATTAAACATTTCGAACTGTCCCACATGATAGTTATCATGATGCTACAGTATAAAGATTTTTATTCAAGTGTTAAGCAGCTAATATGTACAACACAATGACAACTTATACAGCAATATTGCATCCAATCAAAAGGTAGTTTATACTGTTTAAAAGTCATTATAACATTCACATCTATTTCTACAAACCTCAAATACGGTGCTGTTAACCATATTATAATGATGTTCAATGTTGTCCAGGCAAAGAGGAAAATAATCTAACATCTACTAACCTGGACTTTGGTCCTTGGAGAAGTCTATTAGATATGAGTTTGTTTAAGTATCATACTTTGAATAGAGTTCCGCATAGAGAGAGATTCACCTGAATGTAAACGAAACAGAGTTGCATGTCACTGCAATTTTAAGACTCACTTTTTGACTGTTAGAAGCCAGCACACCTTTCAGCACCATGGACAGAGCCTTGCTGCTCCAGGCACAAGTAGTTCATGTCAACTGTCAATTTCAACTTCTTCGTCAACAAGTTGTACCTTTGACAATTTTTTCATTAGTTAATTTTTTTTTTATTTTAATTTGTCTTCTCAGTTTATCTACATCTCTGTCTGTATTCTGACAGAGGATATTAAAAAGGGATCATCACTTGGTGAAAGTAGTATGTGTGGTCTTGGTGCCAACAGTGGGCTGTTTTCACTTTCTCTCAATATAAGTGATAATACCACTTCCTCCAGTTACAAACTGTCAATTTAATGATGTCTTGCTCATTGGCAAACATACAGAATATATCTTGGAAAACATGTGAACAGGGCTTGAAGCCTCATTCCTTTAATTTGGGATACATCCAACCCACCAAGCAGCACTTACTTTAGTCAAGTTTCAACTTCCCTAATTGCCTGTTATTTCGATGTCTTATTCGTCTAAAATACACACACAATTGGAGGAAACTGCTGATGGTGCCAGCCTATAAGTTTATACTTTTTCTATATTTGGATTTTTTTATATACATTTTCCACACTCAGTGGTTCTGTCTGAACTGTGGCACCAGTCATCTGATATTATATCCGAGCCAATCCAGCCCACAGACACAAACAGAAATACTGTAGACCTGCTTTTTGGTCAAACTGCAGAGATTCGTAATACCTGCAATGTTGTGTCAAAAGGAAGGCTTAAAAATCACAGCTTGGCCAAGCTGCACAAGTTCTTTGAACAAGGGATAGAGGAGGAGGTGGTTGGGTGCAGCATGGTGTAAGACAAGTGTCTTGGTGATTGATTGCAGTATGGACACAAATACAGTGAATGTATGTGTTTGTTTGTAATTATACACATGTGATTTTACTCATGTTCACCAAGTCTTAATCCAAAACAAAAATATATATAATGTGTTGATGGTTATCATCGTAGGTCATCATCTTTCATAATTTTGGCACCAGGGACCCAACAGTACACTGGGCAACTTCAATCTCTAGTGACCACAAGTTTATATGACAGTTTGGCCTACAAACAATCAAATGTGAACTAAATTAAAAAAACACTATGACAATTCATGAATTCTAGTCAGACATGGATGTTATTGAATTGAATCGAATGGTAATCAGTTACTTCATATAGTATTTTTTGTGGTTTTGTTTGTGGTGAATGATTCTGTGTTGTTTTGTAAGACAAGTGTTCTCCGTTTGGCATTTCAGTTTCTTTCCACAGGCATTTCTAACTCTTTTGTTTTGCTGCAGCTATTTTTATTCCTGTCTGTTTATATTTAGTAACTGGCCACAGAGGAATTTTTGTCATATCAGTGTGTTTCTCCTCCAGTGGACACTGCGGAGCTGTTAAATCCAGCAGATAACAGGGTATCTGTGGCAGATATAAGTCATATGTGTATATACATGAGATCTTTATGTGACAAATATATGCAGGATTTGGCGTGTTTGTGTATGTATTATCAGGCCTTTATCTTGGTGAGTGTGTACCTCACAAACACTACACACTCAAACTCATCTGCTTGTGTGTGCGCATTTCTGTACACGTGTGTGTGTGTGTGTCATCAGACCAGACTGTGCATGATGCTATCAGCAGCAGAGGATATGAGGACTACTATTTATAACTCCACTCTATCTCAACTTAGACACACTGTCCTGCCCCACGGGGCAGGTACGTGTTTGTGTGTGTGTGTGTCAATGCGGTGGCGTGTTTGTGTGTATGCAGCAGAGTGGGAAATTTGAGAGTGGGAGACTGTGAACGTGACAGACAGAGCGAAAGGGAAAGAGCTGTGAATGACAGACTGTGTGTTTACGTGCGCGTGTGTGTGTGTTTGTATGTGTGGGCGTCGCTGAAGGTGTGAGTGGAAAGCAGAGACATGTCACACTTAACAAGGGTGAAATGAGAGGATACTATTGGCTGTTTTCTGATGTCACGGATTGTCAGCCGTCCCAATTAGAAACAATCATACGCTGCTTAGTCACCCCATCAGTCTCCTCTCCACTGCTCTACCCATTTTTCCTCTTTTCTGTCTGCCCTGCATCCAAATTTCCTTCCTCTTCGTCTCTAACTGTATGTCTTTGTTGAAACTTTTTGTTGCTGCCACTCTCAGGCTAATTTGTGTCATTTCAGAATTAATGTTGCTATTTCTTTATCATTTCCTTCCTTTTCACTCATCATTTTTTAATGTTCCATCTGTATTATATGATTTGTTTATCATATCGGTCTTATTATCTCCCTCTATCTCTCTGTGACCCAACTGCATTCCCAAAATATTGAAGATAAAAGAAATCTAATGAGCAATAATTAAAACATACAGGGTATAAATATGAAATATAATAAAGCAGCACACACCTATAGTGTGAGCTAAATGATACACACAAGTATATGAAATCTAGAGACTCCATTTTCTATTTCTGCCTCTGTTTCTCTTGGAAGAAGAAATTTGAACAACAGAGAGACACTAGATGCCAGAGATAGGATGGAAAGTGTTCTTTTCCTCTCTCCCTCAGTAGGAGAGCAACAATAAAGACAGAGGTGAGGTTTTATTCAGTCCTTTGTTGTCAGAGTGTTCCCCTTAAGAGTCAGTACTTCTTCAGGCAAGTGTGCCATTCAGAATTATAGGTTAGGCCAACCTTCACTGCTCATCTTTGAGGCCAAATACTGAAGCCTGACTTACCATTTTCTCATTCCAGGCAGTGACTCTGATCATGCAGTCGTGTAAAATGAGAATTTTCAGCCCAACCTAAATCTCTTCAGTCCAGTTGGGTTCTGTTTGGTTTGATAAGATATGATGAGATCCAGTGAAAATACAGAGAAGTGGTTTGGCCATCACAAATGAGTGCAGGCACATGTCCAGTCTCGTTTGAGAGCAGAAAAGAGCAATTATTTTGGTAGAAGGAAGATTTTCATTTTGTTCTATGGTAGTTTTTGGCTTCATCCCCTAGTTTGCCTGGAGCTTGAATCCTGTCAGACGGGCACAAGCAGGCAAAAACACATTCCTACAATCAAACACAAATACAAAGAAATATTGGCAACATACTGTCAAAACAGAATACCTAAGAGATTAATCAGAACTGGTGTTAATTTAAGCTAAATTAATGTTATCTTCCACATCCATGTATCGTCACTGTCCAGTGAAAACCATGTATCTCTGAAGGATTAAATGTTACTTCATGGGTTGATAGGATTCTCTTATGTCTTAATCTAATAACCCTACCCCCTTTAAAATTTATTGGATTATGCTAAAATGCAAAGTCACAAAGCTCAAGGCTAAAAAAATGGACATTTTAGAGTTACATGGTTTTCACCGGATTGCACAACACGCTGTTCATGGAGCAGATCATTCATGGAAGCTTTTATTGTTGATGCAGCTGTGCAGCCCTGGATAAATAAAACATCTGCCACACAGGAAGTAAGATGTGTTACATTTCCAGCAGCAGCCGTTGCAACAATTTGTTTGGAATAAACTGAGCAAAAGCTTCATATTTAGCACCACAGCTGTACAGACAGAAAAAAAGAAAAAAAATGGTAAAAATAAATGTAAATATTATTCCATATACGTTTTACACATTTAAATCTGAACCTTATTCTATTCCATGTATCCCATGACTGCTCGATACTCTTTGTTGGCCCTGTATACTGCAGCAAGTGTGGGAGTATCGGCCTTTGCTGTGATGAAGACACAAAGTGACACGTCGTATAGCATGACCTACCTCCTGTCCCACCATGCTCCAGCAATGCTTCAGTTTCTACCCCATTAGAACACACACACTAACACACACACACACACATAAAGCCTCTGAAGAGCACTTGAGTCTGAATATCGAGTGTACCAAACTCACATACAGATACAGTATCATTAAAGATCACTCAAGAGTCTCGATATAGTGGGAGAAAGACACACACACCGCACTCACACAAATAATGCAAACACTGAATAACCACATTATTCAGAGGCTATCAGCACAGTGGAAAAGGAAATGCTAGGTCATGCATGTGGCAATGAAATTACATACAGTGCACTTATATGGTTATAAATACGATCCACTGCACTTAATCTCTGAGTTGTGTGAAACCTATTCTGTGTCTCACATGTGTAACTCTGTAGACCAACAGGGTGTATGTAACTGATTTAAGAACAGAGAGAAACATATATGAATTAAACATATCTATACAGTTCTATCTGTAAAATTAAAGATAACCACAGGAAGCTTACTTGCTTATCTTGTGCGCACAAGTTATTATCTTGTGGGAACAAGATAAAAAATGATCACCTTTTGGGACTTTAGGGGCTCCGTATGATTCAATGGTGTGATTATTATTATTTTTTAATCGTATGAAGTGATAGATGGGCGGATGACAAGATTTTTCTCAAGATATTCCTTCATTTGTCTTGATATAATTTTTGGAGGAATTATAGTGATGTTTTATGCCTTTTATCAAAAAAAGCAATTAGTTCTAGTGTCAGCTAGGTCTGGAACCTTGCATTCCTTATCTTTATGAACTCATTCGGTTTCAACACTCAGGGATGCGTTTTTTCTTTCTTTATCAATACACTAAAAGTAGTTTGTGTCTTATCAGCAGCGATGTTTTATGTTAACATGTCAACACATTCTACAATGAAGCTGACTTCAGTTTAGTTTACTTGTAGTTAAATGCTAACTAAGAAGAGTGAGCGATGACCAGATTTCAAAAAGTGCTTCTCCATTACTCAAAATACACTGTAAAAGTAAATGGGTGCTTTTAAGAAATGTGAACCACAGTAATAGAGTTTATCTCATATGCTGAAATGCAACTTATCACATCCTGGCTATATTTTGATTGTTCGTCTTCCAAACTTTTTTTAGACAGCAGAATGTATTGTGGGATCTAAGCTAATGCTAGGTTGTATGGTTTAATGGTGTTTGGTACAATGGCATAATATTTTTGTCATTTCATGACCAAATTCAATAACTTTTTCCTTGTTCTTTAAATGTGGTCACACTGTGGATGATTTACTGTGTATGCAGGCTGCAGGCAGTGTGTACATGTAGTGTGTGTGTTTGTGTGTGTGTGTGTGTGTGTGTGAGTGTATGTGGCTCGTTTGAGAGCAGGTGTGACACCAGGCAAGAATCTCTTTTTCTTCATTTGCCTCATATCTCTCGTTCTGACCTTTTGTTCTCTGTCTCTTAGCACTCGTGTTATTTATTTATTATATTCTTTCCCAGCTGTCAGGTTGCAGATTCACACACACAAACACACACAGAAGACATACACACACACACACACCAACCGGCAAGTCCATCATAATTAGAGTGCCAAAGACAAGTGGTGTCAAGATAAGCCATGTGTGAACTCTCTGACATTTCAAGGTAACAGAAATGCACACACACACACACAAGAAGTCATGCAATAAACAACCAAAGATGGTAACGTTTTGTCGGTCCACACATTTTCTGATGCCACATGCTCTTTTCTCATTATTTTTTGTCCCATTTCACCTAATTTAAAAGCCTACACCATAATGAGTTGTTTAAAATGAAACATCCAATGTAAATGAATCGAATTAATTTGTCCACCTGCAATAGTGCTTGTCTGCTCTGTCCAGGCCTATGTCTGAGTTTGGCTGAAGTGGCAAATGATTCTGAGTCAGGTTTAATGGAGTGCATATGAGTGACTCAGGGTGAATGTAACCCTCGTTCCCCAGAACCAGACCCATAAGAGTTCTGCAGCCTGCTTGTACCGCACCAATCCAATTTGGGCTTAATTGAATTGTTCTGTGCCCCTCATCCATATATTTCCTCCACGAGAAGCTTATTACTCTCAATCTGTGTGTGTGTGTGTGTGTGCATGTGTATGTGTGTGTACAGTGGGATAGAGCGTGTGTCTGTGTACTCCGATTGTGCCAGATTTTAAATGCGCTGATTGATATTTCTGAGATGCTGTTTGAATTAGCTGGTGGAGTCATATGGAAAGTGAAATGAAAATACAAATAAATCTTCAACTAAATCTCCTCCTTCCCCTCCCTTTATCTCCCTTTGCTTCGCCTCCTCCCTTTTCTCCTTCCCTCTATCCCTGCCTCCCGTTCTCTTTTCTCAGGATGTGAAGTCGACATTCTTCCAGTTCGGTGCCTCCATCCAGCAGGAGGCTCTGCTGATGCTGAACATCATGGAGGAGTACGACTGGCACATCTTCTCCATCGTGACATCAAAGTTCCCAGGCTACCAGGAGTTCATCAACATCCTAAAAACTACCGTAGACAACAGGTACGATCAACTACACACCTGCTCTTGGATGTTTCTTTATATTTTGTTTGTCTCATCATTATTCAGCTAGAATACAGTTGCCGACTGGTCACAACACTTTCACACAGAGTGAATTGGTGGATATAACATCACTATTTCTCCTCATGGGCTCTATATTCCTGTAACAGGGAACAGGTCGGAACCCAAGCAAAATTTCTGTGTTCGAAATACCCTCAAACCCCTTGGACATTTGCCAGGACTCATCCTGAGGACAGCCATGTTGCTCTGGAAGGTTTTATTGTTAAATTTAGAGTCTGTGAGTAATAGTTTTCCAGTCTGACGTTTAGAAAAACACAGATGGTCAATTACTGTTAGATGCGGATCATTCCTGTTACTGTAATTTGCCACCCGCATATAAAATTACACTATGAGACCGTAGAAGAAACACACAATAATTTCTACTGCTGTGTGATAACAGGCATGGGGAAGCTTTGGCATTCTACAAGTTGGTGTGGAAATCTCCCTCAATCAAACAGAATGTGGAACTCTCAGTAACATGTGGATCTATGGAGCCAAAGCATCTACACTCAGGAATTCAACTACAGTTAAATGGCTAACAGGTGTTATCAGAAAACTATGAGGCTATGAAGCACACATAGTGGGCCATTTTCTCCCCCTCATCAACTCCTTTGGGTCATCTTTTTCAAATATCACCTCTTAGCTCCCTCAATTCCAAGAGTCTACACTAAGAAAAACTGAAGATAACAAGCAATATGGGGAGGTTTTCAAAAGAGTTACTACAATCTTAGCCCAGGCATTTTTCCAAGCCCATTTCCCCATTTTGTCTGTAATGTTCTCCATTATCACTGCACATTTCCCAGAGAATGGGCAAGTTTACTTTCTTAAAGAGTTACTGCACACAAACTTTTGGCTTTGTATTTTTCATCTCCACCACTCATATGTACTTCAAAAACAGCAGCATAAAAGAATTTCATCAGCATTCTTAGAATTAAATTGTAGATGACAGGTAGGTTTACTACACATGCAGTTTGGCTGTCTGCCACACCTTTAGGTCATTTTGACTGATGTTACAGTCCTCCACAGAGAGAAAGAGAAAAAGAAAAAACTGCTGGAGTGAACAGCAAGCCATAATTTTTGGCAAAAAAGTCAAATAAATGATACATGTTCAGCAATGTTGAGATGTTGGCAAGATTTGATGCCTGTGCTTGTGATATATAGAAACAGAGCTGAAGAGGGTCTTTTTCATTAGCAGTTACTCTTTCTGTCAAACCCAAGAGGCAAACACAGGTTCAAAAACTCTCTGCCTGTGGTGACACTGGTTATACTTATTTTAATTGCA
The DNA here is from genome assembly GCF_963924715.1 of Thunnus thynnus. Lineage (NCBI taxonomy): Eukaryota > Metazoa > Chordata > Actinopteri > Scombriformes > Scombridae > Thunnus > Thunnus thynnus. The sequence goes on from NC_089533.1 coordinate 19,814,428, forward strand.
AGTAGAGTAGCAGCAGACATTTAAATGTCATGTTTTACTCTGTGTTCTCTGAGCCTTGAATGGAAAGTTACCTGGTATTACAACTTTTAAACTGCAGAACATGTGATAACTTAACTGAAGCACAAATCTGTTAAACCCATACAAAAATGGCTTAAATAACATCAACTGTAAGCTTGACAGTGCACAGGTTTACCTCATGTTAACTGGTGAAATTTGCACACAGAATGATAAGATTTGTAAACCAAAATATCAGGAAATTGGCAAATGTCCAATTGTCCATATCTTTGAGAGCAGAAAGCAAAGTCAGCAGGTTAAAAATGCACTAGCTTCAGCTAACAATTTCAATTTTTGTTTGGTCAACAACGTATGCATTTGCATTCATTTCCTTTCATCTTAAACTGTAAGACATTTATCTAAACAAAAAAACACCATACTTGTGACCCAGAGCGTGGGCATGCGAGAGAGGACTATAGGACTCACAGATGTGTCTGCAGTTTGAGAGTGGCAATCATTTGTGAAATGGAACAGTGGCACCATTTGCAATCTGCGTGTAAGCAGTGCTTGCAAATTGCATTCATGAAATGGGCCCCTGCATCCTAGTGGCTGTGTGACTAAAGAGTGTGTCTTTACTGCCAGATCAAAAAGGTCAAAAAAGGTTGTTTTTTTTTGTGAAAAAGTTTATGACAATTAAGACTTTGGAGGAGTCAGATCTTGTATAGGTTCTCCATTGCAGCTTTGAACAATTCCAAACCATCTTCTTTATGTTTATTTACTGTAGATCACCATTATCTGTTGTTACATCAATAGCCACTTTTCCTGGGGTCCGTCTACCTTCATTTGTAATACTGTAGTAAAAGATAGTTACACACATTGACAGATGTGTAATAACTTCACATCCCAGCATCGGTATTCATGCACTCCAGAAGTGATTTTGACCTCAATGTTAAAATAATAGCTTATCATTTATGAAACAAGAAATAATTTGTCCAATTACCTGCAATTACCCATCGTCGATTTCCTATGTCAGTGCTCAACTGGCTCACAGTGACTTAGTCATGGGCAGACAGTTTTAATACCAATGAACTTCCATCATTCACAGCAGAAAATAAATTGGACCACTCAGCTCAGTGAGTCAAGCCTGACCTGACCATGAAAACATTTTGGTACTTGTAGTCGCCTACATGAAATGCAGGCTCATGGAAATAATGTGAGATAGAGGGAAGATTTCATGGATGGCTACATACTGTACATAGGCTGTCTGCTGGAGGTGGATGCATGCAGGTAGGTGGTCTTTCTGTCAGTATAACCCACCAATTAAGGAACTGAGTTTTTGGACATGAATGGTCATCCAGACAATGGAGACACGTTCACTTACCTGTATGGTCTGGATCATCTTAAACACAAAAAAATACATTCTTACCTGCTTTTCTTGCAGATAAATCACTTTGGCTGATCTGCAAGAAGAGTGTGTACTGAGGGGTAAAATGAATTATAAATCAGTATCCACAGCTATATAGTTTTCTAATAGTGTATTCATTGTAGGGGTAAGTTGTTGGTTTGGTACAAAGCAAACATTTCTATCATTTGTATTTGTATGCAGAAAATGGGAAATGTGGTTCCTAAACCTTTATCTTTTACATAGCAGTATTACTTCCTATAATTGTAATCATTCCTAGCCTTTCTCTCTCTGTCTCTCTCACTTTCTCTGTGTGTGTCTTTGTGTATCATTGTCTCTCTTTACTAGTTTTGTCATCTGGGACTTATAGACCATCATCACTTTGGACAGCAAGAGGAAGACAGAGAGTCCCAAATCACTCTCATGTTACACTACCTGTCTATTGTTGGATTCTTCTGTGATGGTTAACTGCTTTCCTCTTTTCCCTACCATGTGTCAGACTTTGTTACACTCCAGTCTCCAATGTGTGTGTGTGTGTGTGTATGTGTGCGTGTGCGTGTGCGTGTGCGTGTGCGTGTGCGTGTGTGTGTGTGTGTGTGTGTGTGTGTATGCATCCTTCTTTTGTCCCTCTTTCTGCCAGCTCTGCCATGAAGGACCTGTACTCCTGATACCACAGTGTGCCAATTTATATGATATATTATGTTCTTTAATTACAAAGATAACCACAATTTCTACTGTTTCTCCTGCACTTGAGCCTCGCGTACTGGGACCTGCTGAATATTATTACTCTGGACGTTGTAGAAAAGATCAGCCAGTCCCACTGGATAAGAAAGATACTCTGTAAATGCTCTGTAAATGATCTTTTTAATAAGGTCTTGTTATTTCTCACTCTCCTCACTTTAGCTAACGGGCTACAGAACTATATTAAAAATTTGCTTTGGAATTATACGGATCTGTTTTCCTTCAGATGCTTTGAGAATTATGGTTTTAACGCTCTGTGGAGGAAAACCTGTTTATAAAAACATCTATCTTCAGCCACATGGTTTTGCAGGAGCAATGGAATTAATTAACTTATTTGCTGTCTAAAAGGTGTGAAAAGTTGCATTCCATGTTGATAACAGCACTTTTTTTTTCTGATAACAGTTGTTACCAATTATCACAGTGACCACAGGCACTTGCTTTGGCCCTTTCACATTAACAGGCCCCTGTTTGTTGTTCTTGTCCTTTAGTTGTGTGGGCTGGAACTTGTTGAGCATGATTATACAGGACCAGCTTTAGCATTTGCATTCCATTTAGGCGTAATGTGTTTCCCCTGACAATAAGCACTTTATACCTATTAGCATTCACATCGCACTTAACAATGATATTAATTATAATGGATCGTTATAACTGCCCTTGTCAGCACCTGAACAAAGTTAATAGTCTATCAGTTAAATATTAACATTTCACTCCTGTCCTCGTTATCCTTGCTTTAGTTTTGTGGGCTGGGACCTGCAGAATATCATTACTCTGGATGCAGTGGAGGAAGACAGCCGGTCTCAGATCATGCTGAAGAAGGTCCAGTCTCCAGTGGTTCTGCTTTACTGCTCTAAGGACGAGGCCGTCTACATCCTGGAGGAGGCTCGCTCTCTGGGCCTCACCGGATTCGGATACATCTGGATTGTACCGTCCCTGACCACTGGCAACCCGGAAATAACACCTGAAGAGTTCCCATCGGGAATGATTTCGGTGTCGTATGACGACTGGGACTACCCGTTGGAGGCGCGAGTTCGGGATGGTCTGGGGATCATAACATCAGCAGCGGCAGCCATGTTGGAGGAGTACGGCGACATCCCTGAAGCCAAGACGTCTTGTTATGGCCAGATGGAGAAGACGACCAAGCTGCCACCCAGTGCACTGCATAAGTAAGCAAAGAAAGAGTGTGTGTGGATGTGTTTGTTTTGGCATTAATGTCTATAATGATAAGCAAGAAATACATTGAGCTACGTATGTGTCTTTTAAGATGGGAGAAAAATAGAAACAGCAGAATGATGAAGGTTTTTGTGAGGTTTTGTGTATTTTTATAACATCAAGAGAGCAGCGCTGCTAATGCACATAGATATTTGTGTGTATATGAATGTTTGTTTGAGTGCAAGGGTTCCTGCTGCTGTATGCTTGTTTTCACCCTTGTCCTCAGTAATTAGATACTCCCACTAAGTTTCCACCAAGTCTATGTTAAGGATAGAAAGATGCAATTACTGGATAAAAGACCAAGGGATTGAAAGTTGGAGCTAAGAGAATAGAGGAAGTGTAGGAGTCAGAGAGAGAGGGGGGAATGAAAGAGGTGAATTGGAGTTGAGGAGGGAGTTTTCTATTTAGGCAGCAAAGAAAGGGGGAGGGAAAGAAATTGAGACTGGGGTCACAGTGGGAAGCCGCTACAAATGAGTGCTCTCCAAAACTGAAGAGCTCCTTGATGAGTCCTTCTGTTCCTCTTCTCATTTATTCTTCCATCTCTCATTCACTCTCTTCTGTTCTCCTTCTCATCTTGTGCTCACTCCCCAGCAGCCAGTGGGAGATGTTGCAGGTCTTGCCAGCTCTGTCTGGCTTTCCATCTGGCAGAGGACGGAGAGATACAACACACAATCTGTGTTCACATCCCAATATTGTTTTTTTTTAAATAATGATGTGTGAAATTACAAATTGAGACTCTAAATGACAAATTTGATTCCAAAATTTAATTTCATTTTTATTGGTTGCAAATTTCAGAAATTATATCTGTCTTTAATGTGCTTCAGCTTAGAATTAAGATGCAGTACTTCAACTAGAACGTGAGTGAGAAGAAGAATAAATTCAGCCACCCTTGAGAGCATATGGATGTTTGGTTTTTAACAGTCTGCCCATCATTTTGGCAGATACTGAACATAAATATCATATTGGAAATTGAACCAGTGTTTTCATAGTTGTCATGATATCATTCTTTAGTTTGCTTTTGTCTTAGATTAAGGCTTGAAATATGGCCAAAATAACTAACATTAAACACCAACTTGTTCAATATGAATACATTTTTGAAATATCTCTGGTTCACATGTTTTTCTGAGGGTCATGAGGCGAAGTCATTGGTTTTAACCCATGTGAAAAATGTTTTAGCATCCAAAAAGTTTGCATCAAATTAACTTCAGTTAGGTTGCAATATCTCTGGATATTGGAAATGGAAAAGAGGCAGAGAATGAAAAGACAAAGAAAAAGAGAAGAAAGTGGCACAGTGAGAGAATAATGAAACAGATACACTGAGAGAGCACTGAGTGTAGTGGATTTTGTCTAACAGTGGCATTTTCTGATCGGTGAAATCCGCTCTGCTAAACTAATGCTAGTTTATGAAGTAAAGACTGAAGTCTAATATTTTCCACTGAGGTCAGCTTACAGCAACTACCTATAAACGTTTACTGACCTGAAATATTTTCATGTAATTGGTCAATAAATCCACCAGAAACTCACACTACCTTTCAGATGCTACAACAATTTTCATCTGGGTTCTGTAGAAACCAAACCAAGTGCATTGTTTACCGTAGTTAGTTAAGGGGGGCTGGGAGATTTAAACCTTCACTGTAAAATCAAGACTGGGCTGGTTATGTCTGTTTAGAGAGCTTAAAATCTTAACAGGAACTGAGGTAACACAGGAGTTTCTGGCATTGATATGCAACATTTACCTGCCCCCTGCCATGAATTATGATCAATTTGTTACCATAATTTGAAAAGAACATCCAATATTACTGATTGCGGCTTTAATAGCCTCTGTAGGATTTCAAATACCAATCATACACTAATACAGCTCCTCTTTTGTCAGGCAAAACAGATACACCAAAAAGAATTACCACATATCCAGAGCCAGCTGACTTTGTTCCCAGCATGCTCTGCTGCCTCAGGTTGTTACCAAGGTGATGAGTGGCCACAGATGGCTCTGTTGTGGGTGAGAGAGCTCAGCCAATAGGGCTTCAGGGCCAGGACATGAGAAACATGATTGGTCAAGGCTAGGTCGGGGCGACGGGCCAGTGTGGGTTGTTAGACCATCAACGGCTGTCAGGGGAGATATGACGAACACACACACACACACACCGATGTGGGCATACAGACAGACTCATACAGCCAGGCTATATGCACAAATGTACAGTGGGTCACATCACTTTATTCTAAAAGATTGTCTCCTCTTACTGTAAGTTCTTCTGTGTGTCCACTCCTCTCAGACTCAACTGTGATTTGTGACAACAATATAATTTTCAGTGGATGCCTCTCCCTCCCTTAAGTGGTTCAAAAACATGCCACAACAGAGAAAAACTTGTTTTGAAGAAAATAATATCAATAGATGGTGGTGAAATCACAGAAAACGTCTGTGGTGTTTCTAGTATTGTGCAGTGTGGGCTTTCAGTGAAGTTTTACCTCACTCAGTTTTTGCCTGTGACAGCTGTGATGATAAATCCACTGTGACACATCCAAGATGAATATGTTTTGCAGAGTAATAGAAAAATTAAATTAAATAAAAACAGGAGACAAATGACCAACTAAGAGCGCTGGCCAGTGCAGCAATCAGACCAAGTGACAACTTCTGCTCCATATAAAATATGGTGTGTGCATGTGTGGGTTTGTGTGTGTGTGTGTGTATATATGTGTGTGCTTGTACGCGTGCATGTTAGAAACAAGAGAAATATCCCCCCCTTAAGAGAATGTTCTGTCATGACAGATTTACAGTGCACCGCTCACCTTGCTGTGGTGAACAGTGTGCCTTAAAAGACTTTAGCACTTATTTATCAGTGTGTGTGTGTGTGGATGTGTGTATGTGGAAAAGGTGTGGTGGTAGTAGTTTGTTCTGACAGGTAATTTCAGTCTCTAGCCCTGATATATGAGGGTCAGAACTGACGAAATACACACGTGCACCCATACACACTCACACTGAGTCTTGGGGCAGCTGTCATGAGCTGTAGCAAGATGTGTGCTTACACACTACACAATGCAATTGAGAAAAATGCAAAATTCATATGCTGACACAATTTATACTAGTTTAGATGCAACTATGCAATTATCAAGTTATGTTATATGTTGCATAAAACTTCTTAGTGTATTTGTCATTTTTTCTCAAGAGGTAGTGACTTAGTCCATGAATGTATTTTTACACCGTGGAAACAATGATGTCCTAGTGTCCATGCCAGTCACTCCACTACTCATAAATATTACATTACTGCATGATCGTTTGCTAACTATGTCTGTGTGTATATGTGTGTTTATTTGTTATTCCATTGCCATGTGTACATTTCTGTTTGCTGCTCTCCTGAGAGTTGCATACAATCACATACTGAATTCACATACACTACGTGATCTCACAAAGAATAGGTGTGTAAGAATAAATGGGGGATATTCAAATTCATGACCTATACACTGCCACCTGTGTGCATATGAAGTGTGGGTGTGTGTGTAAATAAATGTGTGTCAGCACGTGTCCAGCACTATGTTGAAACTACTGTCTTGTTAGAACCTAATGGCCCAGTTATAAACATTAAAAAACTTGCTTGTTTATCAAACAATAAATACATTTCCCTTGCTTCCTTAAAAGTTCAAACTTTGGACACACAAGTTTTCATCTCAAACGGAGACAGAAAGTGAGAGGAAGTTAAAAAAGAAAGTATGGAAGGAGGAACACATTAGATTGGCAGAGCTGCTAATACATAACACATACTGTGTGTATGTGTGGGCGTGATAGTGAGCATATCTGCAATCATAAAAAATCAGTAAGCTATTTTACCCCTCACATCTCTCCTGTCAGCTTAAGTATTAGCTTGCCTTGCAGGTAGCAGTCTGTGAGAGAGAGGGACTGAATCCTTTTAAATCAAATAAATCTTTGTACATGAATAGCAGATGCGAGCCCGTGTGTGAGTACGCAAAGGCTCTCGGTTTAGTATCATCTGCATGAAAAAGTGATTACGAAGCAAAAGCAGATATCTCCAATTTCAATCTAGAACAATGAGCCAATAGCAGTTCAAGTAGCTAATGCTTAGCCTGAAGTGTCCTTTGGCAGTGGTGGGTATGCATCTCATACAACGCTGTGAGAGCAGTAGTACTCCAGTGGGCTAAAGTTGATGATGGAGCTTACTCAACTAATGGATTACAGCCAAGGCTGTCCAGTTGACTGAAACATAATTTTGAATAATTATAAAGAGCAGGACAACAGTAGATCTGTTTTGCTTGACTCAGTGGCAAGTTTCACCATCATCATTACATGTGGATAGTATATGCAAATGGACAATGTTTAATTTCCCTCCATTTTTAAAAGCTTCTTAAAACCATCAATAGACTCTGTGTTTTTTATGACTAGGGGAAGACGGTTCCAGAGGGTGGGGGCCACCACCACAAAATTAAGCTATGTTTCCTCGTTTCTGTAGTGGTGCATTCAAGGATGGTAAAATGTGGGTCTCCCAAAACACTCCAGTCCCATGCTATGCTAGTAATAGGGAAAAGCAGACACAAAATATCATACTACTAAATACTTTAGAATATCAGTATATTTGGAAGAAAACTAGTTTCATGATATGAGGCTGTATATCGTGCTGTTGAATCAGGCACAAGAGTCTGGAAGAGGAAGTGACCACTGGGTCAGAACGACAGTTAAGCTAAGCTGCTAAGTTTATCTGTGATTCATCCAGAAGAGCTGAATCTAACACAAAAAAAGAGCAGCAGAGTTTTGGCACCACTATTACAGTTTATGAGGCTGAATATAGTGCTGTGTAATCAGACAAAACAGAGTGTGGACTGGAGGAGACACCGACCACCAGAGCTACAGCGCAGCCTGATACACAAATTTCAGCTGCCGAGTTTCTCCGTGATAACACTAACACAAACCAACAAACAACTGACTTTACAATACAATGTCGGAGTAGAGGTATGGCGCCACCATTACAACTTATGAGGCCAAATTTAGTGCTTTGGAATCAAACAAAACAGAGTGTGGAGGAGAGGGTGACTCTGTGCTACAACAAACTTTGCAGTGCTTTGGTGAATCTGTCTTTGTCTTCTGACAGAATATTATATCAGACTTTGGCAACTCTGAATACAGAACAACAACAAACAGTGACTGTGTTCCCTGTAACTTGTGGCTACATCCAGTGGCACCCACTCAGCACTTGGTAACTCACTAACTTTGTCTCTGCTAACTTTGTCTAGTAGAGTGAGTCGGTCAGATTGGACGGGACATGTGCAATACACTCTGGTTGTTGTAGGATTCACCCTTAAGAGTGTTATGGGGAATATACAAACTTTTTCTTAGTATTCTATAGTCATAGGGCACAAAATTAAAAAAATAATTGCACATTTCTACTACATAGGTGACCTAGTTTAAAGAAATCATCATATTCGCAGCGCTGAATTTTTCCTTTAAGCAGGAATAGCATATGATTGACAGCTTGTGTGCTACATCTCACAGATAAATGAACCATCAAGTTGCTCCACTCAGAGAGAGGATGGAGAATAAGGAAGAGATGGCACAGGAGGAGGTAGGAGATATGAATGGAGCTTAGTTAGTAGCAGTTCCTGGCACACAAGAAGTTTATTCATTTGTCATCAAAAGGAAGGGTATCTAACAAAGGTGCTCCAGTGTTGTGCAAGAATTCCTGTCCTAAACATGGATTTGCATACTGGAGAAAAAAAAAACATGATATTAAAACTCAGCTACAGTGAGAAGGATCCCAGGCAATACACAAACAAATCCTGTTTTGTGCAACAAAAGAAATCCTGCTGAAGTAGCTGCTTGGACATATGTTGCATTTTATGGTGCGACTGCAAGCTTGGAAATGACAAAATGTAATTGTTAGCATTAATCTTGTGCTGACCAAACTCACACAGAAAAGTGCACACATACACACGCCACACACACACACACACACACACACACACACACACACACACACACACCAGGGACTACAGGAAGGACAGAGACACTGCTAAGCTAGCATCTACTTCACCTTGTACAGTCATCATTCATGTCACACTAAACACATGCCACCTGAGTGTGTGTTTTAAAATGAATACTCACCCCCCGGTCCTCTTAAAAGACTTAAATCAGGACTGATAGTTGCCCCCATCTTTTTAAGACCTCTTCCTTCCTTTGTGTGTCATTGCACTTCATAGTTCATGAGTGCTCTGACAGTATACATCATTGCTCTGACTGGCCCTTGTCTTGATGAAGGATAAATGTCTCTATCTTTAACACACACATACACACAGTCCCTATAGTAAAGCCTCTTCAGATAAGGTCCTTATCACAATGTCAGACCTTTGTTAACACAGTAAAATCCAGAGCATCTCAGAATAAGTGAGTATTTGAGAGATTGAGACATTTTTTGTGTCAAGAGCACTTAACAGGACAGGACATAGTGTTGTCCCCACAGCAGACTGCTGTTGTGGTATCTGGTCTATTTAAAATAAAATGAACAAACATATGTGTTTGGAAATGTCAGTGTTTTTTTATCATTCATTTTATCAATCCATCATTATAAATGCATTCTTTATTGCTGAGAAAAGAGGAAGAAAAAGTATTGTGTATTGTGTTGATATGGCACTTACTGCTGTAGTGCAGTGTATGTGTGTGCTCTTATATGCCTGCTGCAGTGTATGCAGCGTAAGAAATTTAAAAAAATATTTTGGGGGCAACTTCCGCTCCCACCGTCTAAAAAAATTGGAGTATTTACAAAATTTTGGGGGCACTTTTAAAAAAATACTAATTAATGCATAAAGTTGCTGTTTTTAATGTGAAATGAACCCAAATTAAAATGCACACAGTAAACACCATCTCATTTGTAATAATTGTCTACATTTTCTAACTACAATAATAAGCACATGAAAACAAACAATTCAGGCCTATTCCCTTCCAACTGGTTCTGAGATCATGTCATTTTCAGATCTCCCACAAGTCAAAACCAGTCTAACTTAGATGATTCCATCATTGTGGGTCTGATGCGTTGTATGCCACTGCCTCAAGTGTTTCACAAAATTACAGACTAGTAGCTACAAGTACTGTCAAAATAATCCCTCCTTATTGATGCAGTTCTGGAAATATCTCCAGTTAGCATGCTTTATTTAATCACCACACTTAGCCCTGCTGACGATTTGAGCATGTATGAAATAACATTATAGACTCGACTATTCAGCACTGCGTCATTGTCAGCAAGTCGGCAATACCCACATGTAGGCTGTAACATTAACGTTATCTAGCCAACAATAATGTTAGCCAACGCGCCAGACCAAAGACATTTTAAAGTCTCTAGTGTTAGCGTTAATGTTACTTACTATATGCAAATGGATGATGCTTGCTTGTTTGGTGACAATAAGCTGAATACTATTTAACCTGTTTGTTTCCTTTAACAAAGTCGTGATTAGCCTTTAGCTTTCGAAGGCTATTTTTGAATGACTGAGCCCTGCATGCTTTACAGAAGAGGAGAGTCATCTTAGTCACCTCTTCAAACCAGTCTATTTTCCAGTTTTGAATTGTAGAAGTGGCAACTTTCTTTGCTGTCATATTTGCTGGGGGTGCTGTTGGTGACGGGGCCCAGGATTTGGGCTGCTTTCTCCGGTAACGTAACAGTTGGAGCTTTTTTAATGAGGGACCGGTCCATCGCAGCAGCCAAATTCACTGCAGGTGCAGGATTGCATGGCCTCTGCCAGGTATCGTAACAGCAGCGTAGCGTGAACAATAGCGCTGTTTATGTGAGTGTGTTAGAGCCGGAAATGGAAATTAAATGAATTGAATGAAAATAAAATGATGGCTTAATGTAGGATTAGGATATTGGCCTAAACTGGAAAAATCTTGGGGGCAATTTTTGCCCCTTGATCACGGTTTTTAGGGGCATTCTGAGATTTCTTGGAGCATTTTTGCCCTTGCCCCTGTTAATTTCTGATGCTTGGTGTACGTGTACTGTTGGTTAACTCTGGTGCAGTGCCCCCACCCCAACTCCCTTTGCTCCAAAATAAGGGGAAGGGAGGAAAAAATAACACAGAAGATATTTTTATCCTAACTCTGTCGACTGTCGAGGCTTAGTCCTCCTACTCTCTCGTCATACTTTCCCTTCTCCCCTTTCCATCTCTCTCACTCAATCTCTCTTATCTTTATTCTCGCTCTCATTTTTTTTCGGGTGCTCCTTCTCCACTGTCTCTCCACCTCTGCACCCTCTCCTCATCCCCCCTAATGAATAGAGAGATTACTGATATAATGGGAGGCTGGAAAGTGAGAGAAATTGGATGCTTTGCTATGATCTCAGTCCTACAGGGGAGAGGAAACATTACATGGAGGATTGTTGAGGTGGGCAAAGTAATTGTCTGTGTTTATGTGTGTGCAGGGATGTTCAGTTGGGGGTGTTTAGGGTCATTTTCCAGCATGTACACTCCAGTCTGTGTCCGTATCCTAGCAACACCCTAGGTCCACCTGTTCAATGGGCGTCAGCCCAAACATACTTGCAGACATACACACACAATCTGCCTGTCCTGTCTGCATCCTGTTCTTGCTTTCAAACACAATGGTGCACTATGTAGGATGTTTCATTATGATTTTCACATGAACAGCCAGTGACACATATACAACATATTTATCACAGAACTGCACTGGTAGTCATAATAATAATGATATTTCATGCAGAGAATAGACAGAGGTGCCTATTTTTCATTTTGCCTGTTGGAAAAAGCTGAGGTCTGGCATTCGATTGAATTCAATCTCAGAAAAGTTATACATCATTTTTTAAAGCTGCACTAGAAACATTTTTATATATATATATATATAAAAAAAACCCTCACTGCTCTTGAACCTGAATCACAAAGAATCAACTGAGATATCTAAACTGAGAGGCTTTAGATTTACACTGTTTGCCAGAATTAAAGTTTAACCTGTAAAGTGGTCACTGGCAGGAAATGATTAATGAAAAAAAGGGTCTCCCAAATATTTGATGACAAGATAGGAGGATTGAATAAGGTTGTCTGAATATCTTCAACTAATGCTCCCAAACAATACATCATTTTGAAAGAAAGAAGAGCAAAGGCTTCCGTTTTGCATGTGAATTTGTGTGTTTGTGTCTCTTCTAGATTGATGGCTGCAAAGTGCAGAATGGGCTGTTGTCTAAAAGAGCAGCCTGGGTGCTGGTATTGATTCCAGCACCTCTTTCTCTGCTGTAGTCGCACATACAGTAATTGGGTTCAGCACTGGACCCTGTGTCCAATCAAATGGCTTAATACTACTCACCTGGTTGCTTGCAGGCCAATCGGATTATTTTAATCACGAAACCCGCTCAATCCCCTTATCTCTGGCTGATTTCATCTGAGCATTGAGAGGCTGTGCATGTGTGTTACCAGCAGCAATTTAGAGGGACATGTAGATATTGTGAAATGGCACCACACACACACAAACACACATATTACACAGCCTTTTTCTCCATTATCTCTGTGGCCATCCTTGTGACTTGGAATTATAATTGGTTTAGACTCCTGGTATGTGTAATATGCAAGTGAGTGAGTCTGTAACAGCTGAAATAATAAAAACACATTGAATTTACTTAAACTGACAATTACAGTTAAATCCTGCAGAGCATGTACTGGTTCATAGTATGTGTGGGATTAAAGCTGCATCACAGTATGCAAGTTTTTTCATCTATTAAAAAAAGGAATTAATTGCTAACTGGAAATTCAACAAAAACGGCTCTTGCTCCCTTTAATTGAGACTTGAAAAATCAAAGCTTTAAAAAGGAATAAGAAGTTATTGAAGTTTGGCAGGGACAGAGAATCACAGAGATAAACAGACAGATATACAGAGGGAGAGATATTTTGTAATGAAGGGATTGGCTGATTCACTATTTTTTGGCAGAAATCACCTAAATAAGTCTCTTAAAGGATGATTTTTCATGCCTGTCATATTCAGGCACTCAATGGACATTGAAACAGGTTTTTCTTGCTGTAATCATTTGTCCTTTTCATAGTGGCCATTAAGAGATCCATTCCTAATGCGCTTCCAGCGTAAGTGATGGGGAGCAAAATTGGCAGTCCTCCTTCAGTGCAAAAATGTATTTAAAAGTTTATCCAAAGCTAATATGAAACTTCAGCAATCCACATTTTTCATATAAAGTGGACATCTTTCAAAGGGAAACACTGCCTGGGGAAACAAAAAGAGGGAATTTTATTCTAAAAAGAAAATAACTTGGAAGATATCTACTTGATTTAACTAACTCGGACTGCTGACGCATCATATTAGATTTAGATGGTACATTTTTGAACAAAATGAGGACTGTGGATTTTGTCCCCCTTCACTTACATTGTAAGCGCATTTGAAAGGGATCTTTTAATAGCCAGTGTTAGCAGCAAGGAAAACCTCTTTCAGTGTTCATACGGGCACCTGACTGTTGTTTTAAGACAGAAAAATTGTGAACCTGTCCTTTGATGTGTATGCCGCATAAGCAAACAGTGTATCAAATGACACAAGTAATAAGCTTCTAAAAGCACAATTTGCTCCATACACTACAGCGTTTGGCTGCACAATGTCCTACACAGCATGAAATGCCTCACCTGCAGCGCTCCTCTGTGGCTTTTCAAAGACACATCACATGGGCACATATTCCATTTAGAAGTTTGCCCCGTCGCCCGGGCGCAAGAATGGAGTAGAGGAGGAAGGAAAGAGGAGCTGTCTCTCCCGTGTTGTACATGACCACTGACAGAAGGAGTGAGGAAGACAGAGTGGGGAAGGACAGCCATGATTAATGTGGAGGCTATGTGGACCCAAGAATATCTTCCCAATGCCCTCCATCTTAGCTAATGTGACCTGCCATATGGGTCACTCATTACAGTGTGTGTATAAGTGTGTGTGTGCATGTGTGTGTGTGTGTGTGCGGTGAGTGCTAGTATGGACAGACTATCGCTTTAGGTACTATCTGCACTCACTCTCTTTTTTCTCTTTCAACTGTACTATAATTGTAAATTTTGGATCCTTTCACATTATACTAGGCACACACACGTATATTTTGTAGGATTTGAATAGATTTTTATGTCCCTCAGCATTAAACGTTGAGTCTATGTCCACTTGCTTTTTATTTCAGGAATGTAGTCATAATCCAATCCATGTGAATCAACTTTACAACTTTCAATGCAATAGAGCGTGTGTGAATATTTTAGGATAGTAATACCAGTAGATTGTAAATTGACTTTTTCTCATGCTAATGTAATTCAATTTCCTCTTTTTCCTCTGTTTCTTCTCGCCCGCATTCATTTATTTCCTTTTTCTCATTCGCTCATTTCTCCGACTCTCCCCCTTTTCCTTGTTACCTCTCTGACTTCTTCTCTTGTCACCCTCTGCCCCACTACTCCTCACCCCTCTCTCTCTCTCTCTCTGTCCCCCTCCGCTCCTCTTCCTCGTAGATACATGATGAATGTGACGTGGGATGGCAGAGACCTGTCATTCACAGAAGACGGGTACCAGGAAAATCCAAAGCTGGTGGTCATTGTTCTCAACAAGGACAGAGAGTGGGAGAAGGTAGGATCTGACCAGTGTGTGTCTGTGTGTGTATGTGCATGGAAAAGTGTGCACATATTCCTGTCTGTTCTTCTGGACCATGATACCACTTTTACCATAGTTTTGGGGGTTATTCTATGATTACACATTTATTACACATATTGGGTTTTAAAGGCTGAGTCTGATGTTTTTCTAGACTAAATGTAAAATAATATAAAAATGAGAGAAAATAAAGTGGGAATTTGGACCCCAGTATTTCTGAAAACCTGGCTATAACCCTAGATATTATCATTCGTATTATACATATATAGTATATTATCTTACATCCTGCCACTTTTTTTTTTCTATTTTTGCAGATATCTGCTAATATCGACCTGCCAATGTATAGGACCACCTACTGAAACTTAAAAAAAAAAAAAATCAAGGGAGAAAAACAACACCCGCAGTGTTTGATTGGCAAGTGATCTCTGAGAACCTCCATGTAAAAACAAAACCAGAAACAAATGCTAAACATCAGCATCGAAAATGCTACCTCTGTCTCATTGTGCGACACCTACAGTTGATCAATGAGCTCATTTACCAGCAACGTTATGGATTTCTTTAACTAGTTAATGTGGGGGAGCTTCCATAAAGAATGGCCACAGTGAATGGCTAAGTATTCTCGCCGTTGTAATGGCCTTTAAAATGGCAGCCATGTATCTTTATACCTACATCAGTCTGCTTCTCGCAGGCTTAAATACCTTATATTTAATAGCTCATACTTCACAGTTTGTGAGGCAAAGAAGAAGTTTGAGATAGGGATAAAAAAAGAGAGAGGTGTGGCCAAAGGCAGGGTTTTGATAAGGAAGAAAGGGGGATAGATGGTTATGTCTTTCTGTCTTTATTGTCTTTCCATCCCTTTAATTTTGTAATTCTCTCCTACCATCCTCTCATTTTTTTATCATGTCCTTCACACTGCCTGTCTCTCCTCACATCCCTCTTCCTTCACTTTATTTCTCTTTCCCACTTTCTTTCGTGTCTTCATTACTTTTTGTTTCTGCTTCTGTATTCCACACTTTCCTCCCTTCTTTTTCCTCTATACCATCCCTCCATCCTTTCTTCCTTTCTTTCCCAGGCCAGATAATCTGTGCACTCCCGTCTGTCTTTAGCTGTGATTGCTGTTGTGGTCTCTGATAGCACCTCAAACCACAGTTAATCAAAAACTGAGACCTCTGTTATTGGGGTGGCGAGGGGTCACTGCTCCTGTATGTGTGTGTATGTTTACCCTTCCACACTGGTTATTGACAGAAACACTATTCGAGAGACTTGTGCTTTGACAAATCAGGTTTTTATTCAGGTCACATCCCTGCTTGTGTGTGTGTGAGAGTGTGCGTTACAGTATTCGGTTTAGTTTGCCGCAATCCGTACAGTCTCCACCCAATCTTGAGACTAGCTTTTTCATATTTCATACTGACACACACCCAGACTCACACACACATACACACACACACACACACACATACACACACAAAAGACCCTTTGTTGGTGTGCAGAGGGGAGGTAGAGTATGTTGCTGTAAACAGAGAGCCTGTGAAATTGATCAGTACCACTTCACTGTGGTGCAGAGAAAGAGACTGAAGGCAAGAGACACAGAGACCCAAAGTGGAAACATAATTGGGAACTGCTCTCTATCTCTCTCTTTCTCTCTCTCTCTCTCTCTCTCTCTCCCTCTCTCTGGTGCAGCCGTCCCACCCTTGCACCAGAAATCAGTGGCACAGAGAGAGAGAGAGAGAGAGAGAGAGAGAGAGAGAGACTTCCATGATGATCAAGAGATAAAAATTCAGAAACTGCACTAAAATATGGATATGCACTAAAAATATAAAATGTGTCCCCTTGGGGCACAGGAGGAAGAGACAGGGGGGGAGAGGAGCAATATGGAGCGATACGGAGACGAGTGAACGATGGAGACAGATGGGCCGAGGTAGTGAGAGCAAATGTGGGAGAGAAAAATAGACAAAGAGATAGAGAGAAAGAGAGGAAAACGGAGGAAGAGAGAGAGGTGGAACTGAGCCATCAGCATGTGTATGTTTTCTTCTTTTTTTTTTTTCACCCACTACAGGTGTTTAGCACTCAGGTTTTCAAAGCAACCACACCTGCGGTTCTCTGCAACACACACGCACAAACACACACACACACACACACACACACACACTTGCATACACATGGAGTTGGTTAGATGGTATATTTTTGAGTTCTGGGGAGAGTCACACCTGTTTGGTTGGATGTGTATGGTGTTTGGGATTTTTTGAGGGTTATGTAATTGCCATTAAATTGCTGTTTAGTCAAAAGAAGCGCAGATTGCAGCAAGTCATGCAGGTATATTTGACTGGCTCACAAGTGCGGCATTATGGGGGTTTTCAAAATTTGGCTTTTTAACAGTGAAGATGGATGTGGCAGTAATACATTACAATACATTATAGTAATGTGGTTACTTTTTCAGTAAAGAGAAGTGTAAGATATTGCAATTTGAAATTCAGCAAATTCATTATATTTACTACTCTCAGTAACGCTTCATTACATAAACATGTTGGGGGTCTTGTTTCCATTTTTTCAAGTAACTTGCCCAACACTGGTCTCCATATCACAAAATGCTAATATGTTGTAATGAGGCTGCATCCAGAGGAAGCAGTAAATTAATTCAATTTTGGTGCAGAACGGTTTAAAGGAGCCGGCTTTACTTTGAGGATGAAGGCCACACACACACACACATACTGTCTGCAAACACATATTTACACACACATAAAAAACTGAGTTCACTACTTATTTAATTAAAATGTACATTGAACTTTAGGTTTTGCTGAATATTATCCCTCCATTACTTGTGAGACTCATTCAAAACACTTTCAAAACAGCTTAACATAATTTCAGTCAAGAGTGACCGACAAGAGATTAAAATAAATGTCTTCAAGGTTCGGTGTAAATGGCAATGTGTTGTTTGATGACACAGGAGAGGTTATTTGGGCGAAATGATGAACTTGAAAATGAGCAAGTCAGGGTCCTGGATGCTGGTAGTGAGGGAAAGGAGGAGGAGGGTTTCACTTATTTTATATTCAACGTAAAGGCTTTCCTTAGGATAATAGAATCCACAGTGGAGAAATTCATAAATATGTATCAATTGACTCCTGTGCTCTGAGAATTCAGGAAATTCAGAAAATGTATAGCGTTCAAGTATAAAAACATTACTGCGACCCAGCTTTGGAAACTGTGAAAATGTATGCCTCCAGAATCAGTGACAGAAGCGATGATGAATTTTCATTCACGTTTCATTCAGAGATATAGTATAACGTCATTGACGGAATGAGAAAAGTGTATTTACCAATTAGAACCAGGATGTTATGTTTTATTCCTGCTGAGTAGATGGAGTGTGTAAATTGCTTAAGGAACTGCTGCAGTGTTAGCAGCCAGTTCACAAAATAATTATTACAGACAGCATGGGATTTGTGCTTGGAGAATCACAATATGGAGAGCAGACACACGTAAAGCCCACTTCCATACACACACACACACACACACACACACACACACTTCCAAATCAACAAAAACTGACCTACACATGAACACATGCAAACACGAACTTCATTTTCTCAATCTACTATTCTCTGCATCTTAATAAAAGTGCTACACTTTCTGTGGAGCACTATGGAATTTGTGGATTCATCTTTCTCTCACTCTTCTGCTTTTTCATCCCCTTCCTCTCTGCCCTTGTTTTGTCACACACACACACACATACACACACAGGCATGCACGTGCATCCTCACGCATGCATGCAGACACACACACACACAAACACATTCACACATATACACAGAGCAAGCGTAGGAGAGGGAGAGCCAAATCCATTTTCCCGACATAATTTTGTCTGACAGGAGTGACAGATACTGTTTTATGACTGAATGGTTTTCTCCACGCTATTAGGAACTCATTCTCCCATAGTGCAACTTGCCACAGCGATAACTCTCCCAGCGAGAATGGCACAGAGAAGGTGCTCAGTGTAGGAGCGCTGACCCCTGTTTTCTTTATTCTTGTAACATTCTCTCTCACTTGTTCAGCAAGGTCCTGGTTGATTGTAGCCCCTGAGTATGTGTGTGTGTGTGTGTGGTTGTATAGGTCAAACACTGAATGACAGAAAGACAGGGGGAGACGGAGCGAGAGAGAGATAAAGAAAAAAAGAAGACAGCGTGAAATGAAATAGAGAGCAAGAAATGCAGGTACAGAAAAGAGCAAGGCCATCATAAATAAAGACAAAGAAAGATGAAGAGGAAAATAGTGAGAGCAGAAAAAAGAGAGGGCATGTTTGAGGTGACAAAAGAAAGAGAAGGAGATGAAACCAAAAAAAAAAAACAAGGGCTTTTTAGAAAGATAAGAAAAGATGCAGAGAAACACAGCTGTTCTGGGGGCAGAATGTCATCTCATCACCAAGTGGCTCTAAATCCATCGCAAAGTGATGATGCGATAGGATTGCCGCTATGAGATGTTATAATGCGGTAATCCCACGGGCCCTATCATCGTAACCTCCCACTGTCCTCGCTGTCACACCACACTGCTTTCCATGTATTGTGTGTGTGCGTAATATCTGGTATTTCATACGGGGAAATTCAGCAATCTGCTGCCTAGCCGGTCGATAGAGAGAATCCTCTCTCCTCTCTCTAGGCATTAATTTATAACCCCTCTTTCTTTAATTAGAGAGAAGGAGAGATAGAGAGGAAGAGGGAAGAGGAGAGCAGGTGGACAGGAAATCAGAAGGGGCTGCTGAAGTCAGCTTCTTCTTTCCCTCCTCCTCCTCCTCCTCCCCCTCCTTTTCCTTGCTCCCATTTTCAACCTTCTTCCGAGCAGAACATTTATCTCTCCACTGAGTTTATTGATTGATCCAACCAAATCAGAGCCACTCCTCAAAAGCTTACATTCATGATGAAATGGATTAAACAGACTTGAGAGTTGTATGTCTATTTTTAAGTTTCTGTTCCAAAAGGTGACATGACATGACAGCGCTTCTTATTGATACATAAAGGTGCAACAAGTAGTTAAACCAAGCTAAGTAGATCATTGTTGGATCAGCTTTCTGTACAGCAGCTGCTGCACTTTCTGTGACCCACTGGAAATCTTCTGAACTTAGAAAGGAAGACAAGTGTAGAAAAATGTAGCTAAAGTGTTTTTTTTTTCCCCACTTCCAACATGAAATATCACTCATTATGTTACACAGTTAAAATACCAGTGAAGTATGTTTATCAGCATAATGCACTCAGCTGGGATCTGCAGCTTTAGAGTTTCAAAACACCAGAAAATGATTCCAAACTGCTCGTGGAGTACAATTCAAATGTTTTACTCCCACACTTTTTTTTATATCTTCCCTGGATCCTCTCTGTTTGTTTTTCTCACAAATCCCTCATTCTGTGACACAAGTCCTGTCTTTTTTTTTTTTTTTTTTTTTTACCACCTCACTTAAACATCCCATTTCCTGGTCTACCTCCCCACCCACATACTGGTGTGCTCGCATACATGCACGCAGTCACTCACTTGTGAAATGCAAAACAGCTGGGGTAAGACAGATTGACAAATGCGGCCGTTCCCTGGAGAGCGAAGGTGACACACAAGCACCTACCCCTTCACCCCAACACTAACGCCTACACACACACAGACACACACACACACACACACACACACACACACACACACACAATCAGAGATGTAGCTGACAGCAGAGTGAGCTGTTGACAGTGGTGCAGAGTACGCACAGAGAAAAGACTCTAATCCCTGTCAGAGGATAGAAAACCACTCAAAGCAAAACAATTAAAATGCTAATTTCACTTCCTCCTCTCTGCTCGCCTGTTAATGACTTAGCCAGGCATACAGGCTGAGCAACAACGTGTGTGTGTGTGTGTGTGTGTGTGTATGTGTGTCTAACAACCATTGCTCCATGACTCCAAGGTCAAAAGGTTGAACCATTATGTGCATTATGTGTGATAGTGTGCATTTAATATTTTAGGATTCTATTTTATTCACAAAGACAAAACAAAATTTTCTAGTATCTTCACTTTTCTCTATTTGTGAGCATGTGACACAATAGGCTTAAACATCCACTGCTGAATCTACGCGATTTAGCCCATGGATGTTTGTGTTGCTGAGTGTGTGTGTGTGTGTATGTGTGCAACACACAAAACAACTTACGCAGTGAAGTCACTCCATTCCACACTACAGCTGTATTGCTTTATGATGCGAGGAGAAAGAGAGAGAGAAGAAGAAGAAAGAAAGACTTTTGAAATGGAAGGAAAGAGTGAGAGCGAGGTTTTGCCATTTTCTGGCTCCTGTAACATTAATAATTGAGAGTTGAGCAAAGCCTTGCTGCCTGCTGCTCTACCTCTCTTTCTCTCTGCCTCCCGTCTGACACAAAGATGAGTAAATACCATGTGCACGTACGCACACACACACACTCACACACATACGCTCACACACTTACATATAGAGACAGGTGTGGGTGGGCAGAAAGCATCCATAGGGGAATCTGTGACATCACAGCTCAGAAAACTTTCTGAATTATTAAAAGAGGCACATCGTTGTCATACCATCACATGCCTCTCTCTCCCACTCTCTGTCTCTCTCTCTCTCTCTCTCTCATATATGTGTTTGCATTCATCGCCATATACCCCTCTGTGTGCATTTTGTCATGCATCCCTATACACCATGCTTTTAACCTGTTGTGTTGTACAGCCATACCAGCAGTCACATGTATTATGATCTGTGAACAACATGTATGTGTGTTTTGTGCCCAAAAAAACATTTCTGTAAAATGTTAACGTGTGTCAAGTCATATCCACTTCCTATCTTCTTTATGAGTTGTTAGGCAACTGATTGCAGCAGCAAGGAAAGAAAAGTAAGAAATTACTTTTGTTCTTGTCTCATCACAATCACCAGCTGGATCATTCCCACTGCTTCCACTTCATGTGACTTAACAAACTGTTAACTCATTTATAATCTCCTTCTTTTTATCCTCCTGTCCTTTCCCCCCCAGATGGGGAAACTGGACAACCGCAGCCTGACATTGAAATACCCGGTGTGGCCGCGCTTCAACTCCTTTGGTGACGCTGAGCTTGACGACAACCACCTGTCCATCGTCACTTTAGAGGAGAAACCTTTCGTTATTGTCGAGGATGTAGAGAGGCTCACTGGAACCTGCATGAGGAACTCTGTACCCTGCAGGAAGCATATCAAAGAGTAAGTCAACCGTTGTTTTATTTATGTATCTGTCTGTCTATCCATACATGAATATGATAATCTTATTGAATACATTAATTTAGACTCCCCCATCGCATACTAGTATAACATTTTAATCTTAATTACAGAAAAATAAGTTTTATATCAGATAAGATGGACATAAAATTACACCAACTTTCCATTTTCCTCAGCACTGTCACTGCCCTCCTCAGTATGCTCTCTCTCATTTCTCTCATGAGCACGGAAAGAGGTGCAGTGTGCAATCTTTGCAGCAGCCTCTGTCCTCCCTCTGAAAATGGAGGCAACTGCTGAACTCAGCAATTTATTTCCTTCCTTACCAATTTTCTTTCTAATGCCCAAATACCTCTAGCGCCTTGCTATATTTTGATACACACAGCAAGAGTGGCTTAGAGTATGTGTGTTTGCGTCACTGAGTGGCTTGAGTGCTGTTCAATCAAAGCATGTAATTGGTTTGTAGATGATAACTCAATATTATTTCTCTCCACTGGAACACTCATACTCACGGACGCACTTTGTGTCAATCTTACCACTACGTCCATAACTACTACACAAACACACATGTCCGAACACACACGCCAACAGAGCTGATTAAGCGGTAATAGTGTCCCAGGGAAGAGGCCAACAGAGATTTTCATCCAGTGAAGTAGGGCGGACAATAAAGCATCTCCAAGGAGGAACGCAAACACACACACACACACACACACACACACACACACAAGCTCATATACAGTCTCTGTTGCCACATGTCCACTCACTCACAGGCCAATGCATTCGGGTGCCTTCCTCCCTCCCACAGCGCAATTCCCACTCAAGCATCCGTAGTGTCCATTTGAAGAAAGAAGGGATAGATGGAGGGGAAGAAAGAGGCAGAGAGAGAGTGAGAGAGAGAGAGAGAGAGAGAGAGAGGAGTGGTGGAGGGGGTTGGATCAGGGGTGGTGGAGGACTATCCATGCATGCAGAACCACAAATTCACTCATCCAGGCTGGGCCTAAGAACAACCCATACTCACACTCGCAATCACACACATACCCACACTGCCCTCTCTGGAGACCCCTCAGGCCCTGTAGCGGTTCTATATCAAGTTGGCCTGGCAACTTCACAAACAGCCTCCATAACATCACATGCTCTGCCTGAACTGTACTATGGCCTGCCTAAATGGGTACACTGTGTTCATGAATGCAGCTATTACAGTTCTGGCCTATATGCTTGCTCTATGACTGCCCCCGCCAGCTGAACCTGCCAGAAACTTGACGTAGTTGTCCTCGTTTCTGTTATTACAGTATCATCATAGATCTCGTTCCCTGCACGGATCCTCTCTCCTCCCTGTACTATTTTATAACTATGTTTTTCCATCATCCATCATTTAAAAAATATTGCATTTAAAACAACCAAGTTTGCAGACATAACTGTTATGCTTACCACAGTTGCTTCTAAATTCGACACAATGTGCCAGCTGAAAAATAGATAGATAGATAGATAGATAGATAGATAGATAGATAGAGGAGTTGGACAAATAGATATTGCATTATAGAAGGAACTGTCAAAGTTTTTATTTTAGATTGATTAGGAAACAAGACCCATACTGTTCACATACTCTGGTAATGAATTACACTGATTTTGTTGACATATGGTATGTTTGTAGGGACATTTAAATGCAAATGAGCTTATTTAATTCATTTTAAATTGTCTCCAGCAGCTGCTATAGATGATATCTGGTTATATCTGTAGAAAATTACCCTGGGCGGTCTCACAAAAAGTCATTCACAACCGGTGAAAGACCTGCGCTTGTCTTCTTTTTTTTTTCTTCAAATGAACCTTTTCTCTCTTGTGTAAAACTATTGGGCCATAAAAAGTAAATTCCTTTTCAGTTGAAGACAGGGAGAAATTCCACTTGGGGTGACATTCGTTTGACAGATCGATGGCGACTAGTGAGGGTAACACAGGAGTTTGCACTTGAGGCAAAAATTGGCTAATGTTTTTCCAACACCACAGAAATCCTCCAAAGTGACAGAGTTTCAGCTCTGAAGGTAACTGCGGAGTCACGACCGGATGTGTGAAGGGTTTTTTCCCCCCCCCCACTTTCCATCAAGTTTGTATTCAGGTTGTTAAACTAAAGGACGAGGTTATCTTCTCCTAATTAGCACATATCTAAAAGTTAAATGAGAGTCCCAGGTGGCTGAAAGTTGATATGCACTTGTATGCATGTGTGTGTGTGAGTGAGTGTGCATGAACAGTGTGTGAACTCTCCTGCTCTCAAATTCATATACACAGATGGTACAAGGCTTGCAGATGCAGTGCCTTCATAAACCTCCTTCTCTAGAGAGACACAGAGGTAGAAGGAGCATATTTTTCAAGTCTTCTGATGTCACTGCTGAATAGAACAACCTGATCTTAAAGGTGAAAATGTCCCAGGGCGATATGTGTTCATTGGTGCATTCATATAAATTTAACAAGTGGGATGGAAAGACAAGCAAAGGTTTTTGGGTTTTTTTTGTTTTTTTTAACACAACTGTATGAAATGTTTTATTCTGTGCCATTTCATTCATTTTCTGTTACTAAACCAAAAATGCTAATTTTTCATGGCAGCTGCTGCTTCAAAATCATCTGCTAACGATGTGTGTGTTTTGTTTGTGTTTCTGTAGCAACACAACTGAGGCTGGTGGGACATACATTAAGAAGTGCTGTAAAGGCTTCTGCATCGATATTCTGAAGAAGATTGCCAAGTATGTCAAATTCACCTATGACCTGTACCTGGTAACCAATGGAAAACATGGAAAGAAGATCAACAATGTCTGGAATGGGATGGTGGGAGAGGTAAGAGGAACATCTGTACAAGTGTATTTGTGTATGTGTGTAAAATACAACTAATTCTGAATCAGAGTTCAATCAATAAAGATCCCTGGAATCAGACAGCAGGTCAATATCTTGTGTGCAACCAGGGAAAAGGATATTTACAGCCTTTAATCAAAAATCCTGCTTGAAGACTATTGAGCTCATTATAAATGGCAGGTGTATTTTGCATTGGACTAACATTTTACTACGAAGATGGAGGGAGATTTGTAGAGACTACATAGATTATTATTTTAATATTTCTAAATCTGTCACGTAACACATTTAATCTAAGTTTATGGCATATGTATTAAGGAATTAGCTGCAGAGTTACTGTATATTTCAATGTATGTGTGCATTGAAGTAACACATTTTATTTTATTCATATCAAAGAATACATTGACATTGAACACTATAGTCTTGAATTTGGCACTGCTGCAGGAAACCACCAAAACAAAACAATGAGAGTACCCTCCAGTCGATGAGTATTTTAGAAAGAGTGTGAGCATGATGTGTAATGGTATTGACTGGTCTCCACTTTTAGTTTGCAGCCCATTTAAATTTGATAATCCAAGCCAAGAGGAAATTAGAATGTTTAAGTGACAGGGCATTCTGTGTATTAGACAAAATGTACGTTCAAAAATGAAGCTTTAAGTTTTAACTTTGCAAAACTGTTGCGGAATGGAGAAAAAAAAGTGCTCACCTTTGAGGCTTTGGCACCAACTGTAAACGCTAAGAAAGTAAACAAATCTTAGCTACTCCTGCAGAAAACTCCTTTGCATATCTTTTATTACCAGCTTCACCTTGAAGGTGAAGTCCCAGAGTTCATTTGAGGACTGTAAACTTTATTGCTGTCTATATTTTTTATGGCAGACCTTATTCCCTGAGCTGAATTTTATCTGGCATTCATCTTACAGTATTTAGCGGTGACTCCCACTTGCATATTGATTATATTGATTAGAATGACTTTATTGATGTACAGTCAATAGAATTCATTTTCTGGTGCACGGATATATTGTTAGCATTTACTTTGGCTTTTAGTTTTGACTGTATCATGGTGAAAGACAATTTTTATTTGCAGAGACTGAAGAAAATAACTAAACATGTTTTTTTTTAGACACACATTGAACCATATAATGTAAATTGTCCTCTTCTTCTTCTTTTCTTGTGTCCCCCTCTTGGCCATTTCCCCATTTTAAATGTGATCTATACATAATCCTTCTCCCACTTTCAACCTATTTCACCCACTCCTTACATATCTTGTCTTCTCACCTTTTTTCATCCTCTTCCCTCTCATCCTGACAACCTTGCTTGTCAACCCCCCCCCCCACCATTTCTTTTTTCTCCTTCTTTGGATCCATCTCTCACTCACTCCTCCCTCTCCTGTTATCCCTCACTCACTTTTCTTATCCATCCATCCTTCCTCCCTCTCTTTGTCCCTGCGTTCATCCCTCTCCTCCACCTCCCCTCCTCAGGTGGTCTATAAGAAAGCCGTCATGGCCGTCGGATCTCTGACGATCAATGAGGAGCGTTCTGAGGTCATCGATTTCTCCGTCCCGTTCGTGGAAACCGGGATCAGCGTCATGGTCTCCCGTAGTAACGGAACCGTTTCCCCATCAGCCTTTCTCGGTAACTGTCACCGAACAACTGTTGCTTTGTTGCTGGACTCAGGAGGGAGGGAGAGGAAGATCTGTCTTGTTTGCTTTTTCGGTTTGTGTGAGTGTAGAGGGGTATTTGTTTTGGGTGTGTGTGTGCGTTCCCTGAGATACAGTGCTGACAACACAATTCAGTTCTATTACACAGCTGTCAATACTTGCTCTTTCATCGGAGGGATTTAGCTCAACTCCTACTTCCTGTCACAATGACTCTCACTTACCTGAGAGGGACTTAACCACAGGATTTTAACCTGAGCGACCATGTATATCCCTGTTTTGGCTGCTCAGTCACGTTCATTTGACGCGTAGCGCTTCAGCATCTATATCCAAGTTCCTGCACTCACGCATAACGTATGAGGCCACAGACACCAAGGCACACACTGGCGCAAACACACACAACCAGCTGATTTGCACATGCATAAGACTGCAGAGAGAAACACACACACATGTCAGCACACACAGGCGCACACACACACAGGAACACACATTGACATGTATGCAGCATGCAGTTACTGCTGTGAAAGTGGCAATTATAAGGGCTTAGCAGGAAAACCCCATAATGGCTGCTTGCCAGCACGCACACACACTTGTGCACACACAGGGCAAAACCCTGTGCCAGCAGTGCTCTCCCATATATTAGAGCAGGGTTTCATCTCTGCAGCAGTGTTGTGAGCTCAGAGGGAGGACAGGACTGCTAACACCAGGACTTCCTATACTGTACGCCTCCTCACACTGTCAAATAGATGTGCCTGTGTATATATAAGTGGGGAGGGGGGGGGGGGGGGGGGGGGTTATGTAGGGGCTCTGTGAACATGCAGAGGTCAGCTTGTTATCCATGTATGTGTATGTGTGTGTGTGTGTGTGTGTGTGTGTGTGTGTGTGTGTGTGTGTGTGTGTGTGTGTTTGTGTGTGTTGGTGTGCATGCATGTTAAATGTATTCTTGCAGTTAATGGAAAGACAGAAAGAGAGTAAGCATGAATCAGAAAAAAGTGACATTTAATATATAAAATTTAACCAAACATGCGTTAATACTTAATCTCTGTCTTCTTCTTTCTTTCTTTCTCTATCGTAGAGCCATTCAGTGCATCAGTGTGGGTGATGATGTTTGTGATGCTCCTACTGGTGACTGCAATGGCTGTTTTCATGTTTGAGTACATCAGTCCTCTTGGCTTTAACAGAAACTTGGCACAGGGGAAAGGTAAGCATTCACATGAACACACACACATGCACACATACAGGCAACATGCTTGGTCTTATAAGAGAGTAAACTTGTCTGCCATTTCACCTTCCTCTAAACCGTCTGTCTCTCTCTTTCCCTTGTCCTCTCTCTCAGACCCCCATGGCCCCTCCTTTACCATGGGCAAGGCCGTGTGGCTGCTCTGGGGTCTAGTCTTCAACAACTCTGTGCCAGTGCAAAACCCAAAGGGAACCACCAGTAAGTTCATAGTGTCTGTGTGGGCCTTCTTCGCTGTCATCTTCCTGGCCTCCTACACTGCCAACCTGGCCGCCTTCATGATCCAGGAGGAGTTTGTTGACCAAGTCACCGGGCTTTCTGACAACAAGGTAAAGGAGAAGAAAGAGAATTTGTTGATTTGACTGGCTGGATGGGGGTTTGTTTGCTAGTTGAGAAGTCAGCTTAGATTAGATAAAGAATAGGACAAAAAAACTCTGAGGTTTTGCCCACTTTCAAAGTTCTCATTAGCTTACAGTTATGAGGTGGAGATATCTGTCAACCTTTCTCCACAAAGGCTCAAACTTACAAGTTTTACAGTCATAAATGTGCCCAAAGTAGTGACACATAGTAAAGTGGACCTTAAATCAAGACTAGGTCTTTAGTGGCTGTCATAGAAACCAAGTACTACAGCATTTACTGCAGTGGCTATAAGAAGTGTAACTGTGTAATTCATAGAATAAATTATATGTGCATCACACCTGTAAATGTTTAATTGTTTTAAGTCAGTATTTACAACAGCATTTGCAGGAACATTTGCAGAAATTCCATAAAGAATTTGCTTGGTAGTATGTTTTTGTGTTTGGATTTAAATGCTCTAATCATTTGAAGAAGAAATGTACAGAAAATAATAATATATATGTATTTTTTGTGTGTGTATGGTGAACTATTCCATACACATCTTGACGGACATTTTCACATTCTGGTCTCAAAAGCTTGCAAAATGTTCTGGTACATCAACATAGCATTTTGTTTATGAAAGATTTTGATTTAAAATATGATTACGTAGGTGCAATTGTGATTATATGCATAAAAATGTAAGAATATAAGAACAGGAAAGGATTGATGTAGAAAGGTGAAAAAGGTTGCTATGCAGGAGGAGGAAGACAGGCTGAAATATTGAAGTAAAAGGTCAAGCCAAATGTAGAGAAATTGAGAAGCAAAACAAAACAAAAGGGTAGATTGTTCCTGGGGAGAGAGAGACAAATATATGTGAAGATGCGACCAAGGAGAGAGCATTTGAGACTGATGTAGAGGGTTTTGACAACATGCAGAAGGAGAAAGGGAGGGAGGGATGGAATAAGGGGTACAGCAACTGGCAGGAGGGCGACTGAGGAATAGCAAGAGGCCAAGACACACAAGATGGTACAAGACAACAGGCGGACAGATATGGGCCAGGTTGACGACTGAGGTAGGGAGAAAAGGCATGAGGTGGAGAGAGTAAAAGAGATATGGAAAGACAGAGAGGGTCAGCCAAGAAAGGAACCAGACAAAAAGGGTAAATGGCCATCCAGACAGATTTGCTGAGCGAGGCTGAATGCCGAGCCATCTTTGACCAGCAAAATGATGAGGAAAATTCACCAAGGAAATGCTGGTCAGTGAATTTTCCTTAAAACTGTTTTAAGTGATTTTGGACCACTATGGGGCATAAAGGCTGCAAATCAAACTGACAGCAAAGAAGCTTTATACTTTTCGGCTTATCATGTTCTTTAACACGTTAGCACTTACACACATTCTGTATACACAACAACATGGCCAACCCACTGGAGTCATGTCACTTGAATGTAAGTACAGTATTTTTAGTTTGAGCCCCAATTTAGTCAGCCAACACTTGAAAAAAATACTCTAGTGCATTCTGTCATTTCATACTGGTTAGGTAGCACAACAAGTGTAGTTTGTGACCTCAGTCCCACCCAAAAAAGGTTTTGATTGACTTGGTTGTTTCTCCAACCATGGAAATATTACTTTGCATTACATCAAACTGGCACTTTCACCTCATGTACACACTTTGGAAACAATATGGGGTTCAGTGTCTTGCTCAAGGACACTTCCACATGTAGACTTGAGTCGCTCGGAGACCCACCAACCTCACTACTAATGGCCAAACAGCTCTATGAACTCAACAAATTGACACAGCAACATCAGCCCTTTTTGAATTGCTGACAAAACAAGATACATTGCCCTTAAATATGTATTTCCCCTGAAATGATACACTGGCTGCACGGGCCAATCTGTATGTTACACTGGTATTACGTGAAAAAAAAAAAACAGACTCCCATCAACTAGAGTGATAGAGGATTGATAACCAGTTGTTTAACTAATTCCAAACTAGAAATGCAGAAATGAATTAAATTGTAAAAATGCTGCATATAAAACGTTACCAAAGACTTGATTGATTTTGCATGGCAGATAGCTAAGAATACTACAATACCCATGAGCCTAGGCCATGGAGAAAAAGGCACAGATCACTGAAGTTGTAAACGATAGCCATAGTTGCTGAATTCACACAAAAGTGACCCAGAAATTAAGAGTAAATTGATTCACTCTGTAGATGTAAAATCAGTTTTCTCAGTACCCCAGTCTTTAGCTCCTGCCTGCTACATGTCTACATGTGACCAAAGTTCATGTGATTGGCTGTTTCTTGCTGAAATGCAACTTGGGAGTCTGTCATGGACTCTGTTTCTGGACTTCTTTGTGTAGTGCTTGAGCTTGGTATTGTTTTTCCTTTGAGTCCAGGGCCCTTGTTTTCTCTGCCTTGCTTTGGTTTTATTCTTGACAGTGTAACAAAGGTTACAACATTGTAACACTAATTCTATAAGCACAGGCAGAGCCCTCTACTTGACTCTATGGGTAATACTCTCCTCCAATCACACACATGCAATCACCCACTGAAATTTGCATGTACGTAGCTGGCCAATCAGGACACACCTACCGATTCTGTGTGTCTCACACAGTATATAAGGCAACGCCTCATTGCCACGTTCACCCAGAGACCACTTCAGCGGATGGCGTAGGAGTGGCAGGGTACATAGGTAGAGGGCTCCACCTGTGCTTATAGAACTTGGGTTACAATATCATAACCTTTCTATCTCAAACAGGCTCTGCCCTCTATTGGACTGGATTTTTATAGTTGGCGGAGCGGGATGAATGTTTGCCCTGCCGCAACATCAGACTGCCTCACTTAGCCCTACTGGCTATAGGTTAGTTGCCGCAGCCCTCCTACTAATTCATAATCCCAGTTTAAGCAGAGCAGTAGGGGGCCCAACCCAGCCTGGTAACATGAACATGAACTGAGTAAAACCATGGCCTAACCTCACAGGGGTCACAGGTCAAACACCAGACACCCTGTACACCCCATTCACTGAGTCATCTTGGATCATGGGAGCAAGTGTATAATTATCCGCAGAGGGGATGGGGGTCAGGTGTCCCACAGCTGACACACACACTACCCTTCTCACAAGTCCTGAGTCATACCTGCACTGACCTTGAAAAGAAGCCTGTCATGTCCGAGAGAAAGAACCTTATGAACTGACAAGGCATAGCCCAAGACGCTGCCGTGAATATGTCCTTGACACTCACCCCACTGAATAAGGCTGTAGACTCGTACCACAGTGGGGGGGTCCTTACCGGCCTGCCTGTAAGCTTGGGAGATGCACTCACAAAGCCAACTACCTAGGATAGGGCTTTACTGCTCACTCCCTCTCCATAGCACACGAACAGCTGTTCAGTGCGCCGAAAGGGGGCTGTGCGTTCAACATAACATGCCAACACACATACTGGGCACAAGAGGTGCAGTTTTGCCTCCCTGGCATCCCCATGGGGTGGAGGACAAAATGCTTCTTGCTGAATAGTTCTCGACCTAAATGAACTCTCCCACTGCACATGTCAGGGGAACCAATCTCCTTCCCTTGCACCAGCGTTGGAATCCTAACCATTTCAGCCTGTCCCTCTCAGGAGCCAAACTTGGAGAGGTTGGCCCAAAGTGGGCAGCGTGCCTATTGAGCCTGCCTCCTGGAACAGAGCCTCCCAAACTTGGGGGATGGACCAGGGCTGGGCCACCAACATCTGGGTAATCTATGTGTACCGCAGCGCTGAACGGCAGTCCAGGGTGATCAGGATGACCGACAGCTGCTCTTGTCTCACTCTCCTCAACATAGGGGGAATGAGACCAAGAGGAGGAAAGGCATAAAGGAGCCTCTCTGGCCATGGCATGTGTGCAAATGCATCCACCCCCAGTGGTGGATCATCTTGCAGCATCAGGGAGAACCAGAGCGGGTAGTGGGTGTTGTTTCACCTGGTGAACAGGTCCATTTCCACTTTCCCAAACTGTTTCCACCTTGGGATGCAGCACCCACTTGTCTGCCAGAGGGACACCTCTCGACATGAGGTTGGCGCCTCTGTTCTCCAGAACTGGAATGTGGAGGGCTCTCAGAGACAGGAGGTGTTCTGAGGCCCACACCAACAGGTTCTCCACCATCTTCAACAGGGCTGTGGATTGGAGTCTGCCCTGCCTGTTGATGAAGGCAACTGTTGTGTGGTTGTCTGTTCTCACCAACACGTGTCTCCCCTGAACCAGAGTCTTGAAGTACTCAAGAACCAGGAGCAGCCTGAAGTTCGAGCAGGTTGGTCTGTCAATTTTCTCCTGAAGGCCACACACCACCTATTGCTCTCGCCAGACAAGTGCTCCCCCACCCCAATCAGGGATGCATCTGTGAACACTGCTATTCAGGAGGTCACTCAATTCAGTGGTGTTCACATCAACAGATGCTGTGGGGACCCCCAGTAATGCAGGGTGTCCCACACTGATGAAGGAACATTCAAATAGTAGTGTTTGTGCCTCTTGGGATCCATACGCAGGCTGGCAAACCACTCTGGCGCATGTACAGGAGTCGGCTGCGTCAACTCAGTGTTGGGATGTTGTGTCAGTGCATCTGTTGCCCTCTGTATCGCCCACAGAAATAATCGGAAGGGAGCAGAGCGGACTCAGTGTCTCCTGTTCTCAGTCCATGAGCGGGCCTGGAGCATAATTTTCTAAGGAGGAAGTAATGTTGCTGGCCATGTTATCGTAAAACCGAGTGGTGAGCTGTGTATGCCGGTCCTTGCAGAGAGGCAAAAACAGTGGAAGACAGTGCTGACACTAAGCAGACATGAAGTGTCCTCACCTGGGTCAGTGTGTGGGTGCAAGGTGTTATTCCTGCGTATTCCTGCATATTCCTGCATGCTTCTCTAATAGAGGGAAGAGAGGAAGGAGCACCAACTGAACAAGTGCTTTCTGCATCAGGCAGCCTCTGTGACCGCCCGGATGATGCAGCCTGAGCT
Source organism: Thunnus thynnus (assembly GCF_963924715.1). Taxonomy (NCBI): domain Eukaryota; kingdom Metazoa; phylum Chordata; class Actinopteri; order Scombriformes; family Scombridae; genus Thunnus; species Thunnus thynnus. Next base: position 19,847,625 of record NC_089533.1, read on the forward strand.
GCTATCATCGCAGCGTCATGGAGAGCTGGAGAGACAGCCTGCCTCCACATGGCCCTGCACTCTCATGAGGGAAACCAGTCCTGCCACTGGTGACTTCGTTTTCAGTGGCTCCTTCCAGGATGCTTCGACACACTGCCAAATGTCCGGGTGAGGAGGCGAAACAAAGGCAGGTTGAGCAGGATGAGCTGGGCTGTAAAAGCCTAGAGACAGCCCTACACACTCTACTACAGTTTTTGGAAAATCGTGGCGAACTGAAGTTGGCGGTGGATTTCTGAAGGTCAGTGATGTTGCAGACACAGATGAGATGTTGTTGTCATCATCCATTGGTGAAGCCGCTCAGAGAGTCTCAGCCGAGGTGTCTAGTGGTAGCGGCGGAGGGCTGGATGAAGCGGTGAACTCATCTTTGTGTCTTTGTGGAGAAGTAAGATCAGTGAGCTGATTCACCATCACTGAAGAAAAGAGGATGAGAGTGGCAGTGAGGAGCTGTGTGAGACACAAGGATTGGTAGGTGTGTCCTGATTGGCCGGCTACGTACATGCAAATTTCACTGTGTGTATGTGATTGGAGGAGAGTATCACTTATAGAGTTCAGCAGAGGGCAGAGCCTGTGTGAGATAGAGCCTTGTGTTTCTCATGTGTTGCTGTAGACCTGCTCACCTGCACACCTGTGCAGTGTTTAGTCTTGTTAGCCTAAACCTGTTTGTTGCCTGGCACACCCTTCTTCATTTGTTACCAATCCTTGTGTTTCCCTCCTTTTCCAGTGCCTGCCCCACTCCAGCTGTATCTTGTTCTGTGATTAGTTCTTTGTGTATTTATACGTCTATTCTTTGAGTTCTTTGTCAGTTTGTGATTGATGTTTCCCAGTATTTGCAGCTGTTATTTTTTGCTCCTTGTGTTTTAAGTCAGCCAGTTCTGTTTTTGTCTTTGTCTGCCAGTAACCAGAGCCTGGTAAATAAATAATTATTTTCTTCAGTTACTGTCACCTGCTTGTTGTCTCTACATTTGCCTGCACAGAGTTGTTGTTAACTTCTACCCCCAAATTTTTATTTAGTCTCGTACCTTATACTTTTACTAAAGAACCAGATATTTTCTAATGCAGTTATTTAACTTTTGTACTGATGATTTATCCAGGAGAGTTTCATGCTGTGTGAGTTATGTAATATTGTATATGGGAAAAATTAATGGGATTTTTACTTCCGGAAACAAGGGTGCCCGAAATAGCTCCTCCAACTTCGCGAAACACTATGATAGTTTTGAATGTTGATGTTTAGTAAGTATGGCATTTACCATCTTAGTTTAGCTAGTTAGCATGCCAATATTTGCTAATTACCAAGAAAGACAAAGAGCAATTGAGGCTAATGGGAATGTCATTAGCTTGGCAGGTATTTGGTTATCATAAAAGTATTGGGTACACAGATATTTTGACCAGATGATGCCACCAAAGGAAAGTCATCTGAGTTTTTACAATTCATACTCTGGGTACAATGGTTGTCAGCACAAATTGTCAATCCAAACACAGCCCAAAAATGTCATGGTGGCGCTAGAAGACAAGTCAGGGGATCTCCAAAGTCATTAGAATAGATCGTCTAGTAATGATGAACATCTGTGTAGAGATGAAGATCGTGTAGATAAGATATTTCACTGAAAAAATGAAAATTTTGACCTGCTGTTAGAGGATAAGACGACAGACTACCACAGTGATTAGAATTGCTCTTCTGGGGAGCTTCAATATCTGTGGTAAACTCCATGGAAATACATCCAATAGTTGTTGAAATATTTCACTCTGATCCAAAAATGTCAACCTCATGGTGTCACAGGAAAAGTCATGAGATCACCAAAGTTAGTAACATTCATCCTCTGGGCATCATGAATATCAGTACAAAATTTCATAGCAATCCACCCCGTGGTTGTCAAGATATTTCAGTCTCGACCAAAGTGGTGGACCGACAGACTGAGATTGCCATCCCTGGAGCCATGCCACTTAGGATGGCTAAAAAAGCCTATAAGTAAAAAGTGGTAAATGCATCTTATATCTGCAGTGATTGATGCATCAAAGTCTCTACACACGTACCCTTGAGAGTAGATGTGCCTGTCTGAACACATATAAGTATGTATGTTGAAAAATGCATTGAATATGTTGCTTTTACATTTGGAGCAGTATTAGGATTGCGTTTGAAAGGCAGTTGTAAAATTGCTTTCAGGTTCAAAGAGCAGCTTTGATGTTTGTGGAGATACAAAGAAAGAAAAATACATAACCTAAATAATGCATGCAAATAAATACATGTGGGATGTGCTGTACTTCATACCCATAGTGTTCCAATTCAACTTAATCAACTTAATCAGAAAGTTGAAGGAAAATATATATAGACTGATTACCAAGTCAACAGGAAGAAGTGCGGCAAGAACTGCAGCAATAATACTTAGCAGCAAAGGTGTCACCAAAACAACTGGAAAAAAACACAAGGATCGTGTGAACACCTGCTTTAAAGGAGAGTTGACACACAGAAAAAAGAGGTATGCGAGAGAGATCTAGAGTCTTGTGACCTTAACACACACTCACACGCGCGCACACACACACACACGTACATACAGTAACATGACAATGACAAAGACACAGTTAGACACATACAAAAGGGAGTCCTTTGCTTACATAACAGCAGAACTTGCATAATAAGAAGATGGAGAGGGTAACAGGAGAAGAGCAGAACAAAGGAGAAAGGAGAGCTATGAAAGACGTATGAGACAAAACAGGAAAGGAGAAGAAAAGCTGAGGTAAATATACATAACAAGGAGAAAATGCATAGGTTAGAGTTCCTTAACCATGTCAGAATCCCATGTGGAGCCCCTTGACAAACAGAAAAGTTTTCCAGGATTTGTTTAAATTCTAAATACGAAATGGTTTGGTTAACATTAAAAAAATAAATGAATCTATCCGTACTTCTATATATTCTATGTGGCGTCCCCTGTAGGCTCTTGAAAAGTGTACCTAAAAGTATTAGAATTCACAATATCTACTATGCTTTGTAATTATGTGAGAGTACTTTGCTTTTGCAATTTACTATATCAGGGTATTGAGTACAATTATCTCCATCTGTCTGGAACATAAACCTTCTTCTGCCTCTGCTCTTATTTCCTCATCATCTCTGCATCAGGCTTTCAGTAGCAGCAGCTGGTGCAGTCCTCAAAAGCCCTTCACTGGTAATTATTGAGCAAGAGAGGACCCCTTTCATTCCAATCTGCCTTTCCCCATTCGGCCTGGAGATTTGAGCCAGTGCCCTCCCTTGCCAGGTGTACCCTCCTCTGACCTTAAAGCTATACTGCGCCATCTTAAGAGAGCCACAGAGGAAGAAGTAAGGATGAGGGAGGGAAGATAGAAACAATAGGGAGGACTGCGTGAGGAGAGAGTGTCTCCTGAGGGCTATCGCTTGTGATGCTGACACACACAATACGTGACATCACCACTAACACATGCACGCACGCCCATGTAGAGTGACTTATCAACACACCCTGACCTGATTACACAATAGAGATGCATGTGTGCAGGCAGATACAGTATGCATAAATATCTATACATATTTACATATATACTATGTAAATATATTTATGATGTAACTACTTCACATAAACAATTTAAATTCAGACAAACAGATAATTTTTAGAGATGTGTAACAAGCATAGAGACACTGTACAGGACACCAATGCTAATAATATGCAAATGAAAGCCTTCATGCACTGCCAATTGGTTGACTCTGTCTTATATGAAAATGTGAAAGTGAAGTTAAACACAATATTTAGATATATGGAAATGTTATGGAATGTCAGTTTACTCAACTGTTTTAATAATACTGAATTAAACCACTTCTCAGTACTACACACACGCACACATACTCACAACATGTGGTTTGAGTGGAGCACATAATACATACTTCTAATTGATAGGGTTTGTCTGTTCCTGGCACTGAGGGCAGATTGTTACCGCAGCGCTTTAGGGTAGGTTGTTACCACAGCGACAAGCACGCTACTACAAAACCCTTGACCTGTACGCTGACTAGATTATACCTGAGAGAGACAGAGGGGGGAGGAGGGAGACAGAGAGAAATAATGGGAGACTTTTAGAAAGAAAAGAAAATCAGAGATACAAGAGAAGAAATAGGAAAAAAATGGGAAAATGGCCTCTTAAGTGACGATCTGGTATATAAAATTGTACAAATAAAGCAGATAAACTGAATAAATAAATAATATGAATGGGGAAAGGAAGCACTAAAATTGGAAGGACTGTTAGAAAGAGGGTGAAGGGTGAGATCAGGGGAAAGATGCCATGAGCATTTATTTTTAGTTATATCAAAGTATTTCTCTCTACTCCACACTAAGAACATGGCAGAGGAAAAAAAATGACTAATACTGAATATCAGAGAGAGCAATGAGATGTGATAAAGTGGAAAGATTTCAATAAAAGAAGAGATGTATTAACTACACATTGGTTGAAGTTGGCTTGTACCATACAGACTGTACATAAAATGTTACATGATTTTTTTCTCCCTATTTTATTGCAGCAGTATTTTGCAGTGCCATGCAACACAGCATTTGCAGGATTTTTCTGTTAAATTCAAAGTGTTGATAGTGTTAACTGCAATCTACAACATAGGACTAAAGGAATGTGATAACTGGGGAAAGAAAGAGAAACTACAATCCTGAGCTCCACTTATGTTGGTCGACTAAATATTCAAAACTGCAATATATTCAGGCAGGGACAAACTACAGGCACTGACATTTTGGATGCTCATAGATGTACAGCCACTAATAGGCAGCCTAACCTGGGATCGTACCATACCAAACATTCAGGCATAACAAATATACACTTAATAATAATGTTCTGATTTTTACATTTAAAGTGGGGCAGATTTATGTTTTTTGGAAATACTGTACAACTCTGGAGGTTGTAAAAAGTATTTCAGTCATCATATACTGCCTTTCAAGTCTGTGTACATATCACCATAAATGTTGTACACAATATACAATGTCCCTAACAGCTTCCTATTCATCTTGTGACCAATTCAGAGTAGCTTGTAAGTAAACCTTACAGCCCATTTTAAAACTAGTCTGATTTTGGCAAAATGTAACAAAATATTACTACAGCAGTAGTTGCAGTCTTGGTTTTGGTCCCAAGGCAGACATTGATACAGTACCTGGAAGTTGTCCTTGCCAGACTAAATCCTTTTTGTCACCTCCAAAAGAGTTAACCAGTGGAGTGGAGCTTAAAAAAAAATTAAACAACCACGAGAAAGCCTGTTGGTTTTATGTAACAGATATTTTATCAATATGACATGGCAAAATGAATCCATCTGGTGGTTGCACCTACGCACACATAGACAGTCAGGCAAAGACAAAAAAAAAACACATTCAGATGTTTGTCGCTGTGCTCATGTTTAACCTTTCATGTTTCCTCTGTTCTTTTTCTTCCTTCTTCTCCATTGTTCTTCTTTCCTCCACTACAGTTTCAGAACCCGTATGCATACTCACCTCCGTTCCGCTTTGGGACTGTTCCGAACGGATCCACTGAGAGGAACATCAGGAAGAACTACCCTGCCATGCACCAGTACATGGTGAAATACCATCAAACTGGAGTCCAAGATGCACTCGTGAGCCTCAAAACTGGGTACGGAAACCCTGTGTGTGTGTACATGTATATATATGCATGTTTGTGAGTAAGAGTGCTAATTTCTCACTAATGCAAATGAGTCATGGAAATGCTACAGTGTGTGTGTGCATGTGTGTGTGGGCACCTATACCGACACAGAATGTGTAGTTTTGTGTGTAATTGCATGTCTGAGAGTGTACTTGCTGTCACATGTGTGAGTGTGTGTGTGTGAGTGTGTGTGTGTGTATGTGTGTCTGTGTGTGTGTTTGTGTCTGTGTGTGACAGCTCCTCTGAGACTGGGAATGAATGGGCTTCCTCATTGGGAACAGCAGGAGCTATTTTTAGCACTGGTCTCTATAATGGGACTGGTGGTGTGTGCGTGAGGGGCGGGGGGGGGGTTGAGGGAGGTAGGGTGTTGAGGTGATATCACAAAGCTAACCAAGGACAAATTGAAAGAGTGGAACGATTTGAGAGGGTTGGATGGATAGAAAAGTGGAGGTAAAGACTGTGAAAAGAAAAGGAAAGAGGAGAGAGGCAGAGGGGTGACTCTCATCACACCATCACCTGGGAAAAAGAGGAAAGGGGGCGGGGTAGGAGGCCAAGGGCAACATGTCTGATTGGAGGGAATGAGGGAAGGGTGGAGGGCAGGAGGATGGGGCCAAGAGACTAGAGAAAAAGAAAGTGGTAATGGAATGAAAAACGGGGGGTGGGGGGGGGGCAGAAAAAGAAGAAAGGGGAAATTGAGGAGATAGGGGAATGGGAAGGGAGACAGGTATGGGGCTGGAAAGAAAGGGGGAAATGTACATCAAGGAATAGAGAGATGGGAGGGAACAAGAAAAGAAGACTGAAAAAAATCTGAGGTAAAGGACAAAAGGTTGATGAGGTGATATGACAAGAAGTTATTTCTGGTTGGTTAATGGCAATGGGGTGGGATCCAATCCGACTGCTCAGCTCAAAGGACAGGCCAACCCGCGGGGACAGAGGAGATAAAGAAAAACAAATACACACACAACAAATATGAGGAGATAATTTATGATCCATGATTTTTATGCAGTTATGTCTTCAGCTCATCCATAAGTCATAAGTAAACTGGATGTAAACACGCTAGACATCACAGCTTAAACCACTCCAGCATGTATAATACTCTGAGTCGCTCTCATCTGTGCTGTCATATTAACATGCAGCACATGGAAACACTCACACTCAAATATACATACCTCTGTAAACTAATACTACATGCACACAAACAAAATTCTTGCATGTATATCTGTACACAAACAGCAGACTTGCAGGTGTGTGCAGTCAGTAATACCCTCATTGATAATTCTATTCTGTGGTATTAGCAGATGAGCAACACTGCAGTGTTCAGCTGTTTAAGGCTCGATGGCTGGATTAGCTCTGATCACACATAATTCTGACAGGCTTTACACACAAAATCTGTTACAGCCACGAGAACCAAAACTATGCACAGGGGAGTTGAATTGATTTGATCATATTTTGTAGCCCAGATCACTCACATTTACAGCAAAGTTTTAAAGGATATAAACATATTCATTAATTATTTTCTAAACATGTAAGTATTGCATTCATTTCTGTTAAGTAAAAAATGCATTATGCCAACAGGCTTTCAAATTCAAACTGACAAGAGGGCTGCATCACAAACAAAAACTCTTAGTTCATTTTAATGAGACCATAGTGCAGCCAGAGTCTCAAAGCAGAGGGCTCTGGCAAAAAAACACAGGATCATCCAGAAAACAAAGTTTTCATTACAGCAAAAGCACACTACAGTTAGAATGCCTTGCTTCATGTACCACATGGGACTGTACAAATTCCAATTTTTAACATGCAAGTGGATGCAGATATAGAGGGGTCAGGTGCTGCACAAGTAGTGACCTTGAACCAGAACGTTGTACATGTCCTTGTTTGTATGTTGTTGTAGCAAACTATAATTGTTTGTATCTTCCTAGCTATCTTATTCAAGTCTATGTATATCGGGACTGAATTATCTCTGATGATTCCATGGACCTTGTTCACGGTCGCCCAGTGTTTATATGAAACTCACCAAACTTTCGTGGGTAGAATCTAATATTCTTGGGAATTTCTACTACAACACCGACAATCCGATGATCACTCAGTCATTCAGGATTGCAAAGATAACATCTTTCACAACAAGATCCAAAATGTGGATAAATTCTTTAAAGTGCAGAAGTGTGTCAGAAGGGGAAGAATGACATAGAGTCTGGAATGACTGAAACTCAGACGTATTCCCCTGCCTACTATAGTGCTGGCTAACGTGTAATCAATATAAAACAAGACTTATGAGATTCAAGACAACACGATCCACATCCAGAAATTCAAGTACACATGCCTTATGGCCTTCACGGAGACCTGGCTTACAGCTGAGGACACAGACTGCGACCTGACGATCAGCTTTGGTGCACCCATCAGACGGGACAGAGGTGCATATACCACCGGGAAATCTCAAGGAGGAGGGGTCTGCCTGTATGTCAACCAGTGGTGGTACACAATCATCCCTGTCAGAGAGACCATGTGTACAGCTGACATTGAGCTACTATCAATGTCTGTTCGCCCTTCCTACCTACCCTGTGAGTTCCCCCAAATTTTCAACACCATTTACAAAGTAACACAGAAACTGCAATCCATGTGCCCCAATGCCCCCAGCCTCATTCTTGGTGGTTTTAATCACTGTAATCTAAAATCCATGAGCAGCGCCTTGCAGTACAACACATGCCCTACTAGACATGAAAAGACTTTAGACCTCTGCTATGGTTCTGTTAAAGGAGCATATATATGTCTGTAGCTCTCCCCCTGCTTTGCTCCTCTGACCATAATATGATCCACCTCTTGCTGACATATCAGGCTCTGTTGAAGAGAGGGAAGATCTTGTCTAGAAAGGTTAAGGTCTCAACTGAAAGTGCTACTGCTGAACTACAGTACAGGGATGTCCGGACTGCACTGATTGGTCAGTTTTTGTGTGATATTGATGAGATGGTTGATGTTGTGTCTAGTCATATTTGCCACTGTGAGGTCATTATTATCCCAACTAAGCATGTAAAAGTGTTTCCAAATAACAAACTGTGGCTATCTAATTCAATGAAAGACACATTACAGAGAGAAGAAAGAAACACGTGACTTTCTTATATGGATCTGTTACTATCCACTATCTACTATCCATAGAGCAGCAAAAGGTCCTCCAACTCTGGAAGGAGTCCATCATAGTACCTGTTCCAAAGAACAAATCCCCCAAAGAGCCCAGTGACCTCAGATGAGTAGCACTTACCTCACTAGTCATGAAGTTATTTGAGAGGCTGATTAGGTAACAGCTAGTTAAGAGGGGTTGAGGGGTTACTAGACCCTATGCAGTTTGCCTATGGAACCAACATCTCATGGGCCTATTGTTGATGACTTTGCACACTGGTGTAATGATCATTTTCTGAGGCTGAATATTACTACAACAAATGACATGGCTATTGACTTTAGAAGATCAGCATCACTCCCACCCTCCCAGACAGTCATCAGGGAGTAGATATAGTTGAGAGCTAAAAGTACCTTGGCACAATCATTGACAAGAAACTTAACTTTGATTTGAACACTGCGGCAATCTGTAAGAAAGGCCAGGAAAGACTGTATTTCCTACGGAGGCTCAATGTCTTTGATGTTGCCCGTAAATTAATGGTGCTATTTTATAGATCTTTCATTGAGTCAGTTTTTCAGAGTAAATGGTGCCTTGCCAAAGCATCTTCCACTGGAGCACCACAAGGATGTGTTCTTTCCCCTTTACCTTTCATCCTCTACGCCAATGATTGTAGGAGTTGGTATAGTGATAGACACATCCTTAAAATTGCAGATGACACTGTTATCATCAGTCTACTCCAAGATGGAGAGACATCTCATGGGCCTATTGTTGATGACTTTGTACACTGGTGTGATGATCACTTTCTGAGGCTGAATATTACTAAAACAAATGACATGGCCATTGACTTTAGAAGATCAGCATTACTCCCACCCTCCCAGACAGTTGTCAGGGAGTAGACATATTTCAATTTAGTTCAATTCAATGGTGTTATTTTATAGATCTGTCATTGAGTCAGTTTTAACCTTTTCACTGGGATCCTGGTATGGCAACCTGAATGTCCAATACAAAAAAGACTAGGCAACATTGTTAAGGTGGCCAGCAAGATCACTGGCAAGCAGTAGTCCTCCTTGTCAGACATCTTTTATCGCAAGGTCTTAAAGAAGGCAGGCATTTGATCTTCTCCCTTCAGGTCAGAGGTACAAGATTCCCAGGGCAAAGTGCAATAGATTTCAATTTTCCTTTGTCCCTTGTGCAATACGCATGCTTAACTTGCACAAAAGGTAATTGTTACCTTGCACCTATGCACTTTTTGCTCACACTTAGCACACATAGTACTTTATCGTATCCAATCCTATACAAGATCCATCTTCTTACAGATTTTATTGTTGTACTGTTATGTGTGTACTATCCTATACAAAACCAATCTTTTATTGATTTTATTGTTATACTGTTTGTGTGTATTGCCATTGTTTATCTGTGCTCTGCTGCAAACTGAACTTCCCCCAGTGGGACAATACTGAACTGAACTGAAGTGCCTTAATGCAAGATATTTTTGCATCTCATGAGCCTTGCTACTGGACTACCTGATTCATGTTTTATTTTCTGTCTGGTAATCTGAAGCAACACAGGTACAACAATGTATTTCCTTTGTTTTTTGAGACAGTACTGTTATGAGTTGTTAGACCTTACATGTTCTAACTGAAACTGAATTCTAGCCTTATAATCTTTATGTTTTAGCATTTAAAATTGTGATTTTGGAACAATTTTATACATCAATTTCCATCAATCAATCAATTTAACAAAAAGTTTCTATTTGGGCACAATTTCACACTGTGACCAACATATTTCCCAGTTAAAGTTATTCTGGATTGGAATTTATAATGCAGTCCTGCTAAAATGTTACTCTGCTTGGGGGTCTAGATACTTGTACAGTAGTTCAATGACAGGTCATGTACTGTGCTGAAAGGTTGCCCTGTAGTGCTGCAAAATAAGATTCAGAGTCATGCAAAATGGTCATTTTGCAGTATTTAAGATGACACTCAAAGGTACAGATGGGAAATGGCAAGAAAATCTGGGCTGCTACATTTTATTCACCCAAATAAAGGTGTGACAGATCAGTGATGGCTGAATCCTCCTCCAAGCCATTAGAGCTACAGTTTGGCTAGCATCTACAAACATGCACGCTCAAATCCAAGCTCACAGACATGCACCAGTGCACAGTCACATCTGCACAATCACACATATACTCAAGTGTAAATACACACATGCCTGGTTCCCCACATGTTTGGATACACAGCGTGTGGATGGAGCCAGTGCTGGGTTAAGCTAATTACACAGCTAAACTATCGGCTGTGAGCCTCCGTTAGAGGGCTGGATCTGACATTCAGTAAATGCCAGCCAGTCACTGCAGTATTAGCAGGGCTCTCTGTATGTGTGTGTGTGTGTGTGTGTGTGTGTGTGTGTGCACTGAGAGAGTGAGAGAGCAGCCATTTGTGACGGCATCAGTTACATTGAAAATGTCAGTCTGAGTCTGGGATCTTTTACGTTCCACTTTGCAACCTGCTTATTTGTGTGTCTGTGTGTGTGTCTGTGTGTGTGGACAGAGGCAGAAAGAGAGAGAGACAGTGTAAATGTTTGTGTCTGTCTAAAGTTTGTTTGGGTCGTCCATGTGCCTCCAAGGTCCTATCATCAGTGAAGCGTGCTGTATTGAACCGCAGCCACTCCCCACTGTGTCCTCTGTGTGTTTGGTTACGCTTGGATTGCTGTCCTATTGGAGATGATTTAACACTTTAGAATTGATCCGCAAACAACACATTCTGAAAAATAAGCCCCTCGTCTGCTTTCTGTCTCCTCCTGTGCACTTCTCACTCATTCTCTTTAAAAAATTTGAAACCCCTCACGCTTCGTCTTCATCCCCTCCCTTTGTCTGTTTTCCTCTGTCTCTCTCCTCTGTTCTGTTTTTTCTCCTTCTTTGCAGTAAACTGGATGCCTTCATCTATGATGCTGCAGTGTTGAACTACATGGCTGGCAGAGATGAGGGATGTAAGCTGGTGACCATTGGAAGCGGGTAACTAAACCTTTAATTCTTTAAAAAGACACTTTCAGTGTGGATTGTCTTCACTTCATGGTGGGTCTTTTTTTAACTTTATAATGCACAGTTAGACTCTAAAATTGCTTATTTGTTTGACATAGTTTTGTGCCATCCCACATTAAATATCAGAATTTTGAATATAAGCATCAGTAAGCTGTTACAGATGTTGGAAACAAATTGCAGTCTGGCGATTTGTTTCCAACTTCTGTAACAGCCAGACATCACTATGTGCTTCTTGTTCACTTTACATTCCCACATTTTAACAAAATGCTCTTTTGTTTCCTTAGAAGAGAACAGAGACCAATGTCTTCAGGTAGTAGTGCAGTTATGTGGCGCCACCTGAGCTCAAGTGACATTTTTCGCACATGGAACCAAATGAATCAGAGTAATCAGTCCAGTGTTTTAAAGTTGGATCAAACAGGTGTACACATGAACATTAACTCTGGTTTCTCACTACCTACAGAATAACAGCTCATCTCTTCATTTGGACTTCCAAAACATTTTAATTCTCATTAAAATATAATAATTTAATTCAAATTTTAATTAAATTTTGAGAAGAAATGGGTAGCATTCCCTTCACACTAAAAGTGGATAAATAGGAGACACCTGGATTAAAAATATAAAGGTAAAATGGTATTCATATGATGACTGTAACTATATGGAAAAAGAGATTATTTAAGGCCAGAGACTAGGACGGTTGGTCATTAGGCTCAGCCAAAAGTTATTCTTAAGATGATTTTTTTTAAGGTGATTTTTATTAAATAAATGTGACCTCAATTTCCACTTCATGACATTTGTATGTATCATTATGCATTAGGTATCTGCTTAAAGATATTTTAATCACAGTGATGCCATCTGGAGCAATAAAGGTTAAAATATTTGTTTAAAGGTTAAAATATGTGTTTTGTATGTGTGTGTGTGTGTGTGTGTGTGTGTGTTTGTTTGTGTGTGTGATTTGGCGCGCCTGTGTTCAGGTACATTTTTGCTACCACTGGTTACGGCATTGCTCTACAGAAAGGCTCCTACTGGAAACGACAGGTGGATCTGGCTATTCTGGCCATCATCGGAGATGGTGAGAAACACTCTCACACAGCATTCTCATACACATATTCAAAGTGCATGACACTATCCAACGAAGGCAAAAGGTTACATTGTTCCTTGCCAACATTATAATTCATGCACATGTACACACACACTGTCTCTCGCTCACACACATATCCCTACTGCCTTGGCTGCTGACAGCACAAAGGGAAAGCAATGAAGTATAAATAGTCCTTTGATGTTATTCTGGACACAAAAGGCTGCTCTGAACAGAGGGCAGAGTGTGTAAGTTATTCTAATATATTCCTCTCTGCAGCACCAGGTCTGTGTATGTGTGCATGTTTGTGCATGTGTGTATGCATTACTCTATCTGAATCACCACATTCCTTTATTACAGTAGCCTCAGAAGTTCTTACATAAACAATTTCCTCCTGTGAAACAGAGAGAAAGAGAGACAGCTCGAGCTTTTAGTGACAGATTCATTTACATTTTACATCGAAAGCATTTTGCTGATGCAAGTGTTCACAGCCACTCACATTAAGTGCACTGAAGTTGATTAAATGAACATTGGTGTCATAATAATCCTCTCTAACCAAATCTTATCAGGCTGCAGAGCATGGAGGCCTCACTCCACCATATTTCATTGCTGGGTAATTTTTAACAAAAATCAAGCTCAGTGTTTTTGTTTTTCATTGTCTTCTTCTCCCTATTATTAATCCCAGATATTCTTTTTTATACTTGTAGCTTGTAACTTGAGTTATCCATTGTAAATATAGATTGGAGATACTTAAAAAAGAGATGGCTAGGGAGAAAGAGATAAAAGAAATGCACAGAGTCTGTGACAGAGGTAGAGAGAGAGGAAACAGATGGAGGGAAAAGAGATGCGAGATACAGAAGAACATAGAGACAGTATGTATGTGTGATGTCCAGATAGAGGTCAAAGACAGGATAAGGCAACATGGAGCATGGGATGAGATGAGAGGAAGACAAGGAAAGAGTGTATGTCAGGTAGAGAGAAATGGGGAGTGAGAGGAGCTCCGGTCCTTGATAGATGACAGTGACTCAGTGTCTTGGCAGATGCTACTTGATCAGATAGACACAATGTGGGTAAAGAACATATGGCTTTTCGTGGACAGAGAGGTGGCAGAGTGAAGACGTGTTCAGGGAAGAATGAAGGGAGGTGAAGAACAAACAGATGAAGAGACAGACAGAACAGACTGCCTGGGAACACATGAAATGGCACAGACATAGCGGAGGTAGCTGTAGGCCACCATATCTCTTTGAGGGTTAAAAAAAATCTTAAATTTGTTCAAAATATACATTTAATGAGACAGTTAAGTATATGGTCCTATTCTGTTGTTGTTCCAAAAATTGTGGTCACTGCACTTCCTAAATTAAGACAGCACATTCCTGATCAAATGTATTCAACTTTGACGAGCAACAGTAGCCCGAATGCATAAATTCTTAGAGTGTAGCAAGATTATAATCTGTCAGACTTAAATATCATCCAGTTAGGGTCAGCAACTATCCGTGCTCAACCATTTATGAGCTTGAGTTATTTCAGTGCAGATAGCAACCTGAACAAACTTACATTAAGTGAATGTCCTAAACCGGAATTGGTTTTCTACAATATTTGTGATTCATCATCAGTGATGAAAGAAGTACACAGTTCATTTACCACTTAAGTAAAAGTACCAATACAGCAATGTAAAAATACTCCATCACAAGTAAAAGTCCTTAAAAGTACATCAATGTGAAAGTACATTAATATTAGCAGCAAAATGTAGTTAACGTATTAAAGTAAAAGTACAGGTTTGGTCCCTCTGACTGATATATTATTATACAGTATATGTCATCCTTAGAATATAAATACTGAAGCATTAGTGTGTAAGCAGTTTGCTGTTGTAGCTGCTGGTAATAATACATTTATTTAAATTTTTCATTCATAGTGAAACTCAAAGTGCTGCAGTATTAATATCATAGAACACATAACATAAAGAGAATAGTAAGAAGGTAAGGAAAGGTTTTTAGGCCATTTTTAAAAGAGACCAGAGTCTGTGCTGCCCTCAGATGGTTAGGAAGGCTGTTCCACAAGCGTAGTACAGTAGAGTAGAAGACTCAATCCCCTGTGGTGCAGAGCTTAGTACTGGGGGTCAGGAGGAGCAAGCTGCTGGCAGATCTGAGGGTGCGGGTGAAGGTTTGTGGTATGATCAGTTCCTGTAGGTAGGGGAGGTGCATGTCTGTTCGGATTTGTATGTGAGTAGCAGGACTTTGTAGTCAATCCTGGAGGAGACAGGGAGCCAGTGCAATGAAAACAGAATTGGTGTTATATGTTCGTGTTTTCGCACTCTCATTAGGATCCTGGCAGAGCAATTCTAAATGTACTGGAGCTTCTGGATGCTCCTGCCAGGGATCTCAGTGAAGAGTGCATTGCAGTAGTGCAGTCTTGAGGAGATAAAAGCATGGACAAGTGTTTTTGTGTGTGTTTTTGAGATAGTAGAAAGAGGTTTTGCATAAATGTCTTACATGGTCATCAAAAGTCAGCTGAGAGTCAAACCTAACACCATAATTAGTGACTGAGGAGGAAAGGGAGATGTCCTGGCTGTCAAAGGAGAGATGGATAATGGGGGATGACTGGTGTGGAGTAAAGAGAGCTTCAGTCAATGTGTGCTCATCCAGGCCTTTATCTCCTTAAGACAGGTGTCGAGGCGTGACAGAAGGCCTTGAGGTAGTTTTGATGTACAGCTGGTTATCATCAGCATAGCAATGAAAAGACATCCCATGTGTGCTGATGACACGTCCAAGGGGGAGCATGTAGAGGGTAAACAGGATGGGGCTGAGAACCGATCCTTGCAGAACATCACAGGTGACAGGGAGCGATCTAGACCTGCATCCTACCAGTGAGACATACTCGGTCCTACCAAAAAAGTAGGACTGAAACCACTTAAGCACAGAGACTGACAGTCCAGTGGTGGTGTGGAGGTGTTCTAAGAGTAGAGTGTGATCCACAGTGTCAAACAGCACTCAGGTCAAGGAGAATCAGGAGGGAAGGGGACACTGCATCAACTGCCAAGAACCTCTGGGTCCAGGGGGGGCTTCTTGAGGAGGGGGTAGATGGCTGTGACCTTGCGGGCAGATGGAACACTACCAGTTTGAAGGGAGAGGTTGACAGTTTGGGTGATCAGTGCGCTGAGAATAGGGATGTACAGTTTGGCAGGGCTGTGAGAATGGAGTCCAGGGCACAAGTATAGGGTTTCATCTTCCTGAGGATTTCCTCAATGTAGTTCTGTCTGATGCCAGTATAATGAAGTAGAGAAGGCGAGCTCCCAGACATAGGGTTGATGACATGAGGAGGCAGGACATCAGAGAATGGATGTTGTTGACCTTGGCTCTGAAAAAGTCAATGAAGCTGTTACATCGCTCTTCTGTTGCCTCAATTGGGGAAGATGTTTGTGGCTTCAGGAGATTATTTATGGTGGAAAAAAAATGCTTAGGGTTGCCAGGACGTTATAAATTAGGTTTGAGTAGAACCGTGACTGAGCATCTTTAAGGGACTTTGAGTAAGTTCGTACAAGGCCAGTTTGTGGACAGCGAGCCCAGAGCATCTGAAGGACACATCCAGTTCCAAAAAAGCATTTGATGCTTAGGTTAAGTAGGGGGTGACAAGAATGTCAAATCCATTGTGACCACCTTGTGGTCTGACCAGATCATAGACCTGTAGGTTATTGATGGGGGCAGAGTCAGGGATGGCCAGGTCAAGTGTGTGCCCCCTGGTGTGAGTAGGGACATCAACATGCTGCTTCAGGCCAAGACACTCAGTCAGACTCAGGAACTCCACTGCAAAATGACAGGAGAGGTTGTCGACATTACAACAATGACAATGTTGGTTGACATGGAGCAGAGTGAGGTGAGGAGGTTGTGTATCTCAGGGAGGGAAGACGAGTTTGGTTTGGAGGAGAAGTAGATGAGAAGTCTTGTCATGGAGTATTGAGATTTTCATTTTTTCTGCTGATTTTTTCCATGTAGCTATAGCCAGGAAGGCAGGCCTCATTAAGCACAGAGTATTGTCCTGGTTTATGCCAGGTTTCAGTAAGACACATGAAATCAAGCCCCTTGTCCAAGATGTGGTCATGTATGAGGAGGGATTTATTGGTGAGAGTCTGTGCATTAAATAGTTCCATGGTGGCAGGAGACAGAGCTGAGGATGGAAGTCTCTGCAAACTCCGCAGTGCACTGTGATCCACTCCATATTTTGACTCTCGCCTGGTAAAGGGTACTCTCGCAATGTTTCCAACGATGACACCCAAATTTGTTTTGCTTCTGTATCCTACATTGAAATCACAGTGCGAGCCTCTATGGATGTAACATATTCTTGGCAGCAGGTTAAAAACTCAGCTAGTTTGAACTGCTTTATATACAGTTAGCTAGTTTAGTCCAGTGGTTCCTAACCTAGGGGTCAGGCCCCTCCAAAGGGTCACCGGATAAATCTGAGGGGTTGTGAGATGATTAATGGGAGATGAAAGAAGAAAAAAGTTCTGATACACAAATCTGTTTTCAGTATTTGGACTTTCTTCTACTGTTTGATTTTTGGGGAAATATTGGATCATTTGAACATTTACTGAAATCAAACCATGTGAGACATTTAGATTATTTGGTGACTATTTGGTGGAGTTGATAACAATTCATCTGAAATGTTACCTTGACTAGATAATGCTTTTTGTAAGACATCAAAAGGCCCAAAAGGGTTGGAGACCACTGGTTTAATCTTTAACAATGTGTTGTATTTTAAAAGCTTGTTATATTGTCCATTGTGTCAAAGCTTCATCTTAAAACTAGTAACAAGTATCTCAAAATTGTACTGAAGTACAGCACTTGAGTAAATGCACTTAGTTACTTTCCAGCACTGTTCATCATAATGTAATTAAAAAGGCAGTTTCTTAAATCAAATGGTTTCTTTCTTCAAGTCCTTGATGCTTCAAACTAAAACATTTTTAAAAGCCCTACTAGTGTGGTTGAAACTTGTGCAGACTTGTGTTCCTTTGTTCCAACTGACTGCTCACCAGACTATTGCTTGAGAAGAAAAGAGAACAAAATTTGAATTTCATCAATACTTTCCCCTGGAGTCAGAGCAACAGTGCAAGCAGTAGCAGCTCCCAACAGCTTTTCCCTTGAATGCACTTGATTTTTTTAAAAACGAGACCAAGTGACCTGTTGATACTTAAAGATCTAATTTATCTTTGTTCTCTTCTGCAGCCAATTCCGAGCATGTCATAGCGTCATATTAAAAACATGGCTATATACCATGGCTACATTGATTCACGTGTTCTAAATCTAACAGGTGACAAATTCTTCTCAATTGTCCCAAAGGGTTAATGATGTCTTAGTGAGTCTGCACCCCCAAGACATCTAGCTAAACACCACCATGATATTTGTCTTTCCTCACTAGCAGCCTTAGTTATCCAGCACTGAATGACACAGATTGGATTAGCCATGCGCCAAATGTCACAGAGAAAGCCAGAGAGGGAGGGGGAACAGAGGGAAGGGAACACAGAGTGAGGACTGAGAAAAGATAAGGTCTTTGTTGCTTTCTACCTTTCTTTCATTAACACTAAAACTTTGCCCTATCAGGCAACATGGACAGGACTGGAAGCCCAGCAGCTGATGATGCCAAAGAAATTTATTTTAAACATCACCCCCTACAAATGAAAAACCCTAACCCAAAAATAAGCTATATGTTATGTTATATATTCAACTATCAAATACCTTTAAATCACATCTCAAATAATGCAAATTAATGACAAATCTCAAGACACATTATCCTCCTTTTGGTGGAAAAGCCACTGAAATACAATCTGGAATACCATGTGACACTTACATCTGCCTTTAAACTAATACTAATGACATTATTTCTGGTTGCGTACCATCATTTATTTAAATCAAATAAACAATATTACAAACAATATATAGAATGCAAGTAGATCAAATTCTTTGTATATAACTTTTACAAGACAGTTTTAGGTTAATGTACAGTACAGTCAGCAGTATTTCTACAGTAACCGTAAATGTCTGTCTCATGAATTGCAGTATCAGGGTATTAGCTTGTATATTATGTCTACCCTTAAAAAATCATTGGCCTAATGTATTTCAAACCCAGAAAAGGATTCAAGTCTCTCTCTTTCTTTTGCCTCTCAGGTGAAATGGAGGAACTAGAAGCACAGTGGCTGACAGGAATTTGCCATAATGAGAAGAACGAGGTGATGTCCAGTCAGCTGGATGTGGACAACATGGCGGGGGTCTTCTACATGCTTGCCACAGCCATGGGGCTCTCCCTCATCACCTTTGTCTCTGAGCATCTCTTCTACTGGAGGCTCAGATACTGCTTCACTGGTGTCTGCTCTGGCAAGCCGGGTCTTCTTTTCTCCATCAGTCGGGTAAGAATATGGATATGTGTAGGAGGTGTTTTCTTGCTTGTGCAGGCATGTTCTACATGCATTCTTTAGTCTATTTTTTGGTTTGGGAGAATAAAAAACTTAAGTTACAGTGTACAGAGATTTTTTTTTATCAAAAAAGACTTTGAAATAACATGGCCCAAGTCAGCTCACAAAAGCAGGCCACTGAGTGTGTGCAGTGCACATGTGAATATGTGGTTGTGTGATTATCTGGGCTTGGGGTAGTTTCTCTGGGTCAACAGTGGTCGTGTGCAAGGCTGTAAGGGCCAGTTAAGCACTAGATCTGAAGTGGGGCCTACTGCTGCATTATTAGGGTCAGACAGGCCTATATTAGTTCTATTTTCTATCAGCAGGGTAAGAGAGCGGAGCAAGCATGCACGCATACACAAGTGCAGAGAACAAGAGCTACTGCCAAACTAAGGAACTGAGAGAAACAAGGCAAAAGAGGGAGTGTTGTATAAAAGAGGATGAGAGGGAAGAATGGGGATGGAGATGGGAGGAGGAATCACGAGGCAGCCCTGCATATCGACTAAAATAGATTGTAATTGCAGCATGTTTTGGGATGAAATCATGGCAACCTACGCTAAATCAATCTATTCTCTCTCATTCTGTTAAAAGGTCAGCATTCTCCCTCATTGTGTGTGAGAACAGAAGACATGGACGTGCATCCTTAAAAGCACTGCAGTGTCTCTGCACTATTTTTGAGCCAAGATGTGACTCGGTTTAAAAAGTTAACAGAGGGGGGTGGTAAAGAGGGAAAAACTTTTAGAGAGGATAAAGTGAGGTTCTTGAAAAAGAAAAGTTATTTCACAGCAATTCTCAAGAATGATTTAGGACAAAAGACATCCTTAATCTTGTGTTAATAAGCTCCATAAAATACGTGCTGAACCAAAAACCACTTTGAATTTATTTAAGTGATAAATATTACTAAATACTTTTTAAGGATGTATTTGTGAACTGGGAAATAGTGTGAGGAAAGAATTTACTTTTTGACTTTAGATATAGAATGGCATTAGTTTTAGACAACATATTGGCTGCTGTTGTTTGGATGTTAATCTACAAAAAAAACATTTTTCTTACCCTCCCTTACCCTCCTATTTATTGCTGTTCCTTTTCAATGAAAATGTCACCTCTGAAGTGCCTCTAAAGGAGGCTTGGTGGATACAGTTATGAGAAATTTTGTAACCGGTTTCTTATATTTATCCTCAGGTCACTGTTGATTTGGGTTATTTAGTTTGGATGAATTCTAAAACACTGGTATTTTTGCAAAATACAGGTTTTCAGATGTAAAATGCAGCTGCGGTGTAAAATTGATGGAGCTGCCAAAGTTTCATTGCATTGCATCACATTTTGTCTGTGTCCTCTTTAGAAAATATACACTGGTTGTTCTCTGAGTTATGATGGACAGGGGATTGTGCTGGCAGTGCGGCTGGAGACTCGATTTAGCCTGGTTGACTTATATTCTAACAATGTTTTGTGTGTGTTTTGTTGCCTTGGTGTGTTTATGATTAATTCTGATGTACTTCCTAAATTATTTTGTTGTTTTTACTGCAGCATCATCCTAAATCAATCATGCATGGTTTCTTAGAAGATTCATATCTTTAAAAAAAACAACTTTCTATCTTTTTTGAGGGTTGGAGTTTGATTTTCTTTGTAAACTGAGAAAGTATGTTTCAGAGAAAATGAAAATAAATCTAATTTAAGATAAGTAATCATTGTTTGTCTTTCTCCATTTCTTTCTCAATCTCTCTCTCTCTCATGTTCGATCCCCTTTCTCTCATTTCATGTTATCTCTGTCCCTTTCTCACTCTTCTCTTACTCTCACCTTTTCCCATTACCATTCCTCATTTTTTAAATTTTACTTTTCCCTCTTTCCCTCATCCATTCCACTTGTTCATCCATCTGTCTCCATGCAGGGAATCTGGAGTTGCATCCATGGAGTCCACATTGACATGAAGAAAAAGACAGATCTGGACTTTAGCCCCCAGGACAAAATGCTTAAGCTCATTAAGTCAGCCAAACAGATGACCAACATGTCTAACCTGAGTGGCTCCCGCATGAACTCACCCAAACGTGAGTTCATGCACTCAGCTGGCCCCATGATCATGGACATGATGGCAGAGAAGGGCAACTTCATCTATGCTGACAACCGAAGCTATGCTCCCAAAGATATGATCTATGGGGACACGGGTGACCTGCAGTCTTATCTTTCTAACCGCCACAAAGACCACCTTAACAACTACATTTTCCAGGGAGGCCAACATCCTCTGACCCTGAACGATGCTAATCCCAACACTGTGGAGGTGGCAGTGAGTGCTGATGCAGTCCAGACCAACGCCAAGCCACCCCGGACCCTGTGGAAGAAGTCTGTGGATACGCTCCGTTCAGCACCACCTGGACCCCCTCCTATGCCTGACATGCTGATGCCAGACCCACGAATGTCGATGAAGACACAGCGCTACCTCCCTGAGGACACAGCCCACTCTGACATCTCCGACTGCTCCAGCAGGGCAGCCTCCTACAAGGACCCAGAAAACAACAAGCACCTGAAGCCCAAGGACAACTTAAAAAAAAGATCGGTGACGTCAAAATACCCAAGGGACTGCAGTGAGGTGGAGCTGTCCTACTTAAAGACTAAGCAGGTCAGCAGCGGAACCAACCAAACCGGGAGAGGAGGAGGAGAGAAAATTTACACCATCGACTCCGACCGAGAGCTGAGTCTGCACTCAGACCCCATTCACTACCGCGAGAGTCGCGGACTTGCTGCTGACGATTTGGATTACCCTGAGATCTACTCCGACCACAGTGACAACTATAGGAAGTGTGAGCAGCCCATCATTCATCTGAACTCCTCACCCTTGCATCACACAGATTCAGATCTTCTACCAGACCCAACTTACTCTAAACACTATAACCTGAAAGACAAAAACCTTTCTCCACATGAATCCATTGATCGCTACAAACAGACACACTGCCGTTCCTGTTTGTCAAAAGTGACCGCTGGCTACCCACCAGGAGGGCAGTACCCCCCTACTGGATCTGCCTCTGCCTCAGCTTCTGCTACACGCTCACCTTATAATCGGTGTGAAGCATGCCTCCACTCAGCCAACCTGTATGACATTAGTGAGGACCAGCTTCTCACAGACCCCTTGGTTAGTCCCACCATGCACCACCAACAACAACAGCAGCAACCGGATGAAATGTTTGGCCTCTATTGGCCACAGACAGACGGGCCACATGTCCAGAAGAGAAATCGCTTGAGGCTGAGTCGTCAGCACTCCTTTGACAACATCATGCTAGAAAAGCCCAAGGATGTAGACCTGGGCCGACCGGCACGCAGTGTCAGCCTCAAGGAGAAGGATCGCTTCTTGGACTCCACATCTGACTCGCACTATGCCAACCTCTTTGGCATGCGTCCCTACTCCGGCAGACTGTTTGGCACCGGGTCCAAATCGATGCTGTTTAACCACAACCTGGAGGAGAGCAAGAGGAGCAAGTCCCTGTACCCGGCCCATGGCTCGGAAAACCCTTTCCTCAGCCACTCGTTGAGGGACGACACCAGCAGCAGACTGGTCCATGGGCGTAGCTCCTCTGATATTTACAAACAGCTGGCAGTGGCCTCGCCAGCAGCGGTCCTTGGAGCGGCCCCCATCAAAACACGCAACGATGCGAACAATCTCCGCTCTTCCGTTAAATCCACCACCTCATACTGCTCACGGGATGGGCGGATAGCTAATGACATGTACAATAAAGAGCATGTGATGCCTTACTCAACCAATAAGACTATTGCATACCCAGCCCCACGTGGCGTCCTAAACTCAGCCCAGTTCAGCAATAGACGGGTGTATAAAAAAATCCCCAGTCTGGAGTCAGATGTTTAGTTGATATAAGAAATAATGTGTTTTCTCCTCCTTACTCCTCTCTGGGTTTGTATTATAATTTATCAACTATGTTATCCACTAAGGGATGCCATAGCCACATGTTTTTCTTCTTCTCTTTGACATTGTAATCCAAAAGAACTCGTGCCCACTTGGGTATGACTGTACTACTACTACTCTCTTTACCGATGATATCTTCATTTCTGTCCATTCTCTGCCATGTACCAATGAGTTGGCTGCATGGCCGACACTCTGCCATAAGGTATCCTGGTGTATAGGGGAGGGGCGTCATTACCCCCTGAGGTTTTTAAAAGGAGGTATGAAATGGCATATTCCCTGTGGTGGGACCAAGAAGGCCTAGTTACAGTAACAGAGGACTTGTACAAGAATTGTTGGGAAAGAGGCAGTTGATTTTTGATTGAAATGTGTGAGGAAGTAGTAAGGTGGATGGAAGAAATTATGGGAGAAAGAGGGAGAGAGGATAGAACCTCTTTTTCAAACCCTCCTCATCCCATTTTTCTTTTCCACCTCCATTGTCAAGCCTGGGGCTCACTAGTTGAGGAGAGGAGCCTGACAGGGAGAGCAGATGGGCACGTTTGATGTGGCGGCCAGACATGGAGGCGTCCCAGGAGGGCAGAGGCGTCACAGTGAGCTAGTCCAACGGTCTGCTGCTTGTTACTCTGACAAATATGGCCACCGAGACACCTGGCAGTGCAAGAGGAGAGAGAGGGAGAAAGGAGATGAGCGGCTAAATGGCACAGAGAGGAGCATCCAGTAGTTTTTGGCAGTTAGGTATTGGTGTGCTCAGTCAGAATTTGGTTTTTTGTGTTTAGCCCATGGTAAGGGACATGATAGTGATGGGAAGCTGAAAGTAATGTAGGTGCTATCAAAGAATAATGTTTACAGACTGACAGATAAAAGACAAACTGACAAAATGACTGATAGAAATGGACAGACAAGCAGGGAAACCTGAGGCAATTGATGGGCATTTCATTTGTGGCGCTGCACATAGAAAAATAATTGCAAAGTATTGCTTTTTTATTCTATTAAACTATAAGATTTATTAGGGATTCTGGCATCCGGATCCCCCTATGTAGGATTTTAGTGTTTGCTTATTTGGTAGCACAATAGCCATTAGTTTTAAAACCTCTTTCCCACAATTGCTTTTGAAAAAGCATAGCTTTCTGAAAAATACCATCAAGAGTGGTAGATTATTTTGCATGTGTCGATTTTTTTCTGTGTCAGAGAAGAGAAAATACACACATATACACTCTCAGACACATATTTTACATGTTTTTGAAAAGGGACTGTGTCTTGCCAGATATGGTGGATGGATACTTGTACAATCGAAACCTTGATCCTTGACCTTAGTAAATCAGTGTCATGCTGTGGCTCCTGCTGCAAAAGAGCAAGAGAATGGTGGAAGGGAAGACAGCAAAGAGGAGATAAACAAGGGAGAAAAGGATGAAATGACAACTGTGTCTACCACCGCCTTGTCTGAGTTGGGGAGGGGGTGGGCGCTGATGTGTGTTTGTCTTTTGACCTCCCTGCCACTGAGAAACAGGGTATTAGCTATAAAAAACACGATTCCTTCCTTCTTTCCTCTTTCCTCCTTCCCTTCCTCGATCAACATGACACATCACTAGAGTGTTGGATAACTATAGAACTACTTTATTTTGGGTCTTTTTCGTAAAATTTAACTTTGGTTGGTTGGTACAGCAGTAGCAGTGCTATATAGTATCTAACCACAACAGTCTAAATAGGGATTGGGTTAACAATTCTTGATCATTGATTGCTGTTGATCCACAATCAACCAGGGTTCTTGAGGATCTGAAGACTACTTGAGATGGATCCCTTGTTTACCTTCATAGTGTTGTTGGGATGTGGGAAGGGGTGGGCGGGGCAAGATGAAGAGGGATGAAGCCGAGGAGGCTCCACTATTATGTGCTCATCAATCATGTATCCATCTTAGTGTGGAATAAGTCTCGTGTGTGCATGGCAGACCTTGGGTAAGCTTGAAGTTTTAAACAGAACATTTGGTTCCTAATCTGATTGTTTATGCATTTGTTTGTTTGTTTGTTTGTTTTTTTTGATAACACTTAGCAGAAAAGACTTGCACATGCACATACTTTCATGTACACGCGTGCCCACACAAACTTTTTTTGTAGCATTACACTGTACAAATTGTACAGTCAAAAGACAAAAAAAAAATCATGTAACCATCTCATTTGACTGATTGGTTTGCTTGATTGATTGGATTCACAAAGCCAAATTGTATCAAATAAAATACCTCAGGATGATTCTGTGCGTTTTGGGGGAGCTTCAACGGTAGCAACACGACAAGATGCGGCGCTGATCCTTTTTGTAGAAAAAAAAAATCAAAACTGAAAAAAGAAAAAGAACACCATGATTTATAGTGGCCGCAAAGCAGAATCAAACTTTTCTCCTCTTGATGTTTACCAGTCCAAGGTCTTCCAGTTCGGCTCTCTACCCGAACTCATGCAACCCAAGTAAAGAGAGAAGAAGAGGAAGAGAAGGAGGGATGGCGGTAGGGGGCTTAGATCTTTTTGCTCAGTGAGGGGTGTGTTATGTGCAGCTCCATTTCTTACTA